>NC_082342.1:46439593-47052371 GCF_027477595.1 Haemorhous mexicanus
GTAATTCTTGTTTTTGCTGAAGTATTATGGCTACCTAGAGCTCTGCTAGCTGTGGTCATGCAACTTCTTGTAAAGAGCTTAAGCAAGAAAAAGGTATAAGAGTTGACAAAACACAAGTTAAGAAACTTCATTTTTTGTTACTGTTAGTTTTATTATTTGCTATCACTTATTTAGTTGTAAGTGCATTTTTCTCAAAGAATTTGAGGTCCCTGAGTCGTCTTAGTGATTACCTTTTGTATATTAAAAGCTTTTATTTTCTTCACTCAGAAGTAAGCTAAAACCATGAGCTTGCATCTGGGTGTGTTTGACTGCAAGCTCTTCAATAGCAAGTGTATATTCCAGGTGAATGTTTGGCATGGTAAGAACATGTAGAAATATTCTGGAGTCTGAACAAAATTTAAGAGAATCTGGAATTTTTATTTTTTTTTTTTTAATTTTCAGAATAAATGACAAAAAGCTTGAATCTGTTGCAGACAGTATGCTACTTGTCTTTAAATTGATCAGCTGTGTTGTTAACAGCTTTTAATTTTATTTCAGGGTTTTTTTAACCAAGTCATAGCTGCTGTTTTTCCAGTCAAGTTTTAGAATTAGAGCTGTCTAAGCCATTATGACTCTTTACTTCCTTTTGTTTTACATTGACTGTCAAGGCAGCTTGCTTAAAGTTTCATCACTGCTGTCAGACCCAACCACACTAATGCAATTGAAACCTTAGCAGTTTCTCTCATATTGCAAAGACTTAATGATGCTATCTGCAGAGAAAATATTAAACATTATCAAATTATTTCAGTCTCTATGGCTGAATTTTACAGATTGACATTTTTATAATCTGGAAAATGTTGAGTAATTCATAGGAGGCAGTGTCAAATTTTCAGGCATTTTAGAGTTAGTGCTTCTCTGGGGTATGCCAAGATAAAACACATTGATGTTAACACGATGAGAATAGATGTTTAACATAGATAAAATTGGGAGAATTGTGGGATACCAACAGGAAGTGTGGAGGTCAGAGAATGTAAATCCAATTTCCAATTCACACAAAAGCTGTGTGAGCTGCTAGATTGAGAAAACATGCATTGTTAATGTTCTATCTGGTTCTTGTAAGTTACTCATTTATCTCACTAATTATTTGCGTTGTTTCTAAACGTCTGTACAAGGGTTAGTTGGTATTAATAAACAATTAGGGCTTGGGCATCTGTTGCAGCAGAAGTGTTTTCTCCTATCAGGTTACTTTGGTTTCCTTTAGAGACAGTAAAATGTGATCAATTATGGTCCTACACTAAAAGGATTTTCAGCCCAAGAGTTCAGGACTTTAAACATTCATCCAATACAGTTGGTTAGTTTAGAAGCTTCATAGCTATCTTGTGTTTCACATTATTAGGTAGATTGAACTGTTCACACTTCAGTTGTTTGTTTTGCTATGTATGAGGTGTCACACTGCCACTTTACATGTTTTTCATCTGAAAGTGAACTGATTGTATTGATTAGATACTAGTTCTTAGTCACTGACCTGTTTCTTTTATGCAGTTCAAGTTGGTGAGGAACATGTTCACATTCTGGGATGTGTTTGATATTTTTGTTCTGAGTGTTTGCTTGGGTTTGGTTTTGTTTGTTGTGTTTTTCAGGAGATTAGTTGATCAATGAGCTGGCAGTAGTAGCTTTATAAGCTGGTTCGTTTGTATCTGACCAAACCAAGTTGAAGACTGTAAACTCATAATGGTCAGTCATCTACTGACTGACCATTATGAGTCAGATGGTCAGTCATCTACTCTTCTCATTGTTTTTGAGAATGCATGGCATGGTTTAAAAAATTGTGGTACAAGTCTGTACCCTGCCTTTGTGAAGTATACACTGTATTACCAAAGCTGACTTAAAATTAACCTGATGTTTGTAAAAATGTAAAAATTTTCTGTATTAGCCTTATAGGTAGTAATTTTCACTATTAATAGCATCAGAGTTTATATAGATCTTAATTCTGATTGCCTTTATCTTCCTACAAATGTAGCTTGTTGGGATTCGTTAGCAGGCAGAAAAATGGGGGGAAATTACAGTGAATTTACGTGCTATTTCTACAGTGCATTTGCAAACAGGACTAGAGAGTATAGTCTGTTTTCTTTTTTTTCACTTCTGCCTCTTTTTAAAATCAGTCTCTTATATCTGGTCTGTGGCATTTCTGTTCTACAGGGAAAATGCAAAGCATATTTTTGTCTAATCTTTAAAAAAATATAGCAAAAACTCAGTTGTCACTGCAGTGGAAAACATGGCATTATGTATTAATGTAAATATCTCATGCATAAAATCCAAAATGCAGACACATATGCACAGATAGGAACACACACACTTACTTGTATATAGCATGTTTACTTTCCAGGCTTAATATTGGAGTCTTTTTCCCAGTATCAATCACTATTTCCTCTCATCACTCTTCCTGAAATTTCCAGGGTGTTGTGTGCTTTTAATTTTATGAAGGAACTTAACTTTGGGTTTTGGGTTTATTTTTAATGACTAGAATGCAATTTTTGAAAGATTACTCAGTTTATATTCTTAAGTAGCTGATGTACTTAAAAGTTGATTAACAAGGCATGTATTTTAAAATCAGAGACAGCAGTATGATTAATGCTCAGCATTAAAAGGAGTTAGTTTGTTATTTTGAAGAACTCTATTTTCTGACATAGGCAAGTAGGAAGTACTTACTTAAGAAGTCAGTTTATTTCTGAAACAAGTTGACAAGGGGGAGCTACTTTAGAAATGCAAATTTAAAACCAAATAATTAATTGCTATATGGACTTGTTCCAGTTCTTTCAAATGAAGTTTTTTATAAATTGTGGCAAGTAGTTGGCCACAACTTGAGGCTGTTTTAAATCAAGCTAAAAGCAAAAAACATAGCATTTAAACATAAATGTTCTGCTGCTTCTAGTTTTTTCCCCTTCATATCTCCTATGTCATGAGAGATGTGGGAAAATTGAAGGAGGTTTAGCAAAGGGCCACCCAAGTGATTAAAGGGTTGAGGAACTAGACTGATGTAGAAATGCTGATGGAGCTGTATTTGTTGAACCTGAAGAGGGGAATCTAATCACAGCCTCCCTGAAATATAGCTGCAGAGAGGATGTTCATAGTTGTCTTCATGAGGGTGCACTGGAACAGGGCAAAAGGCAGCAGGCTCAGGTTGCTTCAGGGGGAGTTCTGTCTCTCTAGAACAAGTCTGCACCATGAGAACAGCAGAACACTGGACTAGGTTCCCCAGAGAAGGGATGAAATACTGTGCTTGACAGAGCCCTGGGTAACCCAGCATAAGGCTCTGTTTTTCAACAGAAGGTTAGACCAGGTGGTCTTCAAAGGTCTTTCTCAACCTACATTTTCCTCATGGTTCTGTGAATCTGTCTTTCTCTGATAGTGAAGCAAATACAGGGAAATGGACTAGGCAGGCTGTGGTACTGCAAGTAACTTGTGGAGAAGAGGAATCCTAAATCCTCTGATCCACTCTTCAGAGCAAAGCAACTGTGCTGCCTTAAGGAAACAGGGAGTGAGTGCACTTAAGGACAAAGTGGTGCCCAAGCTTTTCAAAGGAGGAACGTGACAGACAGTGGGAGTGGAGGGGAAAGTACTGTGTGAATTTGAACTTGAATGTTGAGAAGGATAGCTGAACAGTTGAAGAAACCTAGGACTAGAAAAGGGGTGAACAATGAGGAAGAAAGCAGTAGCAGGATGCAGGACTGACAAAGCAGGAGCCTTTATATACCTCTATATGCTGAAGGTAGTCCAGTGTGAATAGTCTTGAGTGGTTTTTCTCTGGTAGTCCTGGGTTATTGAAAGGAGAACTTTCTGAAAGTAATAAGGGAGGAAGGGTACATCAGGACATTCTGGAATGTTTTGCAGTTTGAATCACAAGAACAAGCTGGAGCCTCACCACTGTTGTCTTTAATATTTGAGAAAAGAGAGAAGGGGGCAAAAAAAGGGTGGATTGTCTAGAGCAGGTATTAATGGAGTGTAAAATGGGCCATACAAACACAGAGGAAAAAGAAAATATCTTTCTCCAAGTTCAACAATTTTTTTGCTTTTTTTTCTTTTCATTTCAGGGAAGTTGGATTGTGTAAGTAGATGGATATGGAATTTGCCTTGGTAATTCATCAAGGCATACTTAACATTGCAGTTGCTTTTTTCTTCTACTGTTATTTTCTCCAGAGGGAAGTTAGTCCTATCCTTAAACTGTTCTGGATCATTCCATTCGTAGCTTAGTGCTTCAACTGTCAACAAAATTCTGTCTTAAGGTGTTCGCTTTGCAATGCAGTTGAGGGCATCTCTGAAATGTCACTGCCATGTCTTGTGGGATGTATATGTCAGACTTTGCAGTATGGTTTGGAAATTGTGAGAAAACCTGAATGTGTGCTTTAGTGTCACATTAGTTTGTTCAGATCAGTTATTACTGCTGCCAATACCTGTTTTTATTTACTGCTTAGATATCTGTATAAGACAGCCACTATATAGAGAAGGCTTGATGCCTTTTCCCCTGGTTGAGGATGGGGAACATGAGCGTAGAAAAGGAAAGTTCCTTGCCCAGTCAACACAAGAAATTACTGGCACAACTAGTTAGAATCTGCATCTCAAGCAATTTTTTAGTGAGCAGGTTCTTCAAAGTAGTGTGGTAGTGGGAAGGGGAAAATGGTTTGTATTAAATATGACTAATATTATTTTTTTAGTAAGAACATGGAGTAACCTATCAAAAAAGTTGTCTCGATATGTGGAATTGTCTCTGTCCAGATTTTTATTATCCCTACTAGAGAAAAGAGATTGTTAACCAGTATCCCATGCAAGCATACAAGTCCAACTGGACTTACAGGTGGCTAAAGAGACAATGGCAGTAAACAAAGCCTATGGGTAGCCAAGCTTGTAACAAGGTCCATAGATTTCAATGTACTATAGAAATGCCATTGATCAATATAACTATACACTGTAGTGTCTTCTATAAGGTAAATTTGGACTAGTGGGGAAAAGTGGTGTAGCCCCCAAAGAGCTGTTGCAGTGCCACACAGCTGTGATTATTTTTAGAGGAAGCTTAAATTTAATCTAATGATTTGAAGGTTTGGTAGTTTGAGGCTGGGTTTTTTGGAGGATTTCTTTTCCTTTGGTATATTTCTTACTGTTATTATGGGCACCTCTCTATTCCCATTTTCTTCCAGAATAAATCCAATCCAAATAGCTTAATGTGTGTGATAAATTCGGAAGACTGTGCTTTTACAAGTGCTTAAAAAAGTGTTTCTTCTGGATCCCAGCATCCAAGGGTGGGAGGCAGAATCGCTTGATAAATTTTGACAAACAGCATGTTATTTTATAAAATGTTACTAGATCAAGCTGTCAGATGCCAGAGACTGTATATCCTACTTTTGTCGTTGAATATAAATTTTTTATGTTTATATAAAATTATCATTGATTAAATACTTTGCCTTTTAGAGAATGCTGGAAATACTGCATCCTGAAAAACCATCAGCTCACTGCTTTGAGGCTGTATAAATTCAAATTGTGGAGCAGAGCTGGTTCATAAATTTTTTTTTCTTACGAGCTTTTTCTAGAGCAATAAAATGAGGTAATTCATTTGCTTATTATTACTACTCTGTTAAAATTTCTGTAAATATCTCTGTCTGATTTATAGGTAGTAGGTCAATTCCAAATTTCTTTCACATAATGAAGCGACAGTTTACTGAAACAGAGTGGGATGTAATCAAGTCCATGAGTAATGAATGGATGCAGCTGGATATGTTTTATCGGCACTGGGTAATGCTTCTTTTCCTGTTTAAAGTCTGCAAATGTTCACATTCTTTTCTGATGTAATTTTTGATTTTCATTATAGTAAAAATGTAATCTTTTTGTAATTGCATAGAATCATAGAATGGTTTAGGTTGAGAAAGACATCTAAGATCATTAAATCCAGCACTGAACTACGTCTCTAAGCACCACCTCTGCACCACCTCTACTCGTATTTTAAAGAATTTCAGGGTCACTCAATCACTTCCTTGGGCAGCTTGTTCCAGTGCTTGAAATGCCATTTGATGAAGAAGTTTCTCCTGTTATCAAATCTAAACTCCCCTGGTGCTACCTGATACCATTTCATGTGAAGATATTTGTGGACTTTATATTTCAGTGATTATCTTAATATCAGAATAACTTTGAGAACCATGGTGCAGCTGACATTTCCAATGGGATTTATTAGTAGTTTTAAACACATAGCCAGGAAAAGGTAAAGCATTCATATCTGTATGTGCCACTGAATAATTTCAGTTGCATATTTATTTTAATGCAGCAGGTTAGGCTGGGTATAAACTATGCTGATAACTTTTTCTCTTGATAATTTCACCAGTCTACCCTCACATTTACAGTAGTGTAAGTCTTAAATTTATTTTATTGCAATGTGTGCTCAGAAGTAATGTTTATAGAGCAGTAAATAGCAGTTTAAAAAACAGTTTGTAGCCAGTATAAATAAAACACATTTTTTGTCTCTTTTAGGCCTTAAAAGAAAGCTTCTTAAAGGCCATTGGAGTTGGAATTGGCTTTAACTTGCAAAGAATTGAATTTAATGTGTCTCCATTGCAACTGGAAATAGGGAAGGTGTATAAGGAGACAAAAATGCTTCTGGATGGAGAAAAAGAAGAGGATTGGACATTTGAGGTAAAGAAAATGTTTTCACTAGTGATAAGCAGTCTCAACTCCTTATCGTTGCATTGCACATTTGATTTTTTTTTTTTTTTTTTTTTTTTAATTGCAACTTCACATCTTTCCTCTGTGGAATCTCATTGAGCTTATATTAATCAAAACTTAGAATATAAATCTGCAGCATTTTAAAGATTTTTTTTAAGATTACAAAGACACCCCATAGATGGATTAGTCATAATATCTTTTTGTTTTTTCTTGTGTCTGGAATATATTTCCTGCTTTCTGGGAAGGACATTCCTATGCAGGAAGTTCACAGAAATATATTCAGGCCTGATTTCTTGAACAGGTCTAAGATTTTAAAGTTCTTCATCGGAAGGTCTAGAACTGTTGGTCTCAATAGTCTGAGTCTTAGGGTTTAGGCTTTTGTTCTTCAAAGTTATTGGGGCTTATCACTAAAACATCCATCCTTTACAGATTTGGTAAGAAATTGTCAGTATCATCTCATGTAGCTTAAAGGATATGTAGAGAAAAAACTGATAGGGAGATACTTAATGATGGACCTGGCAGTACTGGGTTAACAGTTGGACTTGCTGGCATTAAAAGTGTTTTCCACCTGAGATTAGTCTGATTCATAATGATCTCAAATTATTTAATTACCTAAAAAACAAGCTTTAAAAACAAAATAAATGACAATACCATATCTCTACACCCAAGAGGCATGTTTGTTCAACCCCTTTAAACAAAGCAAAGAATGGAACAAACTAAGTGCGCTTTTCAGTAAGATTATTCAGTTTAAAATACATATTTGCATTTTGAAAATACCTGTATTGTTGGAGACAGCTGTTCCAATAGAGCTGTCTAAATGACAAATTTCTGCTGTATATTTGTTTTCTTTAGTATACAAACTACATGTACCCTGTGCATGTGGCCTGAAAGAATGAATGTTCCAGTGATGTTTAATTTCAGTGTATAAGTTTCTTCACAGTTCATTCCTTCATTCAGTATTCCATTTATGGTTATGTGTTACAAGTCTATGCATACTAAATCAGTCTTCTTACTCAATTCCTATATAGTGTAGCAATATCAGTATGTCATGAAATTCACTAGTTGGAATTACACTGGCAAAGGAAGTTATTGGGGAAGCCTCTGGTAGGTCTTGTACCAGAATGCTTTCTGTGTTACTGCAGTGTCCCTTGGCCAAGGGAGCAACTGCCTGTCTTCATTGATTTCTGGAACTCCTAGTTTTAGTCTTTGATGTGCCTGTGGTTGATTGACAGAAATAGCCTGAAGATAATGATGCAGATAGCTCCCTGTAATATTTAAATGCTTTCTAATTGTTTGGATTTTTTCCTATTACTTAGTAATTACTGCTAGAACATTTATGCAGTTTTTTTCTGAGGAATGTCTCCACTTCCACGCTTGTCCACCTGCTTCCCAAAAGTGTAGTGTTATAATGAGGCAGATTCTTGTGTTTCAAAGAAAGGTCTTAATATCAAGTTTCCTTTAAATACAAGCTCAGTTGGGATATAATTTCAATTAAATATCATCCACATTTATTAAAATTAAATAATTTTTTTTTTCAGTCACCAATCTCTGGAGAGCCAAAAATCAAGCATTGCTTTACTTTTTTGTCTCTTCCCAAGTTTTTTTTTTAATTTTGTGTTTGCTTTCTTACTTGGAAAAGTCTTTTTTTTGTCTCAACAGATTTTTGAACTAACTTTTTAGTTGAAAGCACTAATTTTGAGAAATCTGAAAGTGTCACTTGTAAGATTACATATTACTGATACAGTCTTTTCCTTAGGTTCCCTGTTGTGCCAATTTTACTTTAGGGAGCTTTTTCTATCAAATAAAAAAAGTACAATGACCTCACTTCTACATTTCAGAACTACCTACATCTTAGTGAAAGGAAATGATCAAAGAGAACAAGGCTGTTTAAAATTCAGGTATCACATATTTTTGATTCATTTCAGTTTTAAAGAGAAGCTCATTTACTAAAAATGGATGGGAGAAATAAAGGAAATTTTATCCATTTAAGTTACACAAAATATTCTGAAATCTCCTTCAGAAAGTACCGTGTAATATGAAAAAGATAACTTTAAATTCATAAAGACCAAGAAAAGAACCTCCACCTTATACTTGTCATGACTAAAGGTCAAGAGAAATACTAATGAATCAGAACAAATCAAAGTTGACGCTATTTAGGCACCCTGTAATTGTTCACAGTCAGAGCAAAGCCAATTCAAATAGGAGATAGAATTTTCTGTGAACAGTGCAGAAAGGTTTCTCCTGTTTCATTGTAAATACCAAATTAACTACTGTGTTATGTAGTTGACTCTGTGTGGTCCTTTTACCAAGGGCTTAGTTTTGCTCGAAGTATCTTCGCCCTCATTCACACCCCTTATTTTTTGGTTTGAATGGAAGGCAGTTGATCAGAAACAGGCTCTACTTTTTTGATCTTGATGGAAGGATTTAGCTTTAGGGTCTTGTTTTTGTATATTACTCTAGAGATTGCTATGCAGAGTCACTTCAGCTGTTTTGGAAGGAGTTGGAGGAAAAGAAGCTTTGTTTAAAAGCATCAATTTAATTTTAAGATTTGTCTGCTGTACATGTTGAATATGCTTTATTCATATAGACAGTACATGCTTTCCTCATTTTAAAGAGGCGATTTTAGTTATTGCTAAAGAAAGGATAGCTAGCCCAGTGAAGAGTGATAAGAGTATTTTGTCAGGGTGTTGATTTAGGATGGAGTCATAATGATGATGGTGATTATGATTATTATTATGGGTAATTCTGTATGCTCCGTTTACTTCCTTTGAAGAAAATAACTTGGAAAATTGTCCTAGTTTCATCTCTGGTACAGTTAATTTTCTTCTTAGTAGCTGGCGTAGTGCTGTGTTTTGAATTCAGGATGAGAGTAGTGCTGTTGACACATTGAAACAAAGTCAAGGACTCCAGTTCCTCATAGTACCCTGCTGTGTGGTATGAGCTGCCTACTGCTATGACAAGAATGAAGTAGTAGTTAATTCTAGTAAAAACAAAAGAAGTTGATTGAAAACAGTTATGACAAGTTCCATAATTTAAAGAAATCAATGCAAGTTTATAAGATAGAGAGATTTGTAGCAGATCTTAAATATGGAGAAATATATTGGCACAGGAAAAGGTTTCCCAGAGAACTTATGGATGTCCCATCCCTGGAAGTGTGTAAGGCTAGATTGGATGGGGCTCTGAGCAACCTGGTCTAGTGGAAAGTATCCCTGTCCAAGGCAGGGGTGTTGGAATGGAATGCTCTTTGAGGTCCCTTCCAATGTAAGCCATTCTATGAGATTATGAAAAGTAAATTCCTGGTTAGTGATTTGCAAAATATTGAATGTATTCATGAGTTTTTCCTTATTAGTCCCAGTTGTGTATAATTGATCAGGAAGAATAACTGGATAGTACTTACTGGAATCGACATTAAACAAAACTCTTAAATGAGACATAACACATTTTTTTTTGTACCTACCTCAACTTTGGATACAATTATTTTATACAGGAAGCATGTGATTTATCCTAAACTTTGCTCTGGGATTAAGAATCACCTGGCAGGACTGCTGTTGCACAGATAACTTTTTTAACTTTTTGCATTTTTTTCACAACAAATATTTGCTTGACTTGTTTATATGCAAATAAATTACTTCCAGAATATGAATTTCAAAGAGAGATTACCTGGGTCAGTTTGAAGCATATTTAGTAATTGCTGGTGTGCAACTGTAGTTGGCATCTTTCACCCTCAGTAAGAGAAGTTAATCCTGTTGCATTGTCACGAATAACTAAGAATAGAAACTTCCATTTCTAAGACTAGCTAATCCAACTGGATTCACTCATCAATTAGTTCTGCTGGCTGGGAAGGTACAAATTCATCATAAGCTGTCTGTTGTTGAGTGAATTCATAATGATTTGAATTCCAGACACATCATTCTGCCGAGTCTTTGAAATGAGATCATTGTAAATCTCTGTGTGCTCTAGTAACACTTTTGTTCTGTGCAGACAAAAACAAATTTTGGTCCATTATATGACTTCTGGTTTATAGAGAGGAATCTTAACAGAACAGTCTCTCTACCCTGAAGGAGTTCTATAGGATTGTCCTCTTTTTGTTAATTATCTATTTCCATTTAAGATACTAATTTTATAAGTGGTGTAGCAATATCTCCAGGGAAACAAGCTGATCCACTGTTTTTTATAGTTTCAGTAGGTTTCATTAATTTTATTGCTTAAGGTTTTTGCTGGCCACTAGTAAAGGCCAGGAAAGATGTTCCTTTCTGTATTTCATCTGGATTTACATTGCTCTGAAACAGCAAAGATAGATGAAGGGCATAGTTAGTGTCTTATTGCAAGATGCTAAAAACTCTCTTGTGACCACAGAGGATACATGAAATAAATGAAATGGAACCTTTTTCATTTACTGTTCATTGGGCAGGGTCTCTGCAGGGAAGGTCTATCTAAACAATCACTGCATTTTAAATGCAGCTTTGAACTGAAAAAAACATTACTTTGCTAACAATATATGAAATAGTATCTATAATACGTTTTTAGTTGAACAAACAAGAAGTAATATAAGTTGACCTCTTAGTTGACAAAAAGAAAACTCTGTGCTTAAAGCTGTTTGCAGATTTCTGATTACAGGTGTAAGCCACTGCTGAATGTGCTGTACTCTGCCCTCTGTTCTGATCTGTCTTTGACCTCTTGGACATGCAAAAAAAAAATGAAGAAAGGTGGAAAATGAAGTAATTAAAAAGGGGATATAGTAATTTTTCTATCTAAAAGAACATAAAGCACTGCCACCCCAGAACTATAGAAATGGTTTAGCAACACCTGATCAAGCATCTAGTATTCGTAGTCTTTCTTATTTTTGAGGAAGTTACAGAAATGTGCACACTGACTACAAGTGGTTACCTCTGAGATAGCATTCTTTATGTTTGACTTACTTTCAGTTTTGTATCCTAGTAAAGAAGGGGAAAACCCAGTAAAATACCCCATAGGAAGTACATTTATAGCTCTTGCAGTCATATAAAGTACTGCTTATTCTGTAGGTTTATTTGTTTTTCTTATATTAAATATTTTTCTTAATCTAGACAGAATTGAAATAGTCGTTTTCTTACTAGCACTTTGCAGAAAGGTATGACAACACTAGCTTGATGGAGTTTTTTTAAGTAGGTGAGGTTTCTAAAGTTCATTGCTAAAGCTGTCAAATGGGCACAGTTTTGGTGCTGAAGAGATCAAAATAAAAGCACAGCTCTATTTCCTCACCAGCACCTCTCAGCCAAGGCACCACATTTGCCAGACACATCCCTCAACCTTACAGTTGTACTGGTGCTACACTTGACTGGAGCAGCTGCTGCCTTGGCTGAGCTGGGCTGAGTAGATTTGAGCTGAGCAGCTTGGCTTTACATGTATGTGTGTGTGTGTGTATATATATATATTTTTATATATATATTTTTTATTTATTTATTTAGTATATATTTATATATTTTTATATATGTATCTATGCACAGGGCTGTTTTGGAATCACAGAAATGGTATCCTGGCAACCGAAGCCTTTGAAAATACTGTATAGTAGAGGAACTGTAGAAAAGCCTGATGCACACTGACACCATTGTTCTAAAAGACATTTTGCTTAGATTAAAAGGGGAGAAAAATGAGGCAACCAACAGCCTGTTGGAGGAAATAGGAGGAAATCATGGTGCTTTCTTTATATTATAATATAGTGCAGTTAAAATATTTCTCAAGGAAGCCAAAACTGGAGATTCAATCTTAAGTTCCAGGAGAATATCCCAATGACTTTTTAATTTTCAGATTAATGGCAATATCGAAACGGATCACCTTCCTAGGTAAAATTCTTGTTATTCTTGATTTCTAGTTTAGAAAGTGTACAAAAATTACATGAAAAATTTTGAATAAATAAGCAGGGAAAATTTTATTTTGTCCCCTTAGATATATATTTTTTTAAAAGTCAATGGAATTATGACTTGGCTCTAGAATAATAAGCATTATTCAGAAATAGTAAATGTCTTTGGGGTTCTTTTTCCTGTAATTGTTTAGGATAAATTTTTAGTCTTTCTAGAAGAAAACACTTTCAAACCAAACTATTAAATAGGTAGAAAACTATATTACTAAATATATAGTTATACATCTAAAAATGTTGATTCTTATTTACACATAGCAGTACTCTGTATGTCAGGAATTCAAAGTTGTGCTCTTACATGCTGTCTGAAGCCAAGAGGGAGAGAGTCATTGTTTTAAGTTTACACTGACATTACTGTTTTTCAGAATACCTTCTAGTTCATCTCACAGTTCATCTCACTGGAAAAGGATAGCTAAGATGGTTTGGGACTTAGAAGGGACTGGTAAAGGAATGCTTAGGTCACAAACTTGAATGCAAATATCTTCAAATGGATAAGGTGGTGGTAACCTATAGTAATTTGTCCTCGGCCCTGTGAACATTTTAATGTGTCTGCATCATTGAGCTCTCCAACAAAGCTGCTAAAACACACTGTTGCTTTTTGAATGTCATTATTTTAAGTATTTTACATGATCTTGTGCTATTGTTCTGAACCATACTCTAAACATTTATATAGTCTATACTCTGGAAACAGAATAAAGAAAATGCGTTTACATTGCCATTTTTCATCTTTACTAGGAAACCCGCTTGGATAACAATCATCATGTTGCAGTGGCGCTTGGGAAACAGGAGGGATTTGTTCAGAAGGAGTCTGATGTAAGGAATTGTGAAGTAGTTTCATCTCTTGGTGATCACTTGAATACAAACTCAGGCTGTAGCTAAAAGTGTGTCATCTCATATACAGGGCCAAGAAGGTTTATCTTAGGCATGGTATTAACCAGAACCAAGCAGTGTTACTGAAGTGTTTCCTCTAGTTCTGTTGTGCCTATTTTAGGAAAGGCCTGTGAAGGAGAAATAGTTTCAGAGGACAGCAACAGATAATGTCAAGTCTGTAATGCATGTATTTAATGTGTTCATTCAAGAGAAGATTAAGTGATTTTTGTCACGGCCTGCTAGTACTCATGTGGGAAAGATGGTTTTCACAGAGGGAAGAGGAAACAGTGAGCCAATCTGGACTGCTAAACTTGTATGACACCTCACCAAGCTGATTGTAGTGGGGGACTGTCAGTGTATGTATCCCAGAGCAGATCCATTGCTCCAACACCATTATGACAAGATAACCCTTGAGACAAGCAGCAACAACCAACAGATGGGAAGAACAGCAGTGTTAGTCTTCATTCCATGTGGTGTCTCTACAGAGAGAAAGAGAAAAGCTGCTTAAAAGCTTTTCTTGATTTTCTGTGTAATTTAAAAAATACCTCAGTCCTGAAAATAGCAGTAAAAGTCAAATTTAAGGGACAGGCAGATTGGCAAGTTGTAGCCAAAACAGCCAGACAGTCAGCAAATGAAAGTGTGACAAATTGCCAGATTTTTCTCTGCTCTTCTAGTTGCTCACAAGAGAATTGGTTAGTTGTTTTCTGTTATTTAGATAAAAAGATTCTGCCAGGAACTAAAAAAAAAAAAAAAATTAGTATAGGAATGGATAAAAGCATGGAAGTGGTAATGCACACTATCTATCATGGTAACAGTCTGTGTTCATGGATAAAAAAGAGATGCAGACCTTTTAACTAGTATTGATTAGATTGAGAAAAAGAGGTGATAAACTACCTTTGAGGATTTACTGTGATAAATCAGTGAACAAATATTTTTTAAGAAATTATGTGCATTTTTTTGGCAGGACATACTTAAGTTAATGACCCAAATATTCTACAGGAATCCAGGATTTTTAAGTATCAACCTTCACCATCATGGTCACTTATCTTAAACGTACCATAGAAAAAATAAAGTCATGATATCAAAGGTTATGATGAAGTCTTTGAATCAAGAGTCTCAAAGGCTTACTTGTCTGCTGACTAAATTTATGATGGCCTCAATTTCATTATTTTTAGTTCAATGAAGAAAGGTTATTTTAAGCAGAACAAGAGAGCATTCTGAGAGTCCCCAGTAAGGAAATTAAGTGAAAATTTATGTACTGTTGCATTGTGCTTTTTTAGGCCTCCTTCTAACAGGAGCATGGAGGAAATGAAGCTCACCCTCTCTCTTTTTAAAAGAACCATAAAAATTATTCTATTTATTGCTAGAGGTGTTGAAAGAAAAAGTTGTTCATTCTAGCTTAACATGTGTGTAAATGTTACCCAGTTGTGTTAGGATGTCAGTGTTTGTGTCTGTTCCTTCTCTGCAGTCACAGGAGTAATTCATTATGGCCTGCTTGCAGAACATCTCTTTAAAGCTTTCTTCACAAAATGATGTCGTGTGCCTACAATTCCCAGGAAAGACCAATTGTTATGTCAATGTACTGTAATTAAAAATCTCTAGTGTCAGGAGTCTTCTCAAAATGCTAGTGGCTGCTAAATGCTTGAGGAAACAGAACTTTTATCTGTGCTCTTCACCTCGATATAGGCATTTATCTGAGGCTAGTCTCAGTAAAAGATGGCTGAGTTTAAAACTCTTTATAAATCCTGTGTAGGATATGAAATGTCTTCTGTCTATTGCTTGGTGTTCTTCACAAGAGTTGCGATGCATTCCGTCAGGACACACTTCCTTCAGACAAGCACATGCTGAAGTTCAAACTGCATCTGTTAAAACTACTTAGCTTAAAGGCTTGGTTCATATTTGCTGTGCATCTGTAATGTCACTTGCATGGCTCTAGGCATCATTCCTGCAGCTTTACGTCACCTCCAAAATGTCACATGAGCACAAATGTCTCAACACCATGTCACTTACGTAAGGACAAACTGAGAGGCAGCTCAGTCTTTCTCACTTTCAGTCTGCATTGACAGCTAAGAGTTCTTCTGTGTTGTTACAAACACAAATCATTTTGTTGTCTCTGCATTTATTCTTAATAGTAGCCTATTGCTCAAATACTGAAGTGGAGAATTTTTGCTTTTTGCCAATTTACTGACCTACCTTCACTGATGTGACAGAAAGGGATAACAAAATCCTCAAAATTGACCTTAGACTGACCAACCTCCAGCACTTGCATGTAAGCATGGAAGGGTCTACAGGGCACAATTGTGAACAAATTCCCCAAATCTTCTCCTGAAACTCAACATGCTGGAGTGCCTCTGAAGTGCCTGTACATCAGTGCACTCAGGATAAAGAATAAACATGATGAGTCACAGATCTGTCTGTGGCTGCAGGGTTCCAACAGCACGAGATGGTGGAGTTCAGGATCCTAGGGCAGTGAGGAGGACTCACAGCCCTTAACATGAGGAGAGGAAACTTTCTCATCCTTGAAGGACAAAGAGGAGTCCTGGGGCATAAAGACTCAGAGGAAAGCTGAGTCCAGGAAAGCTGCTTAACAATCAAGGGTCATCTCCTTCCCTCTCAAGAGAGTTCCATCTCACTGCATATGAAGTCAGATATAAGGGCCAGGAGGCCTGCATGGAACAGGGAGGTCCTAGCCAAACTTGGCTTAGAAAAGGAAGCATCCAGAGGGTGGGAGCAAGAATGGGTAACATGTGAAGAATACAGAAATATCTGAGCATCTAGGGATGAAATTTAAAAAGCTAAAGCCCAAATAGAATTTAATGTGACCAGGGATGTTCAAAGCAACAAGAAGCACTTCTGTAAGTGCAAAGAAGCCAAAGGGAAGGGTTTTACTCAACCAGACAAATGCTGAAAGAGGCTGAGATGCTGAATCTCAGTGCATCAGTATTAGCAAGGCTGGATGTCAGGAATCCCAGGTTGCAGGGATGAAAAGAGGAAGGAGCAAGGAAGCTGCACCCTTGGAGGAAGAGGATTAGGTCAGGGAATGCTTGAGCAAGCTGGATGGGTGTAAGTCAGTAATATTTATGGGATACAGCTGGCATTGCAAGGCCCCTCTCAATAATCTTTGGTTGATCATGGGGACTGAGAGAAGTGCCCAAAGACTGGAAGAAAACATGGAAGAAGGAGGACCCAGGCAATTACAGGTCTGATAGCTTCACCATGACTGCTGGAAAGGTGGTAGAACAGCTAATTCTGAACACCATTTTTCCAGGCACAGCAAGGACAAAGAAATCATCAGGACTAGTCAGCCTAGCTTTGCTGAGAGAAAATCATGCTTGGCCAACTTGGTAAATTTCTTCCGTGAAATGACTGGCCTGGTAGATGAGATTAGAGAAGTGGGTAATTGTCTACCAGTATTTCAGTACCTTCTGTCTCTGGCACTGTGTCTTATAAGATCCTCCTAGAAAAATGCTGAGTTAGGTGTATTGGAAACTGGCTTAACATTTGGGCCCAGGGTGTGGTGATAGAGGTACTAAGTCTGGTTGGAGGCCAGTTACTAGTGCAGTGCACCCTCAGCAGGTTTGCTGGTGACACCAAACTGGGAGGAGTGGCTGATACACCAGAGGGCTGTAGTGCCACACAGAGAGACCCTGACAGGCTCATCAAAAATGAGTCAGTTTGGATGATGTACTGAGTAACATCACTGCAGAGAAGCCCTACTGAATTTTATGAAATATTAAACATCAAGAATAGGTCGCTGCAGCAAATGCCCATTTAGAAGAATCAGCTATATTTATGTTTGATTCATGCAGGCTGTACTATCTGCCCTGCTGTCTGCAAACAATTACATTTGGAGATGACATACAGCAGGCTGCACAGTAGCGTGCTCAAAAAAAAACAAACCAAAAAACAACTCAAATCTTTTTCTAATTTGAAATGTGATTCTTTTTTTCTTGAAGTGATGAACCTAACATGGAGACTGTGACACCATCGTCTCTAATATCTCAGTCCACATTTAATTGGTTTTAACATGGGGAATTGCAGGTTGATTGTGACCACTTTGGTTTTTAAGTAGCACTTGAGTTTGAGAGGAGCATGCAAAACATCAGTGACTACTGGTATTAAAATGAGTACAAATAGGCACACCTAGTGGAATAAATCCTCACACAATTGTCTCAAATAATTTTACCTGCTGAAGAATGGAGTACAATTTGTTTGATGGTGGTGTTTCTCTTCTTTACTGAACTTAAACAGTTATTGTTTCATACTTGTAGCATTCTATAGCCCTTGTTCCATCAGTTTTGTGAACTGTGTTTCAACAAAAAGCTCAGTTTTTCTGTGTGGCCTGTTACATGCTTCTAATACTGACTGCATAGCCTAAATGAGGGGAAGTGACATTAGTCTCAAATATAGACTGTCTTCTTTCTTCTTCAGTTAGCAATGTGTAGTTTAAATGTGACAGAGAATTTTACAGGAAGAAAATTGATATTTATTGATTCATGTTATGCTAATATGTGTTTTCTTTAGGTCCATTCCATGGAGCCTAACCAACCACAATTTACATTACTGACTTTTGAAGATTTAGTTGCTTCTGGTATTCCTGTTGCACCTGAGGATTCTGCATATTGGGACAATTTCTGTTCAAAGCAGGAGGGTCCAGTGAAACAGAGTTCACATTCAAGATAAGACTGTGTATAAGAAAAAGAAACTTGACAAAGTTCTTACGCTGTTATCCTGTTTAATTTGAAGTATAGGAATAAGTGCACATATGTAAATGAAATGTATCTCTATTTTAACTGATGACCTGATTTTCGTGACACTGCATTGGAATTGTAAGGGAGACATGTTTCCTTGCTGAAGGAATCCGAATGAGAAGCCTAAACCAACCTGTGTTATTGCATCTCCTTGCCTGTGGTTCTTACACTTCAGTAACTAACCAGGCTAGGAATAGAAAACAGCTGTACAATAATGTTGTTTATTAGTGATCAAGTGATTAGTATATAAAAATGGGTTTCCATGCTAATTTATGCTGAAGCTTAAATTATGATATTACTTTTTCTCTTACAAAAACTATTCATTTATTCTCAGATGGATGAATTAAAAAAATGCTAGAAATTGTTATGCTGTACAACACTTGGTGTTTGTGTAATGCCAGGCTGTAAAGGTCTGTAGTAGCCCTGGAGCTACATGTGTGCAAAAATAGTTTGAGACAGGGAATTAACTTACAAATATGTCATAGTCTTTTCACTTCTTTAATTATCTTTGTTAATTAAAGCTTCCTGTACACAACTTAGCATTTGTCTTTTAACAGTTCTTTTTTGTATTTTTTTCCTCAGCAATAGATGCAAGCCAAGCAGCAGTTCAATTTTCCTAGGCTTGCACTTGCATCAGTCATGGGGGGAAACCCAAAGAAAAAAAGAAAGCTGTTTCCTTTTTTCCAAATAGTCTTGTCACATCTGATGATAGAGCATTTCACTGTCCTAACAACAAATGAAGGTTTCTGGAGATTTGGAGATCTTGAGTGCACATCTAGAATATTTTGTCTTCTTTTTCAAAATGAATTCTGTTTTGTGCCATTACTTCTCACTCTTCTTTCTAGAGATCATAAATACATTGTGGTCCATCTAAATTTGAGAAATTTGTTTTCTCAAATTGAACAGAATGACCTTTGCACAAAAATAATATTCTGTCCTACAGTTAAACATAGATCTTCATTGAATTTGGGGTTGTGTACAACTAGGCTGCACCCTGTATTCTGGTGTATACCAGAATAGTGTGAGAAGGAGAATCTACTTGTAGTGTAACCACTGAATCTATGCCTTATTACAAAGATGATGAAAATTTTGTGAGAGAGGATGTTTTTTTCAACTATTATACAAGCATTTAGAGTTCTGAACTCCTTTGAATAATTCTGAATTCAAACATGCTGCTAAACTCTCCTGCTTCCAGTGCTGATTAATTTTTTTTTCCATTTCTATGAATCTCTCATCCTGCATACTAATGATAGTTTTTAATGTTTTGCTTTTTTTCCCCTCCAAAACTGCAAACAGTGAAGCAATGACTCTTCCCTCCAGTCTCCACAGGGGCAAAATTAGATGTTCAGTAACTTCAAATCTGAAGTTTAAAAAAAGGCAGAATACTTTATATACAAATTCTAAGTTATGTATTCCAGATTGTTTGTCTTTTAGAAAAATGAAATTCAACTTGCAATAAATAATTTGCAATCCACAGAGGTCCAGTATATGCCAGTCAGTCACTGGACCCATCAATTGCAGCTTTGCCAGACGGTTTGAAGTTGCCAGCTTTTTTACTAGGCCAATGAATCAAACTGCAAATATGGGATGAGCTGAATAGAAAAATTTCCAAGCTAGATGTCTGGGGATAAGAGAATTAACTTAATATTAGAGATTAGTTATTTTTGCATGGAAACAGTGTCTCAAACCAGAAATTTTCTTTCATTGGAAAGAGTTTTAAAAGTAATAATGAAATTATTTATAATATTGTGCTTGCATGTAAGTAGAGGACAAGCCAATTTTGTTAAATTAGAAAATTGTGCTTGGTTTTCTTGCAAGGAATATGATAGTTTTCAAGACTGTATCTAATTAGAGAGTTTCTTTTGGTTAGTTTTCCATGAAGTAAAATCTTAGTTTAGAGTGGCTCATAAAGAATTTTCTAGAAGACTGCAGTTTCTCATGATGTGTTTTTTTCTGTGTCTTTCAATTTGCACTGAATTGTTTGAAAAATAATATTAATCTCATTTTCAATTTTAATAGCAATAAAATAATGTTATTATCATTTTCAATTTTAATAGCAGTAAGGTTAGGTGATGGTAATGCTTTTTGAAGAGCCACTTGAGTCAGGTTGTTTCATGTCAGTGCAAATGGACACAATTGTTATACTTGCTTTTTACCTCAGTGAGAAAGAGCAGCTGGATCATTATGGAATTTTTGACTAAAAGCATGCTGCTAAAAGGCCAGCAGGACATTCTGACTCCTTAGGAATGTAAATGATCCTTCTTAAAGTCAGAAGTAAGTTTTTCTGGATATCTGTGCTGTGGAGGCACATACTGAAATGAGTGTTGTTAGTGTGTACAAACAAATTAATGTTATTTTTCGGTTCTAAGAAAAATTTCTTTTTTAATTCACCATCACGCTTTTTGCTGATAAAAAGATAATTGAGCCGTTTCTCTGCACAAGGCCACAACACAGACCTACTTGCATTTCCACAGAATACAGCCCTACAGGCCACAGAGTCCCTCTGCCACTTGAGAGCAGCTCCAGCTTCCCTTGCTAGGTCAAGTTGTCGACCCAGTCCAGGCTTGGTGAGCTGACCAGTGCTATCTGCCATCATTCTTCTGTCCCATTTACATCTAAAAGCCACAGGGCCTTTTGTTTCCTTCTCTGGAGCTCCATTCCTTCATCTGTTTTGTTTTCTATATAGTGTTCTTGACATAACTGTATCACATGCCTGTGAGGATAAGAAGCTGTAAAAACACAAGCTCTGCTCCACATGAGCCTTTGCCAGCAGTGGCTGCAGCTGGCTAGACTTTTTCCCTATGGGACAGCGTTGACTCGTCCTCCCATTTCTCAGATTCTCAGATTTCGGTCTTAGATTAGATCCTAGGTTGTCCTAGGTGTCATATCAACACAGTGTTTCTGAGAAGTATTTCTTAATAGTCTCTGACCAAAAAATTAATTTTAAAAGTTTTGGTCTTCAGTGAAAAGATTGTCAAAATCTAGTTACTTTGGACTTGTTCAAAACTTTTTGTATTTTACATCAAAAATGGTCAAGTGGATTAGGATCTTCAGGGGGTAAAACTGGGTTCAAGGCAGTTAGCAACTCTGTGACAGGAGACTGGTGCCATTTGATGTGAAAATCTGTAACTGAAAAATGGATCATGTGAGTTCACTCAGCCTTTTACAGAGTCTGTAAACTTACACAAGATGTAGATTTTTACTATCTTACGGGATCGAGTCCACTGATGTTGATCAAGTATGTTCATCTTAGACAAGAAATCAGAGGTGCATCAACAGAAGAAATGTATATATGCTTGTTATATGTGTGCTCTGGGAAACATCCAGGCAACAGCTCAACTTTAAACAACCATCTTTACCCAAGACACTGCAACAAGGAGATGATTTGTGAAAAAGTTGAAAAGATGGTTATGCAAGTCAGCATAGAGTGCCCTTTGTTGGAGCTTTACAGGATTACACTGCTACATTCTTCAAAGAAGATAAGTGGTTCTTGGCAAAATTGAAACCATGTCTGAAACAGCAATTGAGACTGTCAGCCTTAACTGCTGTCTAATTCTGCAGGTGTGCTTCATTATCTTCCAGAATTCAGTTAGTTTTGATTACTTTGCTCTTTGTAGAAAATGTAAGCATGAAAATAAATTCTGAATTTTCAAGGGAGACAGCATTTGAAATAAGGTTTGTTTCTCTCAAAAAGTCATTTTTGCAATATGTTATTTTCTTGCTGTGCACAGGCAAATTATTATGATGAATGTTGTTTCTTCTAAGATTAGGTATAATTTCTTTACTGCAATAAAATGTGGACTATTTTGTGTTTGTGTTGTCTATTTGTGGTTATTATTTTATCTTGCTATAATTAGATAGAAACAGGTAAGATAGTAGAAACACTTGTCTAGGACTCCTTTCCTATTTTGGAAACAAATTATGGGACCCTGAAACTGTACACTCTTAATGACATCCTTTGGATGAATCATGAAGCTAAGGTCTGGACCAGTTCTCCACTACTTAGCTTCTTCCAGTTTTAATTTTATAACATGCAACTCAGTTTCTGACTAAGAGGACGTTGAAGCGGCGAGTAGCCAAAGGAAGGCCTGTCCCCTCCAGTCGCCCGGCAAGCCAACAGCACTGCTTGCAGCTGGGGCACTCCCCTGGGTCTGGTTACCCGGGAGGGCGCCTAGGGAGAACTGCTCCACGTTATAGTGGACACAGCTCCCTGTCACAGACGGGGCTCACAGCAGCAATCCAACAGAAAGAGAAGAGAGTGACTCCAGCCGAGGGTGAAAACAGAGTTTAATGGAGCAGAGGGGAATCCCAGGGCTGAAGCCCAGAGCGCACGATTGCAACAGTTTATAAAGGGTAAGGGAAACAGGGGAGGAGACAACCTCAGGACCAATGAGGAGCAAGAAGGGAGTGGCAAACAAGGGATTGACATTGAGGGTGGACCAATGGGAGTGCCTTGAGGGCGGGACCCTGGCCCCTGAGCCAATCACTTGATGCTCCAGCTAGAAGTTTCTAGAGGGAAGGGAGGGAGTGCCGAGTGACAGACAGGGCAGCAGGGAGGGGTCAAGGGAAAGATACATTGGGATTTAGGAGGAGTGGGGTGATGGGCAGTGAGGAGGAGGGCGGAGTGAGTCAAGCCTGAACCATGGCAAACTGAGGGGGAAAACAGAACAGTCCAACATACAAACTGAGGGGGGGAACAGAACCTGACACAACACAACAGGATGTAATATTGGTGCATTCTGTGCTGGAGTGTTTCTCATCTTGTGGTTGAAACTGGCATAGTGTGAAGTTCAACACTCTTAGGAAGAAGCACATTTTCAAACACAAGACTACTGTGCTGCCCAGTGTTGCTTAAAATGAAATTTCTGAAGATTTGTTTTTTAATTAGGACATGGAACAAAAAGGTTTTTTAGGCTGTAGTAAGAGCTTCTTCACACAGAAAAAAGCTCTTTTACTTGCCCAAGACTTTCTCTAAAACATGTGAAAACCTGTTTTGAATTTATAAGTGAGTTAAACAGTAAGGAAATGGGTTTTTCAATTGAAATGCATCTTCTCTTTTCCAACACCTCTTAGAGTACTTCAAAGGTTTACCAGGATGCTTGTCAGATATGTCCTAAGGATTTAGTGATGCCTTTTGACATTTGGAGCAGGAATACCAAGATTCCCAGCATAACCAAGATTCAATGCCAGACCAATAGGCAGTGCCAGAACTTGGAAGGACTTTAAGAGCTTTGGTAAATGGTAATGCTATACTTATAAATGGCAAAGCTCTGAAGGGCTTGTATAAGAGTTTTCTTCAGGTTCATACTTTTTAAGTTGTATAAGTGTCTCACTTTGGATTTGGTAATTACCTCATAAACATAGGCATTTAAGTCTAGTCATATTCCACAAGAGCACTGAGATTTTCATTGCAAACTTGCCCCTTTTTTGTTAAAACACCTGAGTAGATAGGTGCCTCATTTCTGTCCTGTTTCTGTGTGTGTTGGTGTGCCTCCTTGCTGTGCCCTTGCACCCACCTGAGGTGGTTTTGCTGCAACAGCTTTCAGTGGGGCTAGTCCCCGCATGCTGACAATTCCTGCTGGCAAAGTTGTATTTGAGTTGAGAAGAAAATGTACTGGTACTATTACCAAACTCTAGTAGATTAATGGAAAATATGAGTAAAGAAATTGCATGTAAAGGCTTCCATGCTGTAATGCAAATAATGAAAAGTAAGTGTAAAATAAAAGGTATACTAATGCTAGCTTTTAACTCACAGAAGTTCTTAGTTTTGTTGTGTTCTAAGTTCTCAAAGCAGCTGAACTTGCTTCAATCCTATTATTCCGGTTTGCAGGGTTTTTCCCCCTCAAGGTTAAATAGTAGCCTCTGTGTTACAACTTCAAAGTCCCGGTTAAGATTTCCCAGTTGTGGGTTTCTCTTGTCCCTGTAGCTTAATGTTTCCAAGGTTCAGTGTTCTAGAAAATTGCTTTCCTTTTATCATGAAATAGTCTGAAGTTCACCCAAGTAGCCAGTCACATCCACTTAATCCCTGGAAATCTTTGTCCAGAGACAGAAGTCAGGAGCTTGGTGTGCCCTGCTTCAGCAGCCTGGTGCTACTTGAGCAGGCAGTGGTTTCTCAGCTGTTGGGTGTGACACTGTTTGCCCAGAGGACGAGAGGATGTGCTCCTGCTGCAGGGGCTCTAAAGCTGCCTCCTGGTTTCTGGAATTACCTCACTCAGCTGAGTGATGTTGCTACTTCATGTCACTGAATATCAAACTTTCCATGGCGTGACTGTTTTGATTTTTTGTTTTTGCAGTGTTGGAGTTAAACATTCTGCCCCATGAATTTGCTACCACCTGTTTTCACCACTGTTTTCAGGTTTTGCCTTTGCATCAATAAACCTCTGGTTTTGGCTTTAAGGTATCATAGATAGCAATCTTAATAACTAGTGCAGAAGGGAAATGCAGTAAGAATAGAAAAAATATTAATAATCTTAATAAAAATGATTACAGATTTTATATGTATCATTGCATGTTATATGTACTAACCTGTATATGTAATATTTTACAATAATAATAATAAATGTGTTATCTATTTATAAATGTAGAGTTCTATATATATGCACACAGTGCTTATCTTTCAATTAAGCACAGGTCTGTGTTTTCTTCTGCAAATAAGTAACTACACAATTATCTATACATAGTTGAAATACTCATTTGTTATTTTTCATCATGGGGGTGTTTTGATATATTGAAATGATTCCCTATTGAAATTACTTGGGGTTTGCATTTAAAACAGCACACAAGCAAAAATAAAAAATACTGGCTTGAAAATATTTTCTCTTTAAAATTAATACCCTATGTTTTCTCAGCTTCAATAGCAAAGTTTTCAGTAATTTATCACAGCTGCCATCAGGTGAGTGGATTCTCAATTCTTGTATCTGTTGTACAAAGTGCTCCTCATTCTAATTGAGAGCTTTTGTGAATGACACAGTGAGCTTCTTATTCAGTGAGGTCACTGGTCTCTTTGTTAGAGAAATGGAATTTTCCTACAGTTATTAAGTTCAAACACTGTTTCCTGAATAGAATAATATTCTCAGCAAGCAGTGTTTACTACCTGCATAAAAGTATTTTGTTAATCTTGTGATGGTTACGTGGTCTACAATTAATTAGCTGCCTGTACAACATTAGGAAAATGTATTAGATTAATTTTGTGTAGTAAAACTGTGTGGGTAGAGGTTGTACTCTGGTTTTGTATTTCCACATACCACAATTACTGTTCTCATGTGAGTGAAAACTGTGTATTACAAAGAGACTGATCTTTCTGATATCATTGTTTCTGCCTAATTGCTTGTTAGGATCTTTAAATTATTTGCTTTGCTAATTTAGAATGTTTTCCCTAGAGTGCAGTAGGATATTTATTTGCATTTCAACTCTACCAGTCAAACAACTCCTGTTTGCAGAAGTCATTGTTATCTCTTGGTCACCTTTTGGGATAAAACAAGAAAATAACAGATTGCTGATTGCAGTAGAAGCACATTAGTTTCAGTTGGATTGGATTAAGTCAGATGTGTTGGCCATAGGGCTATATAGCACTGCTTGTGTAAATCCCTTTTAAAAATCATAAAATACTTTTATTCTCTGAGGTGAGCCTTCAGTTAAAAGAAGGAAGGAAGGAAGTAATGTCAAATGAAGGCAATAACTTCTCCTGAAGGACTGCTGAAAGAGTGAAAACCTCCTGAATGTGGTAGGAATTCTAAAACACATATGATTTATTTATAGATGCCAATTTGGGGACTTCAGAAGTCTTCTAATAGAATGATTGTGGGTTTGGTTTTGTTGGGGTTTATTTTTGAGCGACAGCAGTTGGAGTGCAGCATTGATTGGGTTGAGTTGTTTAGTTTGTATAAACAGGCTTTTAAAAGGCAAATGAAAATTCAATTGCATTAGAATTTAAATGTGTTGATGCAAGTATCTGTTTGCTACGTTGATACAGATATGTAGAGTACACACATAAACCTATGCATATATATAGACAGACATAATCAGCCTTACAAGAGCTAGAACCCAGCTTTATTAACTCTGTAACCAGGAAGTGTCAGAGAAGTGCTCCAAGAGTGGGTAATACAAATGGTACAAATAACTTGGGCTGATGAAAGAGAAAATTTAAGATCCAGCAGCTGAGAAATAAAAAACTGCCTGGAACAAACAGAAGATTAAGATAAAAAATAGAAGATTAAGATAAAAAAATTATATCTGTTGGAAGCTTTTATTAAAAATACATGAGTTAAAATACTGTGAAAACGAGTGAATATAGTAGGTAAATATCTATTTTCTTTATCATTTAATGATTGGTATTTTGTATGAAGGAAGTCAACAGGAACAGAAGAAACTGCACTGAATTTATTTTGCTTTAGTCCATTGCTTTTAAGGGCTTTCCCAGTTCAACATTCAGCAGGACACAGGAAAAATCCATGGTACCTTTACAGTGCATGCTTGCAATATTTTTGAGAAGGAGAGACCAGATGCAACTGTTTCAGAAAACAAATGCTTCTGAGAAAGAAAAGCTCGTGGTGGCTTGGCAGGTAGAAAAACACCTGTTAATTAGAAAAACTGGTGGGCACATCACAGTGAAATAACTTCAGTGTCCTGCTTTGAAGAGATGGTTTCATGGTGCTGGTGTAAGGCAGGGTATCAGAAATGCTGCCTACATTTTTTTGTGCAGTACAGGTCCTTAGACAAACATGCTCTTAGTGTTTGCAAAATAACATTATTGGTAAAAGAGTAATCAAGAGCATAAGTGTTAATGGAAGTCTGAATCTCAACTCTTGTGAATTCTTCAATCCTGAGCTTCTGAGAATGGACACCTGTTATCTTTTATGTGTGATGATTCCCCTGCTCTAAAGTATCCCATTTCTACCATAGGACATTGAGTCAGATGTCTGTCCATTACAGCTTGCAGGGATTCCCTCCTGGACCCATGAGGGTCTCTGAGAACTCACATAAGGTGGGGAAATTGGGTGAGAAAAATGAATCAATCCAATCACTGCAAACCAGTCTAGCACCTGAGCTGACATCAAACAAGACTTTGGAAGAAGCAGCTTTAATTCTTAAGGTAAGTACAAAAGCAGCTAAAACTGGAATCTCTGGTGTGCTATTTGTGGTGAAAACTACTGTTCTAGGATTTATAGAATCTAAGATAAGAGCCCCAGTCTGTCAGTTTTTCATTTAGGTATGTCAAAGCATGGACTTTCAATTACGAATAGTACAGCACAATAGCACAATGGGGAGATAAGAATTAAGGAGCTTCCAATTCTGGTGATAAAATATTTTTTAAGAAGTCTTCCAATACTGGTGGTAAAATATTTTTCTCCATTCCTTTAGCTTCCAAAGTGCAGTATTTCTGCATGTCTAACACATTTTCTTGTTATTATGATATATGACTTTTTGTTTATTTTATTGGTCTAAAATTGCCTTTCTTCTGTTTAGACTGTTGAAGGGTATGTGGTTGTGTTTTAACTGGATGTCTGCTAATATAAAAGTGTCATTTAAGAATTAGTGTCTGCTTGCTGCCTGTATTTCTGTGCAACCATAATAAAATCTCTTCTTGTTGCCTCTGTTTTCCCTCTGTCTGTGTGTCATTAGCTGAAACTGCAAGCCCCTTTTGAGAAGAAAACTGTCTCCCAGTAAAATGGAGACTTGGTCCCAGCTGGAGCCCCTTTGCATTACTCTTACATAAATATTGCAGGAATAATTGAATCCCACTGATAGCAAACCTAATAATCCAACAGCAGCTCCTTCGAGCTCAGATGATATTGTTGTGCGTGGGGATCATCCTGAGCTGCTGTGCTGATGCAAGAATGTCTTGATGTTTTTCTGCTAATACACTAAAGAGATGAGCAGAGCCTTGGGTGGCTCCTGTGAGTGAAGACATTGCTGCCATCCTGGCACATTGCATTTCTCTGTCTGAACCAGAGGTGGGTTTCAGATGAAATTTCCAGCTGATTTCATGCCTGCCTGCTCCTCCATTTGAATTAGTAAATCTGTAATGGAATTATAGAATATCTGTGCCAGTAATGTTTATACAGCAGGCAGTATGCCAAAGGCTTGACTATCATAACTTAATTAAATGTGAGTGTATGTATGAACAAAAAGATAATTCAGTTGTGCTTAGGGTGTATAGCCTCTGCTTGTCAGGCTTTCCTGCTTAACCTACAACTTCTTGGACAGGATATTTTTATCTTCTGCTGGCCAAGGTCTGTCTTGTGATGCTGCTTACATCCCAAGCCAGTTCACAAACACTTTGTAATCACAGCACATTACTAGAACTCTCTTCCTCCTGCTCCTATTCTTTTACCCATTTCAGTTTAATTTCCCTCTATGGGGAACTGAGTCTGAGTCCCTCCTTGCAGTGAAGGTTTTCCTTCCCTTGGCTGCAAAGGCATTCTGAGCAATAGACTCCCATTTTGTACAAGTGAAATTGAATACCTGCAGTGTGAGTCTGGGTAGTTTCTCTCCCACTTTCATAATTCCCCGTTTTTCTTTCTCAGTTCCTTTTTTGTCTCTGGATATATTTTCCTCTTCTTCAATCTAAAGACTCTTCTATTTTTTCTCATAGAACATATCCACATTTTACTTCCCAGTTTTCTCCCTCTTGACAGCCTGAAGATCTCACACTGCTGTGTGCTGGCTACAGAGGTGGGGAAGGTGCATTGAGTTAGACTGACTCAATCTGCCCTGTGACACTGTTTTCAGGCAGGAGTAGAGTCTTCCAGATTCTGGCATAGATGATGTTCACTCTCTTTGAGCAGCAGTCAGACTAGGGTTATGTTGATTTAATAAATATTTTTTTATTTTATCTTTTTGGGGCAGGACCTGAATTTATAATGAGGCAAGGAAGGTGTGTGGGTTTGTGCCACATGGGTCTCACTGGCATTGTTTTCCTCTTTCCTTGGGACCTGCATCAAGTTATCAATGCATTTTCTTCCTCACATGTAAAATGGGCTGATACATTTCTATTACCCAGTGGTTTGATTTATTTAGCGCCTCAGAGCCCTTGGATTCAAGCTTTCAAAGAGATGAAAATGTCCTAAAAAATTGTTATTCTGGTTGGGTCTATGGGTTTTGGAAAGACATCAATGGATTTTAGAGGCTTTTCTGTGTTCAAGCAGAAATCAGCATAATCCACTGTGAAGGCTCCTGAGTGCATCCACACTACCAGTAGAATAGAGTTAAGTTTTAGACTATACCTGAATGGGTTTAAGTGGTAGCCTACTGCTTTCCTTACCTCTAGTAGTGCAGGCAGAGCCAAAGAAGCCAAGTACACAGCCACTGTGAGCCCTCTGGGATGCACTGAGCCACTGCTGCTTCTTTGCACCTCTCAGGCTGGTCCAATCTGGCATCGAGTCAATTAAACCAAAAATGTTCAAATTATCGGTTTGATGGAAAGGATGGAATCACACACAAAATAGTTAAGTCTCCTCACTGAGGTGGCTGATACTTGCCAAAAGACTGCAAAAAGTAGATAACCTCACCAAAAGACTTCAAAAAGGAAGTACCCCAACAGTGTGGCAAGTCAAAAAAGAACACTGTTTTTCTGTGGTTTGTGTGAGCAGTCTGAGCGCAACTGTAATCTTTGATAAGATCATTTGCATGAAGGGCATTTAAAGTTTCATTTTAAGTCTTAGGGTATTTAGAAGTTTGTAAGGATAAAATTATTTCTCAGAGGTATCAAAATGTAGCTGGAGGTCACACAGCTAAGCTGTAGGAATTGGATAAATGTTCATTTAATGTGACAAGTGAATAATTTTATGTTAGCTTAATGTTTTCAAAAGCTTGTTTTATATTATAATTGCTTATCAATGATTTATGTTGCACACCATAGGAAGAGAAACAGTGACTAGCTTAATTATGCATAAAAAGTAAAGTGCTTATGAGTTTATTATTTTCTGCAGTACATAATAAGTTTTCTATTGTTTCCCCATGAGAGAAATATAAATATTTCAGTAGATTTGAATATATTATCCAATAAATACAAACTGAGCCATTGCTTCTCTTCAGTCTTTGTCCAACAGACTTATGAGGTCCAAATCTGTCATTATGTCATCTGTGATAAAGACTCGTGTATCTGGGCATTCACCTTCTGGCTGCTGACTTGTATTGGACAGTGAACAAAGCTGTAATAAAAGCAGCACTTAAACTTGACATACAACTAGTTTGCTGCTTCTCTTCCACTGGATATGTAAGCCATAAGAAATGAAGATTGTCGTTGTGGGAATAGCATGAAGCAACCTAGAAAAGATACTTTTGAGGTTTGATTTTGGGCCCAGATGTATACAAACTGTGAAAGAGGAAGCAATATCTTCTGATTCCTGGAGGACAGACAACAGGTGAATGTATGAGATGGAATTCCATCATTGTAGGTGACAGAGCCCATGAGGTAGAGACCCCAGACCTTTTATGCCCACAACCATTTGAGAAATAAGAGCAGTAGAGGCAGGACAGAACATCCCATGCCCCTCTGGGCACCCACTGAATTTCATAAACTGTGACAGGTTACAGGACGATGGGTTTGAAATTCTGTATTATGTTAATTTAGTATTATGCTAGTTTTTAAATTCTTAATATTATGTCTGACTAGGGAAGGAAGATGTAATAAGCTCTGACTTATTGAAGTCTGCTAAGAGCCGGATGATGCCATATAGTGGTAGCTCATGAGAAACAGACCTCAGACTCCTTGCAAGGTACAGCCCTGTACAGCAATGGAGGCAAAATCAAATTTTGCCACAGAGAGGATGAAAACAAAATAATGAGAATACATTGGTTGGGCTAGAAAATGTATCATTTCCATGCAAAGAAGATGAGATGATGAGAATGTGGTTACCCTGTGCTTCCCTCCCTTTATTCTGCTCTATGTCTATTGTAAAGACATTCCTCTATTGTGACCTTCTCCTGTCACTGTCATATTTTTTGGAAAAATCCCCTTACCCAGGATTCTTCTCCTGGGAAGCTGAGAAGCCTCAGAGAAAAAGGAAAACAATATTATCTCATTTGCTTTTCCTGTGTTTGGCTGCTTTGGAATGTGGTCTGGAGATTGTTTATCCAACTGGTGATTGTTTGATTGGTTTCATGTGAATTGTTTTGACCTAATGACCAATCGCTGTCCAGCTGTATCAGGACTCTGGAGAGTCACGAGTTTTTCATTAGTATCCTGTTAAGCCTTCTGTAAGTATCCTTTCTCCATTCTTTAATAGAGTTTTAGTATAGCATAATATAATATAATATAATATAATATAATATAATATAATATAATATAATATAATATAATAATAAATTAGCCTTCTAAGAACATGGAGTCAGATTCATCATTTCCTTCCTGCCACGGGGACCCTGAAAATGCCACATTCTCCCTCTAATTCAGGGGTGGCCCATGGACAGTCACTGGGCGAGGACTGAGCTGGATATGCAGCAGTGTGGCCCAGCTGCCACTGGGACTGGGGAGGTCCTTAGATGGAGTCACACAGAAGTGGTGCCTACCCCTACCTCTGTTGGCAATGGCAGCTGAATTCCTGCCTCTGCCTGAAGGCAGCTGGGACTTGTGTGATCATTGAGCAGTGCTGCAGCCAGGAAAAATTGATACATGGGATCAAAGGCTTGTGTTGACTATTGATGCTGGACCTTTTCTGCAAGTTCCCTACTGTCCCACATTTACAGGATCAGCATCCAGCTTAGCCTATAGGTAGCCCTACCTGGATGCAGCAGAGGAGAGTACTAGAGCTAGCAGAGCGATGTGAAACAAGAGCAGTGGGAGTGTTTGCAACTGGTGCCTGTGGGGGATTGTCCTGCAGGCACTGACTGAGAGATGGGCTGGGAGAGAGTCAGACCCTTGTGTGTGAGATGCACTGCCATATGGGAGCAAATGATACTTCCCCCTCCTTGATTCCAGGCACTGGAAATCTCCAGAAAGAATCAAAAAGCAAAGTTCACTCCTCAGCTTCTTTCTTTACCCTCTCTGTGACTTGTCTCAGCAGCTGCAAAAAGAAGAAAGCATTTCAAAATTTTACTTAGGCTTTTGCTCTAGTTTTTGGTTTGAACTCACAGGCTTATCCTCTCCCTCAAGTCAGATGTAATCATAAAAATGTAGAGAAGTTCAAATAGTGTTTAGGAATGCTTTCTGGAGAAAAGCCTTTCCTGGTTTCTCTTCTCTATTTCATATACTAGGCTTCTGATTAAATTTGTTTTTTTGGTTTTTATCCATGATTTTTTGTTTATAAAAATTGCGCCCTATAATTTTGACCAGACCGAGTCTCTTCTCTAACTTTTCTTACTTCAATACCACATATTTTATTCTTGAATTTGAAACAACTTACAGAATATGATGAAGGAATAAGAAGAACTCTTCATATAAATCAGCCTTGGCTAAACAGCCAATATAAATTTACCTTTAAATTATTTCTATAATATAATTATTATTTAAATTATTGCAGGAGAACACATTTCTGGTGCTATTTCCAGACAGCTTTTGATGGATATAATTGAGGATGAATTTACCCTGAATCAGAAAAGGCAGATATGTGGGCAGACCTCTCTGCCACTGAGGTCTGTCATGCTCAAAGGCTCCCAGTGGAAACACTGGATTTGAATTTCCAAAGGATCAGGAGTTGTGCCTAGGAAGAGCAGGGGCTGTACCCACTCACTCTAATTAAGTGTGTGCTGTATTTAACTTTTTGTTTCAAATTTATTTTCAAGTTACATCTTCTGTACAATTGTTTCAAAATCCTCCAGCCTGTTTCCACCAGATTATAGTTTGGCCCAATATTCTGGAAATAATGATCCCATTCAAAATCCACACCCTGCCTGATGTTTTCAAGGCTGGCCTTGGTTTGAATGTAGAAGTACAGGGTGTCTAATGCAAATCTAATGATATATAGAAAGTAACTATTTCAGCTAAGTGGAGCATAGCATTTACAGCTAGAAGCGATTTAAATATTCTCAGAATCGCTACTACTTAAGCTGTGTTTATAATGTTTATCTAAATGCAAATGAGAACACTGCTGTTCATATCTGTGTTAGTCATTTTGTCTCAGTTTGTCAGGAAAAGAGCTTTAATAAACTTTCTAAAAAGAATTCTTAGAACTTTCTAAAATTAAACTTTGGTTGGTGCGAGAAACGGATGTGGAGTTTTTTTTAAATTATAACTCTTTGCCTTAAAAAACTGCTGAAGTTTTACGTAAATGTTTTCTGTATTAGGTGTTTAGAACAGGTCCTGTACCTTGGTATATTGCAAAATAATAAATAAAGCTAAATCAATAGATGTTCATGCAGTTTGCCTCTCTTTGCTGTAAAAGACCTCCTTCATCCGATTCACGATTCACATGCTTAGGCTACTGTCCCCTTTTCACTACTGCAATCCATCAAGCAAAAGGTTGAATTTGTCACAATGCTGAAGAACTGAAGTGCAATGAGATGCTACCTCTAAAAGGTGCAGCTTGACAACACAAGTCAAACACAAAGCATGTGTTATGCAGGTGTCCTCTAGAGAAGCACATGGACTTCTGAGGGCACAGTTTTCAGCTGGCTCAGTTCCCTTCACCATGGCTTCAGCCCTGGTACCTGGGAGGGGAGGCTGAGTGGGAGAGGACAGGGCATATGGAACATTCTCAATCACAGTCTCTAACTGCTTCTTCATTTTTCTTGCACAGGCTTCCAAATGACAGAAAGGCCCATTTTTAAAGGTCAGCATTTATTTCAGCATGAAACAGTGGAGAGATATCCCTGCCTCTTACCTCATCACTCACATCTTTTCATGTTGTAAAAAGAATACCCGTGGAGACCAAGGGTTCATGTTGAAGCAGGATTTGATGTCTTGCTCTCCACATGGATGACAAAAGTTTTGCCTGAATTCTGGTGTGGCGGATGCTCCTTACGGAGAGCAGAGTCTGTGTACCTGCTCAGCCCAGGAGTGGGTGGTGACTGCAGTGCCCTCAGCCTGCTCTGTGGCTTGTAGGGAACAGCCAACTACAACTGCAGCTGGGGGATTAAGCCCATGCTTCACCTTTTACAAGGTACTTTTCTAGCAGTGGATTTGGCTTTTCTTGGTGCTGGAGCACAGACTCTAGAGAGGAAGAAAGTTTGAAATGTCAGTGAGGTGCCTTCACCTTCAGCAGTGCTGAGCACAGGGGTGTCTTTGGAGACAGACATTCATCATTAAATGGAGTCTGTTGGTGCCCAGCACTGGGGAGCCTAAGTGCTCTGTTGGGCTTTAAATGCTGTAATTTGTGCTGTCCAACATGAGAAGAGTGGCTGTAATTTGCTGCCTGCTTTCCTCATAGATGGTGAAAGAAGGCTAATTATTTGGCCAGATTCATTGGTGTTTGGGGCTTTATGAATTTATCATACTACTTGATTAGTTTCCCAAAGAGATGTTCCAAGTTATGTTTCCTCAGGGTACAAGCAATTTTGAGAGCTCCTTCTGAGTATCTCCCATTGCCCATCTACCACTCCCCACTCCAAAATCACACACTCTCTCTTAGCCCTCAGTTGTCAATCAGCCTGGGAGCAGCACCACCTCCCAGGTTACTTTGCCTTTCATGCAGCTCAGTTTCTAACCACATTAATGTGCAATGTGCTTTTTGGGCAAAGGCTCCTCTCGTTTCTTGGAGGTACTTAGCTGCTGTTCAGTTTTACTCTGAGTGAAAGTTGAATACTAATGTTCTCGTCTTTGGGAGTCTTCATCCACCCTTGTGGTTAAAAAATTTAATAGTGACTTACCTAAACAAGGTGGTGCCTTCTGAGCAGTTAATGATTAAGAGCTTGCACAAGATGTGGAATGTGTAAAAGCCTTAACATCAGCAACAAATTAGGAAAACAGTCATTTCAAAATTATTTTTAAATTAAAGTATTTAAGTGACTTGCAGTACATTAAAATCTATCATATTGTATTAAATCTATCATATTGTATTATACATGATTAAAAACCCCCCTAAGAAACACAACAGAATGTAAGGTTACTGCATCATCATTGTAATTTTAAGAAGCGTTATTATGCTTTGTGCTTTGCTCAATGCTGCATTGGTGATAGCTCAGAGAATTACTTCAAGAATGCAATTTCATTTGTGTCAGACAATTATTTTGGTGAGTGTGTACTGACTTTGGTAAGAATGGCAAATTAAATCCAGCCTAAGGTGGAGTCAGCACCAGTGCTGGTGTAGGGAACTGGTGTTTATTTTGCAGTCTGTCCCCAGTGCAGATAGATTTAGGAGGCAGGAATGCCTCCTGCCCTGCTGGTCTGAGGTGTCTACAACTGAGGAGTCTTCCTCAGAGAATATATAGTATTTTCTTTCTTTATTTCTGTAACGTATTTCAGAAGTCTATCTAAAAATGGCAGAAAGCAGAACATAGCGTAACTTGACTTGTCTTAGACTGGCACTCTCCAGGAGAAGAGAAATACGAGACTAGTAATTACTAATTTTCCCTGCAAAGCTGCTTGACTAAATAGCTGTAGCCACTGTAAGTCACTATTAAGCCCCATGACCAAGTGTTGCTGAGGAAAAAGCATTTCTTAAAAACCTTGCTTAGCTGTTTTCCATTCATGTTTAAACAATCATGTGTGATTACTTCAATTTTCAAGATGCAATGTACAGAGAGAGCTCTGGAACTCATTGCTTTTCACTGTTCAAACCTTATATAGCTAAACCTGTTCGAATAAAACTAAATAAGAATGTACAAAGTTGATAAGGGGTGATTTTTTCTTTCTGATAGAAAAGGAGGAATTTTTAGTAAACCACTTCAATTCAGCATTTGTAGGTAAAATTGCAGAGGCTAATATGTGCTGCTAAGATAGAGCTTCTGAAAAAATTGTTTCCTGGTATTTATATGGAAGCTATTAGCTACAATCTAACCATCAAAAATATAACAGTTACTGTTTGCAGTATGAGTTTTCCATTTCTTGAACATTATTGACAAGTTCTAAAAAGTGGTCCAAAAAAGAAAATTTTGAGAGAGTCAGCAGCAGAAGCCAAAAAAGAAGGATGAAGACAGTCTGGAGATTTACATGTTTCTCAGAAATAATTGCTCTCCTCTTTGCAAGAAAAGGTCACTTCAAAAAGTATGAGATATTGCAAAAAGAGAATTTAAAAAAAATTAAAATCAGGTGTGAAATCTTTTGGAAAATAGCATAGGATGGAAACCAACTGAATTTGCTGAGTTATAAACAACTTCTCCAACTGGCTGTCTGACAAATAGATGGCTGTGCCGCTTGAAGCAGCATGGAAATTCTGCAGCACTTCATGCCAGATCTGAAATGGGGCAGACTGCTCGTTATCTCTGCAGCATTTCAAAACTGTAGAAAAGAAAGGAAATTACCTATCCAAAATAAATCCCCAATATAAAAATGTTTTGCACTTGGATGTGAATTTTCCTGTCTGGAGAAAAAGGACTGTCAAGAGTGAGATGATGCTTAAAAGACAAGCCAGAGGATGCAATCTGGCTGTTGCTTTGAGTTCAGGGGCCATCTGAAAGTGAACAAGTGACCCAAGAGCAGCATCCAGGTTGCAAAGTTTTTGCAACTTTTCCTGAAAAAGGCTGTTTATACTAATTAATGTAAATATTAAAATGAACAGCATTAACATAGAAAAAAGACCACCTCTCTGCAGAATCACCTATGATCAAGCATTGAGCCAAACACAGAAAGTGGAAAAGGGCAAAGGGATGGAAATTAAGATTTTTTTTCTAATTCATTCATCAGTTTCTAACAGGAACATCAGCACAGCAAATGCATGGTCTCACTTTGAAGTTTCCAAGGGGAAAAATAAGAAAAGATGAACCCTTTGTGTGTTGATGGCTCTTCACCCAGGGCTATTGTCCAGGCTCCAGCTCCACAGTACTGACCAGCTTGGCTGCTGAGAGGGACCCCAGTCACTGCCTGGGAAAAGCACTGCAGAATGAAATAAGAGGCTGAATACTTATTGAATCACTTGGTGGGAAAGCAGGGACAAAGGAATAAGTGATTTTCCCCATGGAGCTGCCCACTTAAACAGGGTAGTCTTGGAGCCACTGACACTGTCTCTTTGTTTCCACAAGCAGATTATTTTGATGGCAACACTATTCTCAAAGACTCAGCCTATAAAGTATTTTTCACTTCATGAAGCTCCCTTTTGCTGTCAATGACACCTGAGACGAATGTCACTTCACCTTTTCCCCTCTCCAGGGTACCCCAGTGCAGTTACAGAGAGATGAGAATGGGGAGAGCGTTTCTTTGTAACTTTCACTGTCTTTAACAGCAACTCCTGTCTCCTTTTCGTTTTTTTTTTTGACCGCTCCTTTGCCAACATCATGCTCCCAACAGTATTTGATTCCAAGCAGCACCTTTGTATCCTTTTTTTTTTTTAATTGTCATTTTTAACATCAGAATATGTGACTTGTACTTGGTGGCAACGGCAGCAAATCCCAAAGACTTTAAGCCTGAATGAAGGATTAGTATTTTTTGGGTTTTGCCCATATGCTACTGAAAGTTATGGCCCTTTACCAAATGCACTGTGCCTAAGACATTCAGGTAGAGTTTGTATTCAAGTATTAGTGTTACTAGGAAATACTCCAAACCTTTTTTTTCTCCTAAGACCCTGAGGAAATAATTGCATATCTTAGAATAACAGTAAATAGCATAGATGAAGTGACCTCTGTGTGTTATTGTAGATATTTTGTGAATTACCTTTAATTCAACTGTCTATGAATTCTCTTACAGGTTCTTCTCACAACTAGCATTTCCAAGGAAATCCATTTGGTTAAGGCAAGAATTAAACCTTCCAGAAACTACATACAAGCAAACAATCCCTCTAGCAACAGTTTGCAGATAAAAGTTTTAAAAGCAGTTGCAGGTATGGGGACCATGCATGGAGTTTCCCCTTTTTGGAACATCTCTGGTTTGTACTAAGGTCACACTAGTGAAAGTCACTCAGCTGTGTGGTCAACCATCCACCCATTTGGTGGAGGTCCCAAATATCCTTTGGGAAAGGCAATATTTGTCTGCTGGAGTCCTAAGGAGATCTGTATCTGTAGAATTGGTTCTTCAGTCCACTTTGGATGTGATTAGCTGTCTCATCCCCTTATCTTTAATTGCTGGTTTTTGAAGATTAAAATCTGAACAAATAGTGACTATTTGTATGAAAGATTTTTATATCTACTGGTTTATTCTAATTTCCATTTCCACTCAAGGCTGCTGTGGACAGTAATTAAGCAATATCTGAAATGTCACCACAAAATATAATTATAAAAATAGCTGATTTTCATGCAAAATTAGCAGAAGGCATAAAACCATGAATTTGAAGAAATCCACTTTAGCAAACCTAGTTTAAATATTTTACAATTTTCTTTATGAAATCATGAGCTACAGTTAATGTTCTGTGCATATCTTAACATTTTCCTTAAGTTTTCCACAATGCTTAGTTGAAAACTATTGAAACTTCTGTTCTTTGGAACAGAAGAGCTTGGGCAGATTTTGAAATGCATTTTCAAGAAAGACAGGAAATAGATATTTCTTAGACTTGAAAGCAGTCACTTCCCTGTTAGGGAAGTTCTCTCCATGTACAGAGTTGTAAACATCTCCAACACAAACACAGACATTTGCAGCCTGCAACATTTGCTCAAAGAATTAAAGCAGAGGCAGCTGTGCAAACTTTGTATCTGAAATTCTTTGAATGGACTGGGCACTGACTGAAAATCGTGTTTTTTTAAAGTCATCCGACCCTGTGACCAGAATATGCAATGTTTGAACAGAGGGAGAATAAAAAATATAATTGCAACAGAGTTGAATTCTGCAAAGACACATTTAAAGATGCTGGGTCAGTGAAAGGTCTTCCAGCTTACAGTTCCCTCTGGGATACACAGTGATGCCAACTGTTTGTACCAGCCTCAGGAGCACAACCTCTCCAGTACCTCATACAAGTTTGATGGTGGTGTCTCAGTTCTAAGGCCTCATGCAAAGCCTTTTAGTTTTGTCTCACAAGAGAAGGATGATCGTCCAGTCCCTTCTCCTATCAATATTTTCTCTTTAACTCAAATTTTTCTTTTAAGCTGGGGTGGAGACTGTTACTGTGTACAGTAGGTGTTAAAAAAAACCATGTTGGGTCTGAATTGTCATCTTCTTTCCACCCTAGAAGAGGTCTTCACCCTCGGGTCTGTCTGCTGTGGCACAGCCCATAAGGGAGCCCAATGGCAACACTGCAAAATGTTGATTTTCTGATTCCAGTAACAGCAGAATTCATGTGCCAGTCACGAGGTACAGGAGTTCTCCTTTCATTTCTCTCCCAGTTCCCCTTCTCTTCGGACCCAGCAGGCAGCCAGGGAACGTAGCACACCTTCTTTCTCTGCCCTTAGCAACCTGATGCTGCCCTTACAGGCAGGGTAGACAGATGGGAAAGAAAATGCCAGTCCCAAGTATTCTCTCCCTACTTACCAACACAGACAGCTTTTATGACAGCACCCTGTATGTGCCTTTCCTAATGCAAATACATTTACAAGTTCTTTTGAATATAATAGGTTAAAAATTTAAAAAGAAGTTTGGAATGGATCTGCCAACCTGAATTTGCTTTTGTCAGTGTGTTGCATAGCAGCCTAGATGACTGGGTTTCTTTTAAGACCATGTTTTAATTGAAGATTTTTTTTTTTTAGTGTGTCATACAAAGCATGCAGGTTTCATTTCTTTGTAATATTTTTGCTTGCTTATCAGTTTCTGTAGCAGTGCATAATCACACCCATTCTTGGAAGGAACACTGCAGCACAGAGTATTTGTTTGCATTACGTTATCAGAAATGTGGTTCAGTCTGAGCTTAAAAAAAGAAAAAGAATAAATTACAAGTCTCTTGAGATACGATAACTTAGTTCAGCAATTCAATTTTGTATAAGGAGGGCAGGAGAATAAATTAAAATTACACAGATAGTCCTACTCTTCTTAATTCTAGAATTCAAGTGCTTTGTCCTCCTGAGATACTTCCTTCAACCTATCTTTTTTTGTGCATAATGTATGTAAGTATTTATATATAGCCTGCCTCTTCACCTACTGTTTCAAAAATTTCAGGTGATAAGAGAAGAAGAGACTTTTTAAAAGCCTGACATAAAATTGGTGCAGTGCAGGGGAATGGTAAATAGGAAAGAAAAGCAGCAGTATAGTAATATTGACAATCAAAGCCTGTAGCACATAACCTTTGGGCTGGCAGCTTGGCATGCACAGCCAGTCTGGCATTAGCATTGCCTCGAGGGAGGGCTCGGTCTCTTTGACCTTGAGAGTCTTTGAAGGAGCAGAAAATGGGATAATACTGAGGTAATACCTTCTCTCCTGAGGGATGTGCTATTTATTAGCAGCTTTTACACATTGCTATTTTGTTTATCATGGAAAATAGCCTCAGAAAGAGCACGTTGCCTCAGTTCCCTGAACACAATTATGCGTTAAGGGACTGTGGGAACATCAAGTTAGGAGAAGCAGACCACAAAAATAAAGGAGAGCATTGCATTAAAGGCACAGCTGACACAAAAGCTGAGCAGAGCTTCTCCAAACATGCCACAGTGAGGTGTGAAGGTCCTGATGTATCCCAGCCACAAACGTCCTGCTGTCCTGCTCAAGCAGGTCAGCATCTCTGGGCAGGTTGATCCACTTTCCCAATGTCAGAGACCCTCAAGGGCTTTCTGGTTAAACAGTTCCCTGTTGGAAAGGGCTGCCTCGGTAAGGCTGAAATGTGTAGTCAATTGTGACACAATTCTGCTTTGAAACAAGCTTTGGTTTTACTTTGAAAAGAAACCTGTTTGTTTTGAAGGTGACAAATAAAACATTTCTTCAGTGATGCTTTGCTTTGCCAGTTCTGAACTATTTTGGCTTTTATAGTGCTTTCTGGCTTCCAATTTGTTGTCTGAGAGTTGTACGTATAACTAAATCAGACATGAAATACAGTCAGTGATCATTTAAAAATAATATTTAATAGGAACTTTCACAAATTTGCCCTTAATTTTAAGGAGAAGCCATTGTAATCACCTAGACCCCAATCCCAGCATGATATGCTTCAGATTTTCTTCTGTACATTTCAGTTTTAACTCCAGTGGTCAGAATAGGAATCCTCTCCTAGTACAACATCATTACACATCTGTACAGTCACTGCTGAGTTCTCTGGAAAACAGAGCTTGGATGTGCATTTTTCATTGAAAAACAAACAATGGGAGTGATGCACAACCATTCTGCTCTGCTAATACAAACTGCACTCTTACAAGATCAACTACAAATTCACTGGAACACTATGGACTCCAGAGAAGCACATAAGAAAATTAAAGAAGCAGCATCTGTAATATAATAAGTCGACATAAGGTGGGCAGGTACTCTAAAACTACCTCAGTCCAGTCGCCCAATAAATTTATGCAGAAATGAAAATTTTGATAATACAGTGCATCTAACTAGGTTATACCACCATTAAGGGATGTTCTGAGTACATTGGTACAGTAATTTACCATAAAGAAGCAAGCAATCTGTTTTCCTTACAGGAAAAAATCAAGTATGACAACACCAGTCAGCCAGATTTAGAAAAGGCTTTTTGCAAAGGAGTTTGACAGATAGCCATCCATTTTCCAATTATAATCTAACTGAGTGTCAGATTTTCTCTGGTTTGTAACAAAAAGGCAAAAAAATGTACTTGTTTTCATCATATAACTGTACATTTGAGCAAAACATTATTTGCTTGGCTATAGCATATTTCCCCAAAAGACATCAATATCTTCACCTGAGGGCAATAGAAATCTTCAGCTGAGGACCCCAAATGGTGGAAAACCCCCCACCTTCTCATGTGCCTTATTAATAGCTGTGTTCATATCACATTTTTCATGGTATGTGTGATTTCATTATTGCTCACATCATTGCTCACATCAGGCTTCACCATTCCTCATCTGCATGTTTTGCCTGCTGGACATCTGATACCTACTCTGAGATTATGGATTAAAAACATTCAAAATAGGTGGTCTTTATTCTGATTCCTGTGAGCGTCTAACAGGCATGCTTATACACCACAAGCAGTTTAGGCATGAAGTCACCACAGGGTGACCTTGCTCATCATATTCTTTCATTCAAACAATATTTTTTCTCTTTTCAAATCTTCTTGTGATACTGTCTTGGAAAAGCAAAGTACATTTTTTTTGCTCCAGCAGTTCAAGGTGGTTTTCAAAATTTATATAAAAACATACTGTTTGACAAAGATATTTATTATTAATTTGTCTTCTGAAGTTCTGAAATCACACTACTTAGAAATATTGCATCTGGGGCAATAGCTGTTTCCTAACACTGATCAAAAAAATTTTGCAATTGGTGTTTACATTAGAGTTACCCTCTTACTATAGGCATGTAAAACTAGTAATAACAGAAAAAAAAAGACTGGACTTGTTCATAATTTTGAGAACAAGGGGTCTATGAACCTGTTCTAAGACTTCCCAAATATGGATTAAACACATCCACAAAGTGTCAGTAGATCTTTATACCAGCTCCAAGTCAGAAAAGAGTCACAAAATGTCTAACATTACTAACAGTAGGTTTTGAAAATGCTAAAAATTATGATCTCCTGATGTTGAATTTTGCTCTTCAAGAGCTGGATTTCAATGCTTAGTTCTGGTTTGTCAAAACTGCTCAGAATTGCCATTCCTGTTAGGAAGGTACTCCCACACACGAGCAGCCTAGGGTGTCATTTGGGTGCCAAGCAACCTTTGGACAGAGTGATATGGGTATGTTTTAAATTGGCAGGTCCCAAAATAACAAGCTTAAATTCCAACCAGAGAGGTGTTGGATTGAATAGGATTTCATGTGCAGGTGGAAAAGTGGGGAAACAAGCTACTAGCCATATTGTCACAGGTGCAGAATAATGCAATATTGATTTTAAACTTGAGCTGTTTTGGCATGTAGAACAGTCATGAAGAAAATGTGTGTCTGCTTATTAGACCTAATTCAGATAAAAAAGGATTCGATGCAAATCTTTGCATCAAACTGATAAACAATCTTGAAAGGCAAATATGATACTGGCAGCCCATGGAGTAATGCTCATTTTTCAATTTTAGAAAGAAAATGCAGGAACAATAGAAATACTAATTTCTGAATGCTTTATGTACTTGAAATTAAAAATCCTCTACAGACTTTGAAATTGTTTGGACCATCTGCTTGTCAGAGAGCAGCAGCTGCAGGCTGCTTCATGGAAGAAGGAAGTTTGGGAACCCAGGGTGACAGCTACAATAGCATGGCTGTCCCCATTCTGCCAAGCTGCCATGCCCCATGGCACCCAGACAACAAGGACAGAGCAGGTGCTGTGTCCATAACCACAGCCAGTGATTGCCAGACAGGTCTGCAGTGGCAAGGCAGGACCACGACCAAGCCAGGAATTCAGGTCCTGAATTCCCCACCAGACTGGGGCAGGGGAAGTGTGGGACAGTGCTGGGTGCAGGAAGCCCTGCAATGAAGCTCAGGCAAGGACTGAGTTCATTAACAGGGAAGAAGCGAGGCCCAAAGTCTTCCAGCTCTTGTGCTGCATGTCTGAGCCAAGGTTACCCAGCCATGCTGGATCAGGGCAGCCAAATCCATGGGAGAGGGGAAGGACTTGCAGAGCCTCCTAGTGCAGTCTGACACTGCTCACCTTTGGGTAACACAGTTGAAGTCCTGGGCTAACAGAACTTACAAACTTTGAGAGACCTGGACACTTTCAAAGATCCTTGCCAGCCTGTGGTTACTGCCCTATTAAGAAAATGCTATGAGTAAAATGATTTTCTGGTACCCCTCTGCTGGTAGGTTTTGAACATTGGAATATTCTAGTGGAGCAAGTCATACTCCAGCAGATATGACAGAAGTGGAAAAATCTGAATAATCAGTGCATCTAGGTTTTAGTGAAGAAATAACAACTACAAACAAGATATAATGTGCTGTTTAGCAAATCTAAGAGCTATCTGAGCTGTACAGGATCCACAGACCTGCTTTTTCTCACTGATGCTTCAGAGAAACAAAAGAAGAATTTCACAAAAACAAAAAGTTCTGCAGAGCTGTTTATTCAAAACAAACAGTTTTGGCAATACCCAACAAATAGCTGCAAAAAAAAAAATGGAAAGTCAGCAACATCTTTACAACAACATCTTAATGTGCTTACATTCACATTAACCTTCTGCACTTTGATTAGCCGCTGCCTTTTTACTCATAGATCATCAAAACAGTGAAGACATGCCTTAGTCTGCCAGCATGGTCTACTTTCAATTCTGACAGGAGAAGGATGGTTGAATGTTTCAGAAAACAGATTCTGTTCCAATGAGTCCAACAAAATGACTGTCAGTAACTTTCTGCTTGTGGTGAGTGCAAACATTTAAATACCATTGCAAAGTGTGACTTGCACCTGGTCTTCTTTGGTGTGAAGCTAGCTCAAGTGTTAGACTTTTAGGAATGTCAAAAATAATCCTTGTAATGTGTTTTTGTACTAACCAGCTGGCTCAACCTGGTTGCACATGCTCGTATACTTCCCAATCTGCAACTCAGCTTCAGAACTCTGTTCATCTCTGTTGTCATAGAGAGCTGATTGATGTGTGGTTCTGTTTCACTCTGTTTAACACATGAAAATGTTTCTGTCTTCACAGTTGCTGGTGTTAAGCATATGTGTTCATCACAGGGATGCAGCTCATTAACTACTAAGGAAATTCCAAGCTATCATTTGTCTTCTGTTTGTAGTCTTTGAAATAATCCCCATGGTGTAAGACTGAACACAGATAATCTGGAGTCAATTTGGTGAGTAATATGTTCCTCTTCAGGAACAAGAGAAAGACTCAGCAGTCCTACAGTCTGGAATGAACACTCTTCAATGGCACCAGCTGAACAGTTTGCAAACTGGCCAGTTTGCAATCAGTTTATAACCCATGGGTGGCCACTTTATTTGCAGAAATAAATATAGAGTGGCGAATAAAGAAGACAGAAAGCAGACTCTTAGGAGTGGTGGCATTCCTCAACATGAACAAGCACACAGGGAGCTGATGATGGACCTGACAAGGGGAGTGTGTTTGTTGAATGGCCAGCCTCCCTAAAAGACAGAGTTTTGCAATTCTCTGTCTGTAGCAGTTCATTCTTGCAAAGCTTTTGAAGTTGCTGCCATGATGGAGAATTCTGCCTCCATCATTACCTGTGTGACCATAGCACAAGGGTTACTAACATGCCTTCTGCCTTGGATGGATCCTAATGAGATCAGGACTTAGTTGTATGTCCAGTCCCAAGGACCACTTGTTGGTAAACACATCCAGTTTAAAAAGTTCCAAACTTCTGAAGCTTAAACATTTTTTGAAGTTAATACACCTGAGCTGACTTTGGGGATTTCCTAGTTTGGAGAAAGGGAGGCTGAGTGGTAACCTCATCTCACTCCACAACTTCCTGAGGAGGGGAAGTAAAGAGGGGTGTGCTGAGCTCTTCTCCCTGGTATCCAATGTAAGGCTGTGTGGGAATGGTTCAGCTCTGCAGTAGGGGAGGTTCAGACAGGACATTAAGAAATATTTCTTTACCTAGATGGAATATTTCTTTACCAGTGGTCAAACACTGGAGCAGGCTTCCTGGAAAGGTGGTCAGTGTCCCAAGCAGTGTTTAAGAGACATTTGGACAATGCCCTTAATGCAATTGGACTGGAACTCTTCCAGCAATAGCGAGTTCATTTTAGGGGCAACTCAGTAACAGAGACATGCTTGCACAGATGTGTTGTGCAGAGCATGAGCAATAAGTTCATTGCTGCATAGTAGTGATGGATCTACTGTTTTCTCAGGTGGCCACTGATTTAACACATTTTAAATATTTTTTAGGATATGTTCTGGTAACAAAAGGCTATCAGGGAATTTACATTTTAAAAATTAAATTGGATCATTGTGTCTCTATAATTTAATAATTTTATGTAGTTTATGAATAATAATCTGATCAAAAGGTACAGCATTCACTATAAAAGCTGTTCACTGTATTCCAGTCTAAATTTGATTTACCTCAAATTCAAGCCATTTTACGTTGTTATGATCTTAACTGCCAGATCAGAGTCCACTAATGTATTTGTGTACTGTACTAGAAAAGGAGCTGGAGAACCAATTTGAAGATCAAAGAAGATTAGACAGATATAGCTGCTTAATTCAACCATTTGGATTTATCAATAAAACCTATATTGCTTTGGTCTAGACACTGAAGTTTTAATCACTGTTGATTTTCAGCTCTCAGAATTAAATTTGATCAGGATTTTCCATTATGGGAAAGGATTTCTTATTTAGAATAACCTCAAGATCAGAAATCCTATGGCTATATTTTGCAAGGAGCATCTGTATGTTTGCTTCCAAGAACAAAACACCCTCTAGGCTGTACTGTAAGAACTTTCTTATGCAGAAAAGATAGTTGCTTACAAATAATGCTTCAGGGCAGCCTGTGAAGACTTGTAGCACTGAGAGTCAATCCCTTTACTGAAAAATCCCTTCTCACTCCTTTAGAAGCTTTATAGCATCATGTCACATAACACCATCTGAGTTAATGGCTGGAACTGTTATTTTTTGACTTCACTGAGCATGCCAGTGAGGTAATGCATGGCCACAAAAATCAAATGATGGGGAAAAAATCCAGCACTATCAAGTCAGACTCTAGATAGTTTCAGAAGTTCAGTCAGGCAATTGAATTAATTGTTATTTGTGTCCAGTTCCCTCCTCCTGAGTGTGCTAAGATGTACTACCTTTAATTGCATGGGAACTAATATTTCCCTACCTTCTGGTGACCATGACAAGGACAGCTGACACAATCAGTGAAAACATCAAAGGCTCTGCCTTGCTCTGCTCTGTGCCAGAACATAAGAGGCTGAAGTAAGAGCACACACACAGTGTCTTGGCACTGATGGACAAAGGGCACCTTCATCCAGCTGGGTGTGGTTACAGATCAAGCCAAAAGCACATGGGTTAATCATGTTCCTACATCTGTGCAGCCTTAAAATCAACAAATATTGCTAGATTAATAAGAACGTAAGGAATTACAGCTCTGAATTGTTTTTTGGAAGTCTAAATGTTAAGCCTCCAGTTTTAACAAGTAGTTATATCAAAGCAGTAATTAAAGCTAGATTCCCATTTGCAAAGAGCTCAGCACAGAGTTGCAAATATGGCCTCCTGAGGTAAATTTGGATGCCTGCTCTAATCTGCTGGCCCAGCTTGAGAGATGATTCTGCCCTGCCAGATCAGGTTGCAAGGCATGTGCTTGTCCAGCATGGCCGTGGGGGGGTCACTGTCTTGTGCTCACATCGGCCCCTTGGCGTCCCCCGGGAGCAGCACAGTGCAAGCTCTTCTGCTACCTGCACAGGGCCAGATGTGCAGCTTTAAACCTCATTGTAGAGGCTTGCAGGCCCCTTAGCAGGGCTGACTTGAGAAGATGCGACCATACTGTCTGCAGTTGCTGCCATTTGGATTTGTACCTCAATGTTTCACGTTTTCCCAGAAGCATCCTCTCTGGGAGCCATGTAATAGTATGGGATTCAGCACTGGAAAAGCTGAGTATAATGAGATTTAAGGGCATCTTTCCCAAACAATAGCACAAGGAAATCTCCTTCTTCACGTATTGAACAATGTAAGCATTTTGATCATGACTTATGGAAATTTGAGAGTAAGTTCCTATAGATCCTAATTTCAAAAACAATCACTGCACTGCCTCCAACTCTGCATTGCATTCGTCTCTGCATCAGGACATGTGTGTGACAGAAAATGAGACTGCTCTGTGCTGTATCTTCATGTGGCATCATGTGGCAGACATTTAGGGCTTCTGCATGGTTCTGCTGACTTTGCAACACCCCTCGTGATGAACAAGACAGGGGATCTGGTTGCAACTCTTATGGAGAAGATTGATGTTTTCAACAACTTTTCGGCATCAGTTTTACCGGCAATTGCTCTTCCCACATCTCTTGAATCCCTGAACTCCAAAAAGGAAAAAATTGTTCAGTGAATATTCCACTGAAATATTCACTGGCCAAGCAAGAGATAAGACTTCTTGATCAGGATAATGCCCTTATGTGTCTCAGATGATTACATGGTGGAAGCAGAAGAACATAAAATTACCATGATTTTAGTAGTAACTTCAGCAACTTCCTACAAAAGTTTTTTTTCCTCCAGGCATCTGAATAGCAACAGACATTTCCAGAAGCACCTTGCTTCTCTGAAAGCATAAGTCATCAAAACACACAATGAGAAGGAAAGAAAGCAAGAAAAAGAAGAGAAGAGGGAGCAGGTGAGAGGCAAACCTCAAAACCAACTCAACTTCCTCCTCTCTAACTCCCAACCTCAAAGAACAAAAAAAAGCCTCAGGGCAAAAGAAGCTCAAGTGAGTCCTAGAGATTTGAAGGGCTGTATGGGAAACCTTCTAGGGAAAGCACCCCTGCTGGTTTCGAGAGGAGGCACTTCTTTCTTCACTGCATCAAGAACCAAAATAAAAGCTTTTTGTAAATGACAAATTCATCATCTTTCTCTTTGGTTTCCAAATGTGGGCAGAGTTCTCACGTTCATCTTCCCCATGAGCAACAATCAGAGCTACCAGGAGGAGGAAGAGAAGAAGAAGCAGCAGGAATGTTAGCTAACACAAATAAAGGTTTTAAAACTTTTATTATCATGATGCCCCTTTGTTCCTGAAACCTCCAGGCAAAAGCAAGAGGAGTCTTCTAATAACATCAACAATGGGCAACAACGGGCAAGCAGTGCAGTGTGCAAAGGGAAAGCCCTCCCTTCCACATGGTCCTGGATCCCAGCTGCACCCCAGGTTTGGTGATATCTGCAGTCTTGCTGAGGGGGGAATTCTGTCTCCTCCTTTAGATAATTGATAGACATGTGTTATTCCCCTTGTCCTTGGCCTCCAGAAGGAGTACAGCCCATTAAACACTGCTCTCCACCTATCAAAACCATCTGCTTGTCCACCTTCCAGACCATCACGTCCTCACGTGCCTCCAAAGATATTGTGGGAGACACTGCTCTCCTTTCATCCAGAAACACAATCACTTCATTAGAGAAGGTCACTGAGTCAGGTGTGTCCTGTCTCCCCACACTTACCCTATAGCCTCAAGCAAGGTCTCGGGGTTTTTAGGGCTCTGTCAACCAAACATTCCCTGTTGAAAAGGCTAGCTATGGAACTGGCTGTGGACCTGCAGGATCTATCACCTTCTCCTCAAGACCTTCCCTCTCAGGCAGGATCAGGTAGAAACCATGTGGGACCCCTTGGTCTTGTCTATTTTCCCCAGAGCTATGTGGTTGCTCCAAGCACACTCCAGCTCTTCCAGACCATATTGTTGGTGCCCATTTGGAGGAGCACTGTGAGTTATAGTCCAAGGACTGCATGAACCTCAGCAGTCTTTCTCCTGGCCTGTACACCTTAGCTAAGCCCCTTTTCTTACTTCTGGCTGAGATAGTTGTGACCTTGCCCTTTCCCCCAGCAAAAGTTACTGTAAAAAAGCCATCTGTATAATGACATTTCTCCTCTAGGACTCACATCCAGTATTCACCATTTATTATGAGAACCTGCCAGTTCTCCAAAGATGCTGAAAGTATCAATTTGTGTTAGTTTTGTTTGGGATGGCATTTTTTGGTTTTAGGTTTTTAGTTTGTTTTGGGTTTGTTGTTTTTGTTTGTTTTGGTTTGTTTGTTTGTTTGTTTTGGGGTGTTGGGGGTTGTTGTTGTTGTTGTTGTTGTTGTTGTTTAGGTTTTTTTTGTCCTGGAACCAGCCTGTAGCAGGATTTCACAGTTCATACCCATCCAGTACATGCACTACATAGAAATAAAGAAACCTGAAAAAAATTAGAAGACCCTATTTTCTCTGAACAATTCAGCAAAGACATAAAACATCTAAATTCAACAAAAATAGTCACAGCAAATAATTAATCCAGCTCTGCAAGGGAGAGCACTGCTGTCATTTGCTCTGCTCTCTGATCTAACTCATGGGTTGGTCTGTCAGTCTTTCTTCTAGAGTGAGTTGTGCTGCCTTGTCCAGTGTCTCCAGGAATTTGCAACAGCAGGATTTCAGTCAGATTATTTAGAGAAGACCCATTTTTATCCCTAAGAAAATATCTTCTGTTTTTCACCAGCTGCACAATTTTCTCCTTTAATTGATGTCGATGGCAGAAGGAGATTATTTCTTACCTGCATAAGAAATACACCCTGGTGCCCTGGTTATGCTTTTTAACTTGTGGCAGGGAAGGAATTGTTTTTCTTTTTTCCTCTTTCTTTTAAATTACCTTAACACTGGAAGTTGCCTAGCTTTTCTTTTGGGAAAGCCACCCCTAAGGGACAGAGACCACACACCAGCTGTCAGTTGACTTCTCATCAGTTGATAAACACTCAGAGCTTTCTGTAGGGCAAATTTATCAGCTGAGAATATGGCCTGAGGATCAAACTGAGACTGGTGTCCGTCAGGGCAAATGGGCTCTTCTTCCCTTGTCTGTGCATGTGGGGGCAGTTTTGTTTCTGGAACAACTTGAGTCAATTTTAAGAGTTCACATCTCTCAGTTTTGCTCAGACTCCTCCTGAGACATTGCAGGACTGTGGGCCCACCAGGACAGAATAATCCCAAGCAATTGCTGCTCCTATTCCACTTCTCAAAACAGAACTCCATTTCTCAAAACAGAAGCATCAATTCATCTTTGAATTTCAAGAATATGCCTGAACATGGAGCAGATGCCCCTATCATGGATGGGAAATATAAATTTAGTCTCCAAATCCCTTTGCAAATCTGACTCTTTTTACCTTACTGCCTGTTTCTGTCTTCATCAGAGCTAATGAAGACAGCACAAGATCATGTGAAATTTATTGTGTGAATTGTAAATAATTGCAATGGTCATTAAGCATGCTGAACAAAAAGTGAATATGTAAATGGAACTTTTTCAGGTGGGTCTGAGCCCGACAGAGAAGTGCATGCTCTTACATAACCTGCTGGAAATGCTTGACAGTGAGGAAAGATAGTATCTGGGAAGTATTTCTCAGACTGGGTCCTCATTACAAAATTCTGTGTATTTTACATAAAATTTTTTTTTTTTTTTTGCATAAAAAGCATAAAACTCAGAGATCTTTTTTGGCTGTTTTTTACTTAAGTTCCTTTTGTCTGTGTAGGAGGGAAGGTAATCTCATGGAACGAGAAGCCACCTTGTCATACATTCAAATATGGCCTTGTTTCAGGGTCTAACTAGTTTTACAGCATTTATAGTATCAGTCTGCTTATAACTCCACTGAGAATATTACACGATGAAATCAAGATGTCAGAGGATGTCAGAGCAAGCTCACTGACTGCTTATTATCATGTACTTTATTTGTAATTTTTTTAATACTACTTAATGCTCAGAAATCTTTGCAGGGACTGACATAGGCCCAAGATACTTCCATAAACAAAGCCCTTGAGGAATTCCTGAAGCTCCTGTTGCTTCCCAGGATGCTCAGTTTACTTGTAGAAGTCGTTGTTTTACATTGGTTTCATTTTTGGCTGGTTGCTTTGATACAGCTTCTAGGTGTTTTCTCTGAGCATATCAACATTATCATTACCCAAAAGTCGATCCACAAATGAAGAGGTTCTTATTTTGCTTTGTGCTTGGTTGCTACTGAAGGATTTCACTCATACTGAGTCATTAGAACAAACACTCCTGTTTAGAGGTGGATGAGATGAAATGGAAGGGCTGGGTCACAGAAAGTCCAAAGAAGGGCTTGTTAACAACACTTCAAAGGGGAAAGCTTTAAAATGCACACCTTTGAAATGCTGACCTTTGAGCATCTTTGAACAATGTTATTAAGAATAACCTGTCCTTCTTTACCTTTTATGCTTCAGAATAGCATTTTTGATAGAATGCATTTTCAGTACAGTCTACATTTTCAATCCAGTCTACAGTGTCTGCATTTTCAAAGTTTAGTGGCACATTAACATTTACAGAAAGTTTTAATCAAAGTTTGAATGCCAAAATCACTGTGGGATTAATTAATTAGTATTTTGAATGCACTTTGTAGAAGAAAAGTGCAAAAGGAAAGTATACTTTCTTATTTTTGATGCAAATGACATTTCCATAGCGCAGATTTTCCATTTAACTTAATGCCAAAAAGGTCCCAATACAGGACTCAGTTCAGTCATGTTTTTGCATTCAAACTGTTGAATAGAATGTTAAAAAACAGCTCAATGCTGTCCTGAATTAGGACCATGCTATAAAAAGAGCATGCAGAAATTGTCCTCCTGGACCAGTAAAGCCAATGACAACAGAATTAGAGATGCCAGACTTTCACTATGAAACGTTCATAAATGCATTGTCTTGTCCCTTAGTAGCCTGATAATGATTGCCAAATGGAACAGAGTGCCTCTGTCTCCAGAGTTAAAGAAGTTTTCTGCATGAAATAAACTGACTTAGACTGAATGAAAAAGGTAGCCAAAAAAGAAAAAAATACCTGGAAAGAACTGCAGTTCCATGTTTGCCTTGGCTAATTTGGATGGGCTGATGAAATTTCCTTTCAAAGCCCTGAGGATGGCAGTGAGGGACTGGACTGCATGAGGGGATAGTAAATAGCTCTGAAACTGAGAATTAACAGAACAGAAATGTTTACTCTTTGTGTTGAAAGCTTTTGACCTAAATATGTGTTCTTTGCCTCAGGTGTCTTGCTCACCAGTTCTGTCAGAGCAGAGGACCAGCACCTACACCATAGCTGCTGGGGGATCACAGTAAGGGACAGGAGGAAGAAAAAGTGCCTGGGATGAGGAGAAAGGCACAGGACCCATCCCAGAGTGGTCAAAGCTGAGGGAGCAGCGCTTGTACTGAGTGGCTTCAGAAAGCTTTGAAGGAAGAGATTGCCATTTTCATTTCAACTTGGCTTGTGGCTTGAGCTCTTGCATCTAGCAAACGAAGCACTACAAACTCTAGTGATTGGAAACTGGTATTAGATAAATTCAGGTTATAAATAAAGTTCTGTTCTCCAGAGGGAAGACAGCCACCAGCCAGGGAGCTCACCAGTATGCCAGGACGCTCACCATTATGCCTGCTGCACTCTCCATCACCAGTATAATGGTCTGCTGGGAAGCTGTGTAGCAAATTCAGAGCAGGTCTCTCTTCTTCAGGGTGTCACACTTGTCACTATAGGACACAGAACAACACGAGCGCACACACCGCTGCTCTCTAGGTGAAGAAAAAGGAAGTTTATTTTCTGACTCCAACATTTATAGTTTTCCAAAAGTGACAGTGAATTGGACAGTGAAAGTGCCACCTCTCCAATGACACTGGACAAACCAACAGTCCATCAAATTTCTCCTCCTCCATAAAAGAATGGAAAGCAATAAGTTATTTACAGAAAGTGTTTGCTATAAGAATGTAAACTTCAGAAGGCTTAGAAAATCTTAAAAAATCAGGGCGACACACACTAAAGGATCTGTCCTTTTTCCCATGAGCTTTTTAACAATAGTGTAATAAATTCAACTGAAAAGGAAGCATTTATATAACATTTAGAGAATAGGTGGTGCAGACCACTAGGATATTTAAGTTTTTGATCTCTATGCCTCTTATCAAGATTTGCAATGGCTTGTTCTACACCTTCTTAGGCCAGACTATCACTGCAGTCTCCATCTGTCCTCCTATTAAACTCATCTTCCTGTTTAATTGTGGATAAAGTTGATGCCCAATCTGATTCAGTTCAAGCAGCATAGATAAGAGTTGTCAGGTGTCTCAGATCTGGATCTGTCATTTGTAAGCATCTCTTATGTGTTTTCTTTCTGCCTGTACCCCCTGCAACCTTCAGAGGCACGGGGAAGTAGCATGCTACTGCTCATCTCTGCCTCTCTAGCTCCTAAAATCTGACCTTGAAAGGGAAAGAAAAGGAAAACTAAAAATTACACCAAAATATCCCAGTCACCAATACTGAGATAAATTGAGGCAAAAGAAAAAGACATAAGAGAGTACAGTGCATATGGACTTGCCAGCAGAGCTCAAATCTAAAAAAGGGTGGGGGGCAAAAGTTGACAAAAACCATTTAGACAGCAATTCTAAAGCACATGCCTCTGCTCTGTATGCAGCATGGGATGTAGAGGTATATAAAAATCCTATGAATTGTCCCCAGACATCCATTAAAAAACTAATCTTTACATGTTGAAAAAGGAATTGCTTAAAAATAGATTTAAGTAAAGAAAATAATAAAATCCTTGGAAATTTATTTAATGAGACAGTTTCTGATACACAGCACAAAACAAAGATTATATAATGAGTGTCAAGATAATAAATTATACTCAAATTCTTCTCACGCTTCTGAGTCATTTAGCAGGCTGTCCTTTTGAGCTGTCACTTGAACAAAGAAGCAGATATGAACTAATTTGATAGCTTCTCTCATTTGTCTTTCTCTGGTAGGCATTGCTTTTCTCCACAAGTCTCTAAAAGCAGGCTAAAAGGAGACACAAATATAAGTGAAAATGCCAGTAGGAAAGACAGCTAGGTCTTTTCATTAGCTGAAAATTTGAGATATCCATTCTAGCCACATTTGGTGTGTACACCGCATATCTCTGATACTCAGCTCAGAATTTAAAGAGAAGCCATGGAAATTCTCTCTCTCTTATTGGAGAGTCTTTGAGAATCCAACAACACAGCTACAACCCAACAGGGATACAGCACAACTGCAACATTGTGAAAGATCCCCCAAACTGGCCTGGCTATCAGAAGCTTTAGCAGGACTCCTCCCTGAACACATGGACAAATCACAGAGCCAGTTGTTTCATCCTAAGGTGCCTGCCCACAAATAATGTAGTTATTTGTGCTCCTCTGACCACTGAGGCTGGACATGTGGTGAGGCCAGCAGTATTCTCTTGCCGAGGCTCCTGGTGCTATGTAGCAAAAATAGATAACTACAACTCACACGCCTAATGAGAGATCTCTTTGAAGGCACAGGGAGGATCCAAGGCTCACCCATCCCTGTGTGCCTGCCTGGACAGATGTGTGCCTCTTAACCCACCTGTCAGGTTATCTTTTTCTTGCACTCTTAGAGAATCCACAATTGTATCTCATTTTTCAAACAATTATTTGCTGTTCTTTTCTTAGCAATCACCTGGATTAGGACAGACACTTAAAGGGAATTTAGTAAGGCTTGCTTCATTACCCAGCCTGGGTACAGTCATGCTTCCAGCATTCTGAAAAGGCTTAAGAGATTGAGGCATGCATGAAAACTGCATGAAGCCCTAAACTTCAAGGGAATTTTTCAGAGGGGATGTCAATGTGTCAAACTTTCTAACAGACAGGTGGACCTGGAGCTCAACAGAATAGATTTACTTTGGAATAAAACTGAAAACAGGTTTATGTGTGGGGAAATATCTAGCAGCTGGACTAAGGTGCTCTGAAATGTAGTGTGCCTTGAAACCAATCAAAATGAGATGAGTGGAGAATTTAAGATCTCACAGAAATATATAGAGGATTATTTGACAGAATTATCATCCACAGAATGAGATAGGGAAAACTAAGTAACAATATTCTCAAACATTGTTACCATCACTCGGTATTTTAGCATGAAACAAGAAATTTAATTCTTCAGCTTTGGTGCTCATGCTATTCTGCAGCACCTCCACTGCTTTATCTCTCCCTCTTTTTCTTTTTGGCATTTATGAATATTTCACATTTTCCATATGGCTGGGGAGAAAAATCATTGGCTTGTAATTCTCTAAGATTTAAAAAGCAAAAGGCAAATAGATCTTTAAACTTTTTTTTTTTACTTCATCCCTTCAATTTAAATAGAAGCTGGTTGATTTTTTTGAGCCAGGATAATGATATTTGAATACTTACAATACTTTTTATGGATTTTTTGCAATTTTGACAGAAACTATAGAGTGCTGGACTGCAGCACAAATGTACTAAACCACTCAAGTCTATTTGCACACAAACAATTAAAACATGGATGAACAAAAATGAAAATTAGTCAAAGCAGAGAAAAAGGGAAAAGCTAGCAGGAACACAGATACATTAATATATGTGTTAATATTAGGGATTGTTCTATTTTATTTTTATGATGAGCATGGATGAATAGCAACTACTTGAATAGCAATAAATAGAAGAATTATATGATAAGAAGGAGAGACAGCTAATACAAAGGAACTTAACAGATATCCAAGACAGTAAAAATAAATTTTAAAAAGTTAATCTGATGAAAAACTAGGTAATATAAAAAGGAAAATCAATCTTTTAGGGTGGAATTAATCTTGCCTAATTTAAAGCATTTGAAATGTTACCTGTTAAAACTTTAAGCATCTCATTTAATTATAATTGTCTAGTTTCTTGTGTAGTTAGTGGAAAGAAATATGTTACAGCCAAATTGAATTCATCTCACCTATTTTGAACAATGCTTTAGGGTGGCTACCTTGAGAAGATCTGGGCTCTCTTTTAACTGTGAGGGAATTTGGAACCACTGGCTTTGGAACTGCATACTGGATAAGTTACTCATTAATCTAGTAACTAAGATTAATTGAGATGAATTTCACTCTTACATGGGGGAAAACTGTAGGGAAAAAAAAAGCCAATACAGATTTAAGAATGATGAAAAAAAGAAAAATAATTCAAAAATATACAATTACATAAAATATTTTCTTACAGTTTTTAAATGGTATTTGAATATTTTTAGCCTGTGTTTTAATTAATATGCTAGTAATGCAGACAAGCTTGTCCTCTGAAGAATTTCTAAAATGTCTGCTTTTTTCCTCTTCATGTGGGGAATCTACCCATTTTCAGGAGAACTAATTAATTAAAGTTTGGAAGATCAGCTCAGGTGTTTAAATTTGAAGAATGAATTTGATTGCACAGCTTTGAAACAAATTTTGATAGGAAAAAATGGCAAAAGACACAGGGATAAATAAATAAATAAATAAATAAATAAATGCAATACGGTTTTGTCAAAGTTCTGTCAAAATATCATTAATTTTCTTTAAAAGCTAAATTTTTTTCTTAAATTAAATATAGTAGGCATTTTACATTATGAAAATCATAATGAGACTGAAGAACAAGAGAGCTAATTGTAATGTGGGTATTAGTGTAACTACTTTAAGGTGGGTAGGGAAGTGCACCAAGACCAAATGAAAATGGTATTCTCCAGAGGGTAAGTCACCAGGGAAAGGTAACAGTGAGGATCCTCAAAAATTGCTTGTGAGATTGATTTACTAGTATTTTCATTAATTATCATGTCTCAAAAACAAGTATGTGATGATAGAACTCTCTGCTATCATGACTTTCCCAGCAGACAGGCAGGAAGACTTTCCCAGGAAGAAGACCATGATGTTGAGACTGCAGTGATGGAAGTGGAATTAAATTTAATGGTATATAAAATGAAAGACCCTGTGCTCAAGTATTTCTGCAGTAATAAGGAATTCATCAGCTGAATGAGGCAGAGAAATTGTGTTGTGTGAGCACAGGTATCTTCTGAGAGACCACAGGGATGTGGACATAAAAAAGTAAGAGCAAACCTCAAATCTTTTGAGAGAGGTGTTTCCAGCAGACGCTACTTGTCTGTTTTACCTGCATGGCAGACTGAAGTTCAGGGCAGGTTTAAAAAATACTGACGGTTCTTGTGAGAAGTATTAATGTTTTTTGTGAGACTTCTCTGCTGTTCTGCAAATCTAAGTTCATCCCTGTGTGCACCCCTTTGCAGTTCCAAAGGAAAATGTGGCATATAATAAGGGATAAACACATTAAATGACCAGATAGTTAAACCAAAGAACAGTATTGCAGTGGGAGGGAGGAAGCCAAAAAACAATCCTTAAAAACAGCCCTTAATAAACTTCAAAACAGATATATACTGAGCAGGAATGCATTTAGGCTCAAAATAATAAAAATAAAATATTTCCTTATCATCGTTACATGCAATTAATGAGACTTTCAATAGAAGACATCTAAGTAGTTTCAAGATAGAGTTCAATTGTCTTCTGGAAAAAAAATCATACAGTAATGATGAAATTCAAGCAGGGGACTGGACTCACTGACTTAAGAGCTTCCTTCCAGTTTTCTGTCACAAACACGTGGAGTACTGACAGAAAGGAGTGCAGAACAACCAGTTCAAGAGTAACAGACTCTTTTTAGAACATTTTATTGCAAGATTTTAAAGGATTTTACAAGGAAGAGAGTCTTTATTTCCATTTGTGGAGGAATGAAATGAGGCATATGAAGGTAAAGTGTCTTTCCTTAGTTGCACACCGGGTTTGTGGAAGATAGAATAAGGTTCTTTAATTCCCATGTAACTTCCTACTTCTGAAAATGAGGGTGAAAGAAGGGGGGTTTTTCTGGTAAAAATAGCTATTTGTAAGCAACAAGCTTCTAATTAGAAACAAATACACACCATGGCAATTTTCCTTTTCATGGTAGTTGTAAAAGAGTAGGGCTCTTTCCTAGGAAACAGTGCGTTTTTGCATTTGGCTCTAGGTGTGAAAAAGAGTGTTGTTTGGAGAGTAATAAATTAAAAGAGTTCCTCAGTTCCCATGGGAAAGGGTAGTCTTGCTCACTTTCAGACTTGCATTGTGTTTAGTGTGGTCCTATCCATGCACAGGAGGTTTGTGTCTTGGTAGGTCTGGTACCAGGGGGGTAGGTCTGGAACCTACCTTGGTAGGTCTGCCCTGGGAACCCCAGGTGTCCAGGTCTGCAGACAGCAGGGGTGGGGCCATATGGAAAAACAACCTTAAGGTAATCCAAGTTCACAATGACACTTTATCCACCTGACTTTGACACTTTTTGCAAGATTAATTTGGATAATTCAAACAATCTCTTTTAATTTTTCAAAAGTTTGCTTTGGCATGCTGGGCTGACAATGGAGAAAGGAAATACCAGTCACAAGATGAACAGAAGTTATTTACTCTGAATTTGTTGTGTAGATGTGCTGTCTATTCAGATTAGCTGAAATGTAATTACCTCTAATTCCATTTCATCTCTGTTTTCAAAGTGGTGTTCATTCCAATAGAGATTTTCTTCATTTTCAGTGACAGACTTATATAAAACTGGTTCTGTTTACCAAACAAACAGAACTTTGTAATAAATTACTTTAATACATTGTTAGAAAGAAGATGCCAGAGAATTATTCAATAGGGTATGTATGTATTAGGTACTGCTCGCTGGCTCTCACACTTGATAGATTTACAGATTTAGGAAATAATGCCTTTTGCTGAATAAAAGAAAAATATTTACAAGTACAACAAAGCATTGATCTGCAGCCTGAGAATTTTAAATTATCTTTACAGTTCTGGGACACAAAATAAATAGTATGTATATTATTGACACAGGAAGGTTGGATTAGATCATAAAAATTCCTGTATTTTTAACTACATTAATTCTTTTATACGAATAAACCATGCAAACTACTAACAAAGTAATTTCAACAATGTTGTTGCTTTATCCTTCAACAGTCTTATCTGGACAATTACTGAATTTTCAGTTGCATTAATTATCCATTTATTTGGCTTTGTAACAGCATTGAAAAGGCACTCCATGCAATGGCACTCAAACCAGGAATTTATTCATCCTGTGTTAGGGTTATGAAAGGTCCAGGCAAGTGGCAGACTGTGGGACTCAGAATGACTCACTGAGAGAAAACAGCCTGAGTCATTCTCTCTCCTTAACTGTTTTATGATCTTTTCAATGCCCATGGTCCTCTGGCTTCAGAGCATATAGGAGTAGTGTCAGGCAGTTATGGTTGAGAAATCTCTTCTAGGGAGTTAGTGCATTGCCTATCCCATCCCTCACTGACTGGAAAGAGCTGAGGCTGTTGTAAAACGCCATGGAATAGCAGTTAAAAAGAGCAATTCCTTGAAAATCTGAATAATGTCTTTAATCCACTGTTCTCCTAGCCCTCTACCCTCCCCATAACTTAAATGTATTGTACTTCTGTGACTTATCATCCAGGTTTTGCATCCAGCTTTTTCCTTGCTTTCTTTTAATATTAGCTTAAATGTTTGATTGCATCTAAATTGCATCATACCTAATATTAATACACAGCACAAAGTCATTAATTTTGTTTTCAAAATTTGATCAGAAACTGCAAATTGCATAGAGGATAATTTGTGGTAGAAATTGTCAGCCAAGATTAAAATGCATTTGAATGAAGAATAGGGACATGCAATCAATTATGTTCTTAAGGAATACACAAATATCTTGGATTTTGTATGCAAATGCTGTCACAATTCTGAGCCCTTCTTATAAATATACAATTATAATTGTGACAGTGAACATCTTGCATTTCACTTGTATTCCCAAATGCAAAATCTCAGCACTCAGGAAAACTGTTATGAATTTATAACTCTGCCTAAAAAATTTCAAGTCCATGAACAAATAAATGGAGCTTCTTTAAAGAATCCATAATTTTGCCAAAGAATTTTTCTTGGAAAGTGGATTTTTATGCATTTTTACCAGGTACCTTCAAGCAGAGAATGAACTTTCTTATTTCTTTGACAGTAAAAAATTGTAGCCTTTCACTTGCTGTCGCAGACCCACCAAAATTCGCAAATAATCTTTATAGAGCTATTTATTCTTCATGGTTGTACCTTGTAGGGATTTTCACTCCATCTCACAGTCAGTCCCTGAGCAGCAGTGTTCCTGTGTGCTTCCCAGGACACAGGAGGACCCTAATACTAAGGGGAATCCCAAAAATAAACATCATAGTTAATTGGTGGCTAGATAACTCTTTCATATTTATATAAACAGCTATAAGGCCAAATCTACCCAAACCCAGGGAAAGAGAATTTTTTTTTTTCATCCCTAAATTCTCTGTTTAGTAAAAATGTATTGGTAAGATTATGAGTGGCATAATGGATATCTGTGTCTGTCATATTTTGGCTAGATTGTCTGAAATCCAGAATTACAGCTGAACAGTCTTCCTCTGTGTTTGAGACAGCTCTTGGACTCCTTTTACATGAGGTTTAAAGGTGTTTCAGGCTGCTTACTTGCCTGTATGATCCTGGGCTTTGTCACACTGTCTCAGAAGACAGCTCTTCTGTAAGCAGTAAAAAGTGTGTATTCCCCAGCAGTCTGTTGTTCATGACCACAATAAAGTCATCTCTGTGCATCAGCAGGATCATATGGAAGTGCCTGTTTCTCATCCTCACCTCCTCGCCCTGGTCATGGGTGATGGCTGATGAATCAGCCATCAAGATGTGGCTCTGCCCTCAGTTCTCCAAGAAGGGTGTGATGGAGTCTGGCCAGCAGGTCTGGCTGCCCTGGGCTCCAGGGTGTGCTCTGCATCTGCTGCTCTGCCACGTAATTCCCATATCATCTCGGGCTCCTACAGGTTTGTGTTGTTCCTTGTCTGCTGAGAAAAACGGAACTAAAGTGGCTCATATCTCATAAAACTGGTGTAATGGAGTATCTAAGCAGGTTAGTCCACTCCCAGAGATCTTGTGTGACTAAACAACTCTTTACAACAATCATTCCAGAAAAACTTCACAGCACAGTGACAACAACAAATGAAGGTATCTGGGAAAAATGGTACCAAGGGCAGTTTACTCCAGCAGATGAAATGAGAAGTATGGTCTCTACCAGGAATTATTTCCAGGGGACTGTGAGCAGCACTGAGACCCAAGCAGGGAATGAGAAGCAAAACCACGCTTGGTAGGGATCAACCACCTCAGGAAAGCATGGCAGTGAATAAATGTCTCATCTCCATGGCAGGGGCTCAGGTATATGAAATGAGATATTTATATTTGACATTTTGGTCATAGAAATGGTCCATATAATTTAACATGCTCTGAAACATTTGAGGAAATCTGAGGAAAGAGGCAACAACACTTCCCTCTGGAATGGTTGTGCCTGTTCTGAGGACAGAAATCACCACATCTGGGCAGAGACTGGGGCAAAATGCTGAGAGAACTCCAGGAGAAGACTGTGACACAGACACCAGCAAGGGCATGCAACAGGGGTAAGGGTCAGGTCAGGCATGTTCTGCCAGAGCCACTGCTGGAATATTGTGTTTGTAGCCTATAACAGTCACTGTTCTCTCTTGCTATTCACCTCACAAAATGAAGTAAAAAAAAGCATTAAGGGCCAACTATTGATTTTTCCTGTCACTGAAAATTGCCTCTGGTAGAGCAATTCTAGTTCTAGATGTCTAAAGACAATCTGTGAAATTAAGAGTTGAAATAGTTTTCAGCAACAGGATAAATAGAAAGCATAAATACAAAATCTCATTTCTGGGCACAGAGAGAACTCTTACATATTTTGCACTCTAGAACTTGTATTTTTTAAGAGTTACTTTAAAAAAGGTATTTTTAATGTTTTAATTTTTTTTCAAGAAAGTTATATTTATTTTATATTCCCCTAAACTTAATTGATGGGAAACTGTAAATTTTCATTAAAATAATGGGAAATTTTTAATGAGGGAACAGAATTTCTATTATTTTCATCATATTTGAACTTAAACTTGTTATACTTTGATTAATATAATTATAAAAAATTCTGTTATTTGTTTAACTTTAAAGTAAAGCTGAATGTGTAAAGGATGGTTGGACTTTTTTACTTTTTTGAGATCATACTGCACTCGAGTATTGTTTTCCTGAAAGCCAGTTTGTTTAATTCCACCATTTTTTATATCATATCTAGGTACCTTTCAAAGTATTCTCCTGAGCAACTTTGTCAATGTTTCCCACAACTTTCAATTTGACTGTATGCATTTAGACTTTGGTTTCTCAACAGCCTTCTGCAAATTTGTCTTGTTCTTCTGCAGTCTCTGGTTTCTTCTGCACAGATATATTGTAATTATTTTTCCCAATGAAACCCATCAACAATTAATTTTTATTTTTTTTATTTTTCATTCTCCCTTCTCAGTTCTTTCTCTTAGTTCTGAGCAGGGAAGAACAGGATGAGCAGAAAATATTTAGCTCCAGTTGCTCAGAATTTGCTATCTCAGAGATTTAGGAGAATTCATTCACCTATGTATTCCTTGAGGGAATTAACATCCCCTTAGCTGTGCCCTCTCCATTGCACTGTAACTGGAACTGTTTCATAATCCATAAATGACTCAATATTAACTGGTCCAGAAGCTGACTATAGTCTCAGTTCTCAGGGCATAACTTTTGACAGAGCAACTGCTGCTAGACCCCACATTCCCAGAGATTGTGTTGCGGGGGGTTTGGGTACCCTCACTGCAAGGGAGGATGGGCTGGATGATCTTTGAAGGTCCCTTCCAACCCAAGCTATTCCATGACTCAATGATAATGCTGATCCATCTGAAATTTCTATTGTTCTGGGCAGAAGAGCCACATAAAACTACACTCTGTTATCAGTTTCTGCTACTAAAGATCTAAACAGTGAAGCTGCCGCTGGTATTCCAAAGGGCAGGCTGATGACTCTGACTTTGGTTCTGGGGGTTTTTAAGAAAAATATAGTTTTAGGTATTCTCACCACCAAAAGTGCTTTTAAATGTGCTCATCAAGGAAAGGAACACAACGCCCCAGATGCTTCTTAGGACAATATTTGAGAGCATAATGTGTCTCTCCTGCACCGCCTGCTCTCAGTATCTGATCTCAATAACAGAAAAAAGATATCTCAGTATCCCAATAACAGAAACAAGAATGCATGAAAATGCAGATGGTGCATATTTAAAACACTTAGCCACTACTCCTGATGCAGTCATTCCAACGTGTGCTCAGATATAGAATATTATAACACCATTGACATATCCAGATGTATTTTACCTTAGCCTTGAAGGAGCTTTTCCTCACATCCCTGAACAACTATAATTCTTTGAGAGCTCCAAAGCTCGGCAAATAATGAGATTACCCAGGATATTTTAAAATTGTCTGCTTTCCCAGACATGTCAGGCTGGGTATATGCCCACGTGTGAGAGGTTATCAGTACCCAAGCATCCATGAGGGTGATGGGTCTGAGGTGATGGCATAGACACTGGCTGATGCTCTCTGCTGTGAGACAATCTGCACAACCGTGGAAGTACTGAGCTGTGGCTCCTCAAACACTGCCTCACATGCCCTGCTCCTGTTCCTCTTCCTGTGCAGAGAAATGATAAATGGGTAGGCACTTCCTCAAGAAGAGAAGTCAAGAACACCCGTATGAACTTCACTTAACACCTCAGACACCGTGAAAGACAAGCAATCAAGGCTGTACAGATGCAAAGCATTTCACCAAAGTCAGTGGGGTTCGAGCTAGTGCAGTGATCTGGGCCAGCAGCACACACTGAAGGGTCAGCACCTTGCTTAGGCAATATTACCATGGATTTGTCCATGGTACCGCAGGTTTTCACAGCAGGTGATGAATGCAACTGTTCAGCAGGGTTAAAAAATGACAAAATAAAGCCTAATTAGGATATGAGACACATTTTCACAGGAAAACATGAACAATGCAAGTTTAGTTGGGAAATGTCATAATCCAATATTATTAAAAACAAAAATAACACGTCTAGTTTAGGAAGTCCCAAAGCTTCAGATTGCTCAAATCTGGATGCTATCACTAGTCCTACTTTTAATATTCCAGGGCTGATAGCTGTTCTTGGAGCAGGAGGCTTGCTGAGACATATCTTTGGTTTGAGCCAATATAAATGTCCTAATGTATTTACATTTTCTACTTTTCTTCTTCGTAGAATGTGTATATGAGGACTCTACAGAAATGCAGAATATACAGAAATATGCAGAAAGTTAATCAAAGGATAAAAGTAAAGTTCTGTTTTTCAAGACATTACCATCCAAGACAAGCGACAGATGGAAAGAGGCAGATGGAAACAAAAAGGAATCAGTAGCACAACATCAGTCAACATGAGTGCCATTAGATCATTGCAGCAGCAGTTTCACCACTCTTAAGTTTGTTCCTGGCATTAGGGCAAGAAATGTTTTAAGATGAGGCTTGGAGAAGATAATGAGGCATTTTTACTGGTGTTTACAAAAAAGCACTCTAGAATGTAAAGATGAAAGTACTCATTTTCTCTAAATTAGGAGTTAGGGATTTCATTTTACATTTTCATGTTTAAAATTCCTGACCAAAATTGCAATTACTTTCCATTACCAGTGTTCTGTTACTCAAGATTCTAAAAAATCAAAGTAAACGCCTTTTCCTCTGTATTACAACTGTGTATATTTAGAGGTCTGAAGGCCTTTCAAAGCCTTGCATATTTTGGTGTATATTCTGTGGCATGTGGGCTCCAAAATAATTTGGTGTGACAGTTTCCAGCCTGGGAATCAGGGACAAAGATGTCTCTAATAAAGAGTTACTTGATGCGCTATTCAAATATGCTTGAGAGAGTTGAAAACTAAAAATCCAATGCAACAGAAGAGGGAACAGGTGATATAACAGTCAAAACCCCAGGAGATGAGAAAGAAGAGTTGATGTGACAAAGCCTTCACTGGACTCTGGGACTGCTCCTGTCCTTGCCCACTTTTTTTTCCAGAGTGGCTTGTGAGGAGATTTACATCTCCCCTCCAGTGAGCCTTCTGTGTTTCTATTTTGGTTTGGAAAGACAGGTGTCTGCTAAGGGAGGCACCTGAAATGGAAAATGTAAACCCCCTCCCTCCAAATTGCTATAAATTTTAAATTAAGGGGCTCTCAAGCAAAAAAATATGGGAGCAGGAATAACAATTCTTTATTAGGGAAGAAAATAAAAAGATAAAATAAACAATGCAGTAAACCAAAACAACACTGACAGAGTCAGAGCACAATCTGACACCCTGTTGGTCAGGGTGTTGGTAACAGTCCAGTTGGAATTGTGGCTGCAGCCCTCCTGGAGTGTCAGGTGTGGTTCTGTTGGAGCAGGGATCCTGGATGTAGTCTTCCTCTGAAGATACAGTGGAAGAGGCAGCTGTTCCTCTAGGAAATCCAGTGGAGAAACTGTGCTGGTGTTCCAGAAACTCAAGATTATATCCGGGTAGGAATGCTTGGCTCCTCCCTCTGGGCGGAGCATCCCACAATAGGATGCTTTAGTTCTTATCAGCCATGCAGTGACATTCAATAACCTGTTATCAGCAGGTGTCTCCCCAGAGGGAGGATTGGTTGTGGAAGATATAAGGAAAACTGCCCACTTAACAGAAGACAGCTGCCATACAGATGGCGAATATAATACAATTTGCTTGGCAATCCAGGACAGTGTCAAATGGAGATTAGATTGCTCCCCAGTCAGTGACCTCAGCTGGGTACCTGCAGTGGCCCACCACCTGTAAACAAAGCCCTGTTTTACTCTTCCAATATCTTCATGCTGGAGGGTAGTGGAGAAAGTGAGCAGCAGAGAACTACTTGGACTGTCTCATTGGAGACAGTGGCCTGTGTACACAGTACATGGGCAAACAGGACTTCTCCGTCACATTCCTGGACTCAGGAAAGCTGAAAGAGGCAGGGAAAGCAATTCAGAAATACCCTCACCTTCAGCACTCAAGGATCCCACTCCCACCTACAGCTGCAGAGGAGATTCAGCCAGGCTTTGCTGTACTTTCCATCTGTACTCTCCACACGCAGCTTTCCAACCTCTGCTGCTTCCTCCCCAAGTCCACAGTAGGCTTAGCTCTGTGAACAAAGTGTACTTCTATTTCTGGTTCATCTTCCAAATGTCCTCATTAGCAGGATAAGAATCATCTCATTCTAACTCGCTCTTTACGAAAGTGAATCGTTACTTTAGCTGGATGTTATTCATACTGAAATTAAGTTTATGTCTTTTTAAAGGGAAAAGTGCATCAGTTCTAGCCACCCACTGAGCTACCACATTTCATGCCTAGAGGATTCATCAGGCACCTGGTGATTTTTCAGAAAGGGAATGAAACCTATGAGTGTTTTCATCAGTTTTGAGGGGAAAAAATCCTAACCCTGAACAGTTGAAAATCTGAGTGCCAAGAAACAAAAGAAGTCTCAAACCATGAGGAAGCTTTAAAAATCCATATTTTGTCAAGATTCTGGTTTTAAACATCTAAAGAAATTTTAGAGACGAATTCCAAATATTTCTAACTTGAAAGGTAAGAAATCCTAACCCATTTCACCTTGTAAGTAAATTCACACCTTCTTTTGTTTGTGTAACAAATGTTACTATTTAACAGTATTAGTGTGAACTTCCAGGAAACAGCTGTACACTCACTTCACTTAGCAAGAAGAAACAAACAGAATAAAACCCATCTTGCTTTACTTCATTCCTTCAGTTTTACGGCCAAGATATTATGCAGCCTAGTGGTCTCTGACAAGTAGTGAAATTCAGAGCTAAAACCCACCAGTTATACCCAGAGAGACTTTTGGGAGCTGCTCTGTCCTGTTAAGCAGGATGCTTTAGCAGAGCTTCTCTTGACACCTGAAAGGTGTCCAAGCCTCCATGCTTCAGTCCCTCATGCTTCTGGAGCTGTCTCTCACTGCTGGCAGCAGATCCAACAGGGCACATTACATGGATAAAGCCTCTTGATGTTTCCCCTCCAAGGTCCCATGAACCTTTCTCAGGTGGTTTGTAGAGTCTGTTTTCTTTTCCTGTCTCCTGGTGAACAGCAGCAGCGATTGTGATCTGTGATCCCATAATGATCTGAATTTATGTTGACTGCCTGTTACAGACAGGAGGGTTTTGTATGTATGTAAAGATACTTTATCAGTAATGTTTGAAAGCATCTTGTTACTTCATTTTTACTTCAGTGTTTCCCACAAGTTAAACATTAGATAAACTCCACCTTGTTATGTGCTAACTCAGCAGTAAATTAATGCCTCTCCAGTAGTGGATAGGGTTTATCAGTCATCTTTTCCTATGATTTGTGGTTTTGAATGTCGGAAAGGAGTAGCTTGATTTTCATGCCTTTCTATAAAAGCATTCCAAACATTTTACATATTAATTAGGACAGGTAATCTTAAGAAAGATGGAGTCACTGCTCTTTTAAATGACTTCAAGCAATTAATGTCCACTGGGCAATCCACTGCACTTCTAGGTAGTGGCTCCAGTCATTAGTAATCCTCTCTGTTAAAGATGTATATCTCATTTTTACTCCAAAGGCCTTTGCTACAGCACCTAGCTATTTAATTTCATTATGTTTATATGGGCAAGACTGGAACCCTGACAACCCTTTGCTCCCTTTTGCCCACTAAGGTGTTTAGAGATAGGATTTGGTCATGGTTTCTTTTCCCTGCTTGATAACCAAGGTTCTTAATTTGCATCCTAATGCAGCTCAAGGTCAAAAAGTTGAGGCAGCAGGAAGGGCTCTAAGCTGCAGGGAGTCATTTTCCCCTCAGGGCAAGGAAGGAAACAAGTCCATCTCATTTTGCTTAATGGGTGTGCAGATCTATCCATTTCACAGTGAAGATCACCACTGCAGTGCTGCCCTCAGTTCTGAAGAGGATGGGATGGATCACAAAGCAAATGCTTGGGATTCTAAAGGCACAGTGCTGCTATTGAGTTTTCACTATTATGACAGCAAATGATAAGAAGGGCAAGAAATTTTTTTTTTCTGGCATAGTATTACCAGTATTAAGGAAAAAGTTGACTGACAATAGCATTAACATTCCCTTTTCCCTGATGTGAAAAGGAATAACAAGAAGCAGCATCTTAGGACTGAGGTCATCACACTCAAACTTGAAATTAGCTGGGATTTTCTATCAGTAAACTTCCAATTGCAGAGATTATGTAGAGAAGTGATATGTTTTCCATTGCACTGGAGTCTTCAAAATGAGATTAGGTGTCTCAAAAAGAACACAGAATTCTTTAATTTGACTTCTGTGAAAAAAATACATACGTAGATTACACGCAGAGGAAATGAGATAGGATATTTGGAACAACAACTTGGTGCCAGAATCAAGTACAAATAAGTCATTCCACTGCATTTACAATTTTTTAAGAAGTCAGGAGCACAGTAAAGGGTGTGGTACCATAAGCAACATCCAAGAGAGAATCCAGCAGTGTGGAGGAAGCAGTGCTTGGAGCTGTTAAGCTATTTTTCATTTATTCTTAATTCAGATTTCGGTGATATGGGAGATACCTGTACAATAAAAATTTGTTTTGACTTTAGTGCTTTTGATACCCTAATAGACTGAACTACTTTTTAAAGAAAAATATTGTAATTAATATTTACAATTGGTTTTCCTTGTTATTACTTTAGATGATCTACCTAAATTAATGGCTCAGTTACAAATTCATACACATTATTATGCTATATTTTACATTAAAAAATAATGACTGCTTAGGAGAATTACTGTATTCTTGACTCCTGTCATGTACCTGGCATTACTGGTACATATTTTCAACCTTTTAAGGGTTTTTTCTTGCATTGGTTTCTTTTTCTCAATTGCATCTTGTGGCAGACACACAGTAAGAGTAGGCTGTGAAAATTTCTGTATCTGATCCAGTAGTTTTCCTTTCAAATAAATTTAATATAGAATAAACAGTGTAGTAGTGCAGTTCTCTGTATTCAGAACTGATCCATGAAGGCAGTGCAGTCAAATTGGAATTGCTATTTAAGAAGAAAACAGAAAAGTTGCCCTGTTTCAGGAGTCTAATTCCAGGGCCTAATTAGTAGTCAGTTAGTTTGCCCAAGTGCCACTGAAATGCAATTTCTCTTTTACAAATCCTTTTTCCTCCTCAGCTAATGTCAGAGGCATGGAAGCCCTCCTTGCTTCTCAATGACCCCTAAATAGCAATGTTCTGTGTAAGAAAAAATTCTGTGTCTCAGTTCCCTAAATTTCATGTCAAGCTTTTTAATTTCTCTCTTTTTCCTCTCTTTTCTCAGAAGTGTACTATGGTAATAGCCTGTGGCTGATTTACAAGTTAAAGATTCATGTCCCTCAAAGTTTCTTTTGCCTCTTGAAAACCAGACATCCAGTCTAAGGCAGAATCATCTGTCTGCAAGGTACAACATCTTCAGCAAGTCCTCAATTTTCAAAATACCATGCAGCCTTTTAGCCATAGCATATCCATTAAAATCAATTCCTGAACTAAAAACATGCTCTTATTGTCAGGAAATCTTTCTCCTTGAGTGATTATTCTGGATACACCAAACTGCTACTCTAATTCTGATATTTGATGGATCAGAATCACCTGTAAAGGATAATGCACTCACTTAATGTATTATTTTCCTGTCTTCTTTATGTCAACACAAAGTGTTTCTTATTTAGCTTCATCTATGCCTTTTGAGACTGCTGCTAATATTTGGTATTATTTGATTATGCATTATAAATAAATTAAAAATAGATGGTGTAAAAACCATACACACACACTCAGATACATATATGCCAAAATGTGACCAGACTTAAAAAGTAAAAGGCTAGCTCTCCTTTCCTGTGCCTGCCTAAGGGCTTTGAGTGTTCAGTGCAACAGATGTTTGGAGAAACCTTGGTATTTAGTGCCTGCTGTGCCAGCACTGAAATTTAACACACTGAAGTGTCAGATCCTGCACCTAGAACAGAGTAACAGTGGGTTTATGTGCAGCTGGGAGAGGAGTCCCTGTGGAGCCCTTTGGAGAGGGGCCTGGGGGTGCTGGAGGGCAGCAGCTCAGTGTGAGCCAGCAGGGAGCCCTGGCAGCCTGGAGGGCAAAGCCCATCCTGGGCTGCATCAGGCACAGCATGTCCAGCCATGGGACAGTCCCAGAAGATGGGATTGTTCCCCTGTGCTTGGCATTGCCACAGCCTCACCTCCAGGACCATGTGCAGCTCCGTGCCCACAATTTCAGAAGGATGGGAAAGCACCTGGATGCCTCTGAAGGAGGTCAGCAAAGCAGGGGAAAGGGCTGCAAGGAATGGCCTGTGAGGAGCAGCTCACCTGGGCCTTGTCTAGTTGGAGAAAAGGGGACTGAGAGGGAACCTCATTGCTCTCCACAGCTTCCTGAGAAGGGGACTTGGAGAGGGAGGTGATGAGCTCCCTTCCCTGGTATACAGTGTCGGGATGTGTGGGAATGGTTCAAAGCTGCAGCAAGGGAGGTTCAGGACAGATGTTAGGGAGAATTTCTGTACCAAGAGGATGGTCAAAATGCCAGAAGAGGGTTTTTTTTGACCCCCTAAACCTGTCAGTGTTTAAAAGGTATTTAGACAATGCCTTTATGCCTTAATACCTTTATACCTACCTCTATGCCTTAATGCTTTATCCTTTGGTCAGCCCAGAAGTGTTCAGACAGTTGGATTAGAAGTTGTAGGTCACTTCCACTTGAAATCTCTCCTCTCCTCTCCTCTCCTCTCCTCTCCTCTCCTCTCCTCTCCTCTCCTCTCCTCTCCTCTCCTCTCCTCTCCTCTCCTCTCCTCTCCTCTCCTCTCCTCTCCTCTCCTCTCCTCTCCTCTCCTCTCCTCTCCTCTCCTCTCCTCTCCTCTCCTCTCCTCTCCTCTCCTCTCCTCTCCTCTCCTCTCCTCTCCTCTCCTCTCCTCTCCTCTCCTCTCCTCTCCTCTCCTCTCCTCTCCTCTCCTCTCCTCTCCTCTCCTCTCCTCTCCTCTCCTCTCCTCTCCTCTCCTCTCCTCTCCTCTCCTCTCCTCTCCTCTCCTCTCCTCTCCTCTCCTCTCCTCTCCTCTCCTGTAACCAGAGTGTGAGCTCTGCATCCCGCACTGTCCCCATTGACATTTTTGTCTCTCTCTGACTCTCCTGTGGGACACTTTGTCACACTCCCTTGAGGTAAACCTGCCATAGGATGAGGCATAGCCATAAAGGGTGTGACAGAAGCATCACTGATGTTCAGGCAGACAGTTCAGCAGCAATATTTGCAAGGCACTGACTTACTGTAACAAGTGAGACAATCCTCTCTCCTGAACTTGAATTATCAAGCTCAGCTTTTTTTTACTGCTCAGAATATCCAAGCACTGTGATGACATCACTCCCACCTTCCAAATCATAATTAAGAGAAATTCCATGATGTGAGACCTGCTTCTGCCTTAGGGCATATGAGTGATACATCCTCCTCCCCTGCCCAGTGATGCTTTGTGCATGGTCTGCCACAATTTCCCCACATCAATTCTTCTGTGTTTCTAGTTGTTCTTTCAAGGGCAGCATGGAGGAGGCTGTAAATCATTTAATCTTCATCCCTCTCCTCCTCCTCTCCATACATCTTCCTTTACATGCCCTGGTGTGCAGGTGAAAGTGAGGCAGGAATTTAGAGACTGGCTGTAAGAATGCCACCCTTCACCTGCATCTACCCTGATACTCATTGGCCAAAGCCTGAAATTAAAAGAGCATTGAAAATGAAAATGCTGAAAGGAATAAATTTGGTTTTTGTGTTTTGCCAGGCACAGGCTCAAAGCAAAATGAATGTACACTCGTGAAAGAACAATTGCTAAAATCAACAGCAAGAATCTGATTGTCTTCAGTGAGCCCTCAGTAATGCCCTTTCTGCTTAAGGATCTGTTATAAGAATAAGATCTCTCCAAATGCATACAAATAAGATACTTGCATTGTATTGAGTTAAAGCTGTCTCAGAAATATTTCCTTTTGAATCTGAGTTCTGATTATAATTACACTATACTTTCACACTGCATTTATTTCTGGTATAGCATCAGTGCCATGACAACCCCAAATTATGTCAATATATATGCATGTTTGAGCTAATTCTTTATTAATGAATAAAGAAGAGAAAAAAATTAATCAAGAACAGGGCTAGAGAGCACTGTCTATGACATACACACAACAGAACATTTGTACAAATCTCAGGGCATTTGTTCCCAAAGTTGCAATAAAGGAAAAAAAAAGCATTATTTTTTTCCTTTTTCTTATTCAGCCTTTTTTTGTTTGATCTAGCTGTAGTCCTAGAAGCTTGGCTGATGTCAGCTCTATTACAGCAGGGCTGGATTTCACTCATGGGGAGCATAATTTTTCCTTTACACTGAGCAATCAAATTTGCTCCCTTTGTCTCCCGCAGCCAGACTTGACCAAGTGCCCTTGCTGCAGTGCCCTTGGTCAGGAAGAGGTACAGAAAGAAAGGTCTGAACTCAGCATTTTCATCTCTGCAGAGATCCAGGAGCTGTCTCAAGGAGAAGAGAAGGAGTCCCCTTTCACTTTTTTGTTCATGTCTTTCTCCCTTTCACCACCAAGGAGCTGCTTCTGTCCCCAGAGAAGTCCACAATTCTCCACTGTGAACATCAAGACTGACAGACCTTCCCTGCCTCTTTGAGCTGGTTAGATGAGATGCTATTGGCCATCAATGCTCTTAAGAGCCCTCTAGAAAATGAGATGGTACCACCATTCAACTCCTTGCAGGACCAGCTGTGAGAAAGGCTTTTCTGCAAAACTGGATGAATCAAAAGTTTTAATCTTGGTGTAGGTTTCTGGGGGCTATCTAGCAGTCTTGCAGGCCTTTCTGACTCTTCACAGAACAGGGAAAAACATGTATTTCACTATTATGATTATTATAGTGATATTAAATAATAGCAGTTAATAATAATGATGCAGTCAAAATATTATAAAGATTGCTTTTATTGATTTGCGAAAATTAAAAAATTGACCTTTTCCTCAGTCTGATTTTTTAAAAGCCAGCTTTATTTGCCTCAATAAAGCGGCTAAACAGCAAGTAGGGGATGGTAACTAGACAAAAATGGGAGGAAAAATCAAATATCAGATAAGAATTGCCCGAACAAAAGAATGTAAAACCATCTTTTAAGTCATGGAAAGAGTCAAAGTGAGGTTGTGAAAGAAATCTTAACATTGATTTTCCTATGTTTCTTTGTTGGCTTTTTGATTATGATCTTAGCCTCCTCATTGTGTCAAAATCAATGGGAATTTTGAGTCCTACCAATTAGTCTGTGGGTTTTGTCTTCTTTTTTCTTTGTCTCTGTTCATTTGTCATATGATACAATAGAATGTGAACATACTTTTCTGAACATCATTTATGCCATGTACAGGGAAAATGATAAGGTTAAAGCAAAAAGACCTCTCGACAGTCATTTAAGGGTAGAGAAGCTCATAAAATAGGGAAGCATGACAGCCTTTCTCTATGGCTCTGAATAACACCCTTGCCAAGATAAACCCACATTGATTGGAGTGATTGCAGATAGCTGGCTTTTCAGCACCATCTGCATGCTGTGGCAGTCTATGGCTCTAATTATTTGAGGTTGTTATTCAGGCTGATAAATTGTATGAAGGATTTTGTTTTCCATCAAGTCATTCTTCCCTCAGCACTGATAGCATCATAATTAAGTAGCAGTCAGTGGCTCTGAATGTGGATAATTCATATGAATTACTTCTAATAAATAAAATACATAGAAGGTATTGAAAACCATCCTTAAAACAGAATCTCTTGCTCTGTGTGCTGCATCCACTCCTTCTGACACACCCTAATCAGACAAAAAGAAGAGAAGGTTTTGCATGTTTCAGCTTTCCTGCTCTGTGGGCTTTGTGCCTGTTCTCTCTTAACAAAGAATTTAAGTGCTCCAGGAACACATGGACAGAAGATAACCTGGACAGAAGGAAACAAAGATGTATCAGGGCTGTAAACTAGGAGTACTTACTAAGTAGTCAGTTTATCATGAACTGCACCATACACTGAAAATGAGCATTCGCTTTGTGATTAAGTATTTTCTGCAAAAAGTATTAGGTTATTCAATGCCAAGTACACAGAGGACTATTAGTTCCATTCAGCCTCCAAGGGCACAACACAATACACAACTGGGAAGTCCAGAACTGACCAGTTGTCATCTCCCAGTCATGAAAGTACCAGGCATGAGAAGTTTAAAGTTATAAAAGACCTTCTACATACAACATATCACAATAATTTCACTCAGCTTTCAAGGGCCATTTAACAATCCTTCCTTATGAGGTAAATATTGGTGTTTTCTGCAAACCTGAACAGACAGACACTATGAGATGGCATAAAAGGCTCTGGTTGGCCTATAGGATCTATGAACTCTAGAACTGGATGGTAACATTTTTCTGCAGGGGGGGTTGTTTATACAAAATTGCACTTTGAGAGCAGTATGTGCAAGATTGTCTTTTAGGAACTTCATAGAAATAGTGGATTTACTGACTTTTTCAATCTCAAATAATTCCTAGCTTTAAAATCTATGGCTCACTAAGAAGAAGACAATATACCTTAGGAGAATGTATAGCCTAGGCTCCTGTACCCTTTTAGTCTAAGTAAACATAATGCTTCTAAATTTTGCTCTGGTTAAAAGTATTCGACTCAGTGCACATATTCATAGTTTTTGTCCTTGATTCAATCTAGAAGGCAGTTCAGGGCAGTGAGTTGTATCCATATTTGTCATATTTACATTTATTCAGTTAATTCCACTGGAGAAAATGTTGTCTGTATTTAGCCCTTCTATTTAAATTTGATCAAACTAAATAATACTGGATATTATGTGGTCATATGGGCTCATACTGTAAGGCTATTAAATATAATGTATTAGATTACTGAAAAACTGCAGCAAACAGATTTGAAGCTTACCATTGTAAATTGTGTACAATTTTTCTTCTACATTGTATTAAATGAGAGTACCTTCTTTCTTTATGTAAGTGTGAATCTCATGTTTCTGCTATTTTTGGAGCTGATGCTTGTCTTATCCCCTGCCCTGACTGAAAAGAAAAAGAAAAAAAAAAGAAAAAAAAAGAAAAAAAGAGAGAATTTAATTTCTTTCTTATTTGTATCTTTTTCTCTACACAGGTACTTTGGGACTTTTAACCACAGACTGTGTCATCAACTAACCTTCATCTCATTAAGCAGGTTCTCAAAGGATTGCTTTGTTCTGCGAAGCACATTCCATTTTCCACCTTCATTAGCAAACTGCTAAATATTCTACTTTGTCACAAGACTGGAATGTATAAACAGATGCATCTTCCTTTCTTCCTGACTGTCTCTTCCAAACGTGTTCTGGTAATCTTCAAGGAAAAGATGGTTTTCATCCATTTGTTACTGATGGTTGGCAGAGATGTAAGGCAATAAGGAAAATAGAAAATGAATCATTTTAAAGCAAGGGTTTGTATGTGTGTAAATATTGCATCTAGGGGCAGGGCAGTGAAAGCAAACCACAGTGGCAGTTCAACCTGACTGTAGTAGTGTCAGAGTCTGCAAGAGTTTCTCTGAATCATCGTGCAGAAGGTTTCTCTTCTTCCTGTGGGACGTTCAACATACTCTCTTGCACTGTGACACTTTCCCCTGTAGCACATAACATCTCCTGACAAGGTTCAGTACTGCAGGTAAACAGAAGTTTTGCTAGACCATTCACATTTATTTTACATATGAAATGAGGTAATGAATTAAAAGCCCAGTCATCTTCCATTTTTAAGTTAAGGGAAGCACATCCATTTATTTTTAATGGACTATAGATCAGGCTTCTTTTTTTTTTTTTTTTTAAACAACTAAAAGAATTTTCCTCTCATTGAAAGTCAAAATTACGGTATCTGTTGTGATTAATGCCAAAGTCCGTATCTGCTGGAAGGGATTCAATGTCTGACAAAGCAGAGTACTTGACTGAAGGATAAATCTTTGCTGGTGGGTCTGGGTGGATGATGTGTTCCACCTCCCAGTTTACAGGCAGGACCCACTATCAACTCCTGCTCTGGAGGCACTGGGAAAAGGGCAGCGCTTAAAGGATGCAATTTTAAACCAAGAATGGTTGAGTATAATAAAATAATAAGAAAAATATCTTGTTTGCATTTTCAGTAGCCCTCCAAATTTTGTGACCCGAGAGACATCTTGAAGGATCTGTAAAATAAAGACAGTGCTTATGCCCTTTGAATACTATTTTTTATAGCCTAAGTTTCTCATAGCCCTATGTCCTTTGGATGCACATGACTCACATTGCACATCCAACTGCACATTGCCCTGCACTTGCAATTATAGCCCAATTCCCTCCATAGATGAAATTCCTGCCACTTAGAGCAGACAGAAACAAGACTCGATCCTTATCTCTCCCTTCTTGCTTAACTAGAAGGTTTCTGAAGCTTCTCCTGGACATCTGATGACCAGAGGTGGTTTCTGCACTTGCAGCCCAAGCAGCTTGTGTGTCTGTGAGCAGCCTGCCCAGCTGGACACTATCACTCCATTGGGGGCTGGAAGGCATCACTATGGGTCCCAAGCACAAAGACAGTTAACCACAGAAGATGAGGAGAATGAGCTGTGTGAAGTATAATAAATGTTTCCATTTATTCCTTTATTAAGCAAGCTCTTGGGAAATTCTTTTTGATTGCTTGAGGCTGCCACTTGATTCAAGGAAGCCCACTGAGCCTTTTACTATCAGGTTCATTTTAAAAAGCATTTTGCTTCAACAGTACTCCAAATGCTTTAATATCCATTTTTATTAAGCATTACAAAGAGAAGGTAAAGCTGATTACGCCTCTCCCATGCACTGCAGATTGGCTGGGCCTTGTGCATTTTAATGGGCTCATTGTGCCAGTTTCCCATGGTGGCCACAGCTCTACCAGCGAGGAGAGAAGGGGTCTGCAACCTTTCCTCCTATTTGCAGATTAATCTGTGTTGTGACTGAAAGCTGGGGAGATGCTTGCTGGGAAAAGGCAGCATCACTCGGGAGATGGGTATCTAAGTACAAGCAAAATTTGTTAAGTCTCAGACTACCACCCTGACAGGAGGGGATTTGAAATATTTCTACCTGAGAGTTAAAAACCAGCGGGGCCAGCTCTCCACTGGTGGTCATAGCACCTGTGACCCTCTGGATGAAACATGCTTTTACTGCAAGGAGAACCCGCCCCACAGTCACATCATGTGCCCCCTTATTCCATCAGTTCCAAAGCAGTGAAAGCCAAAAACCAAAACAACCTTCAGTGAATGTGTTTAATACTTAGAATAACTTTCTCAATAGCCAGTTTTGACAAGTTTTATCTTCAAATCCTGTATCTTTTTTGCCTTCCATTGATGATCTGCAAATCCCCAAAAAGAGATTTGGGGATTACCTAGCTGCAGCCCAGGCATATTCAATGGGAAGCTGACCTTCTCAGGCTGCAGGGAAAGGGATCTCAGGTCTGTCTGCAGTGGCCTCATATGTGTGTAGCTGCCCTGCAGCCTGTAATGTAGCACAGAGGAGGGGAGATTTGGTAAAATTTGTGATCAGGAAAACATCCTCTGTGAGGGCAGAAAGAATGCACATGAATATGACACAGGCTGCACTGATTGCTGTGCTAGCAGTGTGTCAAGCTTTCTTCTTCTTTTTTATTTAGAAATAAAAATACTGCATTGATGACTACAAGATTGTAATTTCTCAAAGCAATCACACGAGGGTTTTTTTCTATTATTTCTGCATTTTCTGTAGCTGCTAATACAGTTCCTTTTTCTCAGGTAAACTCTCATATATGCTTCGTCATGTTAGAAAAATATTTTCAAAAACCCTTTTGATCAGAATTAAGTGAATAAGGTAGTATTTTGTCACCATATTTCTCATTGCTCTTTGGTGCATTGTTGGATCCAAATTTTGTAGCAAATCATAGTCTCAGTTCACCATTTACATGCATTCTCTGGGACTTTTCCTCTCAAAAGTCTTAAAGGCAAAATTATTTTAGAAGTCTGAGGTAGATACACAGCTTTCAGACCAGATGTTTTTTCCATCTATATCTTAACAGTTTATAGATATGGCATACCTGATAGGCCTTTGTGTTAAACTTGTGCCTTTGTATCCATCAGAGGGTGTTTTCTTCCCTTCTGTCCTTTGCCTTTGCCATACCAGTCTCTTCAGCTGCTGAATGATGTCAGTGTTTCAGCGCCACACTCTCAGACAAGCACTTATCATCTCCAATTTGGTATTCCCTCCTTCCATACAGTATGACTGCTCCCATTTGACCATGACATCTCATTTAATTTTGTATATTCAATTTATCAAATGCCATTTGATTTTAATCACATTTTGTGCTCTAGTCTAATACATTCTGATTTTTTTTGTCTGCTGGTCGAAAACTAATTTTGAATATATTTTGTTTCAAAACATTGTGTGCTATACAATGTCTTGCATGTAGTACTTTCATATTTTTTCAGAAAATTCAATATAAAGCAATGTGTTTTAAAAGCCAGTCTCTCAAGTTCTCTTCAGCTGTGTCTCAGTGCAGATGCCTATTGAAATTGAACATGCAGTATGACCTAAAAGGCTAAACAGACTTCTCATATTCTAACACCAGATATTTTCCTCTTGTGTTTTAGTAAGAAACAGAGGAGGAGAGTACAATCCAGTGTGTCTGACTGTGTTTGGGGGGGATAACACTACTGGGTACTTAATGAGACCTGGTGACCAGTTGTAGGGGAATATTTACCACTCTTGTTGGCTTCTGTTCACACTGTTGTGGTCAGAGTCTTCTCACCTGTGAGCAGTACAGGAAAGAAAAACCAAACATTTCTGGTCCAATCTGACAGCACCTCCACACATAAGCTAAATTATTCTTCTTATTATTTCTTCTGCTGTGTGAGTTGGGGTTCAACTTTGGTTAATCTGAAGTAAATTTGGTCTTTCCTTTCACAGAGAACCATAACAGAGTTGCAGTTGCTCAGACACCTGAAGCCACCAGCTGAAGTCCTTCAGCTCTCCCTCTGCTCTGCCATGCACCCCTGAGGCCAGCCCTTGCTGCCATGCTTTGGAAAGCACTCAGTGTAGGCAGCTTACACTTTTTCAAGTAAGTCTAGCACTGGAGACCTCAAAATATGTTCAGCTTGCAATGTATACTAAACTGCTTTTTCTAGAATCTTTGGACATCTATTATTCTTGGTGGAAAGACTAGAAAGAAAGATTAGGATATGTGCTGAACAGAATTAGTTTTTTTCCTAAGGTCTATAGGGAAAAAACGTACTAAAGGTAAATTTCCATAATATTTTCAGGTAAAAGAGCTGAAAATTTTCTTGAATTATGGTGAAATTTCACCTGAGACACAATGAAGAAGCAGAATTGAGAACAGGAAAAATGAGTCTGAACAACAGGAAAATATGATCTGTCAAAAGTGTGGAATAATCTGTCAGGAAAACATTTAGTCCTGGTACATCCATTATGGAAATTAAATTTGACAAATAATCATTAGAACTACACTGTGTAGCTCAATCCTTCTCTGGCCTTGCGGGATGTGGCAAACCTCAGACCACGGGTAAGTTCTGTTTTCAATTCTCTTTTATTGCCTTCCTGGGTTTCTAACTTAACATGAGGGATGTGGGGAGAGATTAATTCTTTTGCTGTTTGGCATTTCTCTCAAACTCTTTCATTTTGTGAACAGTTTACACTGAGGTAGGAAACAGTGATGTTGTTTTACATTGACACAATACTTTCTAAACTGAAGAATGTTTCAAGCTTTGATTAGCCATGCACCACAATTCCATCTCAGCAAGATGCAATAGCCTCCAGCACTGATGTGGGAAGCCACATAGAAAAGTTTTCCTCTAATAGTCTGCACAGCAATAGGAGAGAGAAAATTGCTGCAGCCTGTGAGAAAAGGACAGTTCAAAGCTATTGAGGCAGTCTTGTGGCCAGGTACAATCTCCTCAAAGTTCACAAGGACACTCATGTTTGAATGTCTTCAGTCTTTAAGATAGACACATTACTGTGGTTCATGCTAACCCATTTCTCCATTTGGCAACTCACTTTTCTACTTTGTCATCTCATATATAATTTAGTTGGGGTTGTTGCTTTTTTAACTTGATATTGAAAGTCCAGTGGAGTCAATACATGATAACAAAAACCTTGCAGGAAGGTTATATCTTTCCTCCACAATATTAGTCTTGTTTAAGGGGTAGGGAAGCATCTGGATGAAAGATAGCCTTTCCCACAGAGCTTAAAAACAATTATGATAAACACCATATAGGTGTTTGGATTTTGGTATTGGATTTTGGTATTGGATTTTGTAAATACTTGTTCACACAGAAGCATTTACTTAGGGTAAGACTTCAGTGAAAGGGCCCCATTAGGACATTACCCAGCTGTGGAGTGGGGTGGGCAGCCGAGGCAGAGGAAAGGAGGAGTCTGAAAAGCCAAAGGAAACTCCAGGGACTTTCAGTACCGCCACGATCGGGTAGGATAGATGCCCCCTCTAGTGGATTTTACTTTAGAAGAGAGGAAATCTGTCTTCTAAAGGCATGGTGCAGAGACAAGGGGAATGCTTCGTGCGTTATGAAGGGAAAAAAGCATCTGAGAGAAAGTAGTTGTTCTTGGACATACCTAGGTAATACAGAAAGAGAAAATATGTTGTGAGTGAGTCAAAAAATAAAAATAAAACTCCAAGCCCCCAGACTCTGCCTCTTCTGTAACCAGGCTGTTGTCCTGAAATGTTTAGCAGCACATGGATGAAACAAATGGGAAACAACTGGGAAATACTTGGTCTGTTGCAAGTTTAGAGAGATTTCTAGAAGGCCTGAATGTAACTTCTTTGTTTTGCTGTTGAGGGAGCTGTTAGTAAGTCACCTTTCCAGCAGTTTCCCCTCCTCTCAGGCTGAAGGGATAACTGCATTAAGTAGCCTGATCCTGCCTCTGTAGAAATCCTATATTAGCCAGGCTCTCTCTGGGAAATCTGACAGTCAAAGGAAAGGATGGGGAATAGGAACCATCCTGCAACTGTTTCTTCTCATGTTTGCTGAAGTGCTGAAGTGCTGGAGAACATGGGAACATTGTCACACATAGAGAAGCTAAGCTGGGCACTGGACAGATCAGTCCCTGGAGGCCTAGCAGTCTTTCTCCTAGCAGTAAGGTCATAAACTTTTCCTAGAGTTGTCCCAAAAGATGAGGAAGCAATAGTCAGCAGCTGAGAATAAAATTCTTTAGTTCTTAACTCATCCCCAAGTACTTGCCTTATCCTCAAGCTTCATCCTTGTCAGTCTCCATTAGTCTCCTCTCTCAGCTTTTGGATTCTCCTTGAGTCTCCAAAGACCTCACCTTTCCTTCCCCAGCTATTTCTGGCTTTCAGTCCAATCATTGTAACTACCACAGATCTGCTGTGTGACCAGCTTCTCCTTCCAGCAGCACAGTTTTCTGATTCCTTTATCCACCTTTAATATCCTCTTTTCAACTCCTAAGTTTCTTAACCAAAATCCAATTATCAGTTTGTCTCTTCTTTTTATTATATCCCACTTCTTCTTCCCTATCCCCAGTGCCTGGGCAATCTCCATTTAAGTCTCCCCAACACCACAAAACCAGAACCAGTTTTCTTACCCTGCACCACTTCTCCTAGAGATATTGATAAGCTCTCTGTTGCATAGGCCCCATTTATACAAAATGTCTGAAGAGTTTAGAAATCATCTGAGTAGATGCATATTGCAGGCTTTGAAAAGTGCAGAGTATGGCTAAATGTGAGATGATACTGGCAGCACAAAGTGAAGCACTTAGCTGGACAAGGCACACTTACCTCAAACCACAAATTGAGAGAATTTCAAAGTCAAGCTCATCTGATGTATTTCTGTTGATTTCAGGTGTGCTTCAATGACAGGCAGAAGCTTCCTTCAAAATTTCAGCTCCAGTAGTTGAAGGGTTGAAGAACTCCATGCACTAGAAAATGTAGCAAAGAAGTGTTGTGAAGAATTGCAAGCCTTGAAGTAGCATCCCTGAAGAGGAGCGGCTATCCCGGGCTGCTTGATCCCACAGGACAGGAAATATGAACACCTCTCTTGACATGTGGAAGTTTTTACACTAAGTCATGCAATGTCACAGAAAGCATCATGCAAGTTGCTTCCACTCCAACCAGTCTGGCAAATCTGCTTAGTGTGCTTTTTTCCTAAAATCCAGGCATTGAGACTGTCAGGCCACATGCTAGTTGATAAAATTCCGGCTTTTACTATGTATTTAAAAAAAGGTAGGAAATGTTAGATGATAAATAGAACTTTTTAATACATGAGGAAGGTCACCTCTTCATAATCTGAAAATATTTACTGGTCTCTTGGTTTACTGATATTGCGTGTTGGCAAATACATTTTGTTTTGTACTGTGTTTTTCTGATATTTTTTTCTGTATTTAACCTGTCACACATTATTTGAAAACATCAAATGCAATTTCAGGTTGAATGTAATTTTGATTGATTCCAAGTAATCAATCATTTCTGGGCTGGTAAGTTTTATTTAGGGATAAGTTTATCACTCTAAGGCAGATGAAAACATTGAGGAGAAAGAGGTAAAGAGTCTGAAAACTGGACTGGTTTAAAGGCCAGCATTTCCCATCCTTCCCATTCCTCAGTGAGAGTAGGGAGGAAACAGGACAAGGGGACAGCATATTGCCTAGGGATGCAGCTGGAGAGGGCAGTGGTGGAGCTCTTTTGGCACCAAACATCTTTTCAAAGTTCTCTTTGCAGCCACTTAAGTTCAGCAAGAGCCCCATCTTCTGGCTCCAGATCAGGGATTTTGCCTGATTTCACTTCTCCACTTCTCCAGTCACATGTGAACTTGCAAGCCCCAAGCAGCTACACTAATCAAAGACCATTTTCCTTGGGTATCAAACCAAAACTCACATTCTAAGATTATTACATCTGTTATTTTTGAAAACTGTAGATCAGATCTTTCAGCCCATCTGTTAACCTTCCAAACTATGAGCTAAATTAATGCATTTCTTTGACTTTGAAGGACTCCACAATAATCATCCACTGTGAAGGCTGAGCACTGTTGGCCCCTGAGTTCTTTGTCTCCCTGTGCAGAGGGTGGGAAGGATTGGGAACTGAAGACTGGTGCTCTCAGGAGCTGCCAAGCAGGAAGGATCTGTAAGGTATTGTCCAGAAATGCCACAGGCAGCAGATCTGCAGCAATTACATTAATGACAGGCTCTGTTAACCAATTATCCTTCAGCTCAAAGGGGAATTAATTCCTCAAATTTTTAAGGTTTCTCTCCCAGGCAGAACAAAACTTGAATTATATCTGTCTGGACTCCCACACAATGAGCCACATTGCTCCAGACTCATGGCAAAATATCATTAGGCTGCTAATTACACAAAAATATTTTTTATGTGGTTACTCCAATCCTCCTTGGACAATCCTGTCAGAAGCCACTGACTAACTCCTAAATAACCATGAGTCCCAAAAGGCAAATCCAAGACAGACATCCCTCGTGAGACCATTCCCCCTCAGTGGGGCTCCAACAAGACTGAAGCCCGGCTGTTCCCAGCCTGGCTTGGCTCACAGGCTCATGGCTCTGTTGTCACTCCTCTCCTGACCACCTCAACAAATGCTCCACAAACCTGGATCATCTTTGGGCATTTTTGTCAACCTGATGCTTAATGCAGGGTCCATAAGGCAGATCTGAGTGAATCCAGCCCTTTGTAACTCTTTCCCAGATGAAGTCTGTGTTGTCTTTCCACATCAGCCCGGAGAAGGCATTTCAACTAGTATTCTGCATCCCTTACTGCGCTTCAGAAAACTGAGTGCCAGGTAATGGGGAGGAGAGCGAGAAAATGGAGATGTTTGGGTTTTGTTCATGGAATTAAGCTTCTGTAGAAGGACTAGAGTGAGTGGTTTTTAAGGAAAAGAAAAGAAAATGTCTCTGGAGCTCACCTCACACTGAACTGCTTTTCTAAAGCTGACTTTGCTCTCTCCCGAGGGATGCTTTTTCACACTAGATAGCCAGTCGTGCTTTTCCTTGATGTGCATTGCTAGCAATGGCTCCCAAACACAATGAGGCATCAGAAAAAGCTTTTTTCATGGCTGTAGTAGACCAGTTATTCAGTGGACTCTCTTTAGAACCTCCAGAGAGCAGGCATCTGCTGCATGCTAAAAGCAGTGTAGAGATATTGGGAATGAACAGAGAACGACGAGTCCCAGGAAAGACACTCAAAGAGAAACCTGTCACACAACTCTCTATGGTTGTCACTGTGTCTTACCATCTCCAGGAAGAAGATATTTCCTCCCCAGGCAATGAAAGGCCCAGAAACAGAAGTGGCCATACTGCTGTAGATACCATTTACAGGTTTTGTATAAAATAAATCTGCGGTGGCAAGAAAAAATTCAGATGCTGGCAGAAAAAGTCTGTTAACAACTTGGCTAATAAATCACAGCTGAAATGTTGTTCTCCAGAGGTGCAATGATGGTCCCAATAATGGATCTTGCCTCATGCAACCCTTTGAAGGAAACTTTTTCTTTCCAGAAATTTTTCTCACTAGAAATTCAATTCATAGTTAAAGGAATTTTTCCTCAACTTTCCACAATATCTTTGCTGTCTTTCACCAGCACAGTGTAAGTAGTTTTACCCTGTTTGTTCTTTATTGCTTTCTATTGCATCAGGGAGGTAGAGAGGTGCACCAATTTCTTTGGAATTCTTGAAATACTTCCCAAACTTCCATGAAAACAACAGAAAAAGAATGTCTGTTTATTATTACTCTGCATATTGAAACATCACAGAGTTTATCAATGCGTGAATATATATATATGCAATTTATAAAAAAGGACTTTTGAATTTACACTCTAAAATCCATTGTATTTACTTTATTTAATGATAATGAGTTTCTATCCAGGACAGCTGTAGTTTGAAGCTTAGAAAATTAAGGCTCTAGTTACATTTTGCAAAAAAAACATGTAGGGAAGAAAAAAACATAACAAAATACCACCTCCTCCAAAAAACCCTAATGATTTAAGCTAAGGATGTTTTATAAATTGTCTTTCTTTTTTTTCCCCTCAGAAAATATTCTGTAAATGTTAAACTGAGCTGATATCTTCTGATCCCTTTCTAGTTATCTGGCCAGCCATGGATTTACGCTACCATTGTCTGCTCAGATGAAAATGTTCTCTGCAGCTGCCTGTTTGTGCTTTGTTGGGTGTAGTATGTCTAAGAAGACCCACAGTACCCAGGGTTAGAAAACATAGGACAGTTATCTCCTTCCTCCCTCTGGACAATTTTGTTACCCTTTTCCAGAGAAAAAAAAGAGTCCAGTCTCATGATTTGGCTAATTTGAGTTCACTACAAATGGTTCAGTCTCTAATGACTGAATGACATCTGATTGCCAGTGTGCTGAATGAGGAGCACCCAAAGCCAGGAGTCCTTTCCCTGAGGCATATAAAAGACCCCCAAATAGGAATGGGCTTCTCATAATTCCCTCAAGCTGCCATACCAGCAGCAGAGGAGGAAGACCTTCCCACAGCCCTGCACTCCTGCTTTGTGCAGCAAAGCCACATCTACTCTGTGCCATGGCAGACTTGGGTGAAATTGCTTCCACGTCCATGATGCACATCCTTGATACTGAGAACTTCAGATACTGAGAACTCTCAAAACCCATTAGGCTTCAGCATTCTAAGAGGGGTTGAGATTCAGTAGTGTGAGTGGGGATGGCACTGTATATTCTTCACTCTGTGAAGAAACAACATTCCCTTGAGGGATTTAGTAGGATTTTCTGTTTTTAATAATGTGCTCTTTATACATGTTTGTGCTTTGGTACAAACTCCACAAAGCACAGCTCTGCTTTTTGCATTTTTACAAGAAAGAGTTTGGACAATATCAACTTGCTTCCTGTCGTATAAGTTTTTATAAGTTTTTAATAAGGAACTTTGGCAAAACTCTTTCCTGTCAAAAATCTCACTTTGCCTGGATCAGCAGCTGAAATATAATATAATTTCTACAGCCTCGTGGTGTGTTACATCGCCCACCACCACACCTCACACCTCCCCCCCTCCCAACCACACTAAGTTCTCAGGAATGCTTGTTAGGACTCAGCTTTTATTAATTGATGAAACCTGGGCAGTTACCCCCCTTTGAGCTTATCAGAAACATTGCTCCCAGAGCTTCTTTTGCCTAATGAGCTTCTATTCTAATAAGTTGTCTTGAGACTTTTAATTTTCCTGTCTGAACAACAGGTTGAGCAAGATAACTTCATTACTGAGCTTTTTGAGGAAAAACTCAGTAATTACTGACCCAGACTGCAGCCAGGATGGAAATTTACTGACGACTAAAGCCCAGCATCTTGAGACCCTGCAAAGAGTGGTGCTAAGTGAGGCCCTTTAACCTGAACCCCTGTGGGCACCATCCTCTGAGTGGACTCCTCCCGGAGCTCACCAAATCTCCAGTTTGCTATATGCAGATGACTGCTGCTGAAAGCTGATGATGAAGCCTGAGCCCAAGTCTCCACTCCTTGAGGATCAGGATCAGATCTTCTCCATCTGCCTATCGAGAAGATACAAAGGTTTCCAACATGAGAATTTCACTGTGCTCAAGGGGAATTTTTCATAGGCATACCTTTGTACGTGCCTCTTTATGTCTGTGTGCGTGCACATTAAGAATGTTGCATTTTTTAGATTCATAATTAAATTTATAATTAAATATTAAGAACTGCGTTGAACTTATGGTTAAGTTAGATTTATGGTTAAATTACTGTTGCACTTACAGAAAAATCTATTGAATCACTTTGCAGGCATTAGAATAATTAATTGATAAAGTGCTGCTGTTGTGGTGGGGATTGGATATTGTTATGATTTAGTGTTGCTGAATCCTTTAGACCTAATCTGCTGATCCTGTCTACTTTTGGCAGGGGGGGTCTATTCTAAACCTTGTGACTCAATGGGAGAGCCTTCCTTACTCTTTTCTTTCCTTACCCTTTTTGTGTCTGGTCTCCACATAAACCATTGTAGACTGCTTTTAATCTGGTTTCTCTTTGTGTGCTTTATCTACTCAGTAAGCAATAGAGTGAACCTTGCCATTGAACTTCCTCAAATTTGTATCAAACCTGCTTTTGCTGATACCTCACCAGTGATATTTTTAAAGTGACCTAAACCACTCATTTGCAGCCTCTCGCCCCCAGACTCTCATGTTGCCCCAAAGCTAAAGGAGAGCTCTATAGAGGCCTGGGGACATGGACATGAATAAATTTACACAGGGGTTTGTAAATAGTTTTTCCAGGCGGGTCAGTAAGCATTGAAGCCATCTCTGACTTTCAAAGTCTTCTTTCAATGAGAAAAACCCAAAGTCTTCCCTTAGATCTTAGTCTTATTTTCATAATAAATTCTTGAACTGGGATAATCAACCCCCAAAGGAGTTCTCAAGTGAACAAATTTTCTTCAAAGATGTTTTGAGAAGGAGGGGAGCCTGTGCTGTACTTCTCCTCTTTCTTAAACATGGCACATACTCCAGCTCTTTGGACTGGAACACTCCAGCTCTTTGGGCTGGTGTTAAGGAGAACTGAAGCTGTCTTTTGCTCCATCTCTGCATGGAAATAGCTCAGCTCTGTCACCTCCTTAATCATCAGTTTGATCCCCATGAATTTTATGTGTGTCCTCTTTCTATGATCTGATTTTCATTTGAGTACTTTGTCTGCCTTTTCACACTTTGCACATCCACAGCATACATGTCAAAGTAATGTTGGTTTTCAGGGAGGTTATAATGTGTCATTTTCAGCCCATGGGAGAGATGGAAGCAGAGCTGTGCCTGCCCCTCAGGAGTATTGAGTCAGCATCCCCAGTAATCAGTGGTCAAGTAACCAAAGTTACTTATAGCATAGGACAAGTAACCAGAGTTTCTTGATGGGTCAGAAGAACTGGGAATTTAGAAAATTTAGTCAATTTTGGACCTTGTAGAGGATTTGCAGATAAGGTCTGACAGGACACCAAAAATGGTATGATTTTTCAAAGCTGGCAGCAACTTGAGTGTATGGACTGTATTTGTGTCAGGCTTCATAAGCCTTGTCCAAGGATATGACAACACCTTCAGTCCTGAGTTCTTATCTGAAAGCCAGCTCTAACACTGTCTGTGAAGTTTTTTGGGTTTATTTTGGTTCTAAAACTGATTGTGTTTTCACACAAGTAGCAGCTCCTGGTGTACTCATGTCATGTGACAGTTTTTCAGCTTTCTTTTCGCTGATAAAAAGTAAGTCTTAGCCTTTCAAGGTAATAGATGCAAGTTTAAAACTAATGTCACCAGAAGGTGAATACAATGGTCAATTATTTATATACTCTTTGGGTTTATCAAACTGGAAGGTTACATCAATGAGTTTCAATTTATGCCCAACATTTTTATTTTCTCTGAACATTTTTGTTCCATCATCTTTATACTGAACCTATGAATGCTGTACCAAAAATCATATCACTTTTGGAAATAATTTTATGGGATTATTTCATTCTCAGAGAGGGTCCATTCCGTGGTTTTATAAAAATGCTGGCTTTGAAACAGTAAGTAGAAATACTTAGTTACTTTAAAATACTTTGTTACTTTTCTGGAAACAGCTTTCTTTTACCCCCAGAAGGTAGTGCCTTGAGAAATGAGAAACCTGTAGGGCTATTTAAGCTAACAAAGTCTTCTTACCCTTTCCAATAATGCCGGCAGAAGAAGGATTTTTGTTGTCATCATTGTTCCTTTGGAGGAAAAAAAGAGCACACAGGAAATGAAGAATAAACATCCAGATTCTCTGTACTGTAGATAAAAATGAACTCGTCAATACATTCATCAAAGAGCTCTGACTCCACGTTTGAAGGAAATCAGCCTTGCTCCCTAGCAATTACCCTGGAAGTGACACAGTGCCATTTTTCTTCTAGCAGTGACAATCCTCCATTACTGTGTAATACACACAGTCTGGGGCTGGATTTGCATATCATCAAACATTCCAAGAGGAAGAGTGTCATCTGCCATGCTGTCGCAGTTGCCTGTGTTTTGAGGCATTCAGAGGCTATCTTTTCTTTTGAGGTCCTAATCATGGACTAAATATGGGAATATTCTCTCATGGTTATTGTCTAAATGTTCCAAGACAAGCATAAATAAATGCATCTTCTGGACCAAACATCAGGTCTTACACTTTTGTGATCTAAAAAAAAGAAAGCCGTAGTGGACATTCCTGGGGTCTGCAGTGCAAGGTTTACAAACTAAGATTAAGCTTAAAATAAACAACATATTTTCCATATCAATTTCTTACTCTTATATCAAGTACTAAAGTTTTAAGAAGCACTGCCAAACTCTGTGAACATTTGAAAACTAGAATTCTGCTTTCAAGTAAAATTACAGCAAAAAATTTTGTGAGCTTTGGTGACAGCTCCACTGCAACAGTAGCTGCTCCCAGTTTGGTGTTACAAGAACTACTCGCTAAATTGTGTTGCTGTTCAAAAACACATATTCAGCAGTAATTTTCCTGAAGCTCCCTCATCTCTTCACAAAACATGAATGTCAGTAAGACAGATAATCATTTCACCAGTCCTTACACATTTTTATACCCAACAGCAACACTCTCTGAGTTATATTCTGCATATCTTCATGTAGAGTAAAAAAGCAGGAAGAGAGAAAAATGGGAGAATATTTATTGGTGGTGTGTACACAACACCAACACTCTCTGAGGTACTTTCCAGTTAACCAGCGGAGGAGAAACATCTTTCCAACTCTTTATCTAGACTTGCAAGAGCTGCTCATTCCTGCACCTCACTCTGCTGTGTGTTCTGCCTGAGATGACCTCTATTACACCCCCTCCCGCCCACACTTCCAATCTCATTTAAAAGTTATTTAGCCATGTCTCTGCCTAGTTACCCCAGTTTCTTTCCATTATCTGCAGCTACATGACTTCTGCTCCCCTGGGCTGCTTGCCTGAAAGGCAAGCTAATGAAATATGTAGCTTTTAAGAGTCAGCAAACATTTCTTATCACAATTAGACAATTTATTTAATGGAAGTTGATGAATCCATCCATACATTGAGCAGCCACTGCAAGGTTTTGTAGGGAAGATACCTGCTATCAACACAATGCTAATAAGTGGCACTTCTGTCAAGCATTAGAACTATATTTGCCCAAGCTACTCTGCATGTCACAGTCAGTGAAAGCGGTGTTTGTTCTTTGGTTTTTCATATTGTTCCTGCTTTCAGCCTATTGTAAAAAAATCCCCATCACATTCTCTGGATTATTCATCTGTGTATTGATCACTATTCTGTTATTTGACATTATCTACTATGCACTTACTGGTGCTGTGTCTGCCAGCAAACAATGACACCATGCTTGGCTAACATCCTTCTTGCAGTCTGGATTAAGGAAAGTTCTAGTATCAAAGCTCACCAAAAATTATTTTCAAGAACACCTTTTATATCGTGGGTCCCTAATTTAGGACTATTTGCAATTAAATGTCCGTGGTGTAGGTCCCACTGTGTTTGCTTGCCTAGTACCAACAACTGTGTTCAGGATGGGCAGCTGGAAAGTGAGACTGCTTTTCATCTGCTTCCACTTCAGCATCTGTAAGTTGGACCTCTTACTCAGAAAATGCTGCTCTAGGAAAAATACAGGTACCTACAGGAGGATGGCTGAGAAAGTGAGTAGCATATGATGAGCTGTGCTCTTGTACTGCTTGTTCTTTCTCCAGCTGTGGTGGTGGTGTTGCAGCTGCACCAGTAAAGTGAGCAGGGGTAGAATGTGGGTGTGAGCACTAACCTGTTGTCATCCATATGACTAAATTACTACTGCAGTACCTGAAATTCTTTTCTACATTTATGGAAAGAAGAGGGAATAGTGACTGGTAGGAAATTGATAGGAAGAGAGAGCATGAAATATGACAACAAGGCAAGGCATGACTTTATTAAATGTGTAAGGACAGCTACAAGGTATTCTTTTCTTTAAGAGCCTTAAGCACTTCAAAATAATACCTGAAAATAAAGTAATTTTTAGAAGAAGCATTAGAAAAGTCAGCTATCTCCCTGTATATGCAGATATTTACACTGATGGGCTTCAGATCCTTTTTTGAAGATTTGTCGGTAGTTTTTAACACTTGATAGAAGTGCACTGGAGTTCTGTCCTTTGAAGATAATATGAAAATAAAAGTTGTAGTTTTCATGTTTTGTCTTCTAAGTAGGCAAATTACTTCTAGCTTCCTGGGTTTTTATGCATATTTTAGTGCTTTAGCTGGCACATCTCTGCAGTTTTCCAAAAATAATTTTAACAACAGCTGGACCAAAGATCTCACTGGAGTTGCCTCTTTTAGAGGAGATATCCTACTCTCTTCTCCCAGGGCTGCCAATACACGTTACCCAGTTACCAGTGTCACTTGCCTAAGTGCCAGTGATCAGGGTCAGGGCAAAAAGCAAGCTTAATTTGTTGCCTCTTTGAGGAGATATCTGAAAGAGAGTAGGAAATCGCCCATGTCCTTGAAGTGTAGCTTCCTCACTGCAAAGCATGCAAAAAGCTTGGTGTTGTCACACGTGCCAAAGTGTCCATTGCAGGCACTCAAAGCTAAATGAGCTGAATCCCAGCATGACTGATTTGTGGCCCTGCTATTGTTAGCTGTCAACATAGGCCCAAGTATTTTATCTCAAAATATTTTCCTTATGCCAAGATCAGGAAATGTACTGCATTCTGCCAATGTTCAAAATTAATTTTGCTTCTGGGAAACTTGAGCATATGAGATGCTAACCTAATAAATTGGTTTTTTCCTCTTATGAGGTTCCCATGAAATCTGGAGCTGTCTAGATTTGACACTAATTCTAGCATCTGAGACATTCCTGCCTGTGAAGTTGAATTAGATGGTGCTTATAATTCATCACTGTCTTCCTGAAGATGGAATCTCATAAACATTTGATGGTAGTCTTTGAAGTCACCAGGTATACATGACTAGAATAACAGGAGTGGAGAAATCAGGCTTCTGAAATCACTTAGCATTACTATCTTTATCTAAAATAAAAGCAAACTTTGAAGAAGTAATGGACGAGATTCCAAGTACTTCTGGGCAAGAACTATCCTTTTTTACCATTACTATGAGATTAGAACATCGTTGTAAAAGTTTTGGTTCTTTTATTGTGGTAGGCAGAAAGGATCTAATGGGAGATCCAGGATTGTGTTTGACACCATTCAAGTACATAAACAGGAACGATTCACAGAGACTATGCTGCCTGCCATTTAGTGTATTTTGAGGCATAATTCTGTTAACATATAAGACTACACCATAGAATTTTAAATATGATTAATTCATTAGGTTGCCTTGTGACATTTGTATGTTGTTTGGGAAGGTATTATCCCCCTGTTTTAGTGAGCTGGCCAGCCAGTCTTTGTACCCTTGAATGCTTCTTATTGTGACCTTTGAAAATCTGCAATCAGGGCTGTAATTGGAGATGATCACTTGGCAGGCAACAAGAGGGGTACTGATGCAATGCTAGAGGATTTAAGGTCAAAGAGAATAACCAGTTTCTTCCAAAAGTGGAAAGAGAGGAAATGCAAAGATCTATAGGCCAGTTAATTATGCAATTAATAGACAGCTACAAAGAGAAAAGAGCCTGAATGCTTAACATTAGTCATTAAACGAAACCATACAAAACTGCTATAATCGTTGTTCAGATAAAAACTCTACTTGGTGATGGGGACATAATGACAATTTCCATTACATGTTAAAGGTCAGTAATAGCAACCAAGGGCCAAATTCCACAGTGCTCTATATTTATCATTGCCCTTTTTGTTCCTGCAATACGAGTGAATTTTGCATAAATTTGTCTCGTTACTCTAGACCCCATTAGGATGAAACACAGCTTTGGTTAGAATAATAGAAGGGGATATTTAGATTTGATTGCCACCTTTTAGCGTCACTGCAAACTGCTAGGTACCCATTTAAGATGAGAGAGGGTAAAAGCCATTTCTTTGCCTGCTCAGCCCTGCACTGTGGGTTAGAAACAAAACCATTGTATTGGGGTTGATAGACTCCGATTCAGAGAAGGCTTCCAGAGAGTTCTGCAGGAGATATCTTCCAATTCAGCAATGTTTGCTATTCTTTGGAACAAACCTAAGGGAAAAAACCCCAAAAACCCAATTCATTGATCAGAGCACTGAAATGGAAAATAATTTCAAAGATGTTAAATTAGGGGATGAAATACATTATAAAACTGGGACCTGGCTTTACTTTCTCCAGGAATCTAACAAGCTAAGGCCAATACTGAAGATAAATATCCTGAAACTGTCCCTTTCTCTGTTGTCAAAATGCTGTCATACAACAGCAGCCAAAAAAATCCAATTTAATGAGCTTATGGGAGAAAACTAACCCTTATCTAAATTTTTTATTTGGACACTCTCCTGCCTCCCCCCATTCATTTCTGGATGTCTTTCAAGTTTCTGACTCACTTTGTTATCTGTGGCACAGTAACTATCATGAGAACATCTTTTTGGGGCTTAATATCATCAGGAATGTTGATGTAACATTTGGAGTTTTTTTCAGACCATCCAATCTACTATGATTAATAGTCTTGCAGCTGCCTTTATTCAGGATTTTTTTCCCCCTCATGGGTTTTTTGTTCAGTTTACTTGTTTGTTTTTTTTTTTTTCTTTTAAACAGAAAGTACTCCTTCAACTAATATAAGCTTCAGAGGTTTAAGCGTTTCAGCCCACCCTGATGCCTGACATTATTCCTCCTCAGGTGCAGTTCTTGTAATTTCCTTTTGTTGAAGTTCTTGAGGACTCATGTCTTCGGGAACATGGTTTTCAAATCAACAGGTCTCACACCTTGTGCAAAATGAGGTATAGAGGTATCCCAAAAACTGCTTAGGAAAGCAAGTGGCTGCTGAGCAACAGGGAGCATAGTCCAGTTCATAAAATGGGTAAACTATCTCTGGAGAGTCAGGGATCTTCAGAGGGAGGATATGGGCACCCAAGACTTGGGACACGGGGAGTGTCTCGTGCTTCTGAGACTGGGAGTAATGGTGTTCTATCTGCTAGAAACACACTCTGGTTGAGGAGGTGACTTGTCACCTGAAGCAGCTGCCAGAGGATGTGAGCAAGTTTAGCTGCATCCAGGAGAATTAACGGGATCTGTACAGAGACTCTAGAGAAGCAAGAGACTGAACCTGCATCACACCAAAGGAGGGATGGCCAGAAGCTGTAGAGGTTCAGGAGTGGATGTCAGAGATGCAGGAGGTTGGACATATGAGACTTGGAAACAGAGGAAGGCTCCTACTCCATGTGCAGACTGGCAAAGACAGGTCCAGTGCCCTGGGAAGTGAGAGAGAACCAACTTCATCATGAGGGACTTCAGATTTGGCCAAACTTGAACCAAGCTTTTGCAGTAGGAAGAAGCAAGAGGTGAGAGTGGTTGGAGATTTCCCTTTGAAGAGGACAGAAACATTCATCGACCATCCACATGTATGTAATCCATGAGTGTGCATAGATCAACTCAACACAACAAAACCTCTGATCAGCAAAGGAGCAAGAGTTTCCATAGAAGAATTTTAGAGGAAACAGGCAGCAGTGATGTCTTAGGCACCTAAGCGGGCTAGAGGCTGTGTTTGTAGACTGTTCAGTTGGAATAAGGAATCTGTGTCTTACCAAGGTGAGTCTCATGCAGCTAGCATCCATTTAAACACCCAGCAGCACAGGTCACGGTGTGCTGTCCTTCAGATGCCTCTTTCCCATGTGTCATCAAAGTAAGTGGTCATGCCTGTGGTGTGGCTTGTGCAGCCACGCTTCCTGAAAGGAGCTGAGGGCTTCTCCAACATACAAATGAAAAGATATTCTCAGAATCAGAAGGCTTTATGCTAAAGGTCATGTCATGTCCTCTTTCTTGGCTCTCCAATGCACACCAGACAAATCTCACAAAACAACACAATGTATTTCTTGGATTTTTAGAGCTGAGGAATGTGACTTCGTTATCAGTGCAGCCACAAGCAGAATGTACAAAATCCCTGGGAACTTCTTGGAGAAATTAATTTATCAAGGGAATATTGAAGTCATAACAGCTCCCAAGAGATTAACAGTCAACACTTAAGACTTTGTGCGGTGATTAGCTGTTAGTAAGGATGGAGTTTAGGCTTTTGCTCTTCCATCCACAGTGCATAGCCCTTTTAAACAAAATTGGTCTTCATATATGTCACAGGAGTATTTCCTTTAACTTACTTTTTTTAACTTTCCATTCTTTCTTGGAATGCTGCATGTTGCATAGTTTCTCTGTAACCATGTTAGCGTTGTTTACTTGAAATTGATAAGGAAAATTGCTCAGATGGTTTATCTGGCAAATACCTTTCACAGGATGACACTAAGTAGTAAAAACTGATTGATTACCTATCTCAGCAGGATATTCCTCTTCTACCCTATCCAGATTTCTGTGAAGTGTCTGGAAAGATTCCCATCATTTTTCAGGGCACTTGGGCTCTTAAAGAGCTGTAAGGAAGGTGAACCACTCTCAGATTTCTTCTCCTATTCTCATAGCAAATGCAGAGACAGATTTCTGCAAATGCTGAACACACTGTGCAGAGTCTGTGAGCCTCTTCGAGTCCATTGCTATTTATAATAGTTGTTGATTATACCCCATTTTTGTCCCTGAAGGTCCCAAAGGACGTTGTAAACATCTGGTTGAACAGCAATCCCTAGATAAGTGACTGTTCAATCCAGCTGCTACCAAACTGAGGCATGACAACTGCTTGGTGCTTGGAGGCAGGGAAAATGATGGCATCTTTAATGTTCAGAACTGCTGCTGTCTCCTATTGCAGATTTTGAAAAACCTTCAATATATTTTCCAGGATTCTGTATAGCAGATACTTCAGCTGGAAGAGCATTTCAAAGTGTTCATAAATCATAGAAGAATGACTGAAGTCTATCAAGAACCTGAAATGAGGCACCTACATTACCCATGGGCAGCAAATTAATGACTGGTTATCTGTTCACCTGCAACATTCTAGTGAGAAAGCGCTGACCCTGAAGTATGTGCCCAGATGGACCTGCCTCTCCTTGTTGGGGTGGCCTTGTATGCACCACTAAATCTCTCATCTTTTATATGACTCAGGATTCTATCCAGTAACTCTTATATTCATCTTAGAGTCCTTGGTTGAGGTCTTGCTTTTTGAAAGCTCTCTTGCATTGTTTTCAAGTGTTCCAGTAACAAAAACCATCCCACGGTAGCTGCTGCATTGTCCCAATAATTTATTGCACTGCCTCTTACAAGGCACAGCTTTTTCTTGCTCTAAATTTGGTTAATGTCTTCCTTCAGCCATGAGTGCACTGAGTATGCAATTCTGAAACACTGCATTTATGTGCATAAATCTGCTCCAATAATAAACTTTTCATATCTGGCTTGCTTTATCTAGCGAAGATACTACAAACCTTTTCTGTTTTGTTCTAATTTTTAAAGTGTTCTTAGAGTCCTGGTGTTAAATGAGTTTAACACTTTGAAAAAATCTTTCCTAGCTAGTGTGATTTTTCTAGATTAACTTGTGTCCATGAGTAAAGCTCCTTCCTTTCCTAACATATCTGAACAAATTTATGGCAACTTTGCTATGTCTTTAGAAGTAAACTGATGAGAGTCTGGCCTTGGTCTCAAGCACATTGCATGACCATGTGTGCTGTTAAATATTTAGCACTCTCCATAGCATGAGTTTGGCCTGAGAAAATTGATTCCCTGCCACCCCACCTCAAAAAAAAAAAAATCAGGGAATATTGATATTTCAGAAATCTGAGGGTGGGCAGCAATGGGATGCCCACAGTGCATATTTGTTTTCAAAGTCCCTGAGATGCACTCAGTGAGGCCTCCCTAGCTGGGTGTGCAATGTCAGCTGTGTGAGGACAGGCAATGCCTTGTTATTTCATTCACAGAGTGTAAGCACAGCTTCTATGGAAGCCTAAGTAGGCATTATGGAAGTCATTAGGAAGAAATTCTTCACTGTGAAGGCACTGGAGGAGATTGCCCAGAGAAGCCATGGATGGCCCGTCCCTGGAAGTGTCCAAGGCCAGGTTGGGTGGGGCTTTGACAAACCTGGTTGAATGGAAGTTGTCCATGTCCACGGTGGGAAGGGTTGAAGTAGAGTGATAATTAAGGTCCCTTCCAACCCAAACCCTTCTATGGTTCTACAATTATGGCAGATAACAGATGTGTATTAATGAAACTCTTAGGCTTGTTCAGAGGGAAGGGGAAGCTCCTGGCATCCTCCAGGGGCTGAGTACCTGCAGGCCATCCAGAAGAGCTGGGAATCACCTGGCTGGAGCTGTTGGATGGCTGGTACAAAGCTGTGGATGCATGGATTATTTGTCCACTGAATGAGCAGTTGCCATAAGCCGAGAGGACAGCTCCAGCTCCCTCCCTGTGTGCTCAGAGTGCTTCACATGTTCTCAGTGGCTGGGGAATCCCAGCTGTGTATGCAGTAGCCAGAGGGACACGTGTGATTCTTGCCATCTATAATGCCTGTTGACAGGATGAGTCAAAACACCCATTCTGTTCCAGTGCTGTGTTTTATATATAACACGCCATCAGCTGTGTGCAGGAGACATCCACAGAGGTATGTTGGTGCCTCACCATTTTTAGAAGCCAGACTCCCCCAGTTTCACAGGGAATAGATATCTAAATGCCTTTGTAGTATGAGTAAAAAGGTCTAGAGGGAAAGTGGCTAATATTTTAAAACTCTTCCCACTCTCTCTTTGTTCTTTCTCTCCTTATTTCTATTGCATTCTTCTTAAATTACACAACATTATTTTTTTCTGAATTCGAATGAGTTTATACATTATGTTACTGTTTTATAATACTATTGCTATAGAGATTTTTTTGGCAAATAAAATTGTCTCCTACATACCAAGATGAAATATAGCACATTTTAGAATTCATCTGAGTCAGATTTAATTTCTCGACAAGTTGTACGTTTAAAAAAAGTTATTTCATAAAAATTAAACATGGTGCTTATTCAATCATCTGTTGCAACCATCTGCTGCTGATACACTATTTTGATTTATCATCCTAAGCCTGGCAGGACCCCATCCTGTCCCCAGGGAAGTCAACTGCAATTTTATTATTCCCTTCACTCAAAGCAGGATAGAATCTTCATTTGACTTACTACCCAAGGTGAATTATAATGTAATCTTCTTTCACTATGCTGTGGTTAAGAGTTTATAGGTTCTACAGCAATGGTATTGTCATATTGGAATTTTTCACAAGTTCTCTTCGAGCATAACATCCCTGTCACAAACATTTTTGCAATTGCCTGTAGGTTAACAATATCTTAAAATTCACAAGAAAGCGTAGTGCTTAAGTACAAATATTTTGAAGTGTACTGAGTTACAGTCACTGATCTCCTTAAGATGCTACTTATTTGGCACATAGCCAGCAGATTAATTAATGTTTCTTGAATAGGTATAGTTGGTTTACATTACATTCAGTTTCCCTGAAGGATATTATCTTTTCTATTCTTATATCAAATAAACCAACTACATAGACATAGTAATAGGAGTTTCTAGCTGCTGCCTTAAAAATTTATCTCTAATATCTATATAAACTGAAATATTTCCCTTAAGTCCTATTACTGCTCACTGCATTCTAAAATTAGAAATTAAAACCTTGTGCTTGCAAGTGCAACCTGTTCAAATATTTCAGATAAAACTCTTCAAGACTGATTTTCCTAATAAAACAGCAGCAGGGTGTTTTCTATTTATATATTTTTTTAAAAAAACTCTCATTCATATGCACATACAGTTTTTCCGTAGAAAGAAGGATTCTTTTTAAAACAAATGAAGCAGTGCTTCAACTATCCTTTGTATGTATGAAATTAAATACAACCATGTTACAGACATACATACACACACCACTGCCTGAACAGATATAATAATTTGATGTCCATATAAACATTTTTATTTTGAGAGGTGTACCTCATATTTTTCCATGAAGCACAAATATTTGTCATTTCCTGCCTTCTGAGACAGCTTTTTGAGGAAACAAGGCACTTTTAATCACAAATACAGTTTCAGACATGAATTCTTAACAGCTAGAGGAGCTTGACCATTCACAGAAATATTTATGAAAGTGACCAAGGTTAACAGTGAAGAGGGAAATTTCAAAGAACTGGGCCTACATAAAATCAAAGATAAGTATAAAAAAAAAATGAACACATTAAAGCACTTTTATGCCCCTAAAGATATTAAAAATTACTCAGACATCAGTATTTCATACCTTCCTACAGCTGGAAAAATGAAGTTGACAGCTCTGTATAAATTAATGGCTATTCAAGAAGTTATTGCAAAGTACACACAGACATTGGCTGTGGTTAATGCTCTGAAATCTAAGGGTATGTGGTTAAAAATGTGGTGTCAAGTGAAATTTTGTGTATCAACCCTAGGAAAGATAACACTAATGGTTGTCATCAAGTGGTTATGACCAAATTATGGATCTCATCTTAAATGACAGGAGTTGAATTCTGCAGGTTGCATATAGTATTTGTAAAATCCTGGGAAAGAAGGTATCCTACAGCAAAGCAGATACATCCCAGTCAGGAGAAGAAGAGTCATTATCTAACAGTGTGGTTTGGGGATCCCACAGAACCTGTTCAGTAGCTGCATTTATCATGCTTAACCAGATATATCACCTGCATTTTCAACTCCTCGACCTCTCCCTGGGCAAACTGTATCTATAAGTGAAGTAATTGAAAATTAAATGAAAAAGAACCCAAATGAAAGCAAAAATCATTATGATTTCTGAGTATGTTGACAAATCCAGACAGAGGTCACTGGGCAGAGGAGGAAGCAACTTTTTCATTCTATACAAGTCTTTGATCCTATGTGGCCTCTATCTAAAAAAGAGAGTTTCATTTACTCTTCCAAGCAAGCACTTTAAAATAAATAAGTCTTTTGAAAAAAAAACCAAAAAAAACAGAGCAAACCAGCCTGTTCCTCCTACTTAGGAGCCTGCTTCTGTTCACTGAATGTAAAGAGAAGACTGGTGATTGGAAGTCTCTGGACGCCAAAGGTGAGGTATCTACATCTTCACAGAGCACAAAATTAAAGTGTGACACTTTCATAGGTTGTTGGAGATGCTACCTGTTTAATTAGGTTGGAATTAGAGGTATTATTGGGAGATAATGTACTTTGATGTTTGCTCCTACAAAGATAGCAATTTTGGTTCAGTAAGTCTCTACCCCCGAAGTGTGCTGGAAACAGGGAATGCATGCAAGGGTAGTTATGACTTCCTGCATTCCCAACTCTGCATGTTTCCCTGAGCATAAGTTTCTGTCCCCTTGAAGCACATTTCTGACAATAGAGAGGAAAGGATAGTGACTGAGAGAGCATGTGTTTGCCAAGATAAATCATGTCAGACCAACATGATTGTCTTCTACAGCAACGTGGCTGGGTTTGTGAACAAGGAGAGAGCAGGGATACCAATCACATCAACCTTGGCAAGACTTTCAGAAACATCTCCCACAAGGTTCCAGTGTTCATGTTTGGACACCACAGCCAAGCAGGTGGGTAACTATATGGGTAAGAAGCTGGATAGGCAAGATAATCAAAAGAAACATAAATACGCACCGCAACAAAAGTTAGGGGGGAAAATAGTGGATTTTTCTCCAGGTCCTCCTTTTTTTTTCCTTCTGAAGGTGTATCTGAAGCAGTGTCCCTCTGAGGAGAGGCTGGGGAGCTGGACTTCCACAGCTTGGAGCTGTAGATTAGGGGAGAATGTAACATCAGGGAGAAGCACCCATGTGGAGATCATGAAGGATATGTAGCTGGGCTCATCCCGGCCATGCAGGGTGGGAGGACAAGGGAAAGCAGCAGTAGTAGGAGGAGGCTCACCCTCAATATAAGGAGAAACTTTTCCCATGAGAGGACAATCAGGCAAAGGCAGAGGTTTTGCAGCCTTTGTCCTTGGGGGTTTGCAAGCACTGGCTAGGGGAAGCTCTGAGCAGCTTGGACTGGCCCCAGAGCTGAACCTGCTGCAAGCAGGAGGTTGGATCAGGGACCTCCTGAGGTCCCTCCCTGCCGGAATTATCCGGTGATCCCATCATCCTCCACTGTTTGACATACATAGCAAGGCTCAAAGGACCTTTTTTCTGACGTGGCATCATCATTCCACTATTCACTAACAAATGATGAAGAAATATGAGGATAAAGGTATTTTTTAAAGTATATTCTTCCCCTCCTTGGTTACCTAATCCATGTATATTATTCCATATCATTCTACCAAAAATGCAGAAAAGTATAGCAATGAAATTTATTTTGCATTAATCACTTTTCTAGGAAATCCCAAAACAAAAGTCAGTTGTCGTCATGTGTTTTTCTTAACACATCCTGCCAGGTGCTTGCTATTTACCCTAAGAAACTGGGTTAATAAGAATACCCAGAATAATTTTTTATTTCTCTCAAGAAAATAATTATATGCATCACTTCCAAACTGTTTGAGTAGCAACAGGTACACATAAAAGGCCTACCAGAATAAAATGTCTGTTGGTACCATGCTACCAATGGCTGACAATTAGATACAAGCAACACACTCTTCTTCTGATACTTTTACTCAGAAGTTTTAATCTGTTTTGAGATGTCCTCATGCCATCTTTAAAAAAATAGCAAGCAAGGAAACAAACAAACAAAAATACAACCAAAAAACAACAACACAGAAAACAAAACAAACAAAAAACTGAAAGGAAAAATCCTTCGGGCAAGAGAGTCACTGGCCTGCTGCTTGCTTAAAAAATTGTAGTTAGAATTTAGCAACTGTGAATGAAGAAGGACAGAAAGAATTGAAGCCTCAAATTGTTATTCAGATGTCAAGCAAGGCTGGGTGAATCTGAACTTTGGGCACATTAGGTAAATGAGACCTGGGGGTTGTTTAATCTAGGACAGTGGGAGCTATAATCATTTCTCTGTAAGTGGATGCAACTTCATTTCCATAAATGAAGCTAGAGCTGTACTCTTTCCAATCACCCTCTACATTATAGCCTATATTAAATTAATGTACTGCTTTTTATTTCCTGTTTGTTCTATGGTCTTGGAGAAATATTTCATTTTTATGGGTGACACACATTTCACCTAATTTTGGCCTTTAAAAGTTGGGCATCTGTCATAAAATGCATTCATTTTGTAGACAACAGAGATTATAAATTGAGAAATTGCTTTTTTCCTCCTGCAATGATATGTATTTGTGGGGCTGTTGGGGAGCAGCAAGGACTCAAGCAAGCTGCTGTGGACCCTCCAGTCTGATCTTCTTCCACCAGACACTCCCACTACAGTTCTTGGGTGATCTGGCCTCACTGTCAGTAGTTCCCTACCTTGATTTTCCTGTTCTCAGCAAAAAAGCTGAGCACTAAAAATTAAAATTTTTTTCAGCTTCTTATGTCTCTCAGCCCACAGAAGATGTGTTAACAGCTGTCCCATCACGTTTCCAGTTGGATTCTCCTGCTCTCAGTGCCCAAACTCCAGATTTTCCTTTCCAAAAGAGTTATCTTACTCCAGACACTTTTAGAGATAGGTTTAGACTTAAAAATAGCGTGGCAATCAGAACCTTTCACTTCAGCATAGAATCATGGAATTAAAAAACAGTCTTGGTTAGAAGGGACCTTTAAGATCACCTAGCCCAACATTCCTGCCATGAGCACATCTTCAACTAGATCAGGTTATCCTGAGCCCTATCCAACCCGACCTTGACTATTTCCAGGGATGGGCATCTTAACTACTCTCTTGGACACTATTTCAGGGCTCCACCACCCCCATTGTAAAAAATCTTCTCCTCATCTCCAAACTAAATCAACTCTCCTTCAGTTTAAAGCCCTTTGTCCTGTAGCAACAGGCCTTGCTAAAAGGTCTGTCCCCATCTCTCTTATAAGTCCCCTTTATATATCTGCTATTCCGAATTTAATGGGAAAACATCTCTGAAGCACATCAAAACCATCACAGAATAAATATTTATCAGGCCTGACCACTGATCCTTCAGATTTCTCTCCCTTTCTCTGTATCAGACGGTAACAAAGGAGAAAAATTTATGTCCCCCTTTGCCTGCTGAGAACCTGACAGTCCTCAACAGAAGGCAAAGGAACACTGGGGACAATCTGTTGGGAGTCTGTTACAGAGTCCCTCATATAGAGAGTGAAGTGGATGAAGCTTTTCCATGAACCACTTGGAGAAGTTTCCCAGTGCCAGGCTCTGCTTCTCAGGGTGGAGTTCAACAACATGGACACCTACAAGTCAGAAAATGTGGGACTGTGCAAGCAGCACAGGCTTGTATTCTTCCCTTATGCAAATCCCAGAGGGAACAGGGTAATGGTCTACCTGGCCCCTGCTCACAAGCAAGGGATAGCTGCTGAGCCTGGTGGTAGCCAATGGCACAGTAGGAAACTGAACTAGAGAAATGTACTAACGCAGTTGAAATCTGGCTTGGAAAAGACACAGAGCTGGTTCCTACCAGCCACTTCAAAGTAGAACCACGTTATCAGGATTAGTCAGTGCATGAGATATTCCAAGGCAGTCATGTCACTGAAAATCACTGTATGTTTTTACATTGGCAGGCATTTAGCCAGGCTAAGTTGCCCCTGCCTGTCTCTGAGCTAGGTGCAGTATTTTTCTCCTTGCTGTGTGAGGCAGTCATGCAGGGGTGCAGTTATTAATGTCACAAACCTTTCTCTGAGGCAGAGACTGCCTTTCTCTCCATGACTGTACAATAACTAGCCAGATAATAATAATGTCAGGCACCAGCTTGTTTGCACCTAAGGAACATCAGAGATGTGTGCTACAGATATGTACCATACCATGTCAAACAGTTATCCCTCTAAAGCTTTTTTAAAAAAACCTTTTCAAGCATTTGTTCTTTCATGTTGTTTCAGTGACTTAAGATTTTAGAGGTATGAAAAATCAGATATATACAATTAGATTTTTATAAACATTTTCCTGTAAAAGATATTTTTATAAATCTATATCTAGATATATATCTAGATATATTTAAAAGCAATGTACCATTAGGCAGTTACCCTTTGTGCCTCATAATTTTCTCCTCTTAAGTGTACTTTCACAGTGATTGAAGTTAATGATTGAATCTTCTGCTTTAATTACATGTGTCAGAAGTAATTTATCAACAGAGAAGTAATTAATCTGTGCTTTAATAAGCAATAGCTCATATGATCTGTAAAGGAATTTTTAATCTGCTTTTCTGGCCCTTGGAATTCCCAAGGATATTTTAGAGGAGATTGAGAGAGAACTATATTTTCTTAAGTTATTCATTACAAGTTGTTTTTTTGATGTAGCTTATTAAAAGTGGCAATAAATTCAGATATTTGGAAAAAAGTCAGATATAGACACTTTTTCTCAAAAAAAAAAAAAAACCCACGCACACAGACACACACACACACACACACACACACACACAAGGTGTTTTAGACTTCTGAATACCCATCAACTGACAAACTTTTCAGCAGGAAAATTTTACCTGCAAAACAACAAACAATACTGTGTCGTGTTATAGTAATTTATGTTTGCAAAAGTTAAATAAGAAAGTCATCCCTTCAAATTTGAGATAACTATTCCAAGCTATAGGTTGGTCTGATTCATTAATAAGGTTAATGATAACATTGCAATGAAGACACAAGGCATCCAGTGAAAGCCAATAAAATGACAAAGTTTAGAAGGATTACAGCTTTGTTTCACCAAAACCAAATAGAATTTTTGGATTGTAAAAGACTAATAAATCAAGGGCCACTATAACTCACATATGCCCTTAAAATAGAATGGCATCCTGCTAGGAAATTCAATAGAGCTGGCTAATAAATAAGTGCAATGAATATATCAGGGATAATTAGTAATGCTCTGCCAATGAGTAGATGCATTCCTTAGAACAGTGGCCTACTTGTTTGCTTAAACATTTCAGCATCACCTTAAAATAAGACCTTAGATTTGGCTGAAGGAGTATTTGAAAAAACATTTCTAACACTCAGCCAAATTATAGGACATTGTTTTATATTGGTTGTTTGCTAAAAGCACTTATAAAATATGCCTTCCTTGAAATTGCTTGTCAAAATATGATATTGAAATTAAAGGGACACCCACTCTATGGATATATATGAAAGAAAGATTTTGATGGAAAACATAATTTTGGAAACGTGCTCTTCAAATTTATTGAAAAAATATTTAGATTAAATCAGACAATGCAAATGTAGTTGTTCTAATGTCCTCCTAATTGAGCATACTGAGTTCTAAACATCATTTTTCATGGTCTAATAACATCTTTTTTTTCTGCTTGGTCAGATGACAACAAATTCATTGATAATTGTTTGTACTAAACATTTCATGAAGTTTAACACTAACAGTTATTTACACTGAGATAGCGCTGGAAGTCATTCACTGTTTTCCATGCACTAATCTCATCTTTTGAAAATGCCAGTCACCAATCATAAGCAGACATTCCACGCAATTCAGAAAGCAAAACACAATGAGCAGACAGCAAGTAGTCACTATTTCTCTAGAAGTGGAAAGAGCAAAAAATTAAAGGAAATATATCTGTGAATAAGAAAATCAAATATGAAAGAATGACCAGATCCTCCCTCAGAGAAAATTACCACAGGTGAGAAGTGGGTAAAATCACATTGCAGTGCAAAAAGTGCTGGGGTGCAAACCCAGGCTCAGCAGGGTGGTGAGTTCTGCTGTGAGAGCAGGGTTGACTGCTGTAGGATTTGTCCCGTGCATTCCAGCCTATCCTCATGTTGTGGCAGATCATTCCACACTGTGTGTCCTAGTGAAAATATCACCTGATGTTTATAGCAGACACTGTTGTGACAAACTCTTGTGCACAGTTTGCTGCCTAAGCATCCTTGCCTGTTTGTTACCTGCTGCCATGTGTTGCAGCATGCATGGACCAGGCTGTTCCCTCATCACAGAGACCACTCTAACCAAGACTGAAGAGCCATGGAAAGCTCATTCACCACATGTGGGGTTTTTAATAGGGATTCAGAGATCCACAGCATGCTCAGTTTGGCTTCTACAGCAAGATACTTCTTGGGAAAGGACAGAGGACATTTTTTTTCCTTCTGAGGAATCTAACATTGGGATTGATCCTCTCTTCTGCTTTTGCCAGCCAAGCTGTGCCACATGCAGCCACCAAATTTTAGAATAAACAAGTTGGTTGTCCTCCACAGCAAAGAGTTGAAATTGTGTTTTGCACAGACACATCAGTCATTCCTATTGCTTAAACACTGAGTCTGACTGCCTTCAAAACAAAAGATGGATGTCCCGAGGAAGGATAGTCTGTCAGAACTTCAATTGGTTCCTTCACGATGTAAGGCAGCCTTTATCTAGCCTGCCCCAGCCCTGTCTGTACATGCCTTCACACAGATAAGAAGGCAACATTTGACCCTGGGTTTCTCCCTCAGTGTAGACACTGAGGCTGTATCTCTCAAATCCTACCCAACACCCTCATTTGCTCCAGGACTTTTCCTTTTCTTGTCACACAGTAGCACTGCAATCAATGACTTCTTGAAGCATTGACAAATAGCCTCCGTTTTGAAACCCTGCTTAGAGATCCAAGGATTTCAATGTCCTTTTGAGGTTGTCTAGAACAACCTTACCTTAATCTAAAGACAGTCCTCTCCACGGGGGAGGAACCAGGTCCCTCTGAACCCAGATTTTCCTATGATCTGGCAAGACCAGTTTTCCTAGCAGTCCTTAATATCATTTTCATGTGTATTTCTCTGCTATTTTAGCCTCTTCTCCTCCATGATATTTCACTAGGATTTTCAAAAACATGCAAAATATATTGGCCTTCATGGCCTTTTATTGTGCCTGGATGGGGCGGAAAGGGAAAGCTCAGAACTCACCTATCACCTAAAAATTCAAGGTAAGAGAAATGGCAAAATCATGTGGAAGGCATTGAAACTCAGGATATTTTCTGTTCAAGTTCACACATTTCTAATATTTAATGCTATTCTTCTGTAGTTTAGCTGGACATTTTAATGCGTTCACTGCCTTAATTGGGGAATAATTTTGATGCATGAAAAATGCTGCTGTTCAGCTTGGTGCCAGGTGGCAAAAGTACTCTATTATTACACTACCAATAGTATGCTTCAGTTTTTCACACTTATGCACTGAAAAAGAAAGAACACATGAGATGACAAACAATATAAAACTTCACACATATTTAAGATAAAGCAAACAGTGCTTGGTTAAACTGCTTTTTCCCACTTACTGCCTAGGACTTTAGTACCACAAGGCTGCAAATTGCTGCTTTGGGAAAGGTGACAAGTCATACTGTCCAGAGATAGACATGACTGGTTGTTTCCCAGACTTTTTCACATCCTTAAGTTATAAACTTTGTTCTCTTTTATGACACATTTTTCTTTTTCACAGAAATGTCATTCACAGCTGTATAAATATAGATATATATCTATACAAACAGACCATCTTTCAAAAATCTTGTTGGATTTTTCCTTTATCTCTTTTTCTTTCCACCATATTTTGATGGACTACACATCTTCAGCCGTCCCCTCTTGGTGAAACTATCTGAGAATACTACTCCAAAGAAAGATGTCTCCTTTTCTAGACCATTAAGAATTTTAAAAAAAGGCTGGAAGGAGGAAAGAGATTATACTGTCACAGGCAGAGTAGGGATAATGAAAATGGAAAGAGAAGTAGAGGACAAGGGGTGCTGGGATCGTGAATGGAAAGAGAGATTAGGAAGAAATTAAATTTAAAAAATGTCTGGAAAATTGGACTTTGTCAGCTCAGATACAAAAAAGCCTTTGGGGCAAAGGCAACTCAAGTGAATAAGTTAGATGGAAAAAGGTAAAAAGTGAATTTTTCTGCCGTGGGAAGAAAGGAAGGAATAGGGCAAGGGAGAAGATTTACCATGTTGAAAACAGGGAGAATAACTAGAAAAGGAATAGGCAAGTAGCTGGGACTTGAGTAAGAATCCTGAGATGGTGGAGGGACCAGGAAACACCTTGGACAGGGGGAAAGGGCAGGGGTGCAATGGTGGGGGGGCTGCATAGGAAAAGGGATGAGCTGGGAAGAGGTATGGAGGTGAAAAGAGCAATATGCTGACAATGTCAGCCAAAAGAGGGGGGACCAAGACTAGCTGACAAGGCAGCAATAGACATCAGTTTAATTAATGCACATGGCAGTCCTATCCCTTACACACAGGGTATGCTTGGATATTCTGGACGCTGCTTTTTTTGGTGCCAGTGGTCTCACTTGTTTTCATTTCTTTTCATGGCAGTTAAAATAAATTTATAATTTCACATAATTATTGAGAGAAAATAGACCCACGGTTTACAAGACACAATGTTTTCTAAAAATAGAAAGAATATAAATAAAGACTATCTCTCTTGCCTAGACATTGTTCTGTAATTCAGAGCTGGTTGCTCTGGTAACTTCCAAAGATACTTTTTCCTCCTGAGCTGAGAAATGAGCTGACTTGTAAAGCCACACAGCCAAATAGTTCAAGCAGATGGTGAGTGACCTCAGAAAACAGGAAAAGAGAAGGGATTACCAAAATTGTACCACATTAGGGTTACAGCATCTGTCTTCCAAGGGAAATTTCTGAAGTACTGCTTTTATACAATCCACTTAACACTTTTCCTCCTAAGTCTCTTATTTAGGTCAGGGGAAAAAAAGGATCCTTCAACATCTTCAAATGGTCTGATCTCAAACATCTGACACAGTCATACTGCAGTTTCCCTGCACAGTACAAACTATGGCTGTTTTCACATTTGTGAATAGAACAGACTGTTCTTTTTGTGAGGAGAGGAGAGGAGAGGAGAGGAGAGGAGAGGAGAGGAGAGGAGAGGAGAGGAGAGGAGAGGAGAGGAGAGGAGAGGAGAGGAGAGGAGAGGAGAGGAGAGGAGAGGAGAGGAGAGGAGAGGAGAGGAGAGGAGAGGAGAGGAGAGGAGAGGAGAGGAGAGGAGAGGAGAGGAGAGGAAAGGAGAGGAGAGGAGAGGAGAGGAGAGGAGAGGAGAGGAGAGGAGAGGAGAGGAGAGGAGAGGAGAGGAGAGGAGAGGAGAGGAGAGGAGAGGAGAGGAGAGGAGAGGAGAGGAGAGGAGAGGAGAGGAGAGGAGAGGAGAGGAGAGGAGAGGAGAGGAGAGGAGAGGAGAGGAGAGGAGAGGAGAGGAGAGGAGAGGAGAGGAGAGGAGAGGAGAGGAGAGGAGAGGAGAGGAGAGGAGAGGAGAGGAGAGGAGAGGAGAGGAGAGTGTTTAAATGTACTTCAAAGAAGATAGAAGACAAAATGATTCCTCATGTAGCTCCAGTGAGTTCATGAGAGATATGCCAAAGAAGAAAGATAATATGCAGTTCATTTTATTCTCATGTTAATGAACACTGCAATCCTGTGAAAGATAAAGCCAAATTTATACCAATTTTTTTGCTTACTATAATGGAATTGGAGAATTACAAAAAAATTACACAGTATTTATATGGCACTTATTTATTAAACCTGCATAAAATTGGAAAAGTGTGCATATTCAGCTTTGGAAGACTGTCATGTTTCCCTCATAATTTTGTATTTCGGGTAGAAGTAATTGGAGTTAAGTCTAAGACTTCTCCCTACTAGAAGGATTTTGTAGGAATGAGAAAGAGTAACAAGATGATAATCAGAATTAAGACTCATCTTTGGGTAGGGCGACTGTCATAAAAACTGCAGAGTACTCTGATGGATAGGAAGTTAATTTATACCAGTGTGTGCCTGCATATATATATGTACTTGCATATAAATATATACATATTTATAGCTACAACTAATTAGTTCATCCAGAGCCTTGCAATGTGCATGAACTTTCCAGTTTGCACAATCAGAAGATGTGTCCTTTGCCAAGGTTGAATTTTGTCTGTTCTCAGCCACCAGCCTTGGTGATTTCCCTTCTCTTTCTATTCTTATCTGTCTCGGCAGACAAAGTTCAATCTGTGAGCAATACTACCCCATGACTATTCAGTGTCCTTAAGAGTCTCTTACAGGGCTTTTGATTTTTCTCTTTTCTTGTTTAAATACAGTGTGAGCTTGAACAACTTATGATGGCCCACTCCAGACATTGGGCAGAATAAATTTGCAGAGTAGTTTAGTGGACTAGCTTCTGTTCTAGAAGTCGTTCTGACTTGTCTCCCTCCCCAAAAGATCAAAGAGTCTTCAATTCTTGTGTTTAATGTAATATAAGATTCTTTCAAGGCTGAAGAACCTTTATATAGTTATGAAAAAAGGTCTAAGTGGGGGATCTGATTTTATAGTCTTACTGAATTCTGAAAGAGAAAGACACAGACACTTTGCTTTCTCTGTGGAAACACAGTACAGAGTATTGGACAATTATATTGATACCAATATATTGTTTAGCATACAATCAGACCAGATACAGCTCCCAGAATTTACAGGGAGTTGGAACTTTCCCTGCACTCACCCCATGGAGACTGTCATCAGCTAACTCCAGCTCAGTGTGTGTAATGAGGATAAAATCAGGGTAAGATTGATGCATTTCAGTCTGGCAATTGATTGGTACAATTGCCAGTCTGGTAAATTATTTCATTTCATGTTGGAGGAAGTCATAGATCTCATGCTTTGTTAGGTCCCAGCTGTCCAATGGGCTGTTCCAGACCTTAGGAAAGCCATGCTTAAACTTCCCCAAAGCATCTCTACTCCTTTCCATTTGGTGACCTGGAGAAGGGCTGAGTTTCTACAGAAAATCCCATCTGTCCCTGTCCAGTGAGATACAGAAAAATATCTTTCTCAAACTGAAAGCCATTTGTTCTTAAAAAACATATGAAGCCATAATTTTGTGATTGTTGTTTCGTTTTTTATAAACTTCCATCTTTTGGAACTTTCTCATTAATATTTCAGAATATTTAATACCTGTCTAATGATAATAAGCATTTTAGAATCTTGCACTATGTCAACACAAACTCCAGTGCGTTTGCTATATTTGCTGAGGTTTTACTGACTAAAATGGAAAATACAGAAAAAAAATAGGCAAACAGTTTGCTCAACAAGACTTATTTTCTGTAATTCCATGCCTTACATTTCCCATACAGAAGATGCAGTTTATTGAAAACCTTATCACTTTTTTTCATTACTTCCATTACTTTGGCAGTATCTCCAGCTAGCAGAAGAATCAGAGAGTATTTCAGGCCTGTGACTGTGGATGTGAAAGCAATAGCATTGCCCACATCAGATGATTGCAATGGATTAAATATGTTAGATTTAGTTTCTCCCACAGCTAACAGCTCAGCTGCAATGGAAGCACTATCACGAGCCCTTGTATGAAAATGGACTACACAGCAAGGACTGTGTCAAGTCAACTGAATCTATTAAATTATTATGAGTTTTTAAGGCCATGGAGAACAAGACACCACCTGAAATGGCAATTTTACATGAACTGCAGTTGAAACCTGAGTGTAGATGGAAACTGGAAAGATGACAAAGGCTAATTCAGAAAAGTTGGACACTTATCAATCTTGCTGTACCTATTTAGAGTTGTGTTGGGTCTGGCTGATATGGACTATATTTTCCCCAAAGCAGCCCCCATGGTGCTGTGCTGTGCATTGGTGGCTACAAAGGTGCTGATAACACACCAATGTTTTGGCTGCTGCTGAGCAGTGCTGGCACAGCATCAGAGCTGTCTCTACAACATCCCCCCTCACCAGCACACTGGGGAGAGTCAAGATCTTAGGAGGGGACATGGCTGGGAATGCTGACCAGAATGGATTGAACGGATATTCTATATCCCATGACAACTGTTCAGCAATAAAAGTAAAGATAAAGGCAGGAGGGTGGAATTTGTTATTATATTTCTCCCCTGGAGCAAGCTCTATGTGTACTGAACCCCACTTCCAGGGAAGTGGCTGGACATCACATGCTGATGGGGAGTAGAGAATAAACCATTTGCTTTCCTCCTCTTCAGCACACAGCCTTAGCTTTTGCTGTATCACACTGCATTATCTTGACCCATCAGGTGGTTTTTCCTTTTATTTTCTCCCTCACCATCCAGCTGAGGAAGTGAGTGATAGAGCAGTGTGGTGAGTACCTGGCAGCCTCCAGCCTGGGTCAACCCACCACAACAGCTAAAAGATCAGTAAAGCAAAAGAGGGGAAACTCTTCTTTACATATTTTCCCTGCCTGTCACTGGATCCCTTTCTTCCTCACCACCAAACCAACACCTCTTCTGAGCAAAGCATTCGAAAGCACACCAGATATATCCCTAGAAGTGGGGGATAGTTATGGCACCTTGATAACTCACAAGAATAAAAGGGACATTCCTTTTAAGAACATCTGAGGCTCCCTGAATCAGGAGCAGCCTACCAACCTCCTGAAATGTGCAGTAATTTATTTGACCTAGCAAATACTTCCCTGCAGGGAATGACCATTTTATTAATTCTTCCTCACTATAGGGAGTTGCAGTATTTTTCTGGTGTTTACTTAAACCTCAGGCAGTTTATTAACATTCAGCTTTCTGGCATCTGACTTATTATAGCTTTTGAGTTTATTCACAAGATTTTATTTATGTGTCAAGTATGCGCTGGCTATAAAAATTGAAAAATTGAAAAAATATAAAATTGAAAACAGGCTCTGTTTTCTTGAAGAATATTACTCTGACTAGATAGCTGCACAGATTATTGATGGTGAGTAATATTTCCCTTGAAAAGAAGGGCAAAAGAGGAATGACTGTTTCTCACCATTGTCTAAATTTCTCCCAGTTTGCAGTCACAGCTGGCATTTGTGTCTGATGATATTAGATACTATTCACATTTAACTGTTTCACTGGAACTGCTTCAAAGTGATCTGATGGTCTCAGAATGGTAGTTAGTTTACTTCTAGGTTACCCCAAGAAGGACTCTGAAATACTATGCAAGTTTAAGTGCATTGTAGTTTGGATCAAGAGTGTGGTCTGGAAGTAAATAGCTTCATGTGGTGACCTCACAGAACATAAATGGGTTGTTCTAGATGAAGCTAAACCTGAAGAGGACCCCACTGTGGTGCTCTGGCCTGTAGTGAACTCAAAGGGTTCTAACTAACAGGATCCAGTTAGTCCAGGTGAATCTGCCTTGGAAGCAGAGACTTTGGATCCTCAAGTCTGTTTGCTTCTCCAAATGGTTGTCATTATATTGCACTACTTTCTAGCCTCAGTTTGGCATTTGACAACTTCCAGAACCTTAAAAAGCTTAAAGGAATACTCTTCTTGGAGGGGAGGGGAAGAAAAGTTTAAAACCAAGAGGATTTAAACTGGATTGCCTCCAGAGACTTATTTTAGTTTTGTCACTTCGGCATTGTCAGGCTCAGTTCTCTAATGGCTAACTCAAGTCCGAGGGGGCATGGAGCAATTCCCATCTCTCTGTGACTGTGTGCTTTGGAGACAGCCATCACTCATGTCACTGGGAGGCTTAGATATGCCCTGCCAGGCAGAAGGGCAGCAGCAGTGCACTCGTACACGCCACCCTGGCTGTTTGACTGGGTGCACCACCACAGTTTGAGACACACAGCCCTTAGACACTGTCAGAAAGACACAGCCTCTTGAGGACATGAGTACATTTCCCACTGACACCAGCATATTAACATTTCACCGCAGTCAGCTTGATGGGATACCCAAGTGTGAATTTGCTGTCAGTGCCGATTAACCACATTTTGCGAGCAGGCACTTGGCTTCTTGTTAAGTACCAGCAGCAGTTCCATGCCAGCCTACTGAAGGGATTCAAGCACTGCTAAAGTTACTGGTGCTGCTCTGATGTCAGTGAGAGCAGGCAGCTCACCCTTAAATGAATTGCACTCCCAAGGAATCCTTGAAGGCTTTTGTAATGCAGTGCAATCTCAGCCCAATGTGACCTAACCATTGCTGTGGGATGTGTGACTCTTCCACAGACCGGACCAACCTGCTGCAGACCTATCCTAGGGAATTATCTTTTCCTTGCAGAGGTTTGTGCTCTTCTCTGGGTTTTCCTGTTCGGTCCTTGTTGGCAACAATAATAATGGTTGTTATACTGTCAACTGTAAGGTCAATATTCATAAGTGCTGTAAATTATACTGCTGTAAATCAGTCCGAAAGTGTCAGATGTGTTTTGATAGAAATTGCATGTTAGAGGAGCAAAATGGCAGGACTGAAGAAAAGGAATTGAGCCAAGTAAGATAAGGGGGCTGTTATCCTAGAGAAGATCAGGGTATGAAGACTACCACATGTAGTCAGTAAATTATATGTGTCCTGTCCAATCACTTGATTATTAATAAAAAAATAGATGATCTTTATTAAGTTAGATCTTTCTCCCATCCAACTTTTCTTTGACTTCTCCTTCAAGGAACAACTTTCAACTAATTAATATACGCCATATAAAATTCCTCATTTACCTCAACTGACCTCTCTTTATTCAATATAAATTTTCAAATGTCCTTATAAAACGCACACTGGCTCATGTCTACATTGCAATGTAGTATTTTCCTTTACAGAAGAGAATAATAAAATTATTTTTTTACAAAATATATCAAAACAAGTATATCTGGTGTAGGCAGGTTTCCTCGGAAGAGTTTGTTCAGAGCTAATAGTTATCCCACTCCATCAACACCATCAAGTTAACAGAGACTGTGAGAGCTATTTGCATGTATCTTCCTCATTGTACAGAAAAAAAGGAAAGGGAAAGGGAAAGGGAAAGGGAAAGGGAAAGGGAAAGGGAAAGGGAAAGGAAAAGGAAAAGGAAAAGGAAAAGGAAAAGGAAAAGGAAAAGGAAAAGGAAAAGGAAAAGGAAAAGGAAAAGGAAAAGGAAAAGGAAAAGGAAAAGGAAAAGGAAAAGGAAAAGGAAAAGGAAAAGGGGAGCTCTGAGTGTCACATTACACTGAAGAGTCAAATCCAAATCTTCATCACAGCCTTTTGTTCTCTGAATCTTCTGAGAGAGAACAAGCACACTCTGGTGTGGAAATTAAAATTTCAGAGCCACATGTGTGCACGTTTGTATATGTCACATAGAAACCCAGGGCCTGGCACACAGTAGCCAGGGTATCCAGCAATGTTTGCTTGTACTTTGAAAGGGAAAAAAATAATCCTCTCTTTAGCACCTCACAACATATATTCAGCTTAGCTCAGTATCCCAGACGTGGCAACACTGCTTGCTTGTTTCCTCCAATGCAATTCTGTCAAATTCTGGTTAGCAGAAAAAGTGAAATCCTGACAAAAAAGCACCAAAAAAAATCTGAGTTAATATTTTACAGAATTCATAAACATTCTTTTCAACAGTGAGAGCTCATCACAAGGTTATTTTATGCACAGAGACAAAGCAGATCTTAATCTATGAGCCTCATTTCCTATTCTAGATGATACAGACTATTTCTCTATTCAATGTCAACAGGAAAGCTGGACACTACACAGGTTTACAGGTTTTAATCAAGTAAAAATGGAAGGAATAAATCTTATTTAAATATTATTACATTTGTTGCATAAATTATATTATACATAGTTAATTCTTGTTAATTAAAATTTTTAATTAAAATAGATGTCTATGATTATGTTTAGCTGTACACTTTTAAGACGGAAAGTTGTTAGTCCTTTACAAGTGTCTTTCCTAAGGATTTCCTGGCTTCAGAAGGCATTTTATCCATACCAAATGCAACACTGTGCAGGGAATTTCCATGCAAAGATTTCTTTGTTGATCTCATTTATATTGGCAAGGGTTGCTTGTGCCGTATATGTATACAGAATTTATTGACCTCATCAAGAATCATGACAAGCAGAATTTTATGCTATTGTACTAAACCATGTCTGAGAAATTGGGTTTGCTAATATGCCTGCAGGCATGCCAATTTAAAGTCATGTAGTGGTTATGCTTCCAAAATTTCCTACAAACAAACAAAAAAAGGCACAGCATATTTTGTCTCCAGACTGTACAGGTACTTTCGAATTCCAGGCTTCATTAAAGCTCCTCAAAGTCCAGATGATTCTTTCATTTTACCTGCAAAGGTGGAGATAAAGGTTTGATCACCTCTCTTGACTTGACATCTTTCCTGTAATGATGTTAGATAAGCTTACTTCAATGTTTTAACCATGACATATGGATAGAAGGGGATGAATCATATGCAGCCTTTAAATTCCTTTTGACTTTCAGAAACTAGATGAACAAACACAAAATCCTGGTCAGAAATTTCTTCCATGGCAGATGTGACTGAGGACATGGCAGAAGGGTTTGTCATTCCTTTAGTCTGGCAACTGCTTCATTAGGGAGCACCAGGAATCTGGAGATGAGCTGAGCTTCGGGGTTATGTCTGGGATACTTCTGTGCATGAGATTGTTGACTGAAGTCAGTTTGGATCACTTTTATTTTTATTTTTCATCACACCTAGCCAGTTCAAGTGGCCACAAATAAGGTTTTCGAACCAGCAGGTGATGAGTGTTATACTGCAATGTACCAGAGTGGGGAGAAATTGCTCTAAAATTTGCTTAGAGGTTGCCATGGAAACCATCTGCCTCCTATCATCTTGGTTCAATGCAGCTTTAAAATACAACTTTAGTTGCCAGATGTCTTATATGAGAAACTTCTCAGTGTCAAGAGAGGAACAGAAGAGAAGGAGGAAAAGGTGTATCTACCACCACCATATAAATGATAACTGTTCCTGGGTGACTTAAAAGTTTAAGTTGTGGTGTAAATCACCAGGCTCTACCCTCTGATTAGACACATATCTATTGTTTGACCCATGCTTTTAGCGCCAGATCACCCAAAAATGTTCGTGAGCTGGATGCCTGGAAGATCCTTTGGTCACTTTTTAGTCTCCCCAGGATGGCAAGGAGCTTTCTGTTTCAAAACACAATAAATGTTTATTGCTTTAGAGTTTCACTTCTGCAAGTTTCTGCCTGAATTTGGCAACTGGAGATGACAGGGTAATTTCCACAGTCTCTTCAGTTTCTCTACAGGACAAGCGCAGGGAAATGGAAAAGGAAAATCAAAGGAGAATCATCACTGGCTCTTCTAATAAGCTACAGACTTATTCTAGCTGAAGAGCTGGATCCTTTCAGAAACACCTATGTTAGCTAGAAAAAAGCAGGCTTTTAGGAACTCACCAGAAAAGCTGAGGACTGGAAAAGTGAGATTTCTTTTTAGATGAGAGTAAAAGAGAATGTAAAGCCAAAGGCCTGCTTGTTGCTAAAAAAACATTTCTTCTGGTAGTCTGACCTTGATACCAGGGAATGTGTGAAATGATATCATGACCCATAATAGACAGGAGAAAATCCAACCTAGAATGAGATACACAAAGCTAGAGGTATGGCTCTGAGCAGAGCCCTGGTGCTGCTCTTCACTCTCAGAGAAGCATAGGTCCTGCAATGCCCACTCTCTAGGTATCACATGCCATCTCCTAGCTGTCACATGCTGACCCCTCCGCCTTGGCAATACTGATCAGCATAAGGAAATTGTAATTGGTTCTTTAGCAGACCTGCCTGTCACATTCATAACACTGTGATCCAGGAGGGAATTCATGTGATGAATTTGTCCTATGAAAAACATATCTCTATATCTCAATGGCAGTGAAAAAACCCCACCAGATTTAGACCTGTTGTTTGTGTATTGGCCCAATAAATATTCAGAACCTTTTTCTTTTCTCACACTTGAATGCCTGTATCTCCACATTGTAACTTGTCAGGGCATGAAGTTTTTAGTTCCTTGACTGGCCAAAATGAAATACTACTACTATTCAAGATTCCAACCTTTTATAAATAATGCATTACTCTTTCTATTTTTAGTGGTAGCTAGGAATTTTTAACAATGGCTACTGTACTAGACAAACAAGAGCTACTGTGCTAGACACCAGGGGGAAAAAACCACAGTGAGTCCTGCTATCTATGCTGCTGGAAGGTGGTAAGGTCCTGATCTTAGCAGGTCAGGAAGAAAGCGGCAAGAAATAGATAAATGCTGGACAGAAGGGGGGAGGATTTGCATGTATCAGTTGCAACACAGGGTACAGTAGTCATGTTCTACAAATATCACACTGCTCTCCTCTAGGAAATCCTGCTCCTTCACACTGGTGAGTCCTCTCTTTTGGTGGTACAATTGGGCCTTTAGAATCAAGGAAATGCTAGAAGAAACTGCTTGTTATTTCATAGAATGTGTAGTTGTGATGAATCTTCATTCATTAGAAACATGCTGGCTTTCATCCCTACTTCTACTCCTCTCTCCTACACAAATTATTTTCATTTCTGCAGTGTGAAAGTACAAAGCTGACTCCATGCAAGGAAGGATGCAAGCATTTTGCCAAGGCCATTTTTGCTGCAAAACTGACAAAAGAAACAATGAAATGCAAATGAGCAAGTATATACAGAAATGTCCCCCAAGGCTTCTGATCTCCTTTCCTGAAATCAAAGCAAAAAAAGCTTTGCTGATTATTAGAAAAAATTGCAGTTTTGATTAAATGAAAACAAAGCCCCAGGCTGGCCAAAAAAACTTAAACCTTCCCAAATCAGTATACACTCTCTGACCTATTATTAGTAATAGCAGTACTATATTAGTAAGCCATGGGTGTAGAGATGAGAAAATTATGCTGTGACTTCAGGGTGGGTCTCTGAGCCTTCATTCATTTTTCATTTCAGATAATTCCACTGTTCTCCATTTCACCTGTTAATTCTTCAGCTGTTTTCTTCCCTTGGTCTAATTGTTTAGGGTTTTTACTTTCATGGCATTGAACATATATACAGATAGAAAAGAAATACCTGAATAATGGAAGAGTTTTTGAAGTGAGAACAAATTAACCCATTGCCAATGAAAGAGTTGCAATGGGAAAGAATTCTTCTGCAGAGGTTTAAATTTTAGAACAATTTCTTTCATATTAGGTCCCACTGAAATTAATATTAAAGTGAAAATGGAGTCATGTATCTTGTAGAAAGATCTAGGGGAAAAATATAATTGAATTAAGGACAAATTGGTTGGTCCAGTTTTGATGAACATACAGACTTAATGTGATGAGCAAAGATCAGGGGCTTAATTCAGTGCTTTCATTTGAGAACTAGAAAAAGGCTTCAAGCTACTTTACACACAAGTCAATCCAATCTGCTTATGGAAAAAAAGAAGTTATCCCATTATATCCATTTCCCTGAAGGAATAGAAAGTGTTTAGAGTATGTGTACATCTCAATCATAAGACTCAAGGAATGGAAAATGAAGATAAGCAATTTATCTGTGTTTTGGTTAGATATCTTAGTTTATATGAGGTGGAAAAAGACAGGATGAGTAGAAAAGGTTTTTTTCTGCTTCCAAGCCTTTGAGCTGGAAGGATGAAAGCCCAGTCTCTGTGGGTATGTCAGGAGGAGTTATGAACAGCAGCAGATCTACTGGGCATAGACCATGGCAATTTGCTCCTCAGCTGTTGTTCCTAGCACTGACTGATCATCAACTCAGGTTTCAATGATTTCTACTACTACTACAAAAAAAAAAGTGTTATTCAAACTATACCAGCATACTTAGAATTAAGCACAAAAGAACCCAAATGTTTTCTATTATTAAAAAAACCCAACAAAACAACCAAAGCAAAAACAAACAAACAAAACCCAACAAATGAGCAAAACAAAACAAAACAAACCTATGAAAACAAAAAAAAACCCATAGTGCCTCTTTTCCAGACTGCCTCAGCTCATGGATATGTGAAGATTTAGATTCCATAATGAAACACAGATATGTTTCCTAATAGACAACAAGCTCTTGAGCAGTTTCCTTCTTATTTCAGTTGCCATTTGCCAAACAAATGATCAGAACCTCAGTTTTATTATCACCGGCAGAGGAGGCTGTCCTGTCATCTTGTCAGATCACAGAACCATTTTATTGTGGCAATCCTAGAATGGTTTGGGTTGGAAAGGACCTCCAAGACCATTTAGTTCCAATCCCCACTGCCATGGGCAAGGGCACCTTCCACCAGACCAGGTTGCTCAGGGCTCCGTTCAAACTGGTCTTGAACACTTTCAGGGATGAAGAATCCACAGCTCTCTAGCCAACCCGTTCCAGTGCCTTACCATCCTCACAGTCAGACTGGTTATCCTTGGCAAACCAGTGCTGACTGTTCCCAGTATCTTCTTGTCCTCCATGTGCCCAGCAACGCCTTCCAGGAGATCTCACTCTGATTTTTCTACAGACTGAAGCAAGGCAGAACAATCTGTTGCTCCTGAGGGCGATCTGTTGGCCCATTCTGAATAGGAGTGCAATGTACACACTTTCTTCTGGTCATTGGAGACCCTTCTCCGGCAGGTATGACTTTTTGGGATGATAAAGAGCGGACTTGCAAGGACTGTGTTAGCTCTCTCAGCACCCTTTGATGCAGCCTGAGTCAAATAAACCCATGCAGACCAAGTCCTTGCAAGCATTCCCAGTGTTCGCTTACTGCTGGTCATATCCGTCCCCCCTGAACCCCTTCACAGCAGAACTCGGATAAGCTAAGGGAAAGAAAACAAGGAGTGCTTCAGATTTAAAATGCTGGTTAAACATCTCCTGTAAGGATGTTGTGTGCTACACTCCTGATAGTTGTGAAAACACTCAGGAAATCTTCAGTAAACATCATCTTTTCAAGACAATCAACTTTGCATGACGTCAGTTCATGCATACAAATCACATAGATCTTTCAGTGCCTAAGCAGTAAGACTGGCAGGACAATAAATAATGAATTTGAAAGAAGCATTGCAAGGTGCAGGCACATCTGTCCATATAATCTATTTTCTTAGGCATGCATTTTGTAGCACAGCAAATCAGCATCAGAGAATCACAGAATGGTGGAAATTGAGAGGAGCCTCTGCAGATGACCCATTCTAATCACCCTGCTTAAACTAAGGTCACTTAGACTAGGATGCTCAGGGCTGTGTCCCATTGCAGTTTGAATGTGTCCACGGATAGAGACTCCACACCTCTCTGGAAATGTTTGATCACTCAGAGTAAAACAAGGTTTTTTTATTATGTTTAAATTAAAAGAGATTGAACTATTTTAGTCTCACTTGATGGGATTCTTGTTAGTTAATTTTAGTCTATGAGAGGTGAATATTGATTAAGATTCATTTGATCTGTGATTGAATAAAATTAATCTTATTTCAAAATCCACCTTTTCACCTATTATGGAATGACATAGACAAGTAAGTTTAAACATATAAGACATGAATCCTACCAATGGTTAGTTTTCTTCCATAGCACCCGACAAAGTCAAAAATGAAACAGAAAACAGACTTTTCTGCTTTCAAAAGAATTATTTCCAGTAGTGACAATTTAAAATACACAGCTATTCCGGTTTTCTTCTTTGCTTTACTATGTTTTGCTCATCGTATCTCCTGATGGAAACTATATTTATGGGATCCATTCCATATAGGAATACAAAATCTTATCCCACTCCACTTTTAACCTCTAAACCTGTTGGTTTACTTCAACTAACTGTTAAACTGGGAAAGGCACCATATGAAAGCCCAGGGCCAACAAGTCTTGTGAAAATCAACAAATGGTTAAAAATTATGAAGAGGAAAGTAGAATTGGGTGCTTATCTATTTTGAGAGTTGATATGACCTGACATGAGTACCAGATGGCCAGTCAGTGCACTTGTAATTGCAACCTCGCCACAGAACTTGTTTTTTCTTGCCTTGAAAACAGAAAACATACAGGGAACAGAGTAGCTAGGGAATAATTTGGGAGCAGGGGAAGCAAGAGAGATATTGGACATGAAATAATCTAGACAGATTGTTTAGAAGCTGGGGATGCTGCAGAGGGAGCAAGTGGGGAATGGATATAAGACATAATCTATGAGAAGTGAGTTTCAGTAGCTCTTAATCCACACAGTACCTCATACAGTCAGGAACTGGAATGCAATTGGATAGCAAATGCCCTAACAGCCAGTTTCTGCCCTCAGTTATAGAGCTATAAAACTAGGATAACACCCCCATTTATTTTGTTCCTAGTTATCACAAGGTGACCCATCTGTTTATATTTTCTGATGTAATGCACAGTGATGGCAAATTAAAATTCCCATTAAACGACAATATTTTGCATATACTTAGCAGCATCTAAGAACCAAGAGCTTCACAATGTCATATCCTGACTTGTCAGATAGAAAACTACCATCTGACTAACATTTTAAGTGTCAGAGTTGCTTGGATGACACATTTACCAAGACACAAAATAACTTCAGCCATATGCTTTAAAATACGATAAGAGAGTAAAGAGAACTAAGCAGAAGCAGAAGCCTAATCCATGGCCCAGGCTAAAATGGTGATGTCCTACATTTAGACACTTAAAAGTCTAACTAATCATTTTCTCAAATGAGCCAGTTTTCAAAAGAGCTGGCTAATCCAAACTACTCCAGATCTTCATGTCTGCAAACTTAATGCAAGTGAAGTAATCTGATTTGGGACCAGAAACCTTTCTTGGGATAATTTGGGAGGTGTTGACACATTCAACCCAGGTGTCACCCCTTTGCTTTTCATCAGGCGAGAGAGAAAAGTCTTGGATCTTTTACTAGTCTTTTGCTAGTCTTTTGCTAGCTTTTAAAGGAAGTAGGAACACATCCAGTAAGAAGTACATTAGGCAAATTCTGTTTCCTAAATGCCAAAAACTATCTGCTCCATATATACCACAGACTCAGCTGGTCTGTGAGGATGTCACGGTAAAGAGCAAAAGCCTTGCTAATGTCACAGCAACGTCCACTGTTTTCCCCTCTTGTACTAAGTTACTAATTTCAGTGTAGGAGATGATGGTGTTCCTAGGGCCCAGCCCATCCTGTGTCTCCAAGATGACTACTCCCAATCACCTTCCTGTCTTTCATAAGTCTGGAAAGTTTCCAAGAATGTCCCAGGATTGAGGAGAGGCTGGCCAGTCTGCAGTTCCCAGGATAGTCTTTCTTGCCTTTCTTGAATGTCAGAGTGGTATTTGCTTTCTGCCCATTCCAAAAACCTTCCTGTGATGGCTACAATCTTTCAAAGGTAATTGAGAGCAGCCTCGCATCAGCCAGCTCCCACAGCACTTTTGGGTGTATCCCACCAGATCCCGATAACTTGCGGATTTGGTTTAAATCTTCCTCAACTTGATTTCTTGCTTCAGACTTCCCCACTGATTTGAGGGGTCTGGGATTCCTGAAGGCAAATATTACCAGGAAAGGCCAAAGCAAACAAGGCGTTGAGTGTCTCGGCATTTTCCATGTGCTGTGGTATCAGGTCTTCTGCTCCATTCAGCATCAGGCTCACATTTTCCCTCATCTTCCTTTTGCTACTGAGGTACCTGTAGAAACTTTTCTCATTGATCTTCACAGTTTCATTGTCCCTTACAGTTCCAGTTCCAGGTGGGCTTGGGCTTTCCTAACTGTGCAGTCTTGAACAGTGCCTCTATATCCCTTTTGGGTCACCTCTTCCTGCTTCCAAATCTTGTATACTTTGTTATTTGTGTCTGAGTTTTGCCAAGAGACCCCTGCTCACGAGGGCAGAACTGCAACTTTCTCTGCTTGACTTTGTACACATTGGGATGGAGACCCTGCATCCAAGTTTCCTAAGACAATCTAGACTTGTCTAGCTTCATGTTCACTGTAACGTCATTCCCCTCCACCTCTATTTCTTCTGCTAGAGAAGGGCACAGTGATACAGTCATTCTTCCCTGTGTTACATGCAGCTGAGCAAAACACTGAATGCAGGGAGCCGCAATTTCCTAGGCTTTTTGCAATCCAGTCCTGTATGATCAGGTTTATTGAGCTCTTTGAAAAACCAATACATAAATCTCACCATGTACTTGTGTAATACATAGGAAAATGTTCTGGTATTTCAGGGTAAGTCAAATAGCATATTTTACAATGTTATTTCTGCAGATGTGTCATACAATGGGCTTTTTCAGGCATTGGAGCAATAATATTCTTTAAAGTGTTCTTCAGATTTTTAAAAGGTTGCAATTTTTCTTTTTGTTGTCATGTATTTAAGCATCCTTAAATATCATAGACATGTTGTACCATATTACCACCATTTCACATTAATATTTAATAAGAAGCCAAAAGAGAAATGTCAGCAGGATGATTATGCTTTCACTTTTCACTGTACAAGTGAGGAACAATTACACTGCAACCCAATAGAAAAGAAGTCCTACAATGTGGAGTTGAAAATACAAGGTGACAGCCTAGGGAAAAAAAAAGCCTGTATTGCCTTTATGCAGATAGCACCAAGAAAATTTCTAGTTCTCTTTAAAAAAATTAAATTAGATGTATCATAGTGATTAGATGTATCATTCCAACTTTGCTTATCAATTTAACTTTCTCTTTCAGAGAAAGTGTATTCACTTTCTCTGAAAGAGAAAGTTAAATTGATAAGCAAAGTTGGAATTCAAACTGATGTACTTCTGCTCTTTGGAGAATCAAAGTGAGTCTTGTGAGTAGATGGGGGGAAAAGAAGACCAAGGGACAGACTTGTAAGGATTAGGTTTAAAAGGAAGCAAAAAATGTGACTGGATGCTCTACAATTGGAAGGCAGAAAGGATGAAAATAAGAAATGAGCAAGTAAAGATTTTGAAAATATTTATTCACTTGGGGAAGAAGAATTCCAGGGGAAGAACAGATGCAAAACAGGGTATTTCTACAAATGTACATCTTGCCAGCTTTTAAAAGTATCAAGACAGCAGACTATTCAGACAAATGCAAGTGCAAAGAATTAACACAATCTTGCAAGTGTGAAAAAAATATTTCAGATTTGTTCCACTCCCGCCTTTTTTTCTTGGTTTGATTTTGTTCATTCCTTGGTTTTTCATATATACAGACCTACTTACATCTCAGATTTATATAAGTGCTTGAAGCTGGGACTCCTCTCTACAGTTTACAGACATTTCTGAGCACAACAATAACCATTCTCTGCCTGTGACTTTCCACTGCTAGTAACCACCTCCTCAGCTTTTGCTCAGGAAACAAATGGTGTACATTGCAGGGGAAAGTGATTTTTAGAGTGATTTATGTCAGCATTGTGTAAATAAATGTCAGACACGCTGCAGGTTACCAGATTCTGACAGTGTATCTGAAGATTTAGGCACTTCAATGTAGGTGTCTCTACGAGATGGAAATTTAACCTTTGATGGCAGCCAATGGGGATTTGGCTGGTGCAAATATGGACTCTGGAGAGCCATTTGTCTCCTCTAAAAGCAACTTTAACCTGTCCAAGTATAGCACACCTACATTTGGGCAGGTAAATAGCTCTCTACACTCCACTCTGCATTGGCTGCCTTGACTAAATCTCCCTTGATTTTAATGGCAGCTTAAATGCCTAGCTCGGAGGTTAAAGGGGCTAATGAGAGTCTTTGCTTTATAATTAGAGAGCACTCACATGTGGCAGAACTGGAAAATCCTCTGTTGCTTCGATGGCTTTTCTAAAATAGTCTGGCATTGTGTCACGTATCTGTAGATGTCTGAACTTTTATCTAAATCCTACCCTTAAATCCAGAATGCTCAGTATTCTGTTAAAAAAGAATTATTTAAGAATTTCAAAAATAAATCAAAACCATACCTCCAATTCATTATGGCCGCAACTAACAGTGTAGAATTCTGGAGAAAGGAATAGGGGAAATGGAAAATGAACAGTGAAAAAGAAAGGCCTTTCCAGACCCAAAGTTATTATCAGTACTGCTGAGGCAAAATCATTCTTCTGTGTGGATTTGGGGGGAGGAAGGTGTGTTGATTCTCCAGTTTTATTCATTTTTGCATGCTTCTGAATTGACCACCTGATGTGATGCTGCCAATACTGTGAGATTCTAGTACCTGGCACCACTTTGTTGATTAGCCACAGGTTTGATTGGCACGCAGTTTGATTAGTGCTCAAGAAAATCATACCTTTAAGTTAGACACAAAAACCACACACAGTTCTAATTCAGCCACAGATCACTTCAGAAGAGCTGCTAAAGAAATTCAGAACAGTCCATTTTTACCTTGTTGTAGTGACTCCTTCCCTAATTATCATGCAAAGACTGCAGTGAATTTCTTTCAAGTTACTCTGAGTCAACTGGAAGACTTTTTGAAAGCAATCTATGCTTTAAAGAACCTTCAATAAATTGCTGTAATTATTTTTCTAGCTGAAACAATTAGTAAATAATTGAATTTCTTCTTTTTTTTTTTTTTTGTTGATGCTTTTCATAATTTAAATTATAAACTCATAAGTGAATTGCTAGTTCTGGCAGCTCATGATTTTTTTTGCCCTGAAAGGGTTAGTGCTCCAGTAGGCACTGCATGTTAACTAGGTGTGAGCAATCAGGAATATTAATTTGTCAAAAAAGAGAATATATGAGTGTGGTGAGCTACAAGTATTTATGACTAAGTGTAGAAACACAAGGCTCTGAGTGTCTGTCTTTTCCCTGGCCCATCACCAACCAGGTGTTGTTTGAGCCAGGCCCAGCTTCACCAGAAGACCTGCTGATCATCAGGGCATTGTCACAGAGAGAAAAGTGGCCAGGCATGGGAATGAAATCCCATGATGGGATACCATGGGATGGTGACACAGGTTACATCACAGCTGTGACATAACTCTAGTCATGTCAGACTGAACACAGACAGAGGAAATGGTATTTGAGGGAAATGACCTCCTCGTATGTCAAGCTGAATTGTGTCATGTTGTCTCCACTAACCAGAATATTTTTTTTCTTTTCAGTTCAATACATACCCTAAGAAGATTCAGAAGATTATTTCTAATATTTTTTGGGATACAGGAATAAGTAGGTAATGAGGCAGCCACTCATCTGGGAACCGAGTTTTCATTGGCAGAAAAAACCCCAAAAAGACATACCTATATACCCTGAATAATCATTTTAGACTCAGTCTTGCACAAGAACTGTAGTGACCGTGCAAATTATTTATTTATTTGAGGTATTTGTTTTAAAAATAAGACAGTGAGATCAAGGTTCAGCTTGCATACCACAGGTTTGGAAGTCAGTATTGTTACAGAAGTATCCCTTCTCAGAAATAAATCTGCCTACTGTATTTTATGGTTTATTCCATAAGAACCAATACCAATAAATTAGTTCCTGAAAGGGGTTTCTTTCCTGGTTTCATGCAACAAACCAGAATCATGGAGAATTTCAGAAATATCCTGATTGACACTTCTGGAAATAAGGATACCCTACATTGAAATTCAAAGGAAATACTTCAGAGAAAATCCCCATTAAGAAGAATTGAATTGCAAGCATAACTGTTATCATGAAAACTCAGTTCAAAGGGGATTTTACTGTCTTACTTTTATGTCTGTCTTCTGTCTTCTCCTAATTATGGAAGAATTCTTATAAATCAAGAAAAAGTTTTCACATCATTTTCAAGTAAGAGCAAGAATATACTTGGAAACAAAGGTCAAAAAGAGCTCCCAGTTCAACAGATCCATAAGTTTCAAACCACTGGAGTAATCACTGAGAAGACATCAACATCCAAACCCAAATGGAAAAAGTTCCTGACCCCCATGTTACTGAGCCATTGGCATACTTTACTTCATCTTCATTGCCTCCTCATCCAGCCTAAGTAAGGTCAATGTCAACACCCAACTTGGCATGAAGTAACACTTTCAGAGAAAAATCAGGTAAATTAATTAAAAATGCTTCGTTATTAAAGAAAAACTGATTTCTCGGATGGTGTAGGTGGACCTCTGTCTCCCAATGTCCTTTCCACAACACAGGGTTTGCCACTGCCAAAACAATCCATTCACGTTATTCTGGGGTAAGCTCAGCATCTGGCCAGCTGGCATTTCCCTCCCAGTAAACCCTCAGCCAAGCAGCCTCACAAGTGTGCAGCTCATGTCTCCAGTGGGTGAGGTACAGAGAAAGCAGCTCTGCCTGGTAGCCAACTCAAAGATTCCAAAAGTATGACTCATTAGTTTCTCTTTCCAATTTTTAGGGGGAAAAATTTCCAACTTTTTTGGTTGCCTTTCCATGTGTAAAAACAAGTACCTTCCAATCCATGCTGTGAACATTTCCATAAGTTGCTTGTTTGGTAGGGAGTCTTAGGAGGAACTCAGAAGTATCTGAAGAGCAAAGAATTACAACAAAGTGGGTTGCAACTTCCTTATTACCTGCAAAAGAGGTTTTCACTGATTCTCTGCTGTTTACAAGGTATCCAAGAAAAAATAGGGCATAGTGGGGCACCAGAGAGAGACTAGTTCAGAGGGCAGAATCAGTTGGGATGTGCCCACAGGTGCCTCCAGTAACTTCTGGCAGCCCCTACCACTGACCCAAGGAAAAGAGTCTTTAGGGATGACAGAGGGATCACCTTGCAGAGTCACACAGTGCTGATGGACGCAGCTCGTTGTGAGGGCCGTGCTTCTGGTGTAAAGGCTATCCTTGTCAGCTCCACTTTGGCTGGTGCCTGCTCCTCCTCGGAACTTCTACTGCATTGTGGAGAACAGGCACGGTGCCACCCAACAGATGGACATGTGTGTAGGCATGTTGGAAACCTGGTATGTACAGATATAAAGCCAGATTTTTCCTCCAAATAGGAAAAATGCGTAGAGCTTCTGCATGCTGTGTTGCCTGAGCTTGTCTCTACTTTTAGTACTCCCAGATACTTTCCAGCATGGTGAGAGTGGCTTTTGGTCTCTAGTACAGAAAGATAAATGATGCCTGAGAGTGAGGAAAGAGATTGTGAGGGATGTCTCTGTGCAACAAAATCGATCTCTACAAAATGTAGGGTGTTGAGTTGAAAATGAATGGGTTTAAAGTCCCTCCAGAGGATAAGTATACCTAGAGTGGATAAAAATATATACTCTTCACTTGTGGGAAACTTCTCAATTATCTCCAGATTTCACCCCTGCTGTTATTAAACATTCCACAAGTCTCCTTCTTGCTATACAATATGGGAGGAAGCTTATTCCTCAGATTGAATATGATATTAAACAGGATTTTGCTTCTCATGGCTCAGTAGCTGGAATCTAATTTATGCAATGCACGCAAAAGAGAAAAAATAATGTTATTTTCCAAAGACAACTCAATAAAATCTACACACCAGGGTTTTTTTAAATACAAACAGCCATTGCAAGGCAATTCATGCATCTGTTCCACTGTTAACATTTCACTTGGAAAGAAATATTTTCTAGGAAACTAAACTAAACCAAACAAACCTAAACTAAACTAAACTAAACTAAACTAAACTAAACTAAACTAAACTCTTTCCTTCTTTCCTTGGCCTTGTTTTCAGTTTTTCCTCAGCAGCTCATAGCAGAGAAAGTGATTTTCCTGTTCCTTGCTTACTGCCATCAGCCTTAGTTGTTTTTTTGCTTTTCTTACCTCCTTATCTCAGTACCCGTATAACATAGCTGCTTCAAAAACAATCCCAGTCCTACATGCCTGCTTTGTGTTCAGCTGGAATTCCCTTTTTGTTCTGTTAGCTCTCTGTGCCTCACAGCACATATTGCCTCTTCCTCAGGGATCTCTGTGATTTTATTTCCTCTCCTTTATTCCTCTTCTTTGTAACAGGTCTACTCCTGCTTTGCTCCTCTTCTTTGTAACTGGTCTTGGTGCTAAATCAATTCTGTCAGGCTGCTTTCAAGAGGTTTTGAGGAAACTGGTATGAGCAAAATTTGCAGTAGGGAAAGTCAGGACCTCCAAATATTTGGACCCCAAATTGCTGTTTCATATCATTTTAAGGCAAAAGAAATGAAGCCTCTGCTTCTAATAGGAGAATCAAGACTCCATGCCCCAGTTTTAATATTTGTTGCTGAAAGTATGCTTTCAGCTTGGTCAGCTTATCTACATAAATGAGAGCAAAGCAAAGACACTCTGTGGTATCTCTTGGACAGCATTTCCAGCTCCCTGACCTGTTCAGTATCTAGAGCTTCCAAACAGTTTGAACATGGTGTGGAAAAACAAAAAAACAAAAACAAACACAAATCAAAACAAACAAACAAAACCAAACAAAACTCAAACAAACATACAAATACATTAAATCAAACAAACCTCAAATAAACAAACAAACAAAAAAGTGTTTTGAAAGGGTACTTACAGAAGGTGTTAAAAATCCTAAATTGAGTAGCTGCAAGTGAGTCTAGGAGCAGCCAATTTCAGTGTTTCATCTGCCTGAACAACTAAAGAAAATTTCTTCCATCATTTTTGTATTAAAAAAGTCACATCCAGGGGCCTTGGAAGTTAAGTTTCTTTCAGAGTGACTAATGGCCCCAGTCATCCAGTCTCTCTGCTTCTGTCATTTGGGTTGGCAATTCCTGGTACAGATGCAACTTCAAAATAGAAATGGCTGCACAGCTGCACATGGCACACCAGCAGTGTCAAAAGACAAAATTCTCTTCCCTCCTGCAGTGTACCCATGATAGAAACATTTTAGAATATCTCTATGGAAAGACCTGTGCTAGCTAACACCAGGCATAGGCACGCAGATGCAAAGTACAATATAGGGAAGATTATTCCTTTAGTTGTGGAAGATGATGATTTTGCATTTGAATATAATAAGTGACCATGTTTAGTGTGAGAGAATACTTTCAGTTGGCAAATATGTCTTTGACTGAGGTTACAGAGAGGGCTCTGTGGTGGCCTTGACATTTTTTGGCTACCAGAGCCCCACTTAGATTCTCCCCTTCCTCATCAGGACATGAAGAGAAAATCTTATTATTAGAGATTATATAAAGAGAAGAAATTCCCTTACTGATTACTATCATATACGAAACAGACTCAATTTGAGGAAAATAATTTATTTCCATTTAATAACCAGTTATTAGTCCTGCAAGCAAACCTGCTTTAGCATGGGCTCCCTCTCTCCATGGGGCCACAGGTCCTGCTCCAGCACAGCATCCTCCATGGGAGGATATGGCAGGTGGATATGTGCTCCACAGTTAACCTCCAAGGGTTAATATCAAAACAGTTACATGATTTTTTTTTTCTAAAATAAATAAAACTGGAGCTTTATGTTCTTAAAATACTATGTAGTACTACTAAAAAACCTTCATAACTCTTTCTATGGGATACTTTATTCTTTTTTTCTTTCCCTCCTTCTTTTAAGGTCATACTGATAGGCTTATGATGTACCATGGATGATCAAGTCAGAAATGGTTGAACACACAGGATCCTTGAGAAATATTCTGCACTAAATGCAAGACCCTTTGAATGGGGCTACTCTTCATACGATGATTGGATGTTTCTCAGAATTTTTGTTTACACTACAAGTGAAGTTTCAAATTTTGAAAAGCTTTGCAAACTTAAATATGGTCTTTTCTGGTCTTCTCTGTATTGGGATGGGAGATGGAATGGAGAGCAGATGCTTTTAAAAACAACGCTTAAATTAATGTTTTCTACGTGATAATCTGAAAGTGCAGGAGACTGAGCTGGAAACCCATTTAACTCCTTTTCCTTCATTCCTTTCTCCATCTGTGAGTTGTATGATTTGTGGGTGAACCCCAGTGGAAAATAGGAAATGGATGAAGTTGGTAGGTCTGCTTACTTAAGGAGAAATATAATATCCCCAACAAAAGAAAACCAAAAATTGAAGTTTCCCTATCCACAAGAAAAAAGCATAATGACAGAACAAGCATGATACAAAAGAATGAACAGAACTCTACCTACAAAATCTGTCCACAAAATATGAAACCTGATAAAGTTATTTATTCTATTCAGAACATGACAATACGACAAAGAACTTTAGAATGCAGGACAGACTATACAGGCAAGGGAAATGTGAAGTTGGTAAGTACAAAAAATCCCCCTGAACTACTTGTTCTTCAACAGTTAAATTATACTTCTGTTGGTTTTGCCACTTGAGGAAAGATAGATGCATATCATTTCAGGTAAATCACTGGAACACCTACTTAATGCATCACAGTGACAAAAAAAAGCAAATGATATGTCAGAATGCACACGAAAATGGGCTGAGGAGAATAGTGCAAAACTAATGCAATTATGTTTCTAGTTATGCAACCCTAGCCACCATTTCTTGAGAAAAATTGGACAGAATTATAGAGGCCTTGAGAGAAGGGCATAATTATTGATACAGAAAAACACTTCAGGGGAGGTTGAAAAGAGTGTAATTGTTTCCTTTAGAAATGAGATTATTAAAAGGACATGAGAAACAACTATACTAAATAAAATAATGTGATAGAAAAGATAGATAGAGAATTTCTGTTTTCTCTGTCTTGTGATGCAAGAATATGGAGAGATGCTAGCAAACCCAAAAGGTGGCAGAATGAAAACTGATAAAATCCATTCCCTACAGGAGATAATTCTGAGTGTGGTGCAAATGCATTGATAGAGGTGCAATTGAGGTCAAGGATTCTGCAAGGTTGAATGAAATTTGAATGGTTACATGAAATAATGCCAGAAAGAATATCAGAAACAAGACAAAGCCTCAGTTTTCAGACCTAACCAAGTGTCAAACTTCTAGGAACAGGTAAAGGCTCTCGGTACCAGGCTTCTTTATGTTTCATATAAACTGCATTTCTCACTGCTATTAGTAAAATTCCCACAGCATGGCCAATGGAATTTCTCACATCAGTCTATTTTACAGTGTTGTTCCAATTGCATTTTGGGTCTGTTCACAGTAACATGACAGCATTGCAGATGGTGTAAAAGCCTGTCTTCAGAAAACAATTCAGTCATCACATCCATTTTCAAAATCCAGAGATGAGTCATTTCCCTCCCACAGGTAAATGTATTTGTATGAACATCAAGCTCTACAAACTTGTATGTATATCCTCACAGTGGGGGAAAAAAAATTACAGCAGAGTCCTTCTCTGCATTGATAAAAGGCAGGTTTCAGCCCAACACTCTCCAATTTAGCAAGTGCTCCTCAAGGAAATGTAATTCAAAGTACCCAAATGGGTGCAGCAGTGACACACTGGACTGTGGCAAAGGCAGTGTAAAAAGTACAGGTTGTTAAGTGGAGGAGTGTGAAAAGTGTTCCTTGGAGAGAGCAGGGATGCAGTGGTCAGCCATAGTTCTTAGAAGACCACAGAATCACAAGATGAATCAATAACTTCACTAATGCTGGGGCAAAATGCGCCACCAGCAATTTTCTGGTGACACAAAGGTGGGAGAATTTGCTGATACACCAGAGGGTTGTGCTGTCTTGGAGAGAGATCTCAACAGGCTGGAGAAATGGGGAATCCTTCCCCTTTTATTCAGTACTGGTGAGGCTGTATCCTTAGAACTGGACTTTTTAGTACAAGAGAGATGTGGATGTACTGGAGAGAGTCCAATGAGGGGCCTCTAAGATGATTAAGGAAGTGGAGTATCTGTAAGATGGGGAAAGTCTGAGAGAGTCAGGAATGTTCAGCCTGGAGAAGAGAAGGCTCAGGAGGATCTCATCATTATGTGTCAGGGTCACCTGCCTTGGAGACACTCAAAGGCCATCTGGATATGGTCATGGTCACTGTCTTTAGGTGGCCCTACTTGCTCATGGGGGTTGGACCAGATGACCTCCAGAGGTCCCTCGGACTTCATCCATTCAGTGTTTCTGTGGCTTGTTACTGGCTCATGTCCTGCATTACTGCAGCAGACTTCCTGCTCTGGGTCAGGGCTGGCATTCAGCTTTGATGCATTTCATGGGAATCCCACTGGCCTCTTCCTCTAGGCTGTCCATGACCCTCTGAATAGAAGCACTGACCTCATGCAAACTGTCTTGTCCTCCAGTTTGGTGATATCAGCAAACTTGATGAGATTTCACCGTCTAAAGGAAATAAATACACAGATTCAATTAGTAGTAGCATGTTATCTGTCACTTACTGAGGATCTGTTGTGAATGACGGGTATCTCCACTTTGCACAAAGCAGGACCTCTTAGACTCAGCCAAGGAATCTTAAACTTTGAGAGGTGTCAGTTCATCCTAATTAGCAAACAGACAGCTCTCCATCTACATTCACTCAATAGAAAATAGGGAAGACCCTGAATTAACAAAATTAATCCTGACTTGTAGAGAAATGGTTATTCATTACTACAGCTAAACCCCATACTTCTGCATTTATAGCTAATTCTAGCATGATGCTGCTCGGTTGGCCCCTGAGGTTTCTTTATTTTGTTTGTCCAACAATAAGTATCTCTGTCTAGTTGAGGAATTTGTTAGATAGCAAATATCCTTAGTACCACAATGTTTTGAAACCCACACGGATTTCACAGCATCAAGGATGACTGTCAAGCCAAGAACCAGGGACAGGAAAACTCATATACTCCTTTCTGTTTTTTGAGCTGTCAGAAACCTGTGATGCACTTCCAGCTCTGGCTCTGCTGGGTAATCTGGCCATTGACTGCCCATAAGTAATTCTTTTGTGGGTGGCTTTTCCAAACCTGTGTTCCTGTGCATGTTTTGCTCAGATGAGGACCAGCACACAGGCTGCCTTCCCACTCCAGGCTGTACCATCAAGCTGTATCTACGCCATACCTGCAGGTGGAAGAGACTGAAAAGGCTGTGCCTGCTGTTTGTATGTAGAAATGATTTTCAATAACCACATTGTACAGAGAATAGAACGAGAGAAAGGACAAAACAAGCTGTGTCATGGTGCTTTGTGTGGAGTGGTGGATTTGGCATGTCACCCAAACAGCAAGAGCGGGTAGGTGAAGGGCACTGCCACTAGTCCCTCACACACCTCTAACATTCCCCACTGCTACTGCACCTGTGGCACACACAGCCTCTCCCTGGGTGGTGCATCAAGCACAGGATTATTTGCCCACAAGAGGGGTGCTGTATCAAAACACTTGGGCTGGGAGCAATGCACAGAAAACCTGTGTGTGTGCATAAAAGGGCAAGTCAATTACCCAGATCCCAAATTCTAGAATGCAGATTTTCTACCATCACCTGAAATATCAGTATAGCTCACCAAAATATGCCAGAAGAAATAAAAAACCACCAACAGTGTCCATTATTAAAATCTTTTAAATTACTGTGTTACCAACAGTCAGCATCGGTGATTCAGTCTTGCTCACAGATTGATGATTTCAAAGCATCATAGAGTTACAGAATGGTTTGTGTTGGAAGAAACCCTAATCATCATCTAGCTCCATGCTGCTGTGAGCAGGGACACCTTCTTCTGGACTATTTTGCTCAAAACTGCATCCAACCATTTGCCTTGGACTATTTGACAAAAATCACATATTTTCTACCTAGCCAACATAGGAAGGCTCTACCTTTCTGTAATGGTTTTCCTCAGCATATAGATTTGACCCATGCAGGCAAAAATCACACTTACAGGACACTGATCAGCCACACTGTTGGAGGTCATCAGGTCAGGGAATTGGGGTGAAGCAGTGTATGCTGTTTGGCTAAATAGTATTTTGTTGTAATGATATTACAGGAATTTTCTTTTTGATTGAGAAGGCCTCTGAGGCAGCTGAAATGCAATGGTGACTCTGTAAATAAAAGGCTGACTTGGTAACCAACCTTGTTTTGCTCACCAAACCACAAGGAGCTGTGAGAGAAACAGAAGAAAGCTGACAGTAAACTCTTAACTTTAAAGAAAAACTTAAAGAAGCTTTGAACATCCTTTCTTGAAGACATTAAAGTTCATTGAAATTCCTGACAAACTCCCCAGCAGCTGTGGATAACCCAGACTAACACAGAGAGGTGTCTCCAGCTCTCCCTCTCAGCAGAGGCAATGACAGCACAGCACTATGGGCTATTGTGAGCTCTTTTTCACAGAAAACGCCTGCAAAGCTTCTTCAAATCTATCAGGTCATCCATACATTAAAATTAGGCAGATAAGAAAATTTTCACATTGATTCTCTGCCAGTTCTCTCTCTTTCATTTCCTACTTCTTCTAAATTGAAACCTATATGATTGTATTTTTAAATCCTTCAGCATTGCTCCAGCTGGTGAGATTCTAGGACATTGGTGCAGTATGCCAGCCTTTATTGCTAATAGAGAACCAAACTAAGCCAATTTACATCCATGGCACAACTGCTAACATCTATGGCACTATTTTCATACATACTTATTTTGTCCATTATGGACAAACTCCCTTTCTTCAGCTGGAAGGGTGATAAATTTTATAGTAACAGTCTCCTGGGAGCTGAGCTTATGAATTTCACCCCAACTTTATGAGAAGATCCTGTGGCATTTAATGTGAGAAGAAAATATAAAGAAGTATCATTAATAGTTAGACTTAATAAGGAACTGTCTTCACCATTGCTTAAGAGCCTGCGAGGAAGTAAAGCATCCACTGTTGTTTACCAAGGCTTTTAAAATAAGTTATTTTAAGGTTATTACTGTATTTCTGAGAGATCTCAGTTATTTTTATATTTATTTATAATGGCTCCATTTGTTTTCTAAATGTGAAGATAAGGCTACTGCCACAGCGGTGCAGACAATGACAGATAATTTTTTTTTAGATAGACTGATTTATTGAGATCTCTACATAAGATAATACTCAGAAGGGAAATTGAATGTCTCAGACAGATGACCAGCTGCTGCCTGGTTGGTGATGGGACCCTGTGAGGATCATTGCAGCAGCACCCTCATTAGGGGGATTTTTTCATATCCAGATGAACCATGGTCCTATACAATTATACCCACACAAGCAAGGTCCACTGACACTGGTTTTCTTCAACTGTTCAAAAGCTTTTCCTATCTTCAGTAGGTACAAAGCACTTTTCTATGTGACCATTCCTGCATCTGCCCATACAGGTGTCCTATTAGTGTCCAGCTTGGTCCATTCTGCTGCAGGAATGCCCCCAGGACATCTCTTTGGGACTGCAGCACTGCTGGTCCATTGTCTGTGCGCAGCAGCAGCTGCCCAGGAGAGTCTGCAGGGCTGCTCAAACTCCCCTGGAGAGCAGCTGTCAAAACTGGTCAAATGCTTCCTAGTGAAGCCAGTAGCTCAGCTGAGCACTGTGCCACACATTAGTGCACTGAACCAAACCAGTCCTGTACCTCATGGATGCTGGGGAGTCCCTGGAGTCCCCAGGGAACAGTGACTAAGCTCACTGGGTGTGCATGCAGGCAAATCACTGCCATCACTCAACTACTGTGCAAGATCCACTTTCATTTTTTTGATCAGGCTTACAAGTTAAATCTCATAACTCTAGCCAGGGTAGATATATTTGGTAACCAGAACTTCAGAATAAGGACTGAGATTCATGTTTTGAGTCTTTTGTCAGACAGAGTCTACTAAATTTCTGATGCAAAAGAAAATCAAATAAATATTTCACTGTTTTAATGACAATGTAAAGTGTCATTTATTTCCCTGCATAATAAAGTCCTGCTTCTTCCTACCTCAATTTTATTTGCCTGGTTTCTTTTGTTATGTAGTTCATGCATAATTTCACACCTGCAAAATTTCTGAAGAGCTAGGATTTTGCTTATCAATTTAAACAATAAAGGCAGACCACTCTGAAAAACATGCAGAAAACCATTTCACAGCCTGGACCAAAGGTGCCTGGGCTGCCAATGCCAGTGGAAATTTTAATTTTTACAGCCAGCAGAGAAGCCTTGTGCTCTTAATATAATGTTAAAAGACTCACAAAGCAAAAATCAAGCGTATAAAACCCCATGCTAAGAGGAAGAGTACAAAGACTGTAGTTTGCTATGGAAGCACACACTGTGAGCATGTTCTGTGATGAATAACAGGCAGATTCAAGCAAAAGGCTTTTCTTAGAAGTCCTGCAAGGGCAAGTGTGATGTCTCCTCTAGCCAGGTCTGTGCACTCTACAGAGGTGGTGCCTAGTCAGGCATAGCGTGGGTTACATCCAAACCTTCCTGATCAAATCCTACCATGAAGTTCTTCAGGTAGGCAGCCAAAAGATATAGGAAGACAAGCTCTCCCTGTGTTTCATGCCACTGGAAAGTATTTCCTGGGAGGCACTCAGTGATGCTGGTAGGACATAGATAGTTGTCAGACTGGAGATTGAAAGGAGACAGATCACTACCAGAGAATGATCAAGACAGCCCTGAAATCTCTCTGAAGACTTAATACTACAGAGACAGAAAAGGAGACAGATATGTGCTGTTACCTGTTTTATCAGAAACAAGGATGATGTTGCTTAGAACCAGGCTTTGCTCCAGACTGAATACAAGGTGCATCTGTGTCTCTCAGCTCTGGAAAATGGTGCTACTGTCAGTCCCAGGTGACAAGCGATCTGAAGAAGGAGAGCTACACTAGGAAGCAGGGAGAAAGGATGCTGCAAAAAGCAGTCATGCTCCCAGAGATTAGCTAACCTGACATTTGTCTAACAGCTTGTTGATATTATGCATTGTGTGCAAGACAGTTTCCAGCTGAGTATGTTTGATGAAGTGCTGATTCTCCAAGGGTTTGTGCCATCTCAAAGAACTGCTTCTACTCCCCCAGATTCAGGGCTACTGCCAAAAGGTGTTAAATATCCAAGCAGCTTTGGACAGAAAAGTGCATCCTTCATAATACTTTTATGTCTATCAATCTTGTAAAGCTGTCTAGACTGTCCCAGGAGAGGGGGAGGAAGTGCAAATCATATATATGTGTAAATCTAGAAGTGTAAATCAGATTCCATAGGCATGCCTTTTCAACAGGGTGGAGGGAAAAAAAATTGCCCAACATTCTCAAGATGAAAACCCAAGGACACTCTTGAATCTTTGGTAATAAATTAATCTTTCCTTGTCCAGAATTAAATGAACGGCCAAAATCTTCTAGGAGCTGTGCTCAACAGCTCCACGTCTTTGATACAGTGCAGCTAATAACCTGCTGAAATGGGATCATGACATACAATAGCAGCAGAGCACACCACATGGGGGTGGGTCACAGCGCTGCAAAATAATTTATGTGAGCAGATGCACTGGCTGGTACCGTGGAGGTAATTATGCTTATTATCTGTGAGCCCATGGTGACAGCAAATGTGCCCAGCAGTGGCTGTATCTCACCAACACAGTAGTCACCCACACTGCTAATGTAGTCATGGTCATTTTACGAATTACAACAAGGTAATATCTGCAGAAAGTTATTAAACCTGCTAATGTAACAGGGTCTGGTACATGGTTTTAATATCCACTATTTATTATTTTAGTTCTTTGCAACAAAAAGTCTGAAATATCATTTCCCTTCCAGGGTTTCTGGCTGTGCCTAGGTTTACTCTGGTCCCACAGGGAAGGACAATTAAATGTTCCAGTTTTAACAGCTGACAAACCTGAGTTCTGTACCCTGTCTTGAGACCACAGACTTGCTGCATTTTTTGTGTTTGTTTTGTTGTTTTGGTATTTTTTTCAGAGATCCAGTGTCATCTTGCAGTTAAGTTGATGCAGAAAATATCCAGCAGAACTACAGGTCTTGTATTGCTACATGTGCTTTCTAGAGAAATTATTTTGAACCTGCAGACACTCTTGCTAGTGGCTTTCAGTGAAAACTGTGGGTTTTGTGTAAGGCCTTTTCTACTGAGAGAGAAATGAGGTGTTGATGATAAACTATTAGATAAGGATTTTTTATATAAAATGAAGACCAGACTCAGTGATATGGATTCTCTTGGGCAAGAACCAAAGAGGATGTCAAAGCATGTGCTGTCTTTGAGCTGTGTTCAAATCACCTGCTGCTGCAGCCACCCACCCAGCCAGGGCTGCTTCTCTGCCTCCTGGTGATGAGCAAGCAATGAACAGTCAGGGGAAGGAATTGCACAGAGCCCAGAGATGGTTCCACAGCAGACAAATTCCCTGCTGGTCTACAGGCAAAGCTAGAGGGAAAAACGAGTCTGTTCCCAAGGCACTAAAACTTCTGACACCTCCTGCTATATGTTAGCTAGTCAATTTGTATTTTGGACCTTATTTTGCTAAAGATAATTTGCCATTAGGCAAATCAACTCTTCGGACAAGACTTGATGAAATGCTGCACTAAACTACAAATTGCATGCAAAGCCTTTAAACCGATTTCCTCCTTGGCACTTCCCAACTTGCAATGCCATTTTGAAAGCAGCCAGTTTTGATGGGAATTCTCTTGTCTTTCTTATCTCTTCACATACAGATGTGGTTTGTTCCTCAGTGCTTTATTATCCATGAGGGCTCTTGGCATATTACAGCTGTATTGTTCACTGGTTGAAGCCATATCTGTTCGAATCTTATTCTCTACTTCTTCTTTTTTCACTTCACCCAAGTAATTCCCCGTAACTTTTCTCAGTTCTTGAGGATGCCAAGAAATGAATCTTTGTATTTTCACCACAGTGAAAGTGAATTATCTACAGCATTCTTTGTAGCAAATGTGCAAAACTGAAAAAAAAAAAAAAAAGCAGTTATGAGTCATGTTCAGCAAATAATCAGGAAGCAAACATTTAAATAAAAATAATGCATATATTCAATGGAAGTTGCTACAAAGAAATTTGAAGAAAATTCAGCTCAACAAAATCAGGACCACATAGAGAAAAGCAAAGCTAAAGTATGAAGAGCAGTTTTCTTTTTGAAACAGCAAATGAAGCTGAAGTAAAAAATAATGAACCTGGAGAAAAGATAAAAGCACGTTTCACCAGGAGGACATCATTCCCTGTCTTTGTGTCATCCTCCCCACCAATTTTCCTCAGTCTGATGAGACTATGGAATAGACTTTCTGCAGAACAGGCTTTTCCTCACTTACTGTCTGTACTCATCCTTTTCACCTGCCTGCTTTCTTAACCTCTGCAGCAGACTCTATTAAAATAGCTCTGAACAGTTCTGTGTACTTTAACTCTGGTTAATTGGAGCCTTCTCTTCTTTTTTCAGAACTGGTTTTTTTTTTTTTTTTTTCCTAGCCTATACATAAATATTTCCTTCCTACCACATTTCTTTTTCTAAGACCATTTTCTTCTAGGTCCATTTCTTCATTTACACCACTCCATCTACTGGGGCATGTGGGGAGGGAGTAGGAATTCACAAGCATGCCTAAAGTGAGTCATTTCACTCAACTATTCATTCCTGAGTGAGATGCCACATTTTTCAAAATTGACTACATTGGAACCTAATTAAGGAATTAAGTTCCTAAAGGTACAGAGTGACACTGCTGCACACAGATTAAAGGAGAATTGCATTTTAATGGCATTAATTATTTACATAAGGGAAGAAAATGAGCAAGGTTACTGCTGTGAGTCAGGCAGAGAAGTTCTCATGGGGCAGTGACCTGGGCAGTGAGCTGAGCTGCCTGCACTCTCTAACAACAGAAGTTGTAAAGAATATCTTGCACTTTTCATGCATGAAAAGTAGAGAAATCCACCTGTGTATTTTGGCCTCTGAGAAGTAATTCTTAAATCAAACAAACTCTACAGCATTAGCTATTTATTAGAGAGGAAGGACAGTGGAATGAGAAGTGGCTTTCAGGAAGAAGAGTTTTGGCTTTATCTCAGTGTTTATTTTAAGTGACTGTTTTTGTACCCAGAGGAGCCACACAGCAGAGGGCTGCCTAGGAGCAGGTGAGCCACCAGGCTGCCTCTGCTCCTCCTGCATTGCTCCTGCTGGTGACTGGGTATTTTTAAGATGCAACAGGCATTTTCTCTTGCAGGCATTGTTCTGCAAGAAAGTTGTGATGTCCTCAGAGATGGAGATGTAGATCAGTGCTGCCAGGTGCTGCAAAGCCAGAATAGCCTTGGCATCCATCACCTCCACTAGAAAAGGCAACATGGCACCACAGCAACATTTCAGCACAGCCACCTGTGGGTCTGAGCAGCACCCATGACACAGTCTCCACCAGGAATGCCCTAAGTACAGGAGTACTATGGGAAGAGCTCAGGTGATTTTGGGGTTTCTTAATGACTTGTAGACAATTAATTTACTGATTAACTAGTCCAGCTTTTATATTATGCTAAAACTAAGTATGCCATCCTTCTCTGACTATTATATAATTGCCTCAAGAAAATGCAATTAAGACAATATTGATTTACCACACTCTTCCAGTGTCACAGATCAGTTATGCCACTGACATTTACACAAGCTCCTTTTGACCTGGAGCACACAGCAAATACTCAGTCAAGTAGTAATCTGTATTACACTTCCTGGATGTAATAATCTGCTATACACAATTAAAATTTATTAGCTCTTGATTTTCCAGAGTATCTGAGAAATTCATAGCATTTTCTGAGACAGAAAAGAATTTTGCTTGATTCTAATACATAATAAAATCTGAGCCTAAAGTGAAGAATAAGTCTTCTTTTTTCTAACAATAATCTTCTCCTTATTGCAAGAAAAATTTGTCTTCCTCCCTTGGATGCCAGCACAGACATTAAGAATTAATTTTTTTCTCCTTATTAACTACACTCTTCAATGTTCAAACTGATTTTAAACTCAAGCTTATAGTGAAATTCAAGATTACTGGTATTATAGTTATTGATGTTTTTTTAGCAGCAGATTTAGATAATATAAGGGTCTGCAAGATTAATATTTCATGACTAAAAGAGAAGCTCAGCATCCTCTCGTAATAGATGGCTGAAGTCTTCTACTGGTGACAGCATCATCTCTTTTCTTCTTTTGCCTTTAGCAAGTCCTACCCAGCTTATACTACATCTTCTTCTACCTTCCATTTTCCCCTAGACTATTTCAGATGGTTTTGTATTCATTTCAATATTTAAGCTCAATTCTAGATTCTAACTGAACTCTGATTTCATGCATGCCAGGAAGTTCTCTTACTCACACTCCATGAATCTCCTGGTCAGCTTCCTCTTGGCTGTGTTGTATTTCCAGTAGGCAGATGAGAAGAAGATATGGCTGTCACTCCAAACTAGGCACTCGAGCCTCATTTGTCTATGTTTCTGCTGTTGGACAATCATAGAATCATAGAATATTCACAAGGATCACTGAGTCCTGCACAGGACACCCCAAGGGTCACACCATGTGCCTGAGCACCCTGTCCAAATGCTCCTTGAGCTCTGTCAGGCTGGTGCTGTGACCACTTCCCTGGGGAGCCTGTTCTAGTGCCCAAACACCCTCTGGGTGAAGAACTTTTCCCTAGTATTCAGCCATAACCTCCTCTGACACAGCTTCAGGCCATTCCCTTGGGTCCTATTACTGGTCAAGGGTGAGAAGAAATCAGTGCTTGCCCTTCTGCTTCTTCTTGTGAGGAAGAGTATTTTCTCAATGCCTTGAACATTTTTTAATGTGTGTTAGTGAGACAGCCAGAGAAATTCTGAGTCCATTTGGAGGAAGGACCCATTAAGGTCTTGGATATCTAGCACAAGATGGCTTACTGGAATTCTGATAACAAAGTACTTTAAAATGTAAATGAAAAATCAAAATAACTTCTCCAACACTCTGGTGTCTTCAGACCTGAAAGAACTGGAAGGGTCAGAAACTGCATATGCATCTGAGACACAAAGGGAGGTGAAAAGTGAAGCTAAGAATTTTGTCATATTTCATTATCCAGCACAACATTTCCCAAGGCAGGTACCTGAAAGGAAAACAAGATTGAAGAAAGAAAGGAATGCCTAACATTCGGTCCTTAAACGGGGAAGTTTTCATAGGCATATTTGAACAAGGAATTTTTATCAGTAACAAGCTGTATGACCTGCCCTGTAATGACTCAGGTGTGTGACCACAGGTCTCTCTCTTACCTGACTCCCCACTAGGCCACTGTCACTGTGGAGGGACCATCTGAGGTTTATAAACCCAGAGCTGAGCAGCCCCATCCTGCCAGCCTTGGGACTTTGTGACAGGGGACTGTAGATTGCCAGTTACACAATCAGGAGTCTTTTTGGATGAAGAGCACTGCACTCAGCTTCCCAGAGCACTGCAAAGTTCTCAATATCATCATTTTTATGTGCAGCAGAATAACCTGTCAGCTCCAGACAGACAACTGAAATAAAAGTGGTATTTGTTCTTTCACGCCACCATAGGACAAGCAGTCTAGCTGGATTTGTGCACTGTAGGATTATATTGATTTTTCTGAAAGCAATTACAATAAGGCATGTTATACAAGACATAGCAGCCAGACCATAGAATGTCTATTTGCAGAAATAACAATGGGAGGAAAAATGCAAATTATACAATACTATGTCTATTTCCATGGATTTAAAGAGATGTCTTAAGGGACAAATTAAATAAATCATATCACAGTTATGTTTCACTTGCTTGTTAAAGTATTCAGATCATTACATTACTATGTTAGGAGTATTATTCAACCTTCTTTTAATATATTCTGGCCCATATGCAAAGCTTTGTTTCATCATTGGTGAATGTACTCTAGTAAAAACAATCACATACACTATTATATGAATGACCTGTGATCTTCATCTGGTTAGCTAGTTTTTCCTTCAAGCAGTGTGATGTTTTTATTTGGGAAATAAATTATAAACTCAGCAGCTTGTAATTAATGCAGCTGTCTGAATATATTGCCATTTTATGGCATCTAAGAGGTCAATGTGGCAGTGGTGAAAATGGCCCAGGACCTTCAAAAGGCCTTCAGCCATGTAGAAGCTACAGGGAAAACAAGGTGAACCAGGGCATTTCAAGTGCAGGAGAGATCTGTGTTTAGGAAGCTGAACCAAGATGCCTTGCAGAAAAATTGCAATTTAACTTCCTTGCTCACATTTTTAAGAAAAGTCAGTAGTGTAGGCAATGGCTGAAAACCCTTCACTTGTTCATTCTAGCCCCACATAAAACAAGAAAAACTGTTTTAAAGACCACAACCTTGACCTGTCAAGAGATACCCCAGAAGGTAACTCAGCCTCCTCTATTTCTTGGCTATTTTATTAAGCTGTATCACTTTGTACCTCCTTAGCCTACTGAATGGGAAGAACTGAGTATTTTGAAAATTTTTGATACCATATTCTCTACCTAAAGACATACAAATATATCAGGCACACTTTATGTGTATGCCCTTTAAAAGATGCATGGTTTACTCGAAAAGAAACCAGCTAATTAAATAATTATACTTCCCTTAGGTTTTATGTTGCTGCCAGTCACAAAAATACCCTGAATTTGAATAATCAGAGTTACACAAAGTATTCCAGATATGATCACATAAGTACCTTATGCAACACCACTGATATCTCCCTGTATTTATCAGAAACAGTTCTCTCTCTTTTTCACATGACATTAGTGGATATAATCATACACTTCTCCCTCAGTACCCTTCCATCTCTTTTTCTTCTACTGTCACTTCTAAATTATGAGTTTCCAGTTATTACACAAATACCTGCAATTAATCCTGGCAGACATTACTTATCCTTTCAGCCTACCTCTATTTTATGTGGTCTGGAGGCTGCTTTATTCTTCCCTTCTTTCATTTGGCTCCTGTTGTGTTGGTAACAGAACAGCTCCCTCTTTTGTGCCATCAACAGATGCAATTTCTTCTCCGTGCTAAGATCTTCAATGGAAATACTGATTCAAAGTGGTCCTCAACTTCAGCTTCTGTTCTACTTAGCCAGGGCATCTCACCCATGCCCACATCTTAGGAGACCAGTAAAGCTGAATTAAAATATACCAGGTGTGTAGACCTACAAGAAGAGCTTCTTTATTTGGTATATTTATCAATTTTCCCTCCCTCTGTACTGAAATTAAGGAGGAATATTACATGTGAGGAAACTTAAACAGTCCTTTCCACTTAAAGCTCTTACTCAGATTCCATCCTACAAGGTCTGTGCCCCAGGTACTCACCTAGAGTCAACACACAAGAGTGTTTTTCCCATCAAGAGGATGACAGCTCTCCAAGTCTTTCTTACTAAACTGATCTTGGCCCATTGCTGGGTATTTTTTTTATTGCCTTGCTCCATACTTTTGTGGCTTCTTCCCAGGCATAGGGAAAGTGCTGTGAAAGATCACAGGAAACTTGCTTGTGCTGAGTCATTTCAGCAAAAATCTGATTTTCTGATTTGTCTCCCAATGAAAATCACCTCTTTTCCCCCAGACCACTTTGATGTCCAGACTGCACATTAGCAGCTAGTTCCCAGTGCATTATGCTACCTCCAGATGCTGGTATGGCTTTCAAATTCTCTTCCCCCCCATTCTTCCCCCAGCCTGCAGATCATCTTGGACTCTCTTCTTCCAGTGTCTCCCATATCAAAATACAAACCCAGGGTTTTTCTTGAAAGCTCCATCATCTATCCAGCAAATTTTCTGGAATGATATCCATAGGGAATGGTATGCAAAGAGGAGATAAAAAAGTATTACAAGACCTCTGGCTGGGACACTCTCCCAGATTCCTGCAACAAAGGATTAGTGGCTTTCTGAGCTGACAATAGCATGCAGTTCAACATGTTAGAAATCAGTTGATGAATCTACCCTCCATCAGCTTTTCTAATTGCTTCTATTTTAGTCCTTTAAATGTCCTGTTGGCACTGAGAGCCACAATCTGATTACACACTCTAAGGAGAAAAAAAAGTCTATTCTCTTGCATTACTTGTTTTTAATCTGCTGCCTGTAACCTCATTAAATGCCCTCTAATTCTGCCATTATAAGAAACACTGAATAATCATTTTCTATCCCTTTTCAACAGAGTATTCTGAGATTTTTATCATAGTCATATCTTTTCAAACCTGAGCAATTCTTTCCTGTATCATTTCTGGAATATTAGCAATAGCTTTCATAAATGTTGTTGTCCTTGTCTACACAAATTTTCATTCCCATTATATAGTTCTGCTCTGGAATTATCTTTGATGTACATGGGTGTTAAGCTGAAGGCACTTCTTACATTCCTTGCATTCATACAGTCACATAAAGGAACTTTTCTGGAAAAAGCAAAATCTCAAAATGTACTGTTATATTCATAAAAAAATATCTCTCACAGCCAGTAATTCTCTGATAATTGTCTTTGTCATAATTTCCTGGTTAACACAAAAGATTCTCAAACATAATGAGGACAAGAATTGACTTCCACACACTGGAGTTATTAAACTTCCCATCTAAAAATTTCAGAATAATTTTATGGAGTAATTTTCAAGACAGGAATATGCAAATTATCAGTGTCCTTCCTAGAAAATATTCACCAGGCTTAAAGCCAGCAAAAATCCCTGAAATTTCAGGAAGGGTTAGACCTTCCTTAGCTTTAGCTTTAGCCACGTAAGAGCTAAGCACATTTAGAACAAAAAATGTCAGAATCAACTCCCTGACAACACTTAGAATTGATTGAAATTCCTTTTTCTCCCGGTAGCACATTCTGAAGAAAAAAATATTGCAATCAATTCTAGTTAATGGTCTTCTGTAAAAAATAGCAAAGCAGAATGAGTCATTTTCTCACTTGGGGATATAGAAAAGATTAGGAAGGAATGAAAATGTGGGCAACAAGGGCAGCATTTGTCAAGCTCACAACACTAAAACATGCCTTTGTTCTGGTACTGGTAGCAAGGAGCTAGTGCTGGGATTCCCCTGCCGTGTCACCTTTCTCTCACTCTGCTCTCCAGGAAGGAAATCTGATCTGCTCTGTTGCTTCACAGAACCAAGAACTGAACAATCACTGAAATCAGCTGTTGTAGTATCACCCACACCAGACTTTTTTTTTTTTTTCCCCAACAATCTGTTAAATTTCTTGAGAAGCTCTGCCTCAAAATGGCAGAAGTTCAGTCAAGAACAAAGGCTTTAGTAAGGTTTTAGCATGGCCATGTCCATGAAAACCAAAGATTACATATCAAGGAATAGACACAAAATGTATTCAAGCATTTAGCATTGTGGCACAACATATTTTACAGGTTTATTGTTTGAAAATGAATTTCGACTTGGGCTAAAAGGTGAGGTTTGAGGAAAAAAATTTCTTTTCCACAAATACCTTCACTGACTTCTTAGACTATTCCCACTGAATTGGATTTTAGTATATTTAAATTCTGCTCTCCATAAATAAACCATAAACACAAAAAAAAAAACATTTCAATGATTCTTCATGACTTTTAATAGACTTTTGCATGATTTATTGATGTAAATATACTTCAAATAACTGGTTGGACATTAAAGGGCAAATAAAATGTTTTTTCTTTAACAGACATCTTGGAAATGAACAGTATAAATAGAACATAGTCATCACCACTTTATTTTATGTCATTCCAATCTACTATCAATTTCTTTTCATATACAAACTTTTTTGTAGTCTTGAATACCTAGAAAACTTGCATAACGAAACATGTTATTTACACTGTGTATGAGTCACAAATAATTACAAATAAAAAGAATACAAAATGATTAAAATGTATCATTACATGAAAAGCAAGGAAGATATAGTAGATCTTCTGATTAACTATAAATGCTTACATATTTGTACATACATTTCTAATCTGAAATTGCTAGATGATATATCTGATGATTTTGATCAGGAATACTAGCTCCTATGCTTGCACTACTGGAAGGGAAGCAATATTTTCAGACATAATGAGCCACTTAAGAAACATATATGAAACTGCATAGGATGAAATGTATTCATTTTAAAAAACAAAAATAAAATATTTGACATTGCAAAATATAAGCATTTTCACTCATGCCATTGAGATACATTGTATATTAAACCAATACTGTAATATGGCATTGCAAATAAATCATAACAGAGCTATATAACATTTTAAAAATAAGCAACTCACATGGCATTTGTATCATAAAATAGCAGATGTACAGTATTATTTACAGTGCAAACCAAAGAGAGAATAACCCCATGAAACTGCAGCAAACGAACTGTTCAAAACATTGATCACAGACCTGATTCATAAAATACATAGGCATGTGTGTAGGATGTGTGTAAAACTGGTCCTGGACGTGTGTCTGCAAAGGCTTAGGACCACCCCTGGTCAGTCCTGATTCACAAGAACATTCAAAGCTCCTACCACAAAACCTTGCTGGAAACTGAACCCTACTTGCCAAGACCCAGCAGGGTATTTGGGTATTGAGCACTCCAGCAACCAACCTTTAACCAATATTTTAGTGGTTATTAAAAAGTCAAACACCTCCTGCCCCGTGGCAGTATTATAGCTGCTCAGTATACAATTTACATATGGAAGCTGAGGTGGAACTCCTATGAGATGGCTGATCAGCACTGACCACTGAATTTGAACGGTTTTAGTTCCACCTCTGGAACGTGAAATTTGATAAATGAGCTCTGCCTCACAGTTGCCCTCATTTGTTTCTTTTTTTTCTTTCCTTCTTATTTTCCTATGCTTCTAGATAGTTTTCATGACACAAGAGAGAGTAGGTGGTACAAATCATGTACTCCTGCCAACTTCTGAAATTCCAATTGCTGCCAATTCCATTTTTGTCAGGATTTGCCATGCTGAACTGCATTGACCATGTGTCTACAAGGCTGAGTAACATGTCAACACGTGTTGTGCCTTTACACATCAGCTCTACAACATAAGGTGAGCCCACTGAACTTGAAAAGTTGGTCTGCCCCTAGCAATAAACCTAAAATATCCTTACAAAACTTCTCACCTGAGATACAGAATCGTTCTGCACACGTTTAGCGTGCCCTTTCATCCAGGATTTCCAGGCACTGAGCAGCCCAAAAAAAGCTACTGATATGGTTGAAGAGATGTCAAAAAATTCCAGACAGGCAAAAAAGAGGTACCACAAAAGAGACAAACCATCTTCTCTGTCATAGAAAAGCAAGCCTGCAACATACTTCCAGATGCAGTCTGCACATATGAGAACTCGAGTAATGCAGAGACACAGAACTAAGCTTTTATTTTTCCTCCTTTCTAAGAATGGGAGAAGAATAATAAATACAGTCTGGGTGGTATCTTGAGCAGCCAACAATGTAAGTGAACTGATGCATTTCATACTGTGTCATTACATGTTCAGAAGAACAAGCTCTGTCAATGACTTCCAGTGAATTAGCTGCCTTTGGGACTACTAAAGTCTGGATGGATTTGGTGTCTGGATTGCATTTGCTACGTAATTTGTACAAAGTCATCAGATAACTTTTTTTACTTTGGAGATCTTTTGATTTCAAAAGAAAGACAGTGAAGGAAGAAATAAATATTTTATGAGCAGCTGTAATGTGTATAAGCAAATCTGAATGAGGAAAAAACCCAACTCAATTACTTCCCCATCATATCACTTTTTCAACCATATACACAAAAATTTCTTTATTTGTCCTAATATTCTGTCTTCTTTGATCACCTCTTCAATTACTTAGCTCTGAAATAAAAGCATCCTGGTAACAATCAGGATCAAAGTATTTTTGAGTGAGGTTTCACTGGAGAAACATTTTTATGGACACTGCACTACTATTATGACAAGAATTAATTAAAGTGAGCTACCTACCAGAGGATGAGGTCAAATAAAGCAAGAACTGATGTGAAGAAAACTTGCATGATTTTTTAAAAATAATAATTTGCAGATATTTTCTCTTTAGTACAATTTCACATATAACTGGAAGCAGAAATTAGAACAGCTTCTATGAAGATGCCAGTGTCTACGGTAAAGGCTTCATCAAATATATCCATTACAATGACTCAATAAACTGCAAAACTGAGTAAGCATTGCAAGAACTTCAGAATTTCCTCAGCTGATCTTCAAAGAACTTTTGTTGTTTTGCTGATCACTAGTAACTCACAAATGAAATTTTGCATCTATTTATCTTTATGAATCAGGTACTGTGCAAAGGCCATGCACTGAAATAGCTCATTACTTTTCCCTTTCAAATGCATTAATGGGGAATCAGTAGGATGGAGCCCATTACAAGAAAACTAGAAGCATGAGAAAAGAGTATTTGTTGAATAGAAATGTTACTGTTAGTATTTAGACAAGGCAAAACTTTGCTTGGTCCTGTGAAGAATGAGAAAAACCTGCATTTTGATTATAAACATTGAAATGAATACTAGCCTAAAACTGGAGGCATTGAAATAGATGTATAGTATATTGTATATTGCTTTTCTTATAGAGTGTACATTGTGTTTCTAATATGGTGACAAACAAGTAAAATCTTTTAGGACAAACTAAAAGGACCTCATTGCAACAAACACCATTAATAGCAGGTCACACTATGAAAGCGAGATGTCAAGTCACAACACAGTGCAGGCACCCTGTTAAAAGATAGTCTGGGCTACTCTGAGAAGGCTGTTTTATCCTTCTGCTATCTGTTAACAACATACCTGCATGAGTTTTGTAAAGTTTCTTCTTCTTGTTTGAGGCCTTCAGTGGCTTTGAAAAAAGAGGGGTAAAAAAGGCAAACTGTCCTCAATTACACTTTGGAAGAATTGTATCACCAAAGACTACTCAAAAGGAGGCAAAAAGATTAAAATAAGAAGTATCAATAGAAGCAGAACAGAACAAGGCTGTTTTGTTTCCTCTAAAGAAGGCCCAGGCTATTGGCACCGTTTGCATTTTCTAGTGAATAGAAGTGGCTTATCAGGAGGAGATTCAGGAAAGGCATTCACTGATCTCTCTAAGCCTGCAAGATTTACAAACAGCATCTGCTTTTCCATTTCCCAGCAACATACAGAGAAAGACCCTTTGCTGTATGCAGGTCTGTGTAAACAGTTAGACACAAAACAGTAATTTTAAGACAAGAAGAATAAACTTTAGATTACATTTTTTTTCAGAAGCTCATAGGATCAACAGCTATCGAGACATACATTCTGTTATAGGAAGAGCAGTACAAATGTTAAAGCTTTTAAGACCGTATATAGTTCACTGCACACACAATTTTCCCATGGCCTACACATATGGCACATCAAGTTTTTACATAGACTCGTGGTCCCACAGAGGGATTAATACTGAATTCTGAATGTGTTCTACTGCTGCTGCAGCCCTGAATAACTTGTTCAATGCCACAGCACAGGCCTGGTTAGTACATACATCATGCACTTCAACTGCTCACAGTCAAAGACACAAATGACAGAACCAAATTTACTGTTTTATTTTTGTTTTTTTTCTTCAAGTAGGTAAGTCTTTGGTTAGTTATAAATTCAGTTGGTTTGGGGAAGCAATCATAACTGAAATAGCAACTTTCAACCAGAGGTACTTATTGGAACTTCCAGACCACTAAGTCTGGCAAACAAATCCCAATAAAAAAAATTGAAATGCAGCATGTGGTAGTTTGTATGGACTCTGCTTCTGTTGGCAGGCGGATTCCTTTGCTGAACAGCTAGTTACAGGACAAGTAATCAGATGCAATTTTGCAATTAATCCCTTGATTTCAGCGTGGGAAGATCCTGGCTTATATGCTTTCTGAGCTTTTCTGTTCATGCCCTCTGACAGTAAAACTCTGACCCGCCCCATCCCTTCCCAACTGATCGCAGGCTGATGTTTTAAAATAATGTTCAGATTTACAGAGTACTACAATTAATCTCTTAATCATTAAGTTGACAGAAGTCTCTAGGGACACTGCCTTACCTCCTCTGTGTATTACTAAAATGGAAATACTGTCATTAATTAGATTATCCTTTGTCTGTGAAAAATTTCATACAAACAGGTTCAGATTCACAAACATCTCAGTACTCTAAACCCCGATAGAACTCTAGAACTCTTTAATGGCATCCAAGATTATTTTAATGCTAAGCAACCATTGTTGACAGTGCAAGGTTGTAATCTTATTAGTGCAGAATGCTTGTACAAGTCTCTTCAAATAAGCTCTGTAAGACAACACTAAAACAGTATTACAGAACTACAAAAAAAGCGTTTGCACCCAGGGGATGGATATTTGTCCATTTCCACAGGAGTGCAGGCTTGGAGGTGGTCAGTCTTCACATTTGAGGAGGACCAAATACTTTTATCCAGCATTCAGAACAGAGAAGATTGAAACAAGACTAGCAGCAATTCTCAGCATTCATAAAGCTGAAATTAAAACTGCTCTCTACTGAGCAGTTCTGTCCCTTTGGTGTGCCCTCAGTAAATGACACACAAGCAACGGGTGGTTCATAACCCTTCCTAAAATTCCCACTCCCAAAACTGAGTATCATGAACTCAGGTGAAATCCATTTTCCTACAATTATCTAAGTTATCTTCACATATGTCTGGCTCTGTTACTACTGATGTTTGTGACCACCTTCATAGGAATTAGCCCTCAGATTTTACTTTGGCAACACTAAAGGGAAAAGTTGAAAGATACAACTCTAAGGCAGCAAAGCTAATTGTCCTCTAGCATTCCTTTCAGAGGAAATGAAGATGAGCCTGAATGAATCACCTGTTAAATCACCAATTTCAGCTGGTTCCTGGAAAAATTGTTTAATGAAGTACCAAAAATGACTTTCCACTCACACTTTCTTGAATTTCATGACTTCTGATTAGAAGGGAGAGTACGAATCACAGTCCCAGACAACTGGAAAATTGTTATCTCTTCTTCTAGGCGAGATACTGCCTGCGAAGTTCAATTTGTTCTCAAAGGCTTTGGGAAGAGACTGAACTATGACTTGGTAGGCCCAGGCTGTGAATTTCATGCCAAGAATACAAACTTGTTTTGCAAAAGTTTCTGCTTATTACAGATTAATCCCACTGAAATATATAAATATAAACCAGTAGATTATTTTTAGTAGCATTCAGTTCCTTCTCTAAGGTTGGCCATAGAAGCAGAGCAAAGTGGCAAAGAGAGTTGGAGGATTATTTGTGGCTGTGAAATAATAGGTTGGACTCTCCAGGATGGTGATCTGAGAATGCCTTAATATTTATGTGTTGCACCCGTGACTTGCACAAACAGAATATACACAGCCTCTTCAAAACACTATAGGATCCTGCAAAAAAGAACTTTAGCAAATTTTAGTAAACTGGGAAAGGTCAAACTTATATCAAGCAGGAATGTAGTCAGTCCTAGCAGTGGAGCACATCATATTCAGGAAAAAAAAAACCAAAAAACCAAACAGTTACTGTTCTCTTATAATACTTTGTCAGAAAATAGTTGTGTCAATTATCTCTGGGCTTTAAAGAAACTGAAGCTTAAAAAGTAAAGGGATGAAGATGGCCATGCTTTTCACTGAAGTAAGGATGGATGCTAAAGCTGCATGATTTGGTTTAGAACAATCCCAAGGGTAGGTGACACTATAAAAATAATATCTCAAGATAGCTATCAGACAATGTCCACATATTTTGTATTACTTATCCCTAACTATATTTCTACAAATTTAAGCAGGCATATCATGTTCTACAAAATTCAAAGTATGCCATGGAATGCCTAGATAATGTGTAGGACATGCAATGCAGATAACTGCTTGTGCTGCTTGTCCTGACGTTTCTGTTCCACCACTGAACCTTAACACCCTGGGTAATAGTGGGACACACTGAAAGCCAGATAAACAGCACTGATGCTGATTAAATCCCAAAATCAAGATTACTCTTTTACAATGAGGACTTCTGCAAGAACAAAAATTTGCAAAAAGAACTGTAGCTGATAAGATATCCGAAAAACAATGAGCATAAATGCTTTACAAATATTTTTCACAGTGATTTGTTTTGCTGGCATAAGTTGTTATTTATACTCTATACTTGTCAGTGCCTCAGATCTGAAATGCAGAGATTTTATAACAGGTGTGCAGAAAAGACACATACTACAGAAAGAGTTTGTAAAGAAAGTGGTGAAGGCTATTCCTGAGCTATACATTGGTCTGCTTGGGAATATATAATAAAAAGAAATACTTAAGTCATAGTAGAAACTGCATGCAACTCCTGCCAGCCCTGTCTTCAGCTGAGTCCCAGCCTGTACCTTGAAGATTTTTTCACCTTGACAAAACAGGCTGAGGTTCCCTGTCTGCAGAGAATTGTTGCTCCTTCAGGGTCATACACAGTATGGTGGAATTGCCCTGCTAGAGAAAATAAGTAATTGAAGAAGAGCTAAGAATAAAGTGGTTTGTTTTGTTTAGTTTGTTAAATCCAAGCAAGAAGCAGTATGAACTAGCAAAATCATGGCACAGAAGAGAATTCTTTAAAATGCAAATGTTTGAGGCAATGAAAAATAATTACCCCCTTTTTAGTAAAGATTCGCTGAGGTTTGGAAATTTTCTCTCACTATAGCTGTTATTAGATTTGGGTTTTGGGAGTTTAGCTTTTATTTTTCAGTTGAATAAATTTTAGCAATAAATTCTCTCCTCCTCCCTCCTGCGAAGAAGATGGAAATTTCAAGCCAAAACCTTCTTTTTCAGTATTCAAATAACGGCTTTAACACGACTTCCAGTGCTTAACTTGTGGTACTTAACTTTGGAGGGACTGTGGCTAAACTGATTCAGAAACTGCAAGGTGGATTCAGAAGGTGAATAAAACAGAATTAAGAGTAAACCTTGCCATTCTTCTTCTTTGTGATTACAATTATTTTTAATGTAATTTTATGGCTAACTTGCTTTCAGTAGAGCCTTTTTTTATTTGCTTTTTCTCCAGATGTCATGATATTTTGATGTACCTTCACCTCTGTCACTGATTTCACCCCTCTCTGGCAAGCCCATAGTGTCTATTTTTAGCTCTATGAGCTACTAATCCAGTTTCTCTGACAACTGCAATTTGTTGGAAGAAATGACTAGTGTTACGTTGTCTCAGAGCTATGAGCCCGTTTGAGAAATCAGCATCTCAGCTGACCTTTGAAGCAAGTGAGAATAATGTGTCTGCAATTGCACAGGGTTTGGATTTCATTATCACAGCAGTGCATATGAGATGGGCTGGCCCTGCTGCACAGCTCTGCCTCTTTGTTTTGTTTTCCTGGTAATTATAGAAACTGTTTACTGTACATGGAAAATCTGCAAGCTTTCTCAGCTCTTGAAGACAATACTATTTCTAATCCTTTTCTCTGGAGAGCAACAGTTCACAGTGTGGAAGACGGCATACTATTGATTCTTCTCAAGAGGAACTTTCCCACGGGCCATGACTGCAGTGAAAATCACCACAAGATGTCTAAGGATCAGAATGGCAACTGCTAACAGAAAAGAGATGTATGGGAGCAGGATAGCAGAGTGGCAGCCCTGGTTCTTCCCAATCCTCTCCGGTTCAGAGAGGACATATGTTCCTGTCAGAGAATCTGGGTACTCCAAGGGCATCACGACACAAGTGTGACTCGGGAGGGGTCAGACAGAAGCTTTAGGAGCTATGATCAGAGTGAGAGAACGTCCAGCCAGCACCTCACCCTCTGCTCTCCTTTCTTTCCCAAGTGATTGCAGACACTGACCTACATACTGTTTCAAGAAAACAAAACAGAAAAAAAAATCGGTGAGGAAAATTTATCATTTCAATGTAAAAAAAAATATATATATACTTCTGGGATGGATGGATTTATTAAGTACTTGTTCCAAGAGGGAATCGAGCAGTAAACAACATGATAGTTTGGAGAGATGGCTCTTGGTGAATACATCAGATAATACACTAGTGCTATCTTAGAGCAAATGTGGGGGGTTAGTAACAATCACAGATTGTTAGTTATAAGTTGAAAGGAATGTTCTTACAAGTAGAATAAACCCCCTAGCCAGACTTCTAAAATCTTATATATTAGCAATTTTACTGTCATATTCCTTTGAATTTCTGGCTAAAGCCTGGCCCATGCCCCAGTGTCTTTGTCTCCATTTGTATTTGATGTTCTATTTTTTACATCTTCTCATTCTTAACAGCAGTGGAATTTATCTCACCTGCAGCACGGCAGCTAATCTGAACCAGTGGTCACTGGGGAGGGAAGAGAAGAGAACAGCTAAGGCAGTGGTTTATCTCATCCCTAAGACTTTCTCCAGAACAGCTCAATCTTTGAAATGCCAGGATGTCTGCACTGACTGTAGAGGGAACTGACCTGACTAGCTCAGACCAGACATAAGTTTTAGATACCTAAATGCAGATCAGCTGAATTTCACTCGTATTTACAGCAACTCCCCAAATCCTTGGTTCTCTAGAGGACCCCAGTGCAACTTGGGCACAGTGAGACATAAGAATAATAAGGAATATTCTAGCATCAAAGACATTAATGTCTGCAACTTAGTGAAGTCCTACTTTTCAGCAAGACAGTATAAACGTCATGTATTAGGATGGGAGTTTTGTCTAGAAAGGGTTTTGTTGAGACTTCAGTAAAAGGCACAATGCTGTCGCGACAACGAGCATATTTAAAGCTTGGCTTTGGGATGCTCTGTATCTCTTACTAAGCTCTAAACAACTGAGTTAAATTTTGACCTTACCCACCATGATCTGCATGACATTTCTGCTACTGGATAAAATATCACTTTCTTGCAAATTTACTAAAGACAACTCTTGGTTGAACGTGCATTTGAAAACTCCATATATTCCTTTTTCTGAAAGAAAGGGTGTCAACTGCAGATTATCTCATAGACTTCATACTTTTTTAATATGATACAACAGTATTCCAAGCTTTCTTTCTGTTCAGGTATTTCTAAACAATATTTACTTACAGAACAAAGCAGTCTCCATTTTTTTAAAAAGTGCTAACATTTATCCCTATATACTTTTTAAAAGACATTCTTACTACCACCTCCAAATTTCCACTTGGCAAAGTACCTCACTTGCCCTATTTCACATCTAGTGTGGCATTCAGTATTGAAACTCATGTAGGAATTCTTATCCCTATCTCCAGTATTTAGACATTCTAGATTTTCTTTTCCCCCCCACAATTTTTCTATGTAAGTAGAGATTCAACGCTTACTTAAAATAAAAACCTCAAAAATCATGCATTTCTCATGCAATTCCACTAAAACTTTAAGGATTATAGACTCTAAAATTCAACCTTACACCCTCAGAGCTCATGACACTATGTGCAATACTTTCTTGCACTTTGTATGAATAATTTCTGTGTCATCCAGCTTCCAAATAGATGAAAACTAACATCAGCACCATATCTCTGTACAGCTGCCCTCTCCTACACACAGACTTCACTTTCTTCAGATGCTTCTTATTTATACACTTGCAGGACCTACAAGAAGTTTCCTACAGTGTTTATAAACTTAAACACTGACAAGCACATGGGACTTAATTTAGAGGGGGGATTTCTAACTCACATTTCCAAAACTTATTTAGGTATCTGGAACCTCAGGATCACTCAGCAAAGATTCAGCTTTCAGAAAGAGGTTGTGTTTAAGCAGAGAAAATGGGATTAAGAAGTATGACCCTTAATGTCAATTTAAAAATTACCTGCTTCTTCTTAGGAAATGCAAATAATCTGAACTGGAAAGCCATGCTTTCAATGTACAGTTTCAGAATTATTTCAATCAACCAGAAGTGCCATAGAAACTTCTAAAATAAATATACCTGTCAGTACCTCCTTTCTCTTTTCCATATCATCTGTTCTCTCATGCAATGGCTCACATCTAAAAAAATCTTTCCTTGATAGCTATTTATTCCTAAGCTTGTTCTTTTGCAATAAGTTCAGAAACTCTGATATTGATTTAACAGCATGTTCCAATCTCATTAGGGAAGGAAAAAAAATACCTTAGGGATGTACTGGTAATAAAAAAAATGCCAAAATGGATTAAACAGTATTTTCCTTCTGTGGGTATTAATCCGTTTAAGCATCTATTTACTGTTGTGTATAAAACAGAAATAATCCATTGTATCTACCTGCCTGGTTTATTACTCCTATTTATCATTCCTGGGTATATCTTACATCTATTACCCGTACTGTTGTTTCTAGAATCTGAGACTAGTCTCACTTAGTGAACAGTCTTTTAAAATACTTTTTACATCCAAAACTCTTTTTTCTAATTCTGGTCCATAGTTCTGATTTTGCTCTTACTTATTTAAGTGACTAGCAACATATACTTTTAGAAAACTAAGAAAAAAACACCACCTCAAAAAATCAAATGATTTCATTACATGCTCTTCTTCTCTGAGGAAGAGGATGGAAGGACAAACAGTACATGTCAGGGTGTTATTCTGCTATTTAATGTCCCGCTGAAAAGTGGTTTGTTAAGGTGATAGGTGTTGTACAGGAGCCTACACAGAGGAGATTAGCATGGCTTTATTTATTGCTTCAAGAGTAGTCATTAGAGAGTATTGCTAAGGAATAATTACCTAGAAAACAAGAAGCTCAGTGTGACACCTTCTGCTAATAGAAAGTTAATTTTGGGCCAGCAAATTCACAAAAACACAAAACATGTGTGCTAATGATAACCTGGCAGCCATCTCTCTGTTCTTTGGAATCTATATGTGTTATTACCATCTAGACTACAGGACAAGGTTTACGAAGGCATTCTGGCACACAGTTCAGGTGAATGTGGCACACAGGTTTTGCATAACTGGGCTACGGGCTCAAAGCTCAAAACCTTTCATAAATCACACTCCTAATGGCATCCCAGGGTTGTCACTGGCAGTGCTGATACCACATGCAAAGGGTTCAGACCCTTGCAGGGTCTTCAGCCTAGGAGGGATCTGCAGAACTGCAGTAGCCCATGTTTGCAACAGTCACCATGGCTACAGTGGTAACACTTCACTTATCTTGGAATATGCTTATCTATCCCTCTGACACTTAGTTGGATTCAATTTATTCTGGCCAGTGCAAGATGCTGAAAAGTAGCACAACAGAAGATCAGAGACACCGCACTTGGGCTGAAAAGAATGTAATTCAGTGGGATCAGTCTCCCTTATCTTGGCCATCTTAAAAAACAGATGTCTCGTCTAAGTTTGCTGTCTGTGGTCACTGAGAAAGTTAAGCACACTCAAGGATTTAGGCAGCCTCATACTCTTTCTAAAGCAGAGGGGACAAGTGCCTGAAGTGCTTACCCCTCCTGCAGTTTTCAAAAGAAATTTTGATTGTTGGAATGCCAAAGAGGGACAGACAGCAGAAGGCACTGCTGCAGCCAAGGTAATCAGCATGTCCCTCTTGATTCATGTTAATTCCACTGCCTCCTTGCTAGCAAAGACACTTTTTTCTCTGAAATCCTCTCTTTTTGTCCGAATTAAAACACATTCAGCCTCAGTCTGCCTTTGGAAACTAAAATCCCCGGAGCAAACAGCTGGTTTAACATCTGCCTCCACTGATCCTTTTGTTAAGGCTGCCAGCAAAGTTGCCACTTTGCATCACATGGTGTACTGGGCTCTCTAATGTGAACCCCAGCCCAGAGGGAAGCAGTCTGAGATGCCTCATGCTGTTTTCAGAGGCCATTTCGTTGCTCTGGTGACACAGTGACACTAACCTGGTCCACAGAGAACTGGAGGTCAACCTCTCTAAGCCACAGGTGCAAGCTAGCATCTGCAGAGGTGAATGATCTGTTGCCTGTGACTGAATTGCTGCATTCCTCAGTTTCACTGTCTCTCTTGCTTTCAAGCACGATTAACAGCCAAGCCACAAAAGATCAATCATGCATATGAGGTTAAACACTTCACAGATTTTTGTTGTAAGCCTGCTCATGCATTGCAAATGAATAACGTCGTTAAGGAGTAACTCCTATCAGCACAGATAAATTTGGTGCTTGTGAAAGCTAAAAAACATGCCATGGGCTGTTCATGCAATGACTTCACCCAAATCCACCAGTGGAAACTTGCACTGCATTCTTTTCCCTCTCTAAGGATGTGAGTGCCTGCTGTGCCACCTTAGCAGTTTTGTCTTTGCTGCAAGAAGAGTAAGATCAGCCCTTTAACCCCAGTTATTCTTTAGATATAAGCAGCTGTGTCAACAATATATGCTTATTAGAACAACAATAGGGATTATTCACTATGTCACATGCAGTGTCCTAAGGGAAGGTAAGTGGAAATCTTTTGGAGAGCAGAACCCTGACAAGAGCAGGACATAGCATGCAAGATGATGGAATTATTAACAGTAGCAGAAGCCGATCCACTCCTACTTGCTGAGTCTACTGCACACTCAGCATCTTCAATTCATCCATAGCCTCTCCTGTCACTGGCACCCTCAATCCTGTACAGCATTATGAATAATGTATTACCTCGAGGGAAAGGAACCAACTGTCTCTGAGTTTGACAAGCTTTTTTTAGCTTCTTGTTTTGTCGCTAATTTAAGCACGCTGCTATTTCCAATACTACACATGCACAATTTTGCAAAAGATCGCCAGAATCCAGAAAGGAAGCCAGAAGCTCTGAGACTGCATTAGGACAGGGAACTAGCTCTCCTCAGTGAGCTCTGTGCACTCAGCAGAGGTGAGGTAGTGCCCTCAGACTAGAAGAGGAAAACTCCCAAGGTGTCCCTGCTGCTGGATTACAGATTCCTTGACAGGACTGTCTGCACAAAGCATGTACCTGTGACAGCTTGTGGCAGCTCAAGAATCACAAAGTTGTCCAGCAACTCAGCTTACCCCAACAACCAATGCAGGTCTCAGACTCATTTGCAATGCAACACAGCAGTTTTGGGTGCTATTTTTTTTTCCATTCATTTTTAAATTGCCTGAGAGAAGGATGTATTCACAGCAAGAAATATACAATGTGAAACCAGTTATCAGAGTTTACATCTTAGTGCAGTGCTGATACTTTTAAATGCATGCAGCATGTCATGGTTTTGCTTGCTTCATACAGGAAAAAAATGGAAGATGGATGTTAAATATGCCCGATCCTGCTGTTGGGCTTGGTAGGGAACACTGTAAGCACAAGAGGAGACAGCACTGTGAAATGGCATGTGCACACACATGAACTGCCATGGACTGCTAATGACTCAATCACAAGCATTTCTTCAAAACAGGCAATTCCCATACAAGATTTCCAAGTTTTAAGAGCTTTGGTTTTCTGTTTGCAGAGGCGTGTTTCCAGGCTTCAAAACAGACTCAGATCTGAAACTGAATATGGGAATGAGCAGGGAAGCCAAAACCACAATCACAGCTAATGACTGTTGGCTCTCTGGAATTAAAAATGAAACATCCTTTGGGATCCTGCAAGAAAACCACACTTTGAGAGTCCTGGCTTAGTAGCAATTCTCCCATGCAGAGGCTTTTGTCTTTGAATGGCAAATTTTACCAGAGGGATGCAGAACAAAATTTATCCACCGCCCTACCACTTCATCACTATTTCCTTTTTGCTCTCAGTTCATGATCTCTATGAACAGCATCACAGAAAAGCTGGTGTGATGGGGAGCTTCAAACAGATGGAAAAATCTGACACAAGATCTGTAAGAAGTGTTCTGGGGAAATGGCTGTGGAGTCTCTTTACTTTGGCCTCCTGATTTGTGTACAACCAGCTGGTCACAAGGAGATTGATGAACACAGCTAGGGGGGTCCTCACATCACCTTCCCTTTGCCTTGTACATGCAATACAAGATAGATCTCCTCCCTCTCTCTTCAGAGAGGGTGGATTTGTTCTGCACAGAAACTCAAGACAGCCGATTTGGCTTGTTGCAGCTACGTGAAGAAACACAAGAATGAAAATTCTTACCCAGAGGAACCAAAGATCATCTGTTTTACAGGAAGTAAAAAGTTAAAAAAAAAATCCAACTAGAGTATATGATTTCTGTAACCATTTCAGCACCTCTAACCTCTTCACCTCATAATCTCAAGGTACAAAATTCTGAGACCCTTTCTATTTATGAAGACAACACCAGGAAAATGAGAACCTTTTCCCTATCACTAAAAGTAAGTGTTGTAGGAGAAATGTCATGCCTGACTACCACCTAATTGACATGACAACATCAACCTTGATAATAAGTTCCATTTAACTTTGTAAAGGGGTCCAACAAAATAAGCTTGCAACCTAACATGAAAGGCAGCAGATGCAACTACGAATTTAGAAAGTGCTGAGAATTTGTTTTACACTTTCTTCACACTGACACAGAAAAATGTCCCCAGAGAGCCCACACTTTTTTCATTAACATCCCTCATCATAACACAAATAACATAATACCTAGCATCTGCACTGCAGTTCTAGATATGCTCCCTTCATATAAGCTTGTGAAAAACAAAGACTGCATATTTTTATACAGTCAAATCAGTGTACTCTGATTTGGGGAGCTAGATTATTTATTTGCAAACACTATCAATGTATTCATGGTGATACCAATTTTCAGTTCTCACACAGATTTCTCTGATTTTAAATCTCCTTCTACATCAAAAAGTCTCTGAGACTATGAGGATGGTGATACAAACTGGTTTTGGTTACTTCTCCAATTTGCCAGTAAAACTAGCATTTATCCATTATTCGTTATGAAAATGTTTCCATTGATCAAGATCAGGTGCAGAATTAACCTAGACATTTCTTACTGGCAACTGTAAGTGACAAGATATTGAACTACAAGCTTTTGGTCTAAACTTCTAAATTTGTACTCTCCACATAGGACTGTGGGCCGTGAGAAGAGAAAAAGAGCTTGGCCAGATAGGTTGGGACTGATATCAGCAACTACTGAACAATGAAGATGTGATAGAGAAATTAGACTGAAATCTAAATCTACTAATGGCTATTTGAAAAAAAATCACTCTAGGGAACTAAGTAATGACATCAGAAGTATGGATTTATTAGCTGGGAAGTGGCATTCCTCTTTCAGTGGTGAAACATGAACTTTGATCCATTTATGACTCTTACACATCTCACTGGTGTTCCCAGGGTAAAAAAATGCATGCTACATCCTGTCTATGTGCAAACTAACAGCTAAAGGCTAAAACTTGTCATCCTGTGCAGGAAATTCTCAGATCTGTAATTTGGATGGAAATTTCACAATCTCAAGCTTGAATAGATTTTTTTTTAGTAATTTTTCAGATAGCTCACAGAAGTCCATATGCTGTTTATCAAGGTAGATAAAAAAATAACTCCTCTAAACTCAAGAATGCTCTAGTACCAGTGGAAGAAATCTTTAACATTAGTAACCCACTATAAAAGTGAGGGGATTTGCATAAAAATAGGTTCCTGGGCTAATTCCCATGCACCTTCCCTCCTCAGGCAAGGAAGAACTCACCCCTGCATGATAAGTTCAGACATCGTCTGCCTGCTGAAGTCGGTAAAGGTTCAAGACAGTCCTTTCTCATCCAGAAAGGCTTCATGGAAAGGAATGCTGAAACATTCTCAGCACAGGCTAGCAGTGCCATGCTGGCTCACAGGGGCTACTGGTCAAAGGGGAGAAATAGAGAACTGTCATTCCCTTCACAGAAAGAACCAGCTGGATAATATTGAAATGTGGTGAAAGTTATTTTCCTATTTTCAAGAGGTGCCTCATGTTGTGACTACTAAATCCATAAGCAAACTAATTTCTGTTCTGAATTAGAGAAATGCAGAGTATCTTATGCCTCCTAGTTGCTGCTGAGTCTTATCTTTGATTAAAGTGATTAAAGGCCCATGTGAGCTAAGCCACTTTGAAATCACAGCACAGATTTTAACTATCTGCGAGCTCACATCACCCATCCCAGCATGATCCAAAGGCAGCACACCCACACAGGAAAACTGACCACCACTACTTGTGAAAAAGAAAACCTGAGAAATAAACAATGCCTGAAAATGTTCCACATACACATCTTGCTTGAACTGGATTAATTGAAAAAAACAATACTCTATTAATTTTCAACAGCAAAGAATTGGCCTTATAAAAATTTTTGTTTGTTTTTGTTTTGGGGGTTTTTTTTAATTGTCTTGGACTAACAAAAATCTTGAACTGCCATTTGCATTAAACCTGGAAAAATACTGCCTTTCCCTTTTTGGTGTTTTTTTGATCTTAACTAGATAAAGCAGGGGACCTTCAGCCAATCCAACAACAGAGTAAGTTTCCAAATGAGCAATCATTATTAACAGAATGGATTTTCAACAATCAATCTGGACTAGGAGCACAAGTCCTATTAAAAAATGTGGAAAACCAGCATCCAGAGAGCTTTCAGTGTCTGCTGGAATTCCTCAGAATAAGTTTTCACAAGACTAAATTTTTAGAGAAGTTCAGGGCTTTTACTGAAAACCAGTTTGGCCGATAATTCGGAGGGAAAACAAGTCCCATTGAAGAGAACTTTTCTGTTTGTCCACACATTGATCTTCTGCACTTTGTTTACATTGTCCTGGAAGGACTGGAGATACAACACTGTAGGATAAATACTGAACATTATTTTATATAAGAAGACAGTGCTCATCAAAAGCTTTAGCATAAAAACCAGATAAAGTGATTTATCAAAGTGGGGGTTTTATTCTGTAAATATTGATTTTTTTTGTTGTTGTTGCCAAAAAAGTCAAGAAATGCCTTCTTCCCACTTGTATAGCAATAAGGTTTGATAGGTAGAATGTATGAAATACACAGTAACTTCTTCTGAAAAGCTATCTAAGCTCACTCAGCTTACAGTATGTGGAATGTAATTATCCAGAAAGTGAAATATGTATAAAAATAGGTAAAATTCCTACAATATTTCTATTGAGTCATAATTCCTCCTGCCAGGAAGGTTACAATAGCTCTACAGTATATGTATGAAATGCTTGTTCATAAAGTTAAAAAACATCATTACCTTACTGAAGAACACATTAAATATAGGAATGCATAATCAGAACTGACTCTCAATTCTGCTTAGCTGGTGCAAATCTACAGAGAACCATCATCCTTTCTGCACAAAACAAGACCAACCTCTAATTTGAGAGTTGGGGTTTTGTTTCATTGTTTTGTTTGCCATAGAGGGGCCAGACTGAAGTTTATGAAAGAAATTCCTCTGGAAGTGGAAGTACATTGTTTAATATTTTTTCCCTATCTCCACTTGGTTTACTGACAGCAGTTACCCACCTTTTAAAATGATTATTGCCTGACATTACATGGAGCTTTTTACTGCCTGTTCAGAAGAAGGCAGTGAAACACAAAGAACCTCCAACTCCCCTGTCATGACCCAGTTCTGGGCTTGTGCTTTTTTGACAAGTCTTTGATCTGCAGCAGGCCTCATAGGCTGGTCTCCCGGAGGAACATGGTGCCGATGTTGTAAGACACCTTTCTCACTCTGGTAGATGTGATGGAAGGTTTTGGCGGTTTCTGACCACTTCTGACCTCCAGGAAGTAACAGATCCCAGGAATTTCCTTTGGAAAGTTTTCTGGAAGCTCTTCACGGGAACGAGGGATAAAAATAAAATTTTCTTCCTTTTTCAAAAGCCTGGAAAAAAACAAAACACAGGGATATAAAACACTGTAAAACATGTTCCAGAAATGCCTCTTTGGAAGAGGTGGATCCTATGTGCAACCAAGTAAAAAATGTGTTTACACTATTATGTAGCATATAGAGTAATTCTAAGTCAGGATCCTCAGCTGACCTATATGAACTTATCATCATTAACTTCAAGGAGCTCTGTAGGGATGGCTCGAAAAAACATTCTCTGAAAATCAGTTTCAGCATTCAGAAAGTAATGTACCAGAAAGTGAACCAAATTCATAATGAAAGTGGTCCAGAACATATCATTTGGCTTAATTAAAACACTTTAGTCTGGTCAGTCTGGCAGAAATTAACATTTCAGAGCAATGGCTACCACCAGGTTTCCCACTGGAATGCTGGTATGAAGGTGGCAGTGCTTGAGAGCTCACCCAGATAAAAGCAGGGAGGTCAGTTTGTGCCCTTCTTATGCCCAGTAGTACTGCTTTTCATAAATTGGGTTCAAATATAGCAAATCCAACTCCAACAGCAGAACCAAATCTGACACTATTCATCAACAGTACCCATGGGTTTAATCTAGGCTGTCTGGTTGGGTCAGGAAGGGATCCAGGTTCCCTGGACCAACAAAGCCATCTGTTGGCATGCCTGCTTAGCTGGTACAACACCACAGACCCCATTTCACTGCCTTCTGCCATTTGCCACCTTAGAAATCTCTGTCTGGTTAGACCTGAAAATTTAGGGCATCTTTATCAAGTATCTTCTCCAGAACTATCTGGACTTGTAAAATAAAGGAAGTAACTCTAGACATTTTCTTTTTGTTCCCAAGTAAATTAAGTTAGTGGTATTCAATCCCTTGCAGCAGGGATTGAAAAGAGCAGTTCTGAGACAATGGTAAATTCTGAGCACAGCTGGATATATAAAAGCATTCTTCCTCTTTTCCCTCCAACAATATATTTATTCTTTCTCTCAAGCAGTTTGAAGCTCAAAAACATAACTGGGAAGAATGTTATAAGTTTCCATGGAATTTTGTAATAGGTATATTATTTAATGCCTGTAAAGTTGATTTCTGGAAAGCAAATGAATGAATGAATCCTCTTGCCAGAGGAATTTTGCAGCATTATCAGTATATGCAATGACACTTCCTTTACAGAGTATTTTTCATTAGTTTTGCATGACACAAACGTGCGTAAACTCATTGACATATAAAGGCATTTTCTTTCCATCTTTTAAGTAATCACTTGGTGATAAATCCAACAAAGTTTGTGACTTTGCACTTCAGTGGAGAACTTTATTTAGCATGTGGTTTGAAGGTTCACATTGTCAATTTTATGATCAAAATACTGCAATCTTTTCTAAACTGCATGAGTGTTTGTGGAGGCCTCTGCAGAGAAGCTTCTCTTTTAATCACTGCAATGTTTGCAGGAAATATTTTGTGTGTCCAAACTACAGGCTTAATATACTGAAATAATTCTTCACAGCTTCCCAAATTAGATTTCTGCCTGTAACAGCTGAAATCTTAGAACTTTCTGAGCTAAATCTGTAAGTTTTCACTGTAGCCACTCTTCCCCACACCGACTCTTCACTATGGAACATCCAGCCTTCCTAAAAATCAATGGTTTCCTCATCACAGTCTAACATCAGGTAATTTTAATGACAGTTACACAAATCCAAAACTGTAAAGTATATCTACAGTATTTGATTAAGGTCATGGCTGGCACTAAGATTAGTTGGTATTTTATACTATTTCCTCATAGAAAAAAAGTGCAGGATATAAGTACCCATCTTATTTTCACTTGTTTTGTGAATCGTATCTTGGTTACAATTAAATGCTCCAGGACTGATAGACCATTAGTCTTTTGAAGATTCCTCCACTGTTGTGACTTGTGATAGACTCCACATCCCTACATTAGATGCACTGCTTGAATCAGCCTCTAACCCTCAAAAACTCCAGAAAGGTCCAGCTGGCCTTCATTGGGATAACATTTCAGCTCTCAAGCAAGCATGGCAGGAAACCTTTGTTACAAAATGTTAATGGAACTTACTTATGATTACATTCTATCCTACTTTACACTTCTAAGGGTAAAAAAAAAAAGAAAATAGAAAAAAAAATTCTGGCTCAGAATAATACTATTAAAAAGATTTTCATCATGATGAAAATGACCTCTTGTTAGCTTTCTCCTAAAGAACAGATTCTTCAAATTCCTTAAATAATATGTTGGTCCTGACACTTGGCTTCCCAGTCTGAGAATGAGATCATAATTCAGAAATTGCCTCTGATTTCTTACATCTTTTTGTGTACACTAAAAGATGTAAATTCTCAGTGCATATCAGTGAAGATACTTTTCTGCAAAACCTTCCCTCTGACTTTTAGGCTACCTGTGATGTTAAAAAGAAATCAGCTGATGGCCATGGCCATTTCTAAGTTTATTGATTTCCTTTTTATGGGAACAAAGAACGCCAAAAGATCCTTGTGCCAAGCAGATGAATGAACAGTGCACATCCTTAGGGATGTATGCTGAGCTGCACCATGGTGGGCTGATCTTGGCTGGACACCAGGTGCCATGCAATCCATTTTTTGCACTTCCTCTCTGGTTCAGGAGAAGATCCAGTGTAAAACCTTCTGCTCTGGAACATGTCCTGGATGCTGGCATGCAGTTCAGGTTGATTGCCTCACCTCACAGACTGCTCTCAGAGCGCTCCTTTGTGAACAGGACAGGCTGCCAGTTGTAAAAGCCTGAAAGAACAATCTACCCTGAAAGAACAATCTTATCCTTCACCTTCAGGAAATTATGCTGCAGCTTTAACTGTATAAAAAATGTCCCCAGACTGTCCCACATTCAGAGAGCTTAAGCTGAAGTTACACAACCTCCGCAGTTCAGGAATATTCATATAAGAACTAGTCTGAAAATATCCCAAAGCATTTATCTTTGCTGGATTTTCTGAATCACTTCTGTGAATTTCCCTTCAGGGCACTATTGCAAAGGATATTTTTATAGTAGGTTTTTCACAGGTTCAAAATTCTGGGTTCCACTCAAGTAGCTGGATACACAATTAACAATTCAGAGCTCAAATTGTGAGGGTCAGGGTACTCAGGCATTCCTATAAATTGCCTGGAATTCGGTCTGCCCTCAGCTTGTCTTCTTCCATGATGTTTCAGGGGAGGAAGAATTTCCTAAACAGTGATTTGCAGTTGATTAACTTTGACACCTTCTCCTCCTAACCTGAAATCTTCCAGAGCTTTTAAAATTCTTGTTCTGTCCCTTCCTTGCTGGGAATGCTCTTGCTTTCAGACAAAAAGTGAGAGTATCTGAGAATTATCCTATTTTTTTTTTCTTTTCTACTAATTCATTTAAGAAAAAAATTCAGAAAGTCTGTGTGTGAATGAAAATTTGGATCATACTTAGGGGGAATCTTGAAGAAGCTTTTAAAAGCTGTAGCTCTTTCTTCACATAGTTGAAATGATACAGTAATTATATTTCAAACTATCTTGGCAGGAAACAGTCACATCTTCATCACAGTGTCTATATTCAGAAAACCATAAAATCACTGAATATGCTGAGTTGGAAGAGACCCATCAGACCCATCAATAATATCAAGTCCAACTCTGGCTGTGCACAGGACCATCCCCAAGGCTCACACCATGAGCCTGCGTTGCTCAAACACCTCTTGAGCTCTGCCAGGCTGGCGCTGTGACCACTTCCCTGAGGAGCCTGTTCCAGTCCCCATCCACCCTCTGGGTGTAGCACCTTTTCCTGATATCCAGCCTAAACCTCTCCCAACACAACTTCATGCCTTTTTCTTGACTTCAGTCACAAGACTGAAGAGATCAGTGCCTGCCCCTCTGCCTCCCATCACGAGGAAGGTGCAGACTGCAATGAGGTCTCCCCTCAGTCTCCTCTTCTCCAGGTAGAACAAACTAAGTGACCTCAGCCACTCCTCATGCAGCTTCCCCTCTAGACCCTTCAACCTCCTTTGGACACTCTCCCATATTTCAATGTCATTTTAATGTGGTGGCACCCAGAACTGCCCCAAGCACTGGAGGTGAGGCTGCCCCAGAGCAGAGCAGAGCAGGACAATCCCCACCCTTGCCCAGCTGGCCATGCTGTGCCTGATGCCCCCCAGGACAGGGTTGGCCCTCCTGGCTGCCAGGGCACTGCTGGCTCATGTTCAACTTGACACAGACCAGGACCCCCAGGTCCCTTTCCATGGTGCTTCTCTGCAGCATCTCATTCTCTGGTCTACACACACAGGCAGGGTTGCCTGGTCCTATGTGCAGAATCTGGCACCTGCCCTTATTAAACTTCATTTGGTTCTCATGGCCCAGCCCTCTAATTGAAGTAAGAAATGGTGATTGCTCATCTCTCCCATTGGAACCAACAGAGACTTGCTATTGCACAATTATTTGCTACAAAGCCCTCTATACTGAGTGCCTGTTGCCCATGATGATTCTTAACTCCCTCCATGCCCACAGTTTTCCCCTCCATCTCTCAGAGACGTCAGGCTTTTGTACTTTCCACTGGATTGCTGAATCAGAGCACAAAGCACCCACCTAGAACTAAACTTCAATGTGAACTTTTCTTTAGGAAAATTGGTCCATATAGACCAAAACTGAACAAAAGTTCTAAGAGAAATGAAATGCTCTACAACAAAGGAAACTATGCACTGCACTCCTAAACATAGTATGCACCATTGGCCAGGTCAATCTTCCATAAATCCTATCTATCACAGGGAGAGAAACAACAAAAGAAAAAGGTTCTTTCTGCCCTAACTCTAAAAGTACTGCAAAATCTTTAGTTGACCTTGTTTGCATCAGCCCATTAATTGGTATAATTAGGAAAATCTAATTTTAATGGCTTTCCAAACAGGCTATGAGAAGACTGTCTCCTGTTGGACTGTTGCTCCCTTCCTCTGTGGCAACAAGTGTTGCTTCCTTCACCAACTGGGCATCTTCTTGATAACATAAAACAGCTCATTTTTTTCCATATGAATACCAACAATAAATTATTACAGCACTCACTAGAAATTTAGGAAGGCTGCTCCTAAAATACTCTGTATAAACATATGAATTTGCTATTGTAACGCTAAAAATCAGTGCACTTGGTTCTAAACTTTAGCAGGTTTGAATTTCTCCCTCAGTTTCTGTGCATAAGGAGAATGGAAAAAAAAATCCTGACTACATCTCTACCTAATTAATTGCACATTGCATTTATTACTTTTTAAATATTGCATTTATTACTTTTTAAACTATGGAAGTTAGGCTACTGGTGTTCCTTCTTCATACAGGTCAACTGTGGAAAGGTTATGAAAGGGCCAGTCATGATTTTTAATGGAATATATTGCCTACCACATGCAGCTCAGCATGGTGAGTGTCCATCTCTGACCTTAACCACTTTTTTTCTCACTCACCTAAGCAAAAAGAATACTGGGTTTCTGCTCTCTGTTTGGGACATCAGTGCACAGGTTTGCTACTAAAAGGCCTCAGGCTTTACACTGATGTAGCAGTGCTGGCCTCAGGACCTGCCTGGATTTTTGCAGGCTTGAGCTTTTTGTAGTTTTAACAGCAGTGTAGACAACAGATGACTTTTTCCTAAAGATGTGTTAGCTTTAGATCAGCTCTGAGAAAATGAGGGGTAACATACACTGTTAGCTACCTAACAGTGATCTAGCACAGCTCTCCTGTGCAGGGTGAACCTTGAACCAAAGTACAGTGTCACAGAGCACAGCACAGACAGACACCAGAGGCCCAAGGACCACCATCACAAAACACAGTGACTTTGGGGGTGCAGCCTGACAGAAGCAGGTGACACTGGGAGCAGAAACCCAAGAAAAAAACAGTGCATTTTGACTATGCTTCTAAAATTAGGCTAACAATAATTTTTTGTGCCCATGAATAAGTTGTGTTCCCAATCTGCCCAAAACTAAATTGTCTGTCCACCAATATCTCTTGCAAACATACATGGTGAACTGACCAACATAAAAACAAACAGTTTTTTTTAAAGGATGCTGAGAAATAAAATCTGAAATAATCTGAAAAGGCTTTTGGGAGACCAAGCCCATTGGTTTGACCATAGGAGGCAGAAAAATATAGATGTAGAGATAGCTATACATTGTAGGAGAAATAATACATATAAATAGATATAACCTGTAGGAAAAAGAATTTGATAAAAATAAAAATCAATAAGGACTTTCAGGAAAAGCCTAATTTTAATTTAGAATCACTGTAAAGAGGGAAGTATAGAAATACTTCTTAATTACATAAAACTTCTTTCATACAACTTTCTGTGAAAGAATTATTAAAAACTTACATTGGTTTTAATCAATTTTAAAGGCTGAGAAGTAATTTATGCAGGTGAACACAATGACCTCGCCCAGCTCAATACAGAGGTCACCTGGGTTACCCTCTCTCCTAAACAAGACGAAAATGTGTGATACAGGCTGTTCATCTTTGCCTAAGCTCAGGTCCCAGATTCATTGCCCAACATGTGACAATGGAAAAGTATCTGTACCCAGCCCTGAGTGCCAGAAGCACATTCTCCACAAGAGAAATACATGCTGTAAAAGACTAGAGGTATAAAGAGGAAAAAAAGAATTAATTCTTAAAAAGGAGTTACTTGCCAAACAGGAACAACTATATTTACCTGCTTTTGATAACTTAGAAATCCCAAAGCACTACATTGCAACACTACTAGGAAAACAAGATAAATGTGGGTACATTATATTAATATCTCATAAAAATCATTATTAAAGGCTGAAACAAAAAACTAAAAAATATTTTATTTCTTTCCTGTGCTGAAGAGTCTCATAAATCTTAATGTGCTGCCTTTCTGACTGTGGAAAATAGGGTAATTCTATTCAATTCAGGATACAGCTGATGAATTAAATAAACTTCTTTTCCTATTCTTTTCTGTCCATATGTTTATACAGGGACCAGTCTGGGATGCTCAGCTTCCTCTCCAGTTTCCACATTTTCACTGGAAGTTTTACCAATGCTATTCCAGTGATTTAATTTCACAAAGCTCAGTGATTCAAAGCAAACAGGGATCTGTGATCCTTGTGTCCAAAGACCTGTCTGAGTCAAGAGAACAGGATATTTCAAACAGAAGTGATGTTTCAGATTCAAAAAATGCAAAGTTCACCTTTGTAAAAGTTGTTGTTTCACACCTAGCAGAGCTCTGCCCAGGTAGGTGTAACTGGAGCAAGGCTGCCCCAGGCTCACTGCTGCTGCTAAGCAACAAACATCACACCTTGTACTTACCATTTCAGACTCTGATTCTTACTTAGGCTGATTACAGGCTTGAAGGGAAGTGTCTGTAGCCTATAATAGGTATTCTGAGGTGTGATTATTATTTGAATGCTGATGACATTTTAGGATGAATAATCTTTACTGTAAAATGAAAGCTGCTAAGTATTGGACATGTTTCAAGGACCTGCATGCTTTATAAAACTTGTATCACAACTTCCACCAGGGGCCATGGTAGACACAAACACGTGATGACAAATGCCAGTAGTTTCATATAATTGAAAATTCTGTTGTTTTCATGCTGACTGCAAAATAATCTATTTTTAAAAACACTTACTCTTAGATAATAGAAGTATTAACACCAGTATTAACAAAGTGCACAGCAGCACAGTGTGATCAAATAGAAGCTTTTAACAGAATACGAAGTCAAATACAAATACATTTTCAGTTTGTGATGAATCACTTATTTATACACAATAAATATATACTCAGACAAATTATAGTTAAGAAAAGTTATATATGGATGCATCAGATCACTACTTTTTGATTTGGACATCACCAAGATATAATGTTAAATCTCACAGATCACTATCAGAAACTCTGAATAGTTCTTTCCCTTTGAGTATTTTGTAATTGCAGTCTCTTCTGGCCACTTTGTCAACAGTGTTATTTCTCAACTTCTTCCCTGTTTATTTTCAAGCTTCAAAGATATAGTTTGAAATCAACTTTTCAAGTTGCCCCATGCACATCAATTTTATCTTTTCACATAATTTCCCAAGCCTGCAATAAAAAATTGTTCCTAGCCTGATCACCACTACTTTTAGCCACTCATTTTCAATGATAACTGCATCTCATTGAATCATATATTTTCTTGACATCTCTACTTCCTTCACCTGTAACCATGTGTCTAGCCTGTTACTTCCACTGCAAGTTCTCTGAATCAAGCACTGAATTTCTTCAGCACGTTAACAGCAGATTGTTTACTGAGCACAGTATCACAGATTAAAAATACCAATAATTCTGTATTTTGTTGTGTATTGTTTTGCAATTTTATGTTACGGCATTACTACGTGACCAGTCACCATTCTACCTTCTTCCCTTTTTGCAGCAACAGTCTACATTGGTAACTGTCTGCAAGCTAAGTACAGACATGAGGGTCATATAAGGAATAAGAAAGTTCAACCATCTTGAAAAAAATGGTCCTATTCATTCTAGGATTTCTAGGATTAAAGGGAAGTGAAAAAACCCATTTTTTGATGCAACCTGAGAAATATGCAGGGTGAGAAGATCTGACTGAAGTTTTGGTACCTAGGACTTAGTATGAATACTGTCCAAGGTGACTCACAATATGCCCAGTGGCAGCCAGGCAGAGATGAGACACAGGGAAAGAGAAGCCATCCTCTCTGTGCCACAATGTAACAGGAGTCAGGAAATGGGCTGCACAAACCCACAGATTTCTAACAAGCTCCATACACGGGCCCTCACACTAACTCTCAGAACAGTATTTTAATCAGCAGTGTTATGAAAAGAAAATACGGTCACAGAACCACAGAATTAATGGGGTTGGAGAAGACCTTTAAAGCCCTTCTAGTCCAAGGCTCTTGTAATTAACAGAGTCATCTTCAGCTAGATCAGGCTGTTCAACAACGACCACAAAACTTGTGTCTCACAGAGGAGGTTCCATATCACTCACAGCTAAATTCAACACAACTGGCACTGTGCACTGGTACATGGAAAGTGACTCTGGCCCCAGCACGAAGAGAGTTCTGTGCCCCACAGGACCCTCAGCTGCTCTCTAGTTATATTTCCATAAAGCTGTCTAACCCACCAGTTTCTGCTCTCAGGGACAAAAACATGAGCAAGCAACACCATAGCCTGAAGTGAAACCAGTCCCCTGTACCACATTTGGGAAGTGCTAAGATCTCTCTTCTGAAAGAGTAGGGACTGCACTTTCAGAGTATCTTGAAGACTATCTGAGGCTGGAGAACAGCACTTTGTAAGACCTGATCCTACTCAAGTGAAGTCCAGCTCCCTGTCACAGAGCCTTGGGCACTTTTTGGCAGACCACAAACCACACTCTGGAGGCTACTGTGTAATTTTCATAACTGGAGCACAAATGGTAAACAAAATTATGGTGAGTATTCAAACAAGGTTTTAGAGGGCTCCTTCTATCCCATAGTGCATGACCAAGAGGCAAACACTGTAGAATGCTGTGTATGGAAGGCCCCAAAACCAATTTATTTTCAAATTATACCAAACTCCAAACAGAAATTTCCTATATATTTATTGAATTTATTTTTATTTAAATGAAAATGTCTTCTGTAAACAATAATAGGTTGGATTTGAACAGATTTGGAAGATAATAGATTGTCTAACTCTTGCATGTTACCAGACAGCTGTATGAATCGTTTCTGTTCACTTTATGATACAAACCCTATTCAGTTATTCTACCTCTTGTTCAATTTGTTACACTTGCTTCATTTTCAAAATATGATCTCAAGTGAATGGGCTCTTCAGAAGAATGTCACTTTATGCACTAGTTTAATTACTTTTAACTTTAATTTCTGACTGATTCATATTTTAGCATAGCAGACACTTCAATTCTTGGACGAAGAAATCCCATTTAACTTTTTTATTTACATAGATAGCTATGGGGGAAAAGATTTGAGATTCACAGTTCTGAATAGGAAAAAAAAAAAGAAAGAAAAGCACTACTGTTTGAACAACTATGTACAGATTTACCACACAGTCTCAAAAGCTTACTTCAGAAAATTACTTCAGACACAGAACACCGAAGATTGAGATATCCTGCCAAAAAAAAGTGAGTGCATCAGCTGTACTCTAAGCAGTAGAAATTCTAATAGTCAAACTATCAAATCTGAACAATAAGGAACACCTTTTTTATTTAGGAGCTGTTCCTCATAACCAGATTTAATCAAGCCTCCTCTCCATTTGCATAATTTCTTCAAAACGCTAGGGGTAATGCTTTGCCATTTTCAATCTTTTTTCCTACATTATGAGAATGCTTCTATCAAGTGTGTCTTTACAGTGCTAAATAAGAAATTTTGTCTTCAAGAAAGCATTAAATCTCTTTGTAATCTCATGGCTTTACTGGCAAAATTTGACTTCCTTCTGAGACAGTGGGAGTGTGCTCTCTTTCATGAACTTGTTTAGCGGGTGGAACCCAAATTCCCAGTCAAAAGCTGAAATAGTGCATAAAACTATGTCACTTTGGGAGATATCTCTCACTTCTTCTGTTACATATTATTTTTGGCAGGAATGGCTGGCTTTTCTGTTGTGCCTCCCTGCCTCCAATGCCTGACTTCTTTGCACATTCTGATACAAACCTGCAATCAAAAGACAGACATCCCCACACAATACCTCCTTCCTCTGTCCCGATGCCCTGCCAACTTCCTCTCGAATTCCATGTGTTGAGGACAGAGCATGCTACAGGAGGGAACTGAAAACAGGCAGGAACAAAAACAATAGGAAAGAAAGGGAGAAGAGGACTTACTGGTAGGTGGTGGGACTGACGTTGATGCGGCGTGGGTGACTTCCTGACTCGAACTTGCTGGCAAGGGTGACGTTGTTCCCAAAGAGGCAATAGCGCGGCATTCTCACACCAACGACGCCGGCCAGCACCGAACCTGAGTGAATGCCTATCCTCATCTGGAAAAGAACATGAGATCCACGTCAGGCTGCCTCTCCCGTGCCACCAATGGTAATGTCATCAGCACTCAGCTACAAGCAACCCTTTCAAATAAAGAGTAAACTAAAGAAGGAAGAGTGAAGTGGGAAAAAAACCCAGACTCTTCTATTCCTCTAGCTTAGATCAGATGCAGTTAAAAGAAAGAAGAACAAAAAGATTATCTTTTCACTAAAACAATTTTCTTCTCTGCACATTTGCTGGAGACTGTGACAGTCAAAATAGAAATCCTGAACAGAATAGGTTGGGATCATCCAGAGTTACTGCAATATAAGCCATCTAATTACACGAATAAATACATTACAGAGGTTATTTTTGCCACCACTTCTAACACAGGCTTTAAAGTAATACCCAGTTTTTCTCAAACTGGCAGGAAGAGTAGTTAAGTGGAGTGAATTAATATATTACTTTTATCTCCTCCATATTTTTCTTCCAAACTCTTCAAGGTCTAAGGTCTTTATCACTTTTTCAGACAGAAAGATATTACAGCGGTGAGAATGCTGAAGACTGAGGCACCAATGATTTTAAAGGTAATTGTATCCTCCTCAGAATAAGGAGGAATAAATCCCCAGCAAATTAAAAAACTCATGCAACTATTTCAGCAATCATTCCCTGTAACTGACTGAAGCCTGGCAATTGCATAGGCCTGTACAGCTCACAAAGTCACCATCCAAGTTTCCTTCAGAACGAATAATCAGAGATTTATTCTGCACACATTTTAGGCAACAATTGTGTTTGCCAAGAAAATGATTTTTGCAGATAGGGAAGTCTTTTTCCCTTGTTAACTTTATAACAGTACAAAATTGAAAAGAAGATATTTATATCTTCTGAGGATACTCTTGCTCATAGCGACTGGACTGCTGCAAAACTTAAGGTAAAGGAAATACATAGCAGCTACTTAGAGGGTCTGGTGGGGTATGAATGAGTGACTTACCTAACACTGTACTCAATATGGCCCTTTTACTTATTTAATTCACAGTTATTGCGCTGTCCTTTTGTCCATCGGTCCCTATTTTTTTTAAATAAAAAATACATATGGACTCAAAAACAAATTTTAAAAAAATCATTGTTACACCTTTTTTATGTAAAGAAAATGCCAGCATTTGATAACATTGGTGTCCATGAAGTTCTAAGAACATGTGGGACCCCACATTATTTCACTGATTATGCCCAAGACTTTCACCATGCAGCTAAGCACTCTTCTAATTTTATTCCTATCTTATGTGTCACAGACAGTGGGTTCAGAATTCTATCTGCTATACAGTAAGCTCCTGCATAACCTAGGGACATGTTCTGCATTCAACATGATACTACTTACAACATTCTCACAGGCAGCCTAAAACCCTCAATCTTGACAACAATGCTGCTAATTACAGACTAGGTTGTTTGGTTTGTTTGTTTCTTTCTCCTTCTTTTTTCTTTTTTCTTTTTTAAATCTGTGAATAAGAATCACTTTAGTGATTCTTTAAGTTAAAAAGTTCACTTTAATTGAACTTTCAAACCTTTACTATGGTTTGCAAGGCAGTCACAGAAATCCTTCAAATCCTGTCTTCCATAGGTCTGGGAAGCATGCACTACCTTGGTTTGCCTGCAAACATCTCTGCAAACTCATAACACTAGGGTTATTTTGGTCATCTTTTGGAGCAATAAGATCTCCTGCTTTTGCTACAACATACATTTAAACTCCACTGTCCATTACCAGTGGAAAAAAGTGCTCTTGCAGCCATGAATTGGGTAAACAGCCCTTCTCCCTTTAGGTGAGGTCAGTACCTGCCCTCAGTGAAAGACTATGAGCAGGAAGCCTTGCTCACACAATGAGCATGCTTTCAATAAGTAATGAACAACCTATTTACAATGTCTTGTTCTTGTGAGATGGGAGGGGACTTAGTCATTTTGCACACAATTTCAGGAACAGAGCTAATGAAACCCATTTGTTCCATTGCTACTCTGCACATTTATTTAAAAATCACAAATTAACTGTGTGCTGTGACCTCTTCCACAGTGCATTCATTCACACGTAAAGGCCAGACTGAAACTGTAAAGAAAAGTATTAGTTTTGTTTTCCTCCAGAAAACACAGGAATAAGAGTATACTTTAGAGAGGATGGAAAATATGACAGCAAAAAACATACTAAGAAAATAAAATTTGCTTTTTGCAATATATGCAGTGAAAGCTGAAGTTATTGTTGGTTGTTTTGTTACTTTCATTCTTTCCTTTTAATTGCTTCCTTTTATATGGCCACATAGTTTTTTATTACTCAGTGCTTCAGTGACAGACATGAGGGTTCTTCTGTACTATCTTAAGAGCTTTTTAAAAATCACTAGCTCCTACAATGAAAAAGGTAGATACAATCTCACAAACACAGGTTAAACTACATAGAGAGAGTCAAAACCTGAAGTTTTCATTGGGTGGAAGAAAGTTGATGTAGGCTTTCTCAACAAACCTTAGAGATAAATTACACTAAGAATGGCTTACAGTACAGCTCCACATCTGCTTTACTATATAGTTCTCTAAAAGAAAAGAGCCTGCAAACACTGATGCTCTGGCCATAAAGTATTCCTTAGTGTGCCTTATTATACCAAGAATAACTATTATATTGGCCCTACGTACTTTTTAGAGAAATAGGTTTACTTAAAAGTGTCTTTTCAAGATTTTACTTCATTTGCAGATTCGTTGTTCTGGTCTTTTCCTCACAGAGTTGAAGACTGTTGTATTAACAGCTTCAGGCTCTTTTTAACAAAGGAAAAAAAAAGTGTGATCAAATTATTAACAAGAAGACACTTACTGGGGCACATCAACCTTTCACATTACCTTTGCAGTAGAGAAAATCTGCCTAGACCACATAACTTAGAACAATAACAACAACAGTTACACAAATATAGTCATAGTTCCCAAGCTATTTTGTACATGTAGCTCTTATTAGCACTTTCTCAGAACAGTCACCATTAAATATTAAAAATAGCATAGAAAGTGAAAATTAGGTGACAACACTGGGATGCATTTTTTTGTCTATCATAACTCTGTTTATTCCTTTTAATAGATGTGTAGTACAAATTATACATTTATTAACTGTCTTAAATGGAGCATTTTTTATAAAATGCATGCTTTTCATCTGTACCAACTGCTCCTTTGTATGTCCTTAATTATTTGGCTAAAGACATAAGGGAGGCATGTAGCTGAACTTGAAAATTCAGAGGCATTATGCACACAAATGGAAAGGTGAATCTTTGGAAACTATCACAAAGAGGAGACAGCTGTGAAAAAAAAAACCCAGTAAACCATTCATCCAAGAGGTAAGGAACAGTGAAGAGACCCACAAAAGCCAAAGACATTTCTAAAGCATTATCCTGGAAGGCACAATGGCAAAAGAGACATGAACAGGTGGGAAAAACACGGAGAGACCTGTGAGAGATCTTTTAGATTAAGAGGGACAACTTGAACTGAGTGCAATGAAAAACGAGAAAAAAGATTAACAAATCTGATCTCTGCAAGAGCTGTGGTAACAGTGAAGTGGAGAAAAGCTGATGAGTCAGAGGTGTAAAAGAAAAGCAGCCTGCATTGATCAATGCAATGTGAGAGGAAAGACATGGCTATGTGCGAAGCAAAAGAAGGTTCCAAAGCTTGTATTAAGAAAGTAGCAGTATTTGAATATTTCTTACTGGATAAGGCACAAAGAGCAGAAATACCTGAGTGACCAGAAGGATGGTGATTTTGTTTAGTAGTGATAAAGAAGAAGATTCATAAGGAAAGATGAGAAGCACTGGTCATCATCTTAAATGACCAGTGGAAATGTGCCAGAAGTGGTACCAGTGAGGGCTGATAGTCCAGACTAGACTGCAAGAGGAAAGTCAAGAACAAACAGGAACAAGGATGAACAACACAAAAATATTTGTTCTTTTTCTGAACTGAACATTCTGTCACTGAATTCTTCTGATGTCCCAAATCTTAGAAAAAATGTATGTGACTTCTTTACACCTCCTCATTGCCAAAGCACGATTTTCCGCTTTTATATCTAGAAGAACTGGGGTTTTTACTTTGTTTAGTTTTGTTTCTTTTTTATCTGCTATTCAATTTCAATTACTTGCAATTGCCTGAATGCCTTCTTAGGCACGATACTGAAAACTGCAATCTTACATCAAAATAAAGCCTATTCCTACTGAGATGAGAGTAAATGCAACACTGAAAATTCACAACCCATCTAAAATTAACTTTATAGGCAAATGGCAAAAATATTTTAATAACAGTAAACGAATGCAGTGGCATGCCTGAAGTAAATTTCATCATTGCTAATTTGCTTCTTAATAGCTTTTTCTGTTAATCAGTACTCTCAAAAAAAAAAATCCAGTAATTTTCATTATGGTCAAAGCCCTTGAGTTTTTTTCTTTTGAAACCTTTTTGAAAAATGCATTCTCCTTCCTCTTTCCTTATTTCTCCACATAATTTTCAAGACAAAAATTAGAATGCAAGTGGAAAGGCAGTCTGAGAAGTAGCACTTGTCTACCCAAGAATGTTTTTGAAAACCTCCTCAAATCTAAAATTTTTTGACCAATATATATTTGCATATTGATAAGCAATTGAATACATTAACCTTATTTCACTTCAGTCAAAACTGAGACATTGCATTACAAGATTTAAAAATAATTCTTTATTAATTAGACCACAGAAAAATGGTTCAACCCATAATGATTTCTGAAAGGAAAATTAAGCAGGTTTTAAATTATTCCTCAAGTTTCATATGTACATGGTGCTGTTTAAAAATATTTGCAGTCTTGGTTATGGGCTTACAAATCTATTTTAAAAAGCATAATTCATGCTTTATTCAGAAAAAAAAGACTAATAGGCAATAGCATGGGGAATTGCATAAGGGTATCACTGTGAAGAATGATTTCTGAGTTGAAAAGAAAAGGACTGAAAATATTTTTGCCCAGCACCATGGACATAAGAAGCTTGAGGAATAGTTTAAAACTGGCTTAAATTCCCTCCCAGGAAACATTACAGCTTGAACCACTTTTTGGTGGTCTAATTAATAAAGGGATTATTGAATAAATTGAAGGGAAAACTAGGAAGAAGAAGAGTTGTGGGTACCTTTCTTTTTGTCTTCCAGTAAAGGGTAGTTAATACTAAAACATGCAAGCAAGCAGACTTTCACACTCACACTAAAGGTAACCATGTAACCTGTCTTCTGATAAGCACAGGGTGAAAAAAACACACTCATTTCCAAAGTTCCCTCTCTGCAACCAACAATTTTTAGTTCAGGGACTTCCTGAGCCAAAAGAAATTCTTTTTGTAGAGAAAAGGTGTTTGATGTTCAGTTCCTCCTCAAATATGAATTACAGTAACATTTCAGCATGCATTCTTTCTTCCTACTACACACTTGGAAAGAAGGACCTTAATAAATAGTTCTCAAACTCTGCAAAACACACTCCCATGCTAGAAAGAGAAGTCTCAGGTTGTCTCACAGGTTAACTGCATCCAGAAGGACACACAGCCCGTTTTCTCAGAACTGTCTGCCTTACACAGACACAGATGAAGGAGAGAGGGCAGGCTGAGAAGTAGGTGACACAGCTTGAGAAACAACCAGGGCAGAAGTGATGCCCCACTCAGCCAACCTGGAGCTTTTCAAGCCTCAATAACGTGACTGACTGACTGACTGACTGACTGACTGACTGACAGCTGCTCCAGTCTTTGTGCTAAGCTGAGCAGAGCTCAGAGCTGGCACAAGGCAGTAGCTGCATGAAAATAGTTCCAGGCACAGGGATGGCCCAAGCCAGAAAAGCAATTAAATCCAACAGAAAGCATTCTGCTGGATCAGGACTCTTGGTGGCAGTCTCAAAAATGTATATTGGTATCTGGACAGTAACATTTCTCAGACAAAAAGCACTCCTCACTTTCTGGCCTAATATACTGATTGATACTCTGTGTTTCAGTATGGACCTTCTCCCTTCTGTGCTTGCAGTGTCCTTCAGAAAGGAAAAAGTCATCTCTTGCATGGTGTCTTAGCTATTAGTCCATGACACACAGCTAGATTATTTCAAACAGAATCTGCCAAATTCTGTAGGGTGTTTTCTGCTCTAATATTTTCTAGCAGCTTCTACAACAGCACTATCTCTAAATCCCAACAAATACCTTACATAGGGAGATTTACTTGTAAAATGTCTCAATGTAAAAGAGACTCTCCGGAGCTCAGAGGTCTAAAATCAGGGCCACACACAGGTGAGTCAATGTGCCTTTCTGCTCCTTCAGAGGACTGCAAGTTGATAGGACTGACAGCTATGTCCTGACATATGCTTTAGTGTGTGGGTTATCTGTATTCTTAGATAGATTTATAAATATCACAGTGCCTTTCTGGAAAGGGACATATGACAGTACAGCTCACTACAGAATTGTTGCCAAGGAACAGACCTGCTCAGAGGAAAATTTAGATCACTTGAATTTCACAAGGTGTTCTATAGAACTAAACTACAGGATACATTCCCCGCCCCCCCTCCCCATTTGAACATCATTTGGAGAGATAAACACTTAAATTCTTTTCTAATCAGAATTTCCTAGATTTTTTACTCAAAGAATTACTCAACCCATCTGAAGCAAAACACACAGCAAATTATACAAGGACAATGAAAAATAAAGTAATAAATGAATAAAGAGGGAATGCCTTGGAATCAACAAATCCATTTTAAATAGTTACTGGGTAAGGAAATCATGTGGTTTGTGCAAAAGAGATGCAATTAAATTATAACCAATTTGATGCACTTTGCATTTGTACATCCCTGGGCTATGGTCTTGGCATATAGTCACTTCTACTGAATGTGGGAAAAGGAGCTATGAATCATTTCTACATAAAGAAGCCCCAGACTTGAAGGATGAAATTATTTCTCTCTTCCCCTTGAAATTCTTCCACCATGATCTAAGCTAGCCCTGCTTTGAATAGTGGTTGGATGAGTTAACCTCCACAGGTTCCTTGCAGCTTCCTTCACAACTCTGTATTTCATAACCTGTGTTAAAAAATTATACACCTGTGAGTCTCCATCAGCAGTATGAGGTGGAAATAGATGAAGTAAAAACAAAAATAAAGACTCAGACTAGTTTTGGGAGCTCATTAGTTCTAGCATCAAAGGAAAGTTTACACTGGGGCAAGTTATTTTTGAGTCAAATGGGATCATGTGAATTCAGTATGGCACTGCTCAGTGTTTAGGTTAGAAGAGGATTTGGGTCATCTGCAAGGAAACTTCTGACCTGAAATTATTTACTGGAGAGGGTTCTGAGTGGAGAGGTGGGTGTTAAGTGACGTAAATGAGAATTTTCAGAGCTGCTAAACAGAAAAATAAAACCTATGTCCTTCCCCTGCAGTTCCAAAGAAGAAACATTAACACAAGTTAATGTTAATGTGCTTCTTCATGAGCTGCTTCTCACTCACCAATAAAACATTGCATTCATTGTTGATGGGGCATTTAATCAAAACCACCTTTTATTGTTTTCTTTAAATAGTAATTTCCACAGTAGGAACTTAATTACTATGTGAACCTGTGTGTTCAGGCACTTAAAAAAGAGCTAATCACTCACACAAGCCCACATAGCAGTGGAGGATTTTTCCCAGCCTCCCCACCACTGACACCCAAAAAAGAAAAATATTCATCAGAAAGTTCTCTTTGATCCCTAGTGTAGGAGGACATCTTTGTCTCACAGTGCCATCATATGACATACACTGAATGGCTTGGGTGATACTTTAACAAGGTTAAATGACACATGCTCAAAATATTTAAGGGAACAAAAAAACTGTATTTAAAAAAAAAGAAAAGTTTGACCTAAGTGTTTTCACCTCAAGAATCAACCTTTGATACTTTTCCTAATTTAGTAATTTAAGGTAAATTTCGTCTAATCGCAATGACCTAGAAGTTAGCCAGCCTCATTTAAGTTAGGTTTTTAGACTCCTGCTAAACACAGGAGGTAAATAACCTCAGGGCTGCAATTCTTCATACTTTAAAATTGGCACACAGGAGAGGCTGAATCACTCACTCCTGAAGCTGTCTTAACTCTCCTGGTGGAGCAGAGAGGGACATTTAATTGTAAGTTTAACCCGGACCCCTGAAGAAATGTGAGATGAATTCAACTCTCAGCCTGACAAAGTTGACACACTTTTACCTGTCTGTAAAATGAGCTACACTCGTGTGCATAAATCATCAAAAATACTGGTGTTGATGGATGGGACCCCGTCAGAAGATCATTCTATTTGTAGAACTGCAGAAATTTCTTCAGATGTTTTAATGTAATGGTCTTTGAATCTAGTCTGCAATCTTTGAAATGACCTTTGAATGGCAGAGTCATGCTTCATCTTTTGACCACAGTACAGGTTCTTACACATCGATGAAAGCCAGAGTGATCTGCTTTGGGAAGAGCTTGCAACCAATCAACAAAGATCATAGCAGCTTTTAAATAGAACCACTGATCTTTAACAATCTTACAGTTTTACTACTAGAAGCAACCTTATCTAGCCTGTACAATAATGATGTATCAGAGTCTTCCCAATGGCTCCCTCACTATTCATGAAACCTACACTGTTGCCCATGTCATTTAAACCTCTACCACCACAAGCTATGTTAATACTTTCTGCATGAAGAGGAGATGCATTTTAAGCCTGTAGTTTCTACTGGAGGCGCCAGCTTCTTGCAATCAACACCAAGGCAGACATATCAAAATAAAAAATCATTAAACTCCCTGCTCCATATGGACTGTTGACATGACAAAAAAAAAAAATTAAAAATCAGTGTGTCAGGTTTTAAAAATGTACATGTTCTTAGGCTGGGACTTAAGACTGCTTCCTTCAGCACCTCTCAGTCTAACAGACAATACAGCCAATTACATTGCTCAAGAAATGACTGGATGTGGCACTTAGTGCTATGGTCTAGTTGATAAGGTGGTGATCAGCCAAAGGTTGGTTGGACTCAACAATCCAAGAGGTCTTTTTCAATATAAATGATTCTGTGACTCTGTGATATAGATAAATACCTGAAAAGAGTCAATTTATGCCTTCTTTTGAAACAGTAAATCAAGGAATGACCACATGAATGATAGAAGGCTAAGGAAACCCCAAGCTGTATATAAAGACTGCATGGAATTGCAGGCTGAAATAGCTAGAATATAGTTTGCTTCCTTGGGAAGAAACATAAGGCACTGCTGCCATCATATAGACTTGAATACTAAATGCACAACATAAGAACTTATTCTCATGCTCAAATAAAAAAATAAATATAATCTGCCTGTAAATTTTCCATATGAGAGCTGGGACATTTTATACCTTATAGGTTCCAATGTTTGAACAGCTCACTGTATTCAATAATCATAAAGCACCTCACTCTAAAATGATAATGCTGCTGTGTTCCTTTGCTTGTTCACCAGTTTGATTTTAAGAACTGCCATTTCTATAGACTGGACACAAGACCATGTAAGATGATGACAATGATTTTTGCAAACCAACCCAACTCTTGTGCCCGAAGCAAACCTCCCCATCTGGCAGTGGCGATTGCGTACAAAGGGAAATGAGGCTCTGTGACTGCATGGATCCTACAAACAAGAGACTAAAAGACTTCACCTTGGCTATAATTGGGAAGGGGTTTATCAATACCTCTTATTGCCTTTGTGCTTCACCATCACAAAGCTGCAGATCTTTGCAGGGAAAGTGAATTCCTCCTCAGTGAGTTCAAAATACACATTCACATAAAATGATTTTTCTGAAGTCTTTCAGACAGGCAAATCCAGACAGCTGTGAATAACTTCTTCATACAACAAAAGGAATTAGCACAAAGAGAAAGGCAGCTAGCTTGCACTGAGCTGAGGATTTTAGCAAATTATCTAAGCATTTAGTGAGTCGCCTGATTCCTGTATAGACAGCACTTCAGCAAGTCAATCAAACTTTCCACAAAACAAATGACTCCACAAAACAAATAATAGCAAAAGCTAGGATCAGAACTCAGAGTATTCTGTACAGCTTTGTTACCTTCACTGAAAATCTAGGTTTAAAAAAGGACATTTGTAAATAAAATGGTCACTGAAATGAATGAAAAATCATTCTGCAACTCATACAAAATGCAACATTTTCTATTCCTAGATTTAAGGTGGAAATCTACAAGCAATATCTGATTGTCACTGAACAGCAGATGTACCATGAATAGGAATGAGAAACTATTTCACTGTTTGTTTAAATTGCTTCAGAGAAAATTCTTAATGCACTACAATTTAAAGAAGACGATTCAGGATAAATTTGAATGTTCTGGTGTTTTCAGGACTAGAAAGATTCTAATCTTATTTTCAAAAAATTACCAGAGGAAGGCCTAGTAATGTCAAGAATATGACAAAGCCCAAACAGAGACTAATTACTCTCAGATGAAGGTGAATCACTTATGGGAAGGAAAGATTTCAATGTTCAGTCTAATGACTTTCCTTCATTTCATTCAATCTCTCCCACTGTGTCTAACACTCATTCTTCTCTCAGAGACACACTGACAAAGAAAAAAGCATGGCAACACATACAGTTGGTTTTGGCTTGTAATTTCTATAAAAATAGCAATCTTAATGCATATATTTTAAGAATTCCTTTTCTGTAGGTTATGCATTTTGCAATTGCAAAAATTTAAATATTAACATGCATAGCCAAGATTATCTCTGGCCATCTTCACCAGTTTTTATCAATTAATTTCTATTTCTATAATCCACAAACATATAGACAAAAATTTAAGTGTACTTATGCTATTATTTGTGTGAGTAAGACCAGAAAAGAAAGCCAGAGATTTTAAATCTCAATGATCCTTGCATGTCCTTTTGAAAATGTAAAACTAATCTAGTTTGGGAGGCAGGAGAAGATGACAGTACAGCATATCTATAACTTCCTGGCTTGTCACTGCTCTCCAGCCAACCTTTAATGACACTAACTGGGTGCATTTGGCTGCTGAGGGGCAGCCCTGCATTTTGCTTATCCAGCATTCTCATTGCTTGCTTCTTTCCTGCTGTTACTCCCAACTGATTATGCTTTATTTGAAACTTTTCCAGTCAAATTCTTCAACCAAGAAGTGGGTGAAGAATCTCTCTAGGTGCAACCTTTTGTGACAAGTCCCTTAGCTCCAAATCTCATTCTTTACTCCTTTCCTCCGAAATTATCCAAGATGTGTTTTCATTATAAGAATTCCTTTATTTTTTGGTGCCTTGTTCTTTATCAGTGTATCTGAGAGGAATGTGACTGTGAATATTAAATCATGAAAATTTGATAATTTTTATTTGTATTTAACTTGATTTGAAATTTGTGGATAAATGAAATAAAGTAGATGAAATCTCACTCATAGTTGTGTGTAAAAATAAAATTCAGCAAAACTTATTTTTACTTATTGTATTTGTTAATGATCTGCAATAAACAACACACAATGCAAGCAAATGGATCCTGCAAACTGAATGCAACTCTGAATTTTAAATACACAATTAAAGAGAGAAAGCTGGGAAATTCTGAGTGAAGATCAAAATGAACTTGAGATAGCATGCAATCTTATCACATGAAAGAAGTAATCTGGGGTTATGAACATCATCTGACACCTATAGTTCCTTCCTACATAATTCTAGTCAACCTCACCAAGCCTGTTAAGTTAAAACCTAGGTACTGTCAACAGCTGTGATTTCTGAAAAGATCAAGAATCTCCTCAGAAAGGATTTAATTAGAGGGAAACTAAAAATCTGTAAGTGCTTACAGCTTGGCTAATTATTCCTCAATGGGGGAAGCATGATAATCACCTACCAGTATGTGCAAGATGTTCATATCAAAGAGGAACATATGGGGACACAATCAGAAGTAATACAATTTAAATGAATACATAGGTGAATATCCAGCTTATCTAGGCCTAAATAGACTGTACTGTGTGACAGTGACATGTTTTTGAGGTAAATGTGCTAAGTTACATCATTTCATTATGGCACTACTGAAACACTGAAAACACATTGTGAGGATGTTGACAGGAAGATGGACAGGATGAAGTAACATATGTGTGTCTTTTTTAACTCTAACTTCATACTGCATTGAAGGACAACTAATTAAAAAGTGATGTTACACTTGAGAGTTTCAAATGACTGCTGCAAAGTCTGTTTTCCTGTCACCCTTAAGAACAGATGGGGTGGGAGAAATATTTTGTAATGTTCTGAAACCACTTAAAAACTCAGAATTTTGAATTTCAGCTCAAAGAGAAATTGTGTACCTTGGTTCACATTGTCTTTAGAATTTTTATAAAACTAAAAAAAATGCAGACAGAAGCAGTGTTGAACCAATTTTACTCATGTTATAAACTCAGATATTGAACTTCTTTTTCGTAATAATCATACAATGATCAATGATCAATGTCAACAACATATATTGCAGTATCAAGCACACCCATGAATAGCAAAACAGTGTAAGCTTGACAGAAAACACGCATTTTAGAAAACATAAGTTTTTAGACAGTCATCCTTTCATGATGGACTGTCAGTTCTGTTACTACACTGCAATCATACCTAGTCATGTTATTTAGGCATTGGTCCGCTCCTCATCACAGATGATCACAGCTAAGCTTCCTGTGGATACCTAAAAAAACAAACCCTTTCACAGGAAATACTTTGGCAGCTGCACATTCAGCCCCCATGAGAATGACAGGAAGAATCACCTCACTAAAGGGCAGCAACCTCCAAAGAACAACATAGTGGTTGTGCTTTTAAACCATTCCAGGTGGTTTTGAAGCACCTGCCCCAACTGCCCCTATTTACTCTACCTTGCTTCACTTCACAAAATGGTTTGCTCTGCATGAACTAGAACCCTGTTAAAGGAAATTAAAGCAGTAGCTCTTCTCAAGATATACACCAAAGTTAAGACAACCTTTTATGGGTATATCAGTTTGTAAACCAATTTGATATTTCAGATCTGTGGAGGCATGTGGTATGGTAGAGATGTTTAGTATGAGGAACAAAATCACTTCAAGTAAAAATATCAAAAACATTAAATAGAGATGCAAGGGCCTCAGCACAAACTCCATTAATCCACCAATCCTTTTCTGCTGCAGTGATCTACTGGAAGAGCTGGCACACTTACTGTGCCATGAGTGACAGGGGCAACAGCAAAACTAACTACGTTCCATTGACCTTTCAAGCCTGTAATCATGAATTTAAAAATTTAGTTGCTAAAATTCTAATCAGTGACTGACATTCTATAACAATAAATATTTTACCAAGCAAAAAAGTTATGGGTCTTTTAGAAATGTTCTAAGGACTGAAATGTAAATTTTAATTGGAGTGGTAAGGCTCAGGAAATTAAGAGATTCACTTACATAAAAATGCTGTAGATGATCCTTGAATGAAATTAGTCAAAACATATTTAAAATTTCTCATTGTAAAAGTGTTTAAATCCCAGAGGCTTCCCACATTAAGGGTTTGGCTTCATATACTTCAAAGCTGTAGCATGTTAAATTCCAATTAATTCATAAAAGGTAGGCAGTGTGTGTACAAAAGATATTTGCAACAAAAGACTGCATTATGGTGTGTCTCAAAGCTCATTATAAAGCAGCTACTACAGTGGACTGTGTCTGATAAATCACCACAATTTTTCTTCATTTAGTGTTACTTAGAAATTGATCTTGGTTTGTAAGCAAATTCAGAGAATCCTAATTTACTTCTAGTAAACCCCATGGGAAAGATGAATAATGTTCAGACTACATTTTCCACAGACACCATTCCCTATTGTAGAATTGTGGGAAGAGTAATGAAAACTCTTTTCCTTTTCTCTGCAATAAATAAAGTAATTTCTATAGAAATAAACAGAAGCTTTCTTTAAATCAAAAACCATCCAAATTTATGCAGCTGAGCTTAATATGCAAATTTGAGCAAACAGAAGCAGATCTTCTCCTTTAAAGTGTTCATTTTATTAATGTCTGTCTAAATCATAGAAAAATGTATTTCAACAGACATGCAGATTTTTTTACAAATTATGCTTATGTGTGAAGAACCTGGTAACAAGAAAGTATACTTCCACATTAATCACAAGGAAATGTTGCCAAGCAAACACAAGTTCTTTGTATCTCTAATTTCTGCCACACTGAGAAAGGCTATTTTTAAATTTGGAATACCTTTAAAGCTATTACCTGCACTGCACATTTCAGTGAGGCACACAGACTCCAAGCTGTGTTAAGATCAGCTTGTTCAGATCTGACCCAATACAGCCACAGAATCACAGCACTGCTGCTGGGTCAGTCCAAGGAGCACTGTCCTGACACAAACCATGGCAGTGCTCAACACCCACAAAACATTGTCAGAACACGGCAAATGAAGATTAATGAAGCTTTCCAGCCTTCCTTGCTTCCAACCAGCTCCGTGTCTTCTGAGGTAAGAATACATCACCTTGTGCTGAGCTCCACTTTCAGTGATGCCCTCAATGGATTGCTATGGCTGCTCAAACTAACTGGAGCAAACCAGATCAGGTAACTGATATTTGCCTTCCCTGAGTTCCAGCATATTTCTGGTCATCTTTCTTTGCAGCAGATTTTTCCAAGCTATGCACTGAGTGGATTCCTCAAACGTTCACAGGACTGAAGGGAGGCTTTGCTGTAACCTTTGTTCAGGCACTAATTGATGGCAGCTTACTTGATGGCATCTCCTCTTTCCTTGGTCTGCCCTCTTTGCTTTAAGTATAACGTGATGATAAACCTAACCTCTAACTCCACAGTAAGAGTCCCTTTTTCCCTCTATGTAGCCTTGATTTTATTTAAATGAAGCAATTCACTACACAATAAGCATACAATGAATTTTTAAATACTTTTCACGAGAATGGAATCAGTTCCGCTCAACCTGGAGACATTTGGAAAGCCTCCCCAAAAATGATTTCTAAAAGTAACAGTTTTGAAAATGTGCCACTTCTGTGGAGGTCACAAGTGGTGCTTCTGATGTCACCTCCATGCAGTCCTAGAGAGTTTAAAACAGAAGGTAGCATCAAAGCACATGATTTAGCTCCCTGCTTTTCCACCCAGTTAGCCCTGTGCTGACACCCACAGCTGACAGCACGCTGCAGCAGATCTGGACTACACACAGAGCAGTGTTCAAACCTTGTTAGTGAACTCTCACTGACTCAAAAGATGCCTGGAAAAGGATTTGGGTCAAAGGTAGTGTAGGACAGCAGAGGGCAATGCAAGCTGGTGAGTGGACAGTATGCTCTGGGATGCTTAGGATGCCTGGGTTTAAGGAGAACAGTGACTGGGAAGGGAAGAGGGACCTGTGGCAGTTAAGGCTGTGACACAAGATAAAGTAGAGGCCTTCCCTGAGGCATTCATGGCAAGGACAACAATACATGTTCATCCATACTAAGCCACAGTGATCCTAAATGCTGTAGCTACCAAATCCTAACTAATATGTCTGAGCACAACCACACAGAGCAAAAGAGAATCTCACTTATAGAAAATGACTTAAAAGCAAAATTCAAGGGAAGACAAAATGAATGGGAGAAGAGGAGCGTGGAGCAAGGGGACCAGGGACAGTCAAGTTTTGGTATGCTAAGCCCAGAGTGAAACATGGCAGTAACAGAAAAATATGCACATCTGTTCTTCATGCAACAGTAAGAATTCCAGATGCGTCACAGTATCCATGGGAAAACTGCTATTCCTCCAATAGTACTGAGCTATAAAGGTATCAAGCTCCCTTAATCCAAACTAAAGAGAGAACACAAGTCACGCTGTCATTTTGGAACCTTGTCCAACTAAATTGTTAATATGCTCAGGAAGAAGTTGCATCTGGATTAGTCATAACTCTGACATGAGAGTCCATGACACATCAGGAGGTGGGCTTAGCAATGTTCACAAACAGAGTGAATTCAAGTAAATGCTTTACACAGAGGGCAACCCCATATTCACATATGCACAGACACATCCTACTGAGGAAGCCACAATTCCAATAAACATTTGCTCTTTGCTGGTGTTCTTGGAAAAGAAGCAACAGAAAAACTGGTATTACAGGCCTCTAAGAAAATTCCACAAATTTCAGTGCTTTCTACAGCCTGTAAACTTGCTATTCAGTTCTTATGCATGCAGATTTGCTGTTCAGAGTTGTTTTTTCTATTGGCTTTTTGTTCCTTTTCCATTTCTGTGGAGGAGAGAAGGAATGTATACGCAGAAGAACTTTCAGGAAGCCATCAGGGTTCCATATTGCTTTCTGATCTTCAGAAGACCAAACTAAGAGCAGTCATCTGTGCAATTTGGTCATAGCTCCAAACAGAGGCATTTACAATGTAATTTTTTGGGATTCAGATGCCCACTAAGTATACAAGAGATTCTAAAACATGCATTTATTTCTCACTTTCCAACTTCTCAAAAATACTTTTTGATTCTTCTTGCAAAACATTGTTTAAAGCTAAGATTTCATTTTAATATTAGTGTTACGTGGACTGTGCATTGATGATTCTTGCTATTAGGGTTGGCAAGAAAAGCATTCAGTTTCGTACACATAGTATTTCTTAAATATCTTTTCTGAGAAACAAAACTGAAATGACAAAGCAATGACAGGCTCAAGAACAGCCATTTGGGGCTTAATGGTACTCCCTCATACGGAGTATGGGACATCCACCTTTTTTTAATGTAAGCCATAGAGGCTAAGCTTGGTTTTCCCCATTCCCCTTAAACACTGGCTACTCTTAATAATGTTTTCTCTTACCAGAAATGTTAATCTATTTTAAAAACCCATAAAAGAATTCATTTACAATAAAGCTTGGTTTAATATGAGCAAAATATTTCACCAAAAACAAATTAAAAAAAGAATAATAGCCAGGTGGCTATTATTACAGAACTGTCAAAACCAGCAACCAGCATGACATACACCTACCTCACACTTCTAAGTGAAGGGAAGTGCAACCCTACACTACCACTATCCAGGATGCAATGCTTAGCCCGACTGAAAACCAGACTGGAAACGTTGGACTGTCTTATAGATTGCTGTTTGTAGAGTGTGGCTCCCTAAATTTGTGAAGACATAACTGGAGAGACAGTTCTACTGTGGGAACAGCCTTCCCCCATTCTGCAAAAGGTACATTTGCAAACAATCCCACTGATTCTGAATGGCTGTTCATTTCTTTTTAGTCATCAACAGCCAGACCAAAAAACTTATTCAATGTGTTCACAAGGGAACAGATCTTAGCAAAATTAATCTCATCTCCTGTAAACAATAGCCTTCATGTGTGAACAAGAGTAGGCTTTATTATTTAGCTATTTGCCATTCATTCTCATGCCTCTAAAGCTTTTCTTCTGTCCAGAGAGCAGAACATCACATAATTTAGGTATCTAATATACACAATGCAACAAATGGCAAACATCAAGGAAGAGCTCATGAAAAACAAAAAGGCTAAGAATTCTTTGGCAAATGCTCAAAAGTAATGAAAGCTCTGAGAACAGAAGAAGAATGTTACAGTGTCCTCAATATTTTTATGACTAGCAATTTCATAAGCTTCCTATGAGTCTGTTGAGGAGGAAATGGGAATGTATAAACAAACCACAAAGACATGGTCTAGTGGTGAACTTGGCAGTGCTGTGATAATGGTTGGACTTGATGATCTTAAAGGTCTTTCCCTACCTAAACAATTCCATAATTCCATGATTCTATTCTATAAAAATCTGTAGGGCAACCACAATTAAATAGATACCATGGTCTCAGTCACAGCAGACAGAATTTTTGTTGCTTCTGTTATCTGAGCTATCGTAGCTATTAAATATGTCATTCCTTCAGAAAAAGGAGCTGACATTTAGCTGCAGAGATCTGTGACTAGGAACAGGCAATAAATTAGATAAGAATGTAAGAACAACTGTACTGAATCAGACCAAAAGAGCATCTAGTGCAGTACTGGGGCCTTGGAAGCAGAACATAACAGAGAGCGCAGTATGCAATGGATGGTACCCTGGAGACAAATGGGGTTAAATGAAGGACTCACTGAAGCCTTTGAAGGCTTTTTTTTCCTAGTTATGATAGAGAAAAGGTTCCAGGCAGTGCTAAACAGGATGCAATCGTGCTTTTTTCTCATTGAAGTTTAAGAAAAGTGAGACTGTAAATCTGAACATCAAATAATTTTTTAAGAGATGTGAAGTTTTTTTATAAACACATACAGAAATAAACTCCCTAAGTTTGAACTCCATGACATCTTTAATTTTACCTTTGAAAAAGTAATTTTTCAAAGTGAAAGGAGACTAATATTTTGGAGTTAAAAATAATGAAACAGTCAGTCTGCATCCTACAAAAATACTTTGTCCATGCTAAAATTAGCATATAATGAAATTAATTAGTGTTTCAGAGTTTATATAGGAAAAGGGTCACTAATTTTCATGTTGTCTTGGTGAATATAAGCTAAGAATAACCACCATGAGCAAATTCTTGAAGACAAATAGACTTGTAACATAGAGAAGAAATTGTTCAGTCTTTCTATATTTATATCCCTTTCAGTATCTGTGAACTGAAATGACAGTTTCTCCTCAGAAAATCCAAGTCTGAACAAAGGCAGCTAAATGCAAAAGATTTTTTACTCAAATAAAAGGACCTGAGTTCAGCTCCCAAAACATTTACATTTACAAATGTGTAGTTAGCTAAACCAGGCTTGAAATTACCTATAAACGCTGGACCGTATTTGATTAAATAAACAGGCATTTTGGTCAAAAATATATCTGAATAATTAAGCTCTTCTCTAAGTTCAATCAACCAGTGTGCTGTGAGATGACCACATTTTCAAAACTTTGTAAGTAAGCAAGATAGCCTGTAAACTGGGAAAGATGAAAAAACATACACAGATGCAAACTGAAATAAAAAACAAAAGATCAAAGTCCTATAACCAGGGACTATAAATACAAATTTTTTAGTGTATGATCTACTTTAAAGTTTGGAGCGTATAGTGGTTCTCATTGTCCTACTTGAAATGCCCCCAGATGCCTGATTTTCAGACCACAAAGCTCAATTATTTCCTGACTATCATAACACCTTGAGATCATAGCATTTATTAAAAAAACTCACAGAAACACTTATTGGAATAACAGGGAAATATATGTGTCATTTCATATTATATATTTGCTGTCACTGTCATAGCTCAGTCAAGAAAAAAAAAAGACTTCTTCAACCTAAAGTTTTGTAAAAGTCTGTTTCTTTTAAGTAAATCATACTGATGTTCCCAAAGGAAACAGTAACTAATTCTGCAAAGTGTTGTTTGTGGCTACAGAGTGGGTGCCACTATGCAGAAATGACAGTGGTAAAGCAGTAACAACAGCAGTTAGTTCCTTTCCCAAAGAACTGTATGGCAGTTTAAAAAATCTCCCTATTTTTAGGATTCTTTTTCTTCTGGTAAAGGTTTTTACTAGTTTTTTTCATCCATTTTTTAAAATGCAGCACAAATGGACCTACTACTACAAAGTAAGTTGCCACAGAAAGAAAAACAGGTATTCTAAAGAGAGATGATAGAAAAGACAATTTTTCAGAAACGCACATAGGGATTTAATTACTCACTTTCCATTTAAAGTTTTGTAAGAGGTGTCACAATGTCTACAGAAAAGTGAAAATACACGCTGTTGTAAAGAATATGTTACATCTCCCAGATGAACATCGAATTTTAACAATGTAAACCTATCATCACATTACCTGGGCCAGAATAACTAAAGAGCTCAGTCCAGTCTGGATCTGCATGGCTGGCTGGGAAACAGCCTTGCTGAAAGGGATCTGGGGGTCCTGGTGGACAAGCTGGCAGGGCCAGCAGTGCTCTGCTGCAGCAGCAAAGGCATGCCGGATCCTGGGCTGCATCCACAGGAGCATGGACAAGAAAAGGGGTGACAGGCAAAACTTGCACCAGGAGAGGATTCATCTCAACATAAGAAATAATTTTTTTACAGTAAGAACAATCAATCACTGGGACAACATCCCTAGGGATATGGTAAAGTCCCCATCAGTGGAGGTGTTCAAGCTGTCTTTGGACAGAGTGGTCAATAATGTCATCTGGGCACAAAAAATTGGACCAGCTGATCTTCTGAAATCCTTTCCAGCCTTAAATGTTGTTCTAGATTTTGCGATTTTTGAGAACTTTGTTATAATCAGTTTTTTGTCATTTTAGATATTAAAATAACGGTGAAAGAATTAGGATGTTTAGCTAAATGTCAAGAAATATCTTATTCATCTAGGAAAATTATATCTCAGCAAGAAATTATCCAGAGCTTTTGCTTTATGGCATGAAGATTTTGCAGGAGGGTAAATGAGATCTCAGAAATACATCTCTTCCAATCTTCCTTCTCCGGGTTGATTCTTTTCCTGGAATGAAGCTCCAAACCTAGACAAAAATCAGGTTTTCCTTCAGGAAAATTATCACTTTGACCCCTCCAAGTTCTGCCAGGTGGAGAAATCCTTGTACATTCTAATCCACTTTTCCTAATACCACTTTCCCCTTTCTTTTTATTGCTGCACTCAAATAGGTCACATGGTAGGACTGAACATCCTCAGATTATTTGTGCCTTGTTTTCCCTCCTCCTCCATTTAAAACTAATGCTTTTGCCTCTCCTCTCTCTTTGAAATACTCAAGCAAAACCAAAATCCAATATAAATATGGAGATTTTTATGCAAAAAAAAATTTCAAATTATTCAACATAAAGTCTCTGAAGAGGATTATTTGCATTGAATTACTTTTACCCTAGTTTACATTTAAAGGAGGCATTTGAACTGAAAAGGCTGTCACAAATCCCTTGGAAGTATTGGCATTTTTTCCAAAACACTCCATGTCTCATATGAAAGGAAGCTGACATACCATGAAACATTTAGTTTATGGATTTATTTATGACAGGAAATGCATTCTTCCTTAGGGAACTAAACTACTCTGAAACTGTTGAACAATGTTGCTGAACTTGTCAGCTCCAAACAGAAGGCCAAGTACAATCCTCCAGCATCCACCCCTCATCTGAACTGTTCACTCAAATATAGCACAGTGCAATGACTCACTGTTTAGCTCAGAATAATGACAACAGTTATGCCACAGGATTTTTTAACTGGTGCTTAAAACTGCAGACTTTGACTTGTCCTCTCTGAACTGTGCATGTTGAGAGAATGGGGGAGGCCAAGTAGTGAACTGCCATTAACAAATGCACTTTCTTCTTAAACTTGCAGAGCAGATGCTGCCAGCTGCTCCTAAAAATGCTGTAACTGTGGATGCCAGAGTATTGAGCCAGGTCTGGATAAAGGTTAACACTTCTACAAGATTTCCCAGTGGGGCTGACAAAGACCCTGATTTCCATGAGACAACCCACAGGCAGCTCCTCTGGGACTCAGGGCAAGGCTCTGCTTGTAATCCAGAGCCAGGAAAGAAAAGGAGAACCGAGGTGCTCTTCCTTGCAACATGAAAAAGCTTTGCCTCTTTCTACCAGTGAGATAATCCTCCCAGAAAAATTGCATTAAAGGGACAAGAGAACTAATGGGTTGTGGAGAGGAGAACACCACCCTTTAAAGGCGTAACAGAAGTCATACAGTATGAAACGCTGCAGGCAGCTCAGCTCTTTTTTTTTTTCTTTTTGTATTTCCAGCTGCACCTTATACAAAACTACTCCTGCAGTAGCAGACAAGGGAGAGGGGAGAAGTGTAGATGGGACAAGGCTCCTTCTTGAATCTTTTTCTCCTAGGCTGCATCTGGATGAAAGAAGGAGCTATGTTAGCACTGTCACCTAGCCCACAGATGCCCAAGCTACATTATCCAAGAGGATGTGTTACTTTTGCACACTGTAAGGCTGCTGCAGGTACAATACCATCTCTTTCTTCTAGGGGAGGGTGAGCATGAAGTAGATCTGCCCTATTCACTGCCAAAACTTAGAATTTATGGTACACTCTGACTCCAGATAAAGAAAACCATTTGGATTAGGTGACTAAACTGTTGGGACCCTTGGAAGAGACAGAAACTGGGTATCAAGTGATTTACTGGTAGTTCCAAAGCAACATATTGACCAGTTTAGAAAAGAGAATGCACAGAACTGTGATTACAACAGTAAATAAATATCACCAGCACTGGACAGAATAGGCTTCCTTATTTTCAAGCATGCAGACCACAAAGCAGGTGCTGACAGCTCAGTCACTGAAGGGAGAGGCAGATGCTCGAGCAATGCAGCGCAGGGCAGCAGCTGTCTGACAGCATCTCAGCAGCTGGAAACAGAGATTGAGGTAGCAACCACCTACCTCTACAGCTTTAAAGGGCATGGCATTTTCATCTCGGCATCTCCCTCTGAGGCCTCTGGGATCACCTGTGCCTATTAACCCAGTGAGGCAGCAATTCAAGGCTAGCATTTTCTGGTCATGCTTACTGCATAAAAGCCAATCAAGCATTTTTATGCATAGTCTGTGCTGTTTCTCAGTGTATTACTGCTTATCTTCTGTGAGTCCTTGCAGGTTTGTGTATTCTCATATCACTGCTGTTTCAATTTTTGTGTAATGTTTTTTATCTCTTCTCCATCTCAGGAGATAAGAAAAACACTCTTGTAGTATAGTGGAAACCAGACTTTTTAATTTTTATATGACAGGAAACATACCAATGGAAGAAGAGAACATACATTTAGGACTTAAGAGAAATAAAATTTCAGCACTCCACTACCATGGATTCCCTAGCCCAGTTCTTTAAATATTCATGAATTATTTCAAATTTTATATCTCTATTATATATAAACATATAACATCATTGTACATGCTGCAATTCTAAATTTAGATTTTTGTCTATTCCTCCCTTCATAAAGATGCAACAATATCAACATTTTGAAATGCTGTATGCAGCACAGATTTAATTATTTATTCACCTGGAGGGTTGCGTTTCTATTGATATTTATTGCTTGGTTTTGTCTCAATAAAGAGTCAGTGTACAATAATAACAACATTAAATTTCAGCTTCAGCATGGGAGTCCCCCACTGACTGTAACAGTCAAAGCCAGAATGTGAACTTCTGGCAGCTGCAAAAAATGTCCCAACCCAAGCCCAGGGGCAAAACTGGATCATAAGATATCTTCCATCCTAGATAAATGAGAATGCAGAGGTCTTTTTCCTCATAAAGGACACAAGTTTAATGCTTTACTCTCTTTAGGGTTCTGGGGCTTTTTCTGCCCAGGCCATTGTCCCAGTAACTGTTGGTATTTAGTACTGTGAAGTGAGTTTTGATCAGTGATTTAACAAAGCTGGTAGGTATGACCGGTAATTTGTTTTTTATCATAAAGTGTTCTCAGCCAAAAAGTGTTTTCTATGGAAAATTCCCAACCAGTTCTACTACTAGCCAGACATCTGGAGTGGTAGTTGGAGGCGTTTGTGTCTGGAATGACTGCAGTACCGTGAGAGATGTCACACCGTGACCTCAAAGCTAACCCCACAACCCAGCTGCATATCCTGTGCTCCCTGCAGGGATCTAAACCTTGAAATCCTTGCTGGTTTTCCCTGTGCATGTAGTTATAGCACCTAGAGAAGGAAATGAAAGTATCTGCTCACTGTGAAGCACCAGAACAAAGCTACAAGCTAGGTGCAGCCATCACAGCAGGTTTAGTCTCCCTTGAGGAGCAGGAAGTATGACTGAATTACAGAGGCGTTTCCATGTGCAGCTAGATCTACATTCTGTGAGTCAAAGAGCTGAGAACATGAAGTAATCACTGTGAACTAATAAACAGTGGGAAAGTTCACAAGGTGCCCTGAGTAACCACCCTGGGTTCCACAAACATGTTTTAGCTCTGCCACAGGGTCAAGCAGAGATGGAATGGCACTTGTGCTTCCGACTTGCCAGAGCCGAAATGTCAGAAAACACATGGCATGAGAGGAGAATGGCCAGGTCTAATGACAAAACCTCTTCTCAGCTGATTCTCACATAATTAATTAGCTCCTTGCTTGTCTTTTAGGTCTCTCTCTCCCAGCAGTCATTAAAAAAAAAGATCTCCATAGCTTTCTAGTTTAGTGGAGTTTGGCTTACACTAGGTTGCCAATCCCAATATGATGCCTCTGCCTGAGCAGGTGGATCCTAATGTTGTGCAGAATCAAGTCCTCTTAGCTTTGAAGATCTACCTTTAGCATCTGCTGTAGACTTTACCTAGGAACTGAAATGTGTGCCATCTGAAAGAATTAACAACCCTTTGGGAACCTTCTCTCTTCAGCAGACAAAGTGCCAGTCTAATTTTTCAGACCAGATTATTACACAAAGCTGCTGCTGTGCACCCACCAGTCATATAAACCCCACTTTGCCTTGTTACTGCAATACATGCAGTAACACTGTCCTACAGTGGGTATAAAATACAACTGTATTTGACAAAGTCCCTTCGAAACAAAAGAAGTTGCCCATAATGGGTGTGGTTTGGGATTTTTAAAGATCACTACTAAAATCATACAAAAGGAAGCAGTTGAGTGAAAATGACTGTAGGGCTGAGGAAAGTGAATTTTCCTTTAGAGCAGTCTAACAAAACTTTCAATTTCCCACATTCCTGGGGAAATGTGCTTCAATCAGCTCCTCTCATTTTACATTTCCAAAGGCACTGGGCCAAACTGAGGAAGTGCAATCATGAACTCTCCCACATCCAGGGAATCATCACCAGGGCTGACTTTGTTTCATCATCTCTCAAGCATACTGTCAAGAAAAAGTACCAAGCTTGCCTGACGTGCAGCTCTGAATACTCCCAAAACTGTTGTGATGCTCTAGTGCTGGCAAACATGTGAAACTCCAAGCTTTTGAAAGTCTCCTAATGCAAAGGTTTCTTTTGTGGAACTGTTTCCGATTCTTTTTTCCTTTCAACACAAGGATATTTCTAATTTCCAGTTCTGCAGGCTGAAGTAGGATATTATATACCTTCCAGAGTCTGATGTAGACATTAGGTACAGGGCGAAGTTGCTAGGAGACCACAGATGGAGCAAGGAGCATTGCAGGAACACAGCAGCTTTTCACACAGGGCTGATGAGAATGCCTGCATCAGCAGTCAGCCCTCCACAACTTAAAACAAACCAGACAACCTTTTGCTGCTTACGTAAAGATGTACTTTGGGATAGGACCATTAAATTGTTATAAAACCAGCACATCACAACCTGAATGATAAGCAAGGCAAGAAACACTGAAAAGGATTACACAGACAACACCTGCTGCTCTCTCTCATTGTTTTTGGGAATGGCCCCTTCACTTAAAAAACAGAAATCCCATTTACACAAACAAATGTTGGCACTTTCTATGTGGGTCCTGGACCCAAGTGGCATATCACTGAAATACAAAGGGGAACACTTAATGAACCAGCAGAAGATGGAATGCACTCTAAAATTCATTGCCCATTTCCATGTTATTCCGGAACGTGCGTCACTCACTGTGGCCATAAGCCATTACAATCTATAGAGCCCTTTTGACACTTCTGTGCCCTTACTCACAAGTCAGAGTTCATGCTAGTTAAAATTACCACTTGGCAAGCAGAGATTAGAGTTTCATCAAACTCAGGCTTTCATTGTTTCAGTTGTCATGATCACAGGCATTTAAATAGACAACATAAACCAAAACTAATGCAGCTGCATGGCGGTAAGGTCATACATTTTAGACATGCTAAACTAATGGTTCTATCCATAAAGCTTTATTTGTCACCTACATATGGAAAGTTGAAGTATAGAAAGTCTGAATCACATCTAAAATTTAAATGAAAAAGCTGTGACTGATCAAAGTTGTGAACCTCCATTTCAGTTCAGCTCTTTCCAGTGGGATCATCTATCCTGAGAGGTCATTAACCTGTTCACTCTTGAGGTAGGACTTACCTGACAAATATTAATTCATATATTTCATCCTATATTAGACACTGCAAGCATTTCAGATGAATACAGGCTAAATTTACTCTCTTCATTTAAGAGGGAGCTACAGTAACAAGTTTAGCCATACCTGTTCACACTGTGAGTGTTTGAAATTAGATGATGTTAATGCCTACACTGTTTGAGTGCAGCCTACAAATCCAATAATAAAATAGCTTTGGCAATGCACATCTGAAGGTTAGAAAATTCAAGTGATAATACTGAAACAAAGTGCCATGCAAATGCAAGGTCCCACCAAACTCACCTGAGAATAAATTAATCACATTGAAGCCAGTATCAGCTAGAAATGTTCTGCTCTACTCTGTTTAGAGTATTTCACAAACTAGTCATGAGAAAGTGAGCAAAAAGAAAGGTAGGGGCATGTATTTGCTTTGGCTTTGGATTACAGTATTTACAGGTCTAATTCTCTCGTTACAGTAACATAAATAATTTCAAATATAGATGAAATTTTTCTGCTGTAGCAAAACATCTTGCAATGTGTTTTGAATTGCAGTGGTAGGGCTCAACCCTTAAGTTTTAGACAAGAACACCTGCACACAATTTATCTAAATAATTGTAGTTAATTTCAGCAGCTTCATGTAAATCGCTTAGTTTTCCTCTGAGTTCCCAGTTCTTATTTCTTCATGACCCCATTAAATAAACTTTCATACACCACAAAAATAAGCAGATAATTTTCTCTCAGGAAATCTCATTAGTGGAAACGAGGTACGTTCTGTCACAGCAATCCTTTTGAAAAAAAACTGAAAAGGAGGTCTTTCTCTTTCTTTGGGATATACACCACACATTAATTAGGTAAGCTTTGAAGCATGATAAAAAGTTATCCAAGTAATAATATTCTCTAGGAATTCCATATCTGCACTGCAACCTTTCACTGAAGGTCAATGCCCTGGAGAATTCCTCTTACAGTATTATCTCTACCTATTAAAATAATGTAATTCCACTTTATCTAAAAAAAATGTAGTAAAGTATGAAGCACATCCTATACTCAAGTAACACTCACTTAAATGTAGGAGGCAATTTTAAATCAATATTTTCAGACTAAAGTCATAAAGCACTACATATAAATAGTTGTACAGAATATAAATCAAAAGAGTGGTTCCAAAGTAAAATTTTATGCTGAAAGAATAAAAATGTATATCAAATTCTACATGCAGTGTCTGAAGCAAAAGTCCCTCTTTCATACTAAGGCTTTAGCTCATTCTCAAGTAATGGGATTTTGCCTCTAGTAGAACTGAGTTTGAAAAAAATTACACAGTGACCTGAAGCCTCCTCTATCACTCACAGGGGAATGATCAGCCCATTTTCTGTTACAAATATTTCTTTCTAAGAGGGCAGGCTTGTTACAACACTGATGATAGGATTTGTGTGTTCTGCTATAATACAGCTCGCTCTCTCTTTTTGCAAAATAACAGTTTTCTCATTACCCTTCAAGTCCCAGGCTGCTCACACAGGTATAAGGAGTGCTGGCACAGAGTCCCCATCCTCCTTATGCATTTGTGCTGCCTCTGGCTCTGCTGGAAGTGCCAAATGCCTGCGTAGGTGTCAGCTGCACACCACTGTGCTCTCATCAGCGTGCCATGAGCTCTGACTCAGAGCAGGGAGCATCATCTGGATACAAACCAGATCTGCTTCATACACCTGGCCACCATTCTGAGGTCCATCATGTGGATTCTCTGCTTGTTTTTTCTGCTTCTGTTGGGGTCAGGACTGAAGGCACTCGAGACAGTATTTCATGTTCAGACTCAGGTGTTTATTGTTTCTTATCAGTGAAACAGCCTCACAACCATGAGTTCTGCAGCCTTTCATTAGCAAGGCACAAAATGGCTAACTATCTCTTGTTACAAGGTCTTTTAAGACTAAACTGTCCAATTAAGAACTGTCACCTGGATTATTTGCCTTTTTAACCCAATAAGTGATCCCTCAATGCCCACAATGCAGATTTTTCTGTCCAATTACAAAACATCACCCCAACCCATGAAGAAGGAAGAAGAAGAAGGTAGAGAAGAACAACCTGCCTTCCGCCCTAAAACCTCCATCCTGCTTCATATTTATTTCTATATTCTAAAACCCCAAACTCTAAGTTTTCCACCCTGTGATATTACACACTTCTAACCAACTACACACCCGTAATCCCAGTGCTGTTAGTCAATTCTGGAAGCCTTCTCCACAGCCTCAGGTCAAATGCAGTGCTCGCTTGTGGGTCTGTGCCTTTCAGCACAGAAAGTTTAAAATTCTCAGCATCCAGGGTTCCAACACATCACTGCCCACACTAGCACTGCTCTAAGGGGCAAATTTTTCATAAAGTCTACATGGTTGTACAAAGAAGTTATTTTTGTGATCACTACAATGAACACCTTCATATGATAACTGTGTATCCAGATAACAAGCCTCATTTCATCATCTACTAATGCACTTGATAGGTGAAAATCTTATCCTAAATTCCTGTTTATGTGATATGGTATTTTTTTTTAATTTATTCATTTACTTTTTCATCCTAACTTTTTGAGACTTGAAGTGTCACTTAATAAAATATTCACTGCTATCACAGGGATGAACATTTCAAGAACCACAAAAAGTAAATCCTTGCATTCTGGTGAATTCAGCCTTCAGATGACAACAAAATACATCCATCAAAGCAATTTAGAAAATACACATATTCCATAAACCTTCACACAGGGCGACCTAAAAGTTAAGTCATGTATTTAAGAGCTGTCCAAGCACTTACGGGCTTGGGGCCATGATGACTTTCCTGAGAACCTCGTTCAAGTGCTTGACCACATCTCCCTTATATCCAATCTGAACTTCCCCTGATGCTGCTTCAAGACATTTTAATGCACATGGAACATTTGCTAAGGGGAATCTGTGGCACAATGGGCCCCTACATGTTTTTTTTTTTAAGTGAAAAACTGCTGACTAACAAAAATAGGGATCACTCTAGCCAATTTAACATTGTCTGGAAGGCAAAAGTCATGCCAACTGAATTTAGAAATTATGAGTATGTTTTTAATTATGATGATCATTGACATAGCCACTAGGAAAAATTAGGTATTCCTTGCCACTTGTAGGAGGACTCATGTGATAGAGTGTAGAAGCTCACAGCAGAGACATCCACATTTAGGTTAAGTACATAGATCTCCCTTACAGACAACTAAAAAAGCACACATTTTTAGGGAGTGATTCATCTCATCCTAGAGTAGACATCTAAACTAGGACAAACTAAAGTAGACTTCTTCAAAAGTCCTTATTGCAGTAGTTTACAGGGTAAAGATGGCCACATGAGAGGAACCCTAATCTTAATAAATTTTAAAACAAATCAGAGTATGCCTCTATGAAAGATGAGCTTTATTTTTAAGCACAGCTTCCAGGTTAGGTACAAAGGTAACAACATTCTACAATATCACTGTTCCTCCTGCCCTGAAATCTATCACACCCAAAACTGAAGACAGAACAATTAAGAAATTATGATGAGCTTCTCAGAACCCCTGCTTTCAGTTTAAGTATGATGAACTTTTTTCTTCTGAATTCTAAAGGATGTTTATTAGCACTTTTTGAAAATATTTGGTTATTCCCAACATTTTATTCTATACATATTTTCTCTACAATTTCTTTATGTCTTTCTTTTACAGGTTTTCTTATGCAGACAGTGAAAATAAGAGGAATTTTCTAAAAATAATGTGTGTTAATGAAAATAGTCACAAAAAGTGAGTCTCAGAGTAAAACATACACTTTCAAAATGTCCCTACAATTGAAGCAATGACTCAAAAGAAAGTGAAAATATGGAGAGGCTCTGGAAGACAGCTCTCCCAGCACATACCAGTGTAGTTAGCACATACAACTGCCTATAGCTATTGGAAAAGCAAATAAAATCAATCAAAAATATATATTTTAGTAGGATTAAATTAACATCTGTTTGAAATAGTTTTATATCAAAACTGAAAATGCTATGTCTTCTGGTATCTTCAGTCTTTTAATGCTTATTTTGTGTTCAATGAATGTTCACATGAAACTTAAATAGAATTTTCTTCAAGATGCATAGTCCAACATATTTTTTCAGAATGGTATTCTTTTGAATATGTTGGTATAGGACCAAAAGAAGCAGCACAGCAGAGGAACTTGAAAATTGTTACAAAAAGACATCTGGCTTTTCCTCCGCTGTGCCAAAGTAGGGAACGGAAATGGCATAGCATGGGAAGGAAGCACATTAACAGTGAGAAAGAGCAGGCAGTCCACAGATTCTTCTTTTATGCAGGTTTACACCAATTTGGAGAAGGGGCCTGTGGCCCATCAGAGCTGCAGACATAGTGATACAAGTGTAAACTCTCTGGCACAGAACACAACAAAATGAAGCAGGTCCATGTATCACTGACTAGCTGAGAATAAATAGCAAAGGGGTTACCTTAATCGGGCTTCCATCTGGAGTAAGAACCTCTTCTGAAAGCTCCATCATCTTCAGTGCCATCAGGGCAATGGCTTTGGCATGACTAAGGCTTTTCTTATGGAGCCCTGCTGCAACGCAGTACGCATCACCTATTGTTTCCACCTGCAGCAATCAGAGAAACCCGGAGTTATGGTGTGATAATGAGAGGGGAAGCCTGCCATTAGGGCTGCAATCAAATAGCATTGCTAAACAAGCGAGCAAAACATCCATAAATAAGCAATTACACAAAAGAGCATAATTACCTGAGTCTGCAAACAGGTACAGGGAAAAACCGACAAGAAACAGCACAGTGGTTTATCACTTAATAACCAAAGGAGATTGTCTAGAACAGTGTATGGTGTCAGCTGAGATATGACAACATTCTCCCACAGCAGTAACACAGAAAATTGCATTTTCCTAAATGAGAAATCACTTGCACCTTCATTTCACACTATCCTGGCTGAGTTTGCTGTTGGGTAAGAGTAGTGCCACATAATTATAATTCGTAATTGATATTTGATATGCTAGAAAATTATACCAGGAAGAGAATTGCAAAAAGCAAAACATCACCATAAAAAACAGTGAAGACTATCTAACTTCTCATCAGCGGGTAGCTCTTCCTGGTATAATTTACAAAGAGATGCTATTGCTACAGACTTTTGCCTGCACCTTTGTCCCTTATTTTCAAGTAAGAATTGATGTCTCTCTCTACCATGGAGAATATCTTACTCTGCATTCCCTACCTGCAGCCATGAAGCTCAGCAGACAGACCCCTCTGGTCTCTTCAGGCAGGCCTTACTGCTCTCTTATCCTGATTTGGTTTAAAAAGAGCTGGCCCCCAGGAGGAAGCGGGAGTGAAATGAATTGCAGAAACCCTCTGGCTCTGGATAAAGACAGCCTGAGAAACAGTGCAGCCCTCGAGGCCTGCAGCTTTATTTACAGCATTGTGTTTTGCAGTCTGTTTGCTCACACATCTGTAACATTCTCACACAAAATCCATTAACATGAGCCCAAGCAGACCTCAAGGATTAGCTGAGGTTTTGTGACACAACTAATCTGGCTTTCATTCTGCACACAACGCTACAGGAATGCCAGAAAATGCTTCAGCAAAGACTAGGGTGAGAAGAAAGCAAGCACTGAGAAAGGAGTTATTCAGAGAATAAATATAGCTGATTCATCTCTCTGCAGAGAATCTACTAAGTAGTAGGCCTGGTTCTTCTCAGATTAATTTCCAGTCTTGATAAACTGGAAATAGTATCTCAATACAAATAGTACCTGAAATAGTAAGCATCACATGTAAATGTACCCAGAGCATGAACCTAGAACAGGCTGAGCAAATACTTCCCACCACCAAACTCAATCTGCTGCAAGCCCATTGTGAAGTTTGCCACCTTAACCCTTCTGGCCGATAGTGCAGGAGGATGTAAATATAGATAAGAAGCTGAAGGTTTCTCCTGAGCTGAGACAGCCATTAGAGCTCCTTCAACACCTCTGAAATCTCCTAATAGTACTTGTATATAGAACAAAACATGTAGGAGCAATCAATACTGCTGTCTGCCTGTTTGCCATATCTCAGGATGTCTGTCCATAAGAAGCAGACACTACCAATGCCCGGCAGTTTAGGAGTTTGTTTTTCCAAAGATAAATGGGTGGGCAAGAATATATCAATGGCTGGTGAAGAATGTAGAAACTGGGCAAAAAGACAAAGAAGCACAGTGAGAAGTAGTATCAGAAGTTAAAAAGACAGTCTGGATGAAATAGATGTTTAAAACTGTTCTAAATTGGAAGGAAGCATTAGCAGAAATCCATTGTCATTCTTTAAAATCAAGAATAAATATCAGTAGGAGCAGACTCAAAGGGGTTACTAGAGAAAGAGCTGAGTCTATGATGTCAAATACAAAAATTAAACACAAATTCTGCTCCTTGTTGAATGACCTAATTTCAGAATTGCTTTTCCACTAAAGTTGGTTGCATAGATGTGGGATCATATACTGTTCCTGCAGTGTTCAGACAAAACTACTTATTTTGTTAGCTTCTTCCCCCTTGGAAATTTCCATAGCTGTAATTTCACAGCTAAATTCCACACACTGAATGTACTGTACTACCAGAAAAATGGGACTGAAGCTGCCTCATGTTCATCTTTATACAAAAATAAAAGCTATAATAATGCCATTACTCTTTAAAGTGCTTGTCCCTATGGAGTTCATCTGACAGCAATACTGGAGAAGCAGGGGAAGGACTACGACTGCTTAGACAGACCTGGTCATTTAAACTGAATGTGGTGAGTACTGACAGGCCTGTCTAATGATTTATCATTCTGTAACCCTGTTTTCAGTCACTTCTAGGATTTTCCCCACTAAGCATTTAAGCTGAAATTTTTATTATGAGTACCTCCACCAAACTTTAACCTTTAGTTCCATCCTTCTTCAAAACCAGATTTGACAAATCTTCTGAAAGTTCCAGGAGTTGTTGTAATTCAGACTGTCCATGGCATTTGCCTTTGATCCACTCGTATGGAGTCATAAAATCATTGAATGGTTTTGGTTGGGACATTTCAGGATTATCTAGTTTCAGCTCCCCTGCCATGAACAGAGACACCTTCCACTAGACCAGGGTGCACAAAGCCCCATCCAACCTAGCCTTGAACACTTCCAGGGATGGGGCATCCACAGCTCCTCTGGGCAGTCTGTTTCAGTTTCTGTCTCAACACCTTCATTGTGAAGAATGTCTTCTTTATATCAAATACAGTCACTTTTGGTTCACAACCAGTGACTGTTGTCCTGTAACAATAGACCTTGGTGAAATTAAAATGTCTCTCTCCATTATTCCTATAAGCCCCATTTATACATCAAAGGTCACAATAAGATCTCTTTTCTAAGTGGAATAACCCAACTCTTTCACCCTGTTTTCTCAGGAGAGATGCTCCAGCCCTCTGGTCATTTTTGTGGCCCTCCTCTGGACTCGCTCCAAGACATCCATGTCCTTTTTTTGCTTGGGGCACCAGACCTGGATGCAGCACTGTAGGTGGGGTCTCACCCGAGCAGAGCAGGAATCAGCTGCCTTGACCTGCTGGCCACATTTTTTTTTGATGCATCCCAGAGTATGGTTGGCTGTCTTTGGCTGCAAGCACACATTGCTGGCTCATGTCTAATTTTTCATCTACCAATATTCCCAAGTCCTTCTTCAGAGGGATGGTCTCAATCCATTCATCCACCAGTCTGTATTAATGCCGGGGATTGCCCTGACCCGGATGCAGAACCTTCACTTGGCCTTGCTGAACTTCACAAGGCTATATGAGGACATTGAAATAGAGACTGCAACAGGAGTGATACATCACACTTCAGAATTTCAGGCTGGGCCCTTGAGTGAGTCAGATGCACACAGGGAAGAAGGGAATTTCTCCTGTCTCAGCTGAGGAGTAGCAATTGGACTAGAAATACAAAGTACTGCTCATAGCTTGCTCCAAATTATCGTCTGGGTAGACCCTGAAACTGTGCACACCAGAGAGCAACCTACTCCATAAATATTCAATGCCAACAGGATTAAAAGAAAAGGCAGGCACTACTCAAAGTGTCTAAAAATTGCTGCACTCAGATCTATTTGATACTTTTTCAGATGATGATATACAGCAATAAAACTCCAGAGGAAATCTCCACCATGTGATAAACTAGATTCTGAGTTTTTGACTTTGTAATGTGACTTTTAAGATGCATTAGTAGTGGTATATTTGATTTTTATATTCTTCCTAGATACATATGCAGGAAAAGATATTTTGCTTTCAACCTTTTAAGACTGAAATGCCTTATCCTGCTTCTTTAAAAAAGTGAAATAGATACTGTTCTGAATACTAAAGCAGTTTTTGCATATGACTGACACTTTACCATTAATAAGACAGAATATTTTTTTTGTAATTAAATTATAGTTTCTTACTGCTCCTAATAATTCTAGCTACTCATTGATTTCCTGGCCTTATGTTACCAAGTTTTCATCCGTTTTCACTGATTTACACTTACCATAGCCAGCTTCACTGGAGTTTTCATTAATTGGGAATTAATACACAGTACAACAGAAGAGAAGTTGAACTTGGATTTCAAGAAAAAGACCAATTTCTAAAAACTGCACAACAGAATTTTTATTCTTAACTAACAAATGAAGAATCCAGGAAGCACTGCAGCTACTTACACTGCTATTCCAAAGCCTCCTCTTAAGTCTTCTCTAACTCTCAAGTCACTGGAACTGTGACTGTCCAAATGTTTTCCAGCCAGGCCCTCAAAAGATCCCATATTAAAGTTATTAATTAGTTGAAGTGGTTGTGTGTGCTCTACAGTTCAGGAAAACTTTCTAGACAGTTATCCCAACACTGCTGAATACTGAAGAGTGCTCATGCATGCAATTGCAGCAGGGAGCAAACACCTTCTGCTTTTGAGAAGTCATTTTCTACACAGCCAGCTTCTGTTGGTCCTCAGTAGATACTGTATGCCTGCTTTAGATGTGAACAGTAATTTTTACAGAGGGTGAACCCCATAGTAATTGTTTTACAGTCACTTAGCCTTAATTCATAACCATTTGGGATGGAATATGGTTTACAGATCAATTTGGCAGCACAGAAGTCAGAATGTAATTCCTCCAATTCTAAAATGTCCAGAGAAAAGAGATTAATAACCTGATCCCTGGACAGCTCCAACAGGTCTCTTCCAACTACCAGTAGCTAAACCTTGTGGTGTCTTTTGTTATTAAACTGAGAAACTGGAAGTTTTAGTCAAATTATGTTTATGGATATAAAGTCAGGGTGTTGTTTCAGCGACAGTTTTTAAGGGAAAATATGGTGCACTGAAGGAACATCCCTGCTTTGTATCCTTCATCCTGAATTCAGGAATATGCACCAGTCATTAACTTTCTGAACTTCCAGAGGTAACAAAAAACCTGAAGTGTCACACTTCATTTCACAGAGTGCCATACATGGGGCAGAGATACCATTTTTTTAGTGAAACCTGAAATGTCAGGCTGAAGATTTTTCACCAAAAAAACTCAGGAATTCAAACATTAAATTCTAATGAGTCCTACTCAGAACCTTTTTCAAAGCACAGCTTGGAAATCAACATAAAAAAACATAATTGTAGGGGTCACTCTGTGGCAATTCTAATCTGAAATTTCTACTGCAATCAGAAATATTAAATACATTGAAAGAAGTAGCTGGAGGGAGAATTGGCTCTAGTTTTAGTCCTGTCTCTCTCAGCAGGTTTCCTGTGAAAACCTAATATATAATTTGTACTAGAACTATTAAAATGGAGTACTCACTACTATTTTTTTCAGGTAAGAGACATAAATAAATCTGAGTGCAGTTTGTGTGGTTTTAATGGGTTAAATTAAACACATATCAATCAGGCCTCTTTGTTCACAATCAAAATGAAATACACACCAAAAATGGGTCTAAAAATTCAAAAGTTGCTGTGTTTTTTCAGGAAGAAAACCTACCTATTTAACAGCATGTCTTTTGTAGATCCTTCACCTTCCTCTGAAGGGTACTTATGTACTATTGTTTTCATCTCTAAAATACTCACAGGGCTGCATATGTATTTATTATCTCACTCATAAGGGTTGTAATATTTAGCACCCATTTAACCTAAAATAATTTATTTCACTGTCCTATCTTACAGCCTGTTCTACGGTGGTTTTTTTAAAAATAAATTGGAAATAAAAAGTGAGACTGCCTTCCAGCTCAGGATAAAGAACTACAGGATACTCCTGCTACACACAGATGACCAGAATATAGGATTACTTTGGAAAGCAAATATGTAAGAATTGCATATCAAATGTTTGTTAAATTTTCTCTTTGTTGAGAAAAGGGTGATGTTTAAGGAAAAATACATTATGCTGCTCAAATTTTTTGTGTTTGTTTTCCACTGACATATATGGGTAAAATATATAAGTGTATCATACACATAAAGTTTAAATCATAAAGTTTAAATAGAATAACCAGACTTAGATATTCTTTAGCCATGTCTTGATTTCTTACCCTTCTTTTTATAGACTAACAGATGTTTCTTCCAATTGAATTGATTTTCCATATGCATTGAATCCTGCTTATGGTCTCCCCCCTTTCTGCTATTTTAATCACCAGAAATATTTATTTCTGCTTAAGTAAGTATGTGTTCATAATCACTGTAATTTTAAGTTGGCAAGGAAACTTGGAATATTAAACAATTTCTCTATGCTCCACACCCTGTTTACAGACACAGTGTACAAAGTGTATATGCTATGTTTAGCTGAAGAGAAGATCATTACCAAATTGTTTCTTATCACATATGAATAATCTGCCAATAGCCTGAAACTATCCTACTGCTGGGAGATACTCTATAAAACTTTATTTTGTAAAACTGAAATAATAACAAACAGCAGTTGCAATTATATCAGCTTCCTCTTAAAGAGCTTGAGAGTGAAGAAAACAGAAATAATGAGCAGGGAAAGGGGTAATGCTTTAGCTAATTGCAGTTTAATGCTCTTCTGTTCATCACTTAACTATTCTCTCTGAGAAAACTAACTTTTCTAGTTTGTTTGTGGGTTTTTGTTTTTTTTTTAACTGAAGAGCATTATTCTCCATCTTAACCTGCCTCTCCTTCTGCCTGATTCCTATGCATGTTTACCTTCTCCCAGAAAAATACAGACGCAGCGTTCTCAGTGCATAAAATGTTTACTGAGCAGGTAACGCTTTTCGAAACACTGTATATTAAAAAAAATCTAGAATTTTAAAATATATCTGTCTTTTATAACAAAATCTGTGGGGTGCTTTTCCTGATAATAACATTATTTGCACCTGCATCAGCCTACAGTTGATACCAAACGGGGGAGACAGGTCAATTTTCAATTTGCTCTAGGGCTGGACTGCCATCCTGAGTGACTTCTACAGGCAGGATGAATTGAAAGCTCATGAAATTCAGTAAGGATATGTGCAAACTCCTGTCCCTGGGGAAGAATTTCTCTGGAACTGATACAGCCAACTTCCTGAAGAGTGGCTCTTTGGGAGAGACCCTGGGGGTCTTGCTGGGCAGTAAATGTCACATGGGCCAGCAAGGAGTCCTGGGAACAAAGATGGCCAATGACATTCTGGATGTATGAACAGAGGCCAGGGAAGTGCCAATCACCCCTCACTCAGCACCTGTTAGACTCAGATACCACATCCACTTCGGGGGTCCTCAGTGCAAGACAGAGATTGATAAACTAGATCCAACTTACTGGGGCCAGCAAGATGGTGGGGCTGGGAAAACGGGCTGGGAGAGCTGGGCTTGTCCAGACTGGAGCAGAAATGGTTTCATGGCACTTGAGGGGATACAAGTGGGCTCTCCACAGTGGTGGAGGGTGAGACAGCAAGAGAAAAAAAGAAATCAGCATCCTTATGAATTAGGAAACAGGGAAACCTGTGAAACCTTACTGACAACAAGGTCTTACTCAAATAAAAAGAAGCTTTTCAAAGCAATCAAGCATCTGCAGACAGTGAAGATTTTCATAGATGCTTCAGCAAATATGGGGATGAGGAACATAATCTTTTTATTTTAGGGAATAAATCTCAAAATGAAAATGCTACAAAGAAGTTTGCTCTATGAGCCTGACATTTCACAAGTAGCTCACAAGGCATCTATTGCTTCTTCAAGCATCTGCATTCAGTACAAGTGCAGACCATTACTATGCACTATTTTGGCAGATTCTAAGGTAATCCAAGCTTTAACTATATGATATATCCTGTTCTCAAATACAGCTATTAATGATGTTACTAACTGTTTCAATGGGACTGAGCAATGATGAGGTGTTTTGACAACAGTCATCACATTCATTTGTATAATGTATAGAAATTCAGGCTCTGAATTAATCACTTTAGTGTTCTAGGGGATTATTGAGGGACAACAGACTATCCAGGCTCAGTGGCACTATAAAAAAAATCAAAGAAGGTAGAAAGAAATAACTTGAGTGGATGCTATATGAAAGAAATTAAAATGCAGTAAAATTTTTTTCAGCCCACTTAAAATACACTCTGTGGATTAACCATAAAATGGCATCAAACTATACTATTATTAAGTAATTATAAAACACATGAAAAGTAGATTACACTAGCAGGGAAGAAGCAATATTTCAGCTGCAGCTGCATCTTACAGACTGCAAGCTGCTAAGATGTAGCAGGTGTAATCTACACAGGAGGGATTCAGTTCACCTAACCAGAAATATGTCTAATACAGCAATTTGAATATGAGCTATTCACTCTCAGTTCTCTTCATAACCAATGAACTGAATGGGAACTCTTGCAGTTACCTGACCTGTGCTAAGAACCTACCTGTGCTAAGAACCTCCTTCATAAAAAACAGTCTAACACAAAAAAATTCACACTTACCCTATAAAATCAAACTTTCCTCTACTGACTGTGAGGATAAGTCTAAATTATTAACTCTATGCTAAAAGTAGCGTAATTTCACCTCTATCTCGGAATTGTAGAAAAGGAAGGATTAACAAGACTGTGTGAAGAGACAGAAGGGCAGATTGAACCTCTGAAGGTCACAGAGGTAGGTCAATTTTAAAAGAAGGACATGGCAAGTTCTGCAAAATCAAATAACCTTTTAGGAAAGCTGATCTCTAGATTGTCAGAGGAACCAGTAGAAAAACTTTCTACACTCTACAGATCAGTTTCCTTTCCAGTCTTTGATATTCATCTAGAACAGCATTTATTGGAGGTATGAACCTGAAGTGATTCTTATAATGACCTTAACATCAAAATCAATGCCTTCTAGCATATTATTTTGATTTGAAGACCTGGATTTCAATTCTTATTGAGCAAAGTCAAAGTTCTATATGTACTCCTCAGCCTAGACTAACTGGAGCACATCTTAGCTTCCTGCACACCCAGGCTGCATTTCCATGGTAGCATATAAATATTAAAGGAGATGGGTTTATAAGTTCCATCCCAGCATGAGGCCAAAATTCAGGATATGAATGAACACTGGAAATTATCAGGGCCTACAGTAAAGACCTATGCTTTCACGAAATATTCATTATCCTGTTTATCCATATTTCATTCCATCTGCAAGACTGAACTAGACAGTACCTCAAAACCATGTATTTCTTTTATGAATGCTGAAATGTCTTCCCTCTAAAGGAATACAGTCAAATTCAGCTTTAAGATGAATCTCTTGCAAGTCTAACTGTAAAGGAAACATTTGAAGTTATTTGTATCTCCCAAAGGCTTTTCTTTCATCTGTTTTCTGCCCTAAGTTGTACAGCAGGAGAATAAGGAAAAGGCTGTGGTATATGGCAACACGGTGCTTCAGACTTTTCATTTGGGCTTCATTATTCCTATCCATGACTTCTAGTCCAGCAGCAAACAGGACAGCTTTTAACAGGTATGGGACAAAAACTGAAGAAAATGGAGATTCTCTCCTTTTTAGTTTTAAGTCAGCAATCTCAGCACTCATCACAGGAACAATTTATTTGATATCCATATTCTACCTGAAGATGTCATTGACATCTCACATATTTCCTTCTACCCAAATCATTCTCGCAGTATCTCTGCAGATCAGTCATAACCTTACAACGTTCTCATTCTTGATGGAACTCACATTACCAAGCATCAGTCTCACAAAAATGAAGCTTTAATTCAGTCTACTCATCAATACTCTTTCTATAGTAACTGAAGAGAAAAATGAATTTTCAAGGCATGACACATTCCATCCTGAATTCTTCAAATCTTTTTTCCCATTTAGTACAGCAGGATGCAAATGTGTGTGTCATTGCCTAATTGCCTTCATCCATGCCTAGACTGATATTTGGTATGCAAGACCCCTCCCAGGTTGTCACCAGCACGCTTTTCTGGGCATTGCCTGAAAAACTGGTTTATGTGAGCCACAGGATTTGTTTGTGAGACTCCCATAAGACTCCAGGGGAGCTCTGTGCCTTTGAAAGTGCACCACAGCGGGCATGTTCCTGCTCCCATGGAGTACCCCCAAGCCAGGAGAAGGACTGCATGAGTGTGCTGTCAGCACAACAGCAAGATCCTGCTTAGCTCAGAAAGTCCTGGGTCTTGCCATGCATACTTTGGCATGCAGGTTAGGGGATGGTATCAATCACTAAAGTTCAGGGAGAGCAGATGTGAAGTATTTTGGGCAGCTTATGGCACAAAGACTTGAACAAGGCATTTAATCTAAAACACAGATTCTAAGGAGAGAAATAACAAAAAAATATGCCGGAGGGAAACCAGATAAGGGTATTTCCCTGAGACATTAAGTGTGTGTGCTCTTTCTCTGGAGGTGGTGTAAGTGCAGTTCAGAAAAACCTCCTCTGAGCTTGGACTAGGTATTTTTGATCCTGAGGTAGGTCTAGATCCACACTTCTGTCTACATTGCAAAGAGTAAATACTGTCCTTTTTCAAATTAAACAAAATCTATTTGGTTTTGTGCTGTTTCTGAATACAAATTAAGGCCTAATTCTGTTTACATTTTGAAGTTTTCTCTAAGTTTTTTCTACTGCAAAGATTTGCCAGCAAAGCTTTGAAACAGTTGAATTTTGCAACACTGCTGAAGCTTAACAGTATCAGTCAGCATAAAGCACTATTTATAGATTTCCAAATCTCTGGTATATTATAAAAAACTTTCTGCTTTGGAAAGGATTAGAAAGTTTTCAAGATAGGATCTGAGAATGCACTTGTTTTGGAAGAATGTCCTTCAGTTTTTAGTTAGTGTTTCACTCTCTTCTGTGTCTAATGTTTTCAAAATCAATTCCTAGGCAGTGAAATCTTGTGCCCAAGTTTCAAGGTAACTTTGCAATACTTTTATGACATGACATTCTGCTTTTGGAAATACTTCAAGAAAACTCCTCCCATGTGAGAAGGGAGGGATTACAGGCATCCACCTATGAAGTTCAGAACTCTGCTTCTTGTAAAGCTCATTTTTCAAAAGAAGTGGCTTCCTATAAAACCAAGCTCCTTTCCCAGGAGCCTAATTAAGAAGCAATTGCTCTTACCAGGCCTGAGGGCATCTTATTTTTAGTGAATTTAATGATGTTACATACTGGCAAGTTCAGGAGCATTTTGCAGGAAGAGCTGTGTTTGAACTCTTTCTAAAGCACCTACTTAGCAGTCTTAAGCACAGATCTTACAGTATGCAATATATGGAGAAACTCTTTCATCTACACTGTAATTCAGAGTGCTACTTCCTTTACAGAAGACAAAAGGCAAACAGTATTTGCCATGTAGAATTACTACCTAGTATCTTAAAAGAGGGTTGTTTTTTTTTCAGTAGTTAAAAGAGTCATGCCAGAAGACTTGTACTCCACATGACACCAGCATCAGGTTTGCACACAACAGCCATGGAATACAAAAATCATAATGTATAAATGATTTCTGTCTTCTGTAGGCAAATATGAAACTGCAAAAACCAGACCAATTATCTCTGATGAACAAAAAACTTCCTGGCTGGCATTCCACCTATTGCAATATTAAAGTGCAGAACTGTTTAACAAAATAAAAAAATACTAAAATAATCATGTATGACCCAAGACACACATTTCAGTTTAATGTGATTGCTCTTCTCCCAGTGTAAGTGTGGTCTTAATTTGCCAGAGGTATCCCCAGTATTTAAACTCCCAGTGAACCAGAACATCCTCCTCAAGGTTATACAGGCTTTAATTTATGTGACCTGAAATTCCTATGTCATCTGGTCTCCATAAACTTACTTGAGTATCCTCCATGTTCATTTAAATAATTTAATAAATTAAGGTACAGTTATGAATGCTATTTGCATGAATGAAAATGTTGCATCTTGGTACATGAAAGTCCAGACAGACTGCTTAAAAATGAAAAGAGCCAAAGCAGATGGAAAGTGAAATTAATTTTCTCCAGTCCCTCAGAGGTACTAAAATTTAGAAGGTGGAAAAACTGGACAGAATAAAACAGAGGACATAGCATCAGGGACATAGCATCTGTGTGCTGCAAGAGGGAATGCCCCTGGCCATGGTTCCTGTCTGGCCACAGTATGTGAGCTTGCTCCTCAGTTTGGAACAAGGAGGACACCCCTCTTGGTCCTGTTCAAGTTAAAGCTAATAGCCAGGCTTCACATACAAACTGAGGAGTTGGAAAGTGCTCACAGGACCTGTAAGCTGCACACAGACTCCAAGGCTCCCATGCAACTTGAGAGAAATGGACCAGGGCAGTTACAAACAAATGTGTGCATTCCAGATGAGAGAAAAGTGAAAGGAGAGAGACCAAAAAAAAAAAAAAAAAAAAAAAAAGAAAGAATTATATACAAGTATGGTATTAGTGAAGAAGTAGAGAAGTAGTTGTATATAGAAACAGAAGTCCTAGGCTCTTTAGAGGATTCTTGGGTGATGTATTGCAGGAGACCATGCACAGATGTTTTAGTGCTTTGTGCAGGGCTGTATGTTTTTAAAGCAAAGAATAAATCTTCTGGAGCCTGAGTGTCTGTTTGCTTCATTTGCAGATCTCCCTGAAGACAGAAAGTGTAAATCGTCCACAAGGCTGGAGAAAAATATATGCTTAAAGTAATGGGAAGTCCTACAATATTCTTGAGTTCTTGGGTGGTGTTACACCAGATCTGCAGGGAAAATCCGTGGAACATTTTGTGTTTAGTTTTTTTTTCCTTGTTTTTTTTTTCCTTGTTTTTTTTTTTTTTTTTTCCCCTTAACTTAACCCAAGAACACTTCTGAGTTCCCCGAAGAGAGAGCTGCCCTGGCTTTGCTCTAACTTCACACTGGAGTGAGACTTGCCAGCGTGTTAGCCAGTCCAGGTACAGGCAAACACTTCAAGGAGGAGAAAGCGTCCTAGCCAGCTCAAAGACAGGAGAAAGAAGGTTCAGGAACCCTCTGTGGTGGGACCCAAACAGAGCAGTGTGCTGAAGGCACCTCTACCAGGCTGGGTGGCACTGCAGAGAGAGCGAGCTTCTGGGCTAGGGAATTTTTTTTCTATTGCCCATTTTCATCTATTACACATTCAAAACCCACTGGCTTTAAGCTATCAGGAAGAAGCAACACCTAGTGCACTGGTAATCCTCAGAGCTGCACCATTCAATTTTATAAAAAAGGTATCTTGCAACATTTTATGTGCTCTGTATTTTTCATGTAAGAGTATCACTATCGTTTTATATATCTTAATTGCATTTCCTGCATTTTGCAAATGCCTAAGCTGAAGTTTACAATTTCAAAACTTCTCAAAATGGCCACGTATTTGCACAGAACTTAAAAGGTAAAACTGGATGGAAAGATGGCAAAAACAGTGGCCACAGATTTTACAGAAAAACTTGGAGACTATGTTTTTTAACTTATGAAACATAAAAGCCTGGAAAACTTCAGAATAATCTGAAGCTCATGACCCTGCTTATTGAAGTATTTTTTAGTCATTATAGCACTGATAGTAAGGTTGAGAACATTTATTCAAGTACAAGTATGTACAAATTCTTGCATTTGAGTACAAGATGTATTAGTTCCCAAGAGGGGATGGTCATGGCACTGAGAATGTACTGGTATTTACTGTAAAATGAGTACAGATTTCTGCAACCTAAACTAGCAGTACAGAAATGGAAAGTGATATCCTTAGAAAATGGGAGTTTAAAATTACATTTTAAATATAAACATTTTTACATAGAAACATTTTTCAAAACTGGTATCAGTCTTGAATGATTGCAGGAAAGTCCAGATTTCCCATCATTTTTTAGTCTTAGGTCTTTACAATGAGCAAACACTAAGGCTGTATTTTGTGTTAGACATATAAAATCAGAAAAATAAAGATGCAACATACTAAGTGTATCATGTTGCCAGGAATAAAAGCCCATGGAAGCTGCATGTGGTACTGCTCAGAGAGAGTGCTGGTTTAGCCAAATAATGAAACCAGAAAGAAAGCAGGAATCCACACAACTAAGTTGTGGATTCTGACTGTAAAATAAATGTATGTAATTATATTGTCTTATATAAATAATCAATAAACTTTCAATTAAAATGTTTACGATGAAGATGTACAGCAAAGAAATTCTGGCTGCTGACCACAGTTCATTTCCAAAAAACATTTAGGATTCTCTTCTTAGGCAAGGAAAGTGGGACTTGGAGCTCCAGAGAAAGTGAAGTATAGCATCAGAGAAAATCTGCAGTCTTCAAGGACAAATTCTGCCCTGTTTAGACAAAGGACAAAGAAACTAACACCTACAGGATCAGGCCTGGCTCTGCTCAGTTTGGCTTGACACTACCCAGCCACGCAGCCTTAAAAAGCATGCACAATAAATGCTGCCTTTACACAGTTAAAGGGTGCAAGAGGGAAATGTTTCAGAAAGGAAACTGAAGGGAAAAGAGCTGAGAAAGCAGGCCTACAAAGACAGAAGGACTCAACAAGAAACAAATATTGTAAATGAGCCAATGTCAAATACATATTACATGAAGGAGAAACAGAAGCTCTGGGAATCTTAAGCAGGGAAGATTTCAGACTGCAGAGTTAAGTTTAAATGCCAGAAGACATGGCTGCAGCATATCTAACTATCTTATTTGATAAAGAGATGGCTTAACTGAAGCATCATTTCCCAGTACTTGGCTGATAAACAACAGGAACTCAGAGGCAGAGAAAAACAGGTCAAAACAGGCCAACAAGTACATATTTTACCCAAAGCCACAGCTTTCAAAATGTACTGAGATATCTCTCCCATGACTTCTGCTCCTGGAGTCCATGCTTTTACTTGCATGTCCACAAACACCAGCTTGCCAAGCATCTGCAGCTACACTGACCTGAACTGCACTCCCTGCTTGACTTTTTCTCCTACTCCTCAACTTCAAGCCAAATACAATTAGCTCTGATAGTCAGCAGCCCCAGTTTCCAAATGCATCACCAAGTCTCAGTTCTTTCACCTCCTCATTCCTCTGTGATTATCATGAACATGTCCCTTCTAATCTTTTCACCAAGGCTATATGTCAGCAGATTCTTTCCCAAGTTTCACTGTCTAAAACACAGATTCTTCTAGATTGCTGAAACTGTCATCCAGGCTCATAGCACCAAGCATCTCAATTATGGCAATGTTCTCCTTCAGCCTGGACAAATGTAACCTGTCATCATTGCTATCCATTCAAAATGCTGCTGTGAAATTCATCTTCTGAGCCCATCATCTGTCTGTGTCATTCTTACCTGGGCATCCATCCATTGGATAAGCTTTCCATACCTCATCAGTTATGGCTACTTACTTTGATTTCCAAGAAATTTCAAAGCCTAACTCATCACCCTTCAGCTTTCTCCAACCATTTTCAGTCTGTATCCAAGAGCTTATTACACTTGCCCTCTATGTCTGATTAGTTAAATGTGAGGATCTTTGTTGTTTCCGTGCCATATTTCTCTATAAACATCCCTGGATGAACAGCATGAGACAAATGAAAATATTACGTTCATTGCCAGATTAGAAGCAGTGAGGTTCTGAACACAAAATTCTGTACCAGTAAAGCTGGGTAAATAATTTATAGCATGGAATTTATTTATCGTATTTTGCTTAATTTTCTGTTTCCAAAATGGTGCATTTGGTATTCAGATGCATCCACCAAATAATCTTTGGAAACTATTCTTGCCATGCTGCTTAAAAACAAGCAAATTTAAAAATTTATGTATTTAGGTCACATGATAAATTTCTGTAGCCTAGTTACACAAATATATCTTTGAGGTGGCCTGGGTACAAGCAGTGGTGATTAAGTATCTAAAATTCACTACCTGACAATAACTTATAAAATCATAATTGCTATAATTGCTGTGGTGCTAATTATTCCTATGCATAAATATTCCTTCTTAGTTTTCTCACAGGACTCAACCAACCTTCTTTGCAGTCAGATCATAGAGTTTTGCATACTTTATATCCTGTTCCCATGCAACCATAACTTTCAACAAAGGATATTCTGGAATGCTTCAAAACAGCTGAAATTAGTCACCTGGGAACACAGTGAGTACACCCATGTGAACACACAGCATGTGAAGCAGGGTGTACTAGGCATCCTCCTGACTCTGGGTTAGAAGTTCCTCAAGTCCTGTTCTTGAAGCTGGGTCATAATCCAGGGCAGCAACATTAGATTAACGCAAACTGAGATCGCACTCACCATCTTTTCTGACAGCACCACCACAACAGTTTTCGAATTAGGGCTGGTACCTTCCACTGCATTCATGTCCCAAGATGGCCTTTGGCTTCTGAGCATTAGAAAAACAAACCCCTAAACCAGGAGCTCAAAATTCTTGACAGTGTACTTGTTTACTTTGGTAAACTGCCCTACCAACCTTTAGCTATACAATTTTCAGTTTTATCTGTGGTACATGCTGTAGCTTTTCAGCCATGATTATTATTTAGATGAGTATTAATTATTTTTCAATTCCTTTTAAAGTGCATTAAAGGCTAGAAATGAAAGGAGCAGCACATTTTTGAGACCTTTTTCTCTACAGCCTATCCACAAATCCTATATTAAATAGTTTGAAAACTGTTAGTTTGCAAACCTCAGGCATGTAATAAAGTCAATATATAATTTTACAACCACATCTCTTTTCTCTTGTGCATTACCATATAAAAAGAGACTTGCTCTATTTCTTCTATCACAAAATTAAAGGCATTCCATATACAAAACAGTCTGTAGGTTTCACAGGATAATTACACTGCTAATATCTTCAGTGCATTTATTAAATTCTACCTCCCTCTTTTTTTTCTCTCAAATACATACTGGACACCAAATCCATTTAAGAGAAGTGAAGATGAGATCTCTACTGGGACCAGCATGTGTGACATTTCCTTTGGAGCATGGCACACCAGTGCCATGTCCCATTCATTACATTTACTATGCATCTGCTGTCCTCTTCCCGGACATCTGCTGTCCTCTTCCTGGTTTTTAGTGGAAGTTGAAGTTCCTTATAATAACTTTTTTTAATGCATGCTCTGCTTCCTATGGAAAATTTTAGTTCTTTCACGGGAAAGATAAAGGCCTAAACCCTAAACCATTCCATTTGAAAATGAGTGCCTCCCTAGAGCTGAAGCCTGGGTTGGGATTCATCACTGTGCACTTCTTCACTGTCAGAATGCTGTGGCTGATGTGTCATCTAAAGGAAACCAGGCTATAATACAGGAGATGTGTATTTCTATAAGAAAATGGGAATATGAGGCCTGTATTCCCATGGGAGTACCATGATGACCATTTCATATTGAAGCATTTGAGTTTCAATGGTCTTATTTCAGATCTGGGTTTTTTTACACACAAAACAAAAATATTGCCTCCATATTTTTCTGAGGAAGGTCTACAATTTAGGAAGAGAGCTACTGGGATTTTTTTCTGCCTTCATTTCAGCTATCTTTTTCTAGGTTAGGAGTTGAGCTGTTACCTTGTAGATGTCAAGGAATCCACACTGGTGGTCGAAGCGTGTGTAGAGCTCGTTGAGCATGCTGATGACCTGCATGGGTGTGCACTGAGCACAGATGGCAGTGAAGCCAACAATGTCCGAGAAGAGCATGGTGACATCATCAAACTTCCTGGCCTGAACCTGCTGCCCCTGCCACAGCTGCTGAGCCACCTCTTCAGGGAAAATAGAAATAAGGAGATCCACTGTCTTCTTTTTCTCCTCTTCCAGGGCTCGGTGTGTACATTCTAGCGTTGCCTTCAGCTTATCCATTCGTTTTTTCAAGCCATCCTGTGCCTTTGCTTGCTCCCCAACCAATATGACATCACGAGTAGCATCATGGATAGGTATGTCCGAAAGATGGAGGCCTCGGCCCATCAGCTCATCCAGCTTGTCCACACAGGGGGAACCCAGAAACAATATAGAGTTTGATTCTGGCACATGAATCATTTGTCCTTTAATTTCCATCACCTGTAAAACAAAAAGAAAGAGTTTAGACAAGGGGGAAAATCAGCTTGTAGATGTGGATCCGCATTCTACTTTCTCCGTCTTTTCAGCCAAAACAATTAACTGCAGCCTTTTATACAGAAGCCTTTTGCACTCACCTACTCAAGTAATGAGACTCACAGTCTGCTCACCAAATTGAGTCAGAAAATAACCTAAATTGACAAAAAAGTATTCCCAAATCAGATGTTGGATTTTGTTTGTACCCAATTAAATAAGAAAGCAATAATATGTATTCTCAGAGCGCCGTCTAAATAATGCTCCTGGATCTACCTGGACTTACAAGCAAATTTCAGAGTTGTTCTTTCTCTGTTACTTAGCTATAAATTACAAAAAGCAAAAAAGTGAAGAGAAATTGCAACTATCTGAAAGCAGGTTAGTGAAATGAAGTGCCTTCTGTTCTTTTTCAGCAAAATTTCTAATACAAGTCCATTCTGGTCATTTTACAGAGGAATCAAACAAAAATAGATGTGAAAAACAGCTCTATAAAATAACAAATGGCATGGAAATATTATACTAGTCCTCCTGTTTCCTGTTTTCATTCTCATACATGCAGCAGAGTGGAAGGCTGACATTCAGAATCTGCAGATTTCTTGGTAACAGAGCTTCATCTAATTTGTATTTGTGGGATAGCAGAAGATAAAATAGGGAAGGAGCATCAGGTGGTTCATCACACTGGTTTATAGCTTTTGCCTTTGCCTGTTAGATGTCTAGATGTTTTGAGCACTGTCCAAGGATGAATATCACTGAGGCCATGGATTGTTACCTCTTGCTCCATGATGGCAGTCAAGCACAAAACTGCCAGACTGAAATGGACACTGAAAACTAAATTAAATCAGACAAACCACATCTCTTTGTAAATACAGCTTGCCATAGCCTCTTTCATGAAAAACAACCCCATTAATGTTTCCATTCCAAGCGTGCACAAAGACCAGGGCAATACTGTGCTAGGTGATCTAAAATACCCACAGACCTTACCCTGAGGATCTCACAGTCAATACAGGCACAACACACTAACCTTGTGCATCTAAGCAGTGTTAGGCACCATAATGCCTTGTATCTGTGTTTTCTATTCCACATAATATCTTGAAATGAAAAGACCTCCTCCAGTCACCATTTCTTTCATCATGCAGGCATTTGCTTGCTGTCACATTATTCACTTATCATTTAATCCTCCTTCCATCCATAATCCCACCAAGTAAAACAGAAAAACCTACATCATGGAATCCAGAGGTGTCCGTAATAATGATGTGATTTAATTGTCCAGTGGTCTGAAAGCTCCTGCTGAGGTGACAGGTAATCCTACATGGTACTTCCATGGCTGGGGGAGATTTAAGGAAGGACCTCTTTCTATCAGTTCTCTTTACATAAGGTTTACATAATATTTTTTTACATAATGTTGTCATTATGAACTCTATGGCAACATGGGAATTGAGCCTATCCTGCCCCTATTGCCCTGTGCTTTCTCTGCTAGCAACCTAACATTCAGCTTCTGATGTCAGCCAGGGAACTCAGCAAGGGAAAATAATAAATGCAAGTAATTAAAATTGTCAAATTTTCTAATTTATTTTCCTGCACACCTACTAATATTTACATTCCTAAGCCTTGCTTCCTCAGCTTCACTCTGGGGCATCCATCTCTGTGAGAAAGCTAGTCAGCTAACTACATGAGCTGATTTAATGCTCCATGGCTAAGTGTTCTTTTTCTACTTTTGAAACATGGCTCCCTGGGAAATGGGATGCTTTCTTCATGCATGCAGCCTCATGTTTTCAAAAGGACACATGCAAAATTGTTTTAACTCTGAAGTACAAGTTGCCAAATATGAAATACATGGTACAGCATTTCTAAATTGTCTTCCTATTTTGTTCCCTTGCATCGGAGAGTTTTCTGTTTGCAGAACTTCACTCTTGTGCAAAATAAAAGCATCTCATATTATCACTTGCCTCTTCCATCTCCAGGTGAAAACAGGGTGTTTTCAGCTCAGGAGGAGAGTGTGTGACCACAGACCCTGGCTGAGCCAGCCTAGCCTGGGCTTGAGCTGCCTGTCAGCAAGGCAAGGCACCTGGCTTGGAGGTGTGTTTCTCCTGTTAACCTGCTGTGAGACTAGAAGAAGATCAGTGCATCCCCCTGTGCTCCCACTTCACCTCTGTCAATTTCAGGTGTTAAACTCTTTGATGTGATCGCTCTCTGCATTAATATATTGTGCCAACCTTCCCCGTTGGGCTTTTCTCAGGAAACACTGACTGTGTAAATAATGTACTAAACAGGCACTCTGGAGTCCTCTGCTCTGCTTCTGGGTAACCCCAGGAAAATTATAAATCCTGACTTCTCATGTGGCCTTTCAGCGCAGCAGGAACAATGCTATTGACCACCCTGTAAGACACCTTGAGACTTATGTGTGAAAAGCAATAAAAGACAGACCATCCTGTAAAATGCCTAACTAATAATACCAAGTGAGCTGCCCCCTGCTTCAACAAGGTTGAGTGTTTCCAGAGCATTTTGAGAAATTTTTGCAAAGATACTCTCTGTACACAACTGATTAGTTTCCTAGAACTGTCAAAGGTTCAGTGATATTTCAGCTTTATCCCCTAAATTATCACGTGTTTTGCTTAACAGGAATTGACAGGATGTTTCCTTTCACTTCTTTCACGTTACATTAGTGACTTTGTTGTCCTGCTCTCTCTTGATGACTGATGGATGTTTTAGAAAATGGCCTGCCAGTCTCTTCAAGTTGCCAAATCAGGGAACAGGATAGCAGAAAAAAAACTGCCCTGCCTTTCCTGGGACAAAACACTAAGGTCTTGTAAAGAACAACAGCAGAGAAGAGTTAAGACTCCATCACTCTCATCAGCTTTTGCAAAGCCCTCTCCTTTCCAAAAAAGTTTCAGAGATGATTCAGACACTTTCAAGCAGACTTCAGTCTGCAGCTGTGATCCAGCCTGACCACCATCTCTTTTCTTTGACTTCTCATGCTTCTTATATTCTTCTTTTTTATCTAAAAATATAGCTGATGTTACAGCATATCAGGTTTGCCTGAAGCTTGCCATAGTAAGTCACACTTCTGGGCACCTCCCCAGAGCTGGACAGCTTTACACCTGGACCATAAGCCTACAGGCAAGCAGGATGGCATCATCTATCCTTCTTGCAAGCAGGGAAAGATAGAAACATTTCTGTCATCAGTTGTATTTCATTACTGCTACATTTCATTGCCTTCCTGTCTCTTTAATTATATTCTCACTGAATAAAATGAGAATAATTCTGCCATTTTCAGAGGACATTCTCCTGATTTACAGTGGTGCAAGAGAACATTTTGAAAAGAGCAATTATATATATCACATTTTACAGTCTTATGTTGCAGTGAAATGGCACCACAGCCTAAGCAGCTCTGGGATGAAAAACAAAAAACCTATCACTGAAAGAAAGGGAGCAAACAGTTCCTGATTCTAAGGAGCTCTTTCAGCCTCCCTCCTCAAAGACCTAGCTCAGAAATACTGACAGATTCTAAAGCTGCTTTTTGGGAACATGGAGAGTCTCCTGCTGAGCACTGCACCACCAGCTCCTTCATTAGGTACAGAGTATCCAACCCTCTGCACAACCTCTGCATATTCTGGATGCAAGCCACCCTAGGACCAAAAAGCTTATGAATTAAATGCCAAATCCACTGCTTAATCTTTAAGGAAAAGCACAGGGAAAAGCTTCACTGGTTGCACTGAGGGAGGATACGACTCCGTACAAGGATGTGTGTTTTGGAATAGTGACTGAGAGAAGGTGTCACATCTCCTCAAAAAGATTAAGGAAATACAGGATGGTATCCCTGAGAAATAACTGGGGGGTTAAAAAGGATTTTATTCTTCTAATTGGCCAGACCTTTTCTGCAACCTCGGCAATCCACAAATTTTAATGGAGCTGCTCCTTTGATTCTGATCAGTGAGTAAACCCTCCCAAACTTTGATTATAGTTTTTTTTTAGTTTTACTTATTGAGATTAGGTTAGAAATTCACAGTGCTAGGCCACACTTTCATTCACAGTTGCATATCCATACTTGATTTCAAAAAATGGACAAATTCAGTAAGAGAAAACAAAGCTGCTTCCTTATCAGGCTCATAGTTATTTAGAGGATGGAAAGACTGGGGCAAAATCAGCTTGAACTTAAACACCACCACCATCATCAGGTACAAAGAGTACAGGGTGACTTTCAGAAAGGAGGTCCAGCTGCTAACCAAAATTTTAAAACAACTGGACTTCTCTGAATGTCCTATACGATACATGGCAGTGCCTCAGGAACGTTTACAGCAAGGTATTTCATAACATTTGAGGAGTTAGAGCCTTAGGGGATTTTGTGAACACGGGACAAAACAGTACAGTTACAACAGTACACTTGCAGAAAGAAATGCAATGACTTTCTTGCTATGTTTCCATGACACATCTAGAAGGGCTGAAAGTATGACAGACAACACTGGAATTAAAAAAAAAAAAAAAAGTCTTAAATTGGAAAAATGGGGTAAAGCTAGAATTCAAAATAAGGGCAATAAATATATTTAGATAGAAATAATCAAATGCAAAATGTACAGACAGGCCAACTGTTCCTAAGAAGATGGGCCAGAGTGCACAGAGTGAAACAAATGAATGTAAGCCAACATGTCATGCTGTCATTTAAAAAGAAAACACTATACAGGACTATGTAAACAAAAAAATACAACTTGCAAAACACCAGAAGTAATCCTTATACTGTGAGCACCCATTTTCAGACCCCAGAAAGACAAGCCTGTTCCTTTTAAAGTATAACAAAGTGGTGGATCAATTGGAGAGTTTGGTGAAAAGCAATGAAGGCAATGGAAGGTCTAAAAAATATGACCTACAAAAAAATATTTGAAAACATTTGATGGTTTACCCCAAAGAAGAAAAATCTGAGTGTTGGCATATGGAAAAAATACTTTATGCCAATGTAAAGAGGTCAAACACAAATCCTGTGGCAAAAGCTTTGAAAGAAAGGCCCTGGTGATCCTGGTGGACACCAAATTGAACATGATCCATCAAAGGCTAGAAGTACTCTAGGCTCTGGAAGGAGGAGTGTTGCAGCTGGTGCAGGGAAGTGATCCTTCCCTTCTGCTCAGAACAGGTGAGGCCACACCTGGAGTACTGGGATCCACTGTTCAGTCCAGTTCTGGAATCTGCAGTAAAGGAGACACATGGACAGGCTGGAGAGCATCCAGAAAAGGTCAACAAAGATGATAGGAACCTGGGACAGTCTTCCCTACGGAGAAAGCCTGAGAGATCTGGGACTCTGTTTAACCTGGAGATGAGAAGGCTCAGGATGATCTCATCCATGTACATAAATCCCTGAAGGGATCAGGGATGACAGAGCAAGACTCTTTCCAGTGATGCCCAGAACCAGAGGCCATAGACATAAACTACCCAAAGGAGGCTCCCTCTGAACATCAGAGAACACTTCTTTTATACACCAAGCAGTGCTACAGGTTGCCTGTAGAGATTGTGGAGTTTCCATCCTTGAAGATACTCAAAAGCCACATGGATGTGGTCCTGGGAAACTGCCTCTAGGTGACTCTGCTTGAGCAGAGGGTTGAGCCAGATGACCTCCAGAGGTTCCTTCCAACCCCGGTCTATGAAATGAACAAAAAGTAAAAGGCTCAAATTGGAAAAAAATAGTTTAATATGGGATATTCTTGTATTCATAGGGAGAGTGAGAAAGGAAACATCATTGGTGAGGAGTTGGATTATGCATTTGATTTGTGAGACCTCTCAAAGGTGATCAATCTGTCTGGAAAACAGAGGAATGAACCAGTGGCTTAACAGAAATTTAGGTGGAAACAGGAAGGGGAGACATAGCAGGGTATAATTTTGCATTCAAACAAAAACTACACAAATTAATTCTGGGATAATTAATGTAGTGTCAGTGTGGAATTATTGCTTCAGTCAGTTTATGACTCTTTCTACAGGCAACAACAGAAACATGTGCTTCTGGAATAAAAGTGGTATGATCTACGGGAGACGTCTAAGTCATGGTCAGATGAGTCATGCCCCATGTGTAGACATACTTACATTTCTCTGCTGTGAAGGGAGCACAAGGCTTGGACATACATGCCTGTACTGGTTGAGTCTACCTCCTATCAGAATAAACTTAATTCACAGGAGTGAATGTACACTGTGCATGTATTTCAATGCTGTGCATTGAAAAATACCTAAATGCCAATATGTTAAGTACATTAAGGGAAATACGAGTTCTCTTTTGGTCTAACAAATTTCTATTTTAAATGTGCCAAACCTCAATTCAATAAAATGAAGACTTGGTAAGCCTGCAAAATCAGTGAATTAATGAAAAAGAAACAGCTATTAAAATCTCTCTAATACTTCTGCTCTGCTTGTAGAGTGGGGTAAGTCAGAGCCACAGCCAGCAGAAATAGTTGTGGAGAAAGATTAATGCAAATAGGAAAAAATCATATTCTCATGAAACCCTGATTTGCTATTTTTTCTGTAGACAAAAATAACAAAATACCATCTTCCATTACACCCATGTTTTATTTAAAAAGCAGCCTAAGAGAAATACGTATCATCTCCACAGAAATGAAAAATAACTTTTCAATCGATGCCTGACACAATTGAATAAACTAGATAAGGTTTGCTCAGCACAACTCAGGATGTGCTTGGCTTCTTGTGAAATTGCAACTCTCAGCATTTGCTTACAAGTTTGTATTTCCAGCTCACTGCATTGTCAAAAGAATATTATTCCACACAGCAGCAAAGTGACTGTTAAAAATTTCTCGTTATTTATAGCAAACCCTGGAGTGTTTCATAACATGCAACAGTCTTCAGAGCAAAGTGACCAGATGTAACATTTTCTGTATGTCACAGATGCCTCATAAACCCAGACTGGCAGCAAAAATACTGTACCTTTTAAGAAATCCAAAATTTTGGTGGGAATACATTCATTTTCTATAATGTAAAAGAGAGAGACAGTGATAATGAGAGAACCATTAATATCTTTCAGTTGTAAACTTGGACCTCTAAAATAATTTCTTGGTATGAAAAGAATAAGTGTGGCAGATTAAAGCCAAGCCAGTTAGGGTTAGATAGGATCTGCTCCACAAGAAGCATAGGTATGCATGACATATCAAAAGCATGGAGCCACCTGTAAGGACATGTGAAAGGGGAAAGGAGAAGAGGTAAAGGAGATGACTCTATCCTTAACACATTCGTCTGCCAAACCAACTAGATACACAGAAGGCAACAGTGGATTCTACCTGAAACAGGTCAAGACGATGTACAGTTTATCTTTTCCTGCTTCAAGACACAGAAATTGCTTTTAAAAAGGTACTCCTGATTGCTACATGGATAAGTGCAAGATAAATCTAGCCCTGTGGAATAAAAACAATGGGAAAAGAATTCCTTCAAAGGAACATCTATCTTCACAAGACAGCAAAGAGTCAGAATTCAACCCTATGTGCTCCTTGGTCAGCTTCCCTTACAGATGCTCTCAACAGAGGAGTGGGTGAACTCAAGAGGGCAGACAGGCAGAACATGGCATGGGCAACACCACAAGAAGAAACTCACCAGTGTTCCCATGAGAATTTCAAAATCCCTTTGAACATCAACACACCAAAATCAGACTGTTTTTTTTTTTTTTTTTTCCCATGAATAAATATCTTCACATATTTAAACACGACCTGTGTGAGTCCCAAAGGCACCACTGGCCTGACAGTCCCTGTCCATCTCCCAGGACACCTCTGGCCCTGCCCAGGGCCCTGCCCCCCACATCAGCCCCTTGGGCGGTCAGTCCTGCCTCAGCCATGCTCTCACAGCCCTGCCCTGCCTGCCCTGGCCATGGGCCCATCCAAGGGCCCGAGTTCCAGCCCAGTATCAGTCTTCCTCCAACAACAACCCCAGGGAGGTGCTAGTGCTGGTGCTGGGCTGCCCCCACATTCCCAGTCCTGGCTGCCAGGTGCTGCCCCTCCACCCTGCAGACTCCCAAAGCTCCTGGCATTCAGGGGGGCCCTGGCCCCTGCAGTACCCTGACAGCATCCAGAGAACATTTTACCTAAAACACCTTTCAATCAATGAGCATCTGGACAATGGTCTTGGCCATGTGGTTTAGTTTTAGGTAGTCCTGTGAGAAGCAGGGAGTAGGACTTGAGGAACCTTATGGGTCCCTTTCAACTCAAAATATTCTATGATTTCGTGATTTTCATTTTACTTGAAAATCTATTTAATTCCCTAAAATTGCTTTCAGGTTGCACACACCTTGGTTAGCATGCTAGAGTTTTACTAAATTTCAACAATACATGTCTTTGCTACCTTATTAAAAGCCAGGATACTCGGTGCAGATATTCAGCTGCCCATCTTACTCCAACAACACATTTAAAAATGTGCAGTATCAGTGTTTAAAAAAGTCTGCTTTGGTCAGGAGCAGAGGAGTGGAAACCATTTTCAGAGACATGCTCATTTGTTTAGAATCACTAGAATAGCTTAGGCTGGAAGGGGCAGCAAAGATCATCAAGTTCCAACCCCCCACCACCACCACAGGCAGGGACATCTTCCTCCAGACCATCTTATTCAGGGCCCCTTCCAGCCTGGCCTTGGAGAATTCCAGGGATGGGCCATCCACAGCCACTCTGGGACACAAGCTCAAGGTCTGTGAGATGTGAAAGTGGTGGTAGCAATAACATGCTCCAAGCCACACACTTGCATTTATTTCATATTTCAACCAATCCAAAATGCATTTTTTACTTATAATCCCACCACAGTTTGATTACAACAGATCAATCAAAGTATAAGGGAAATTTTCCTTATTTAATATGACCTATGAAAGATATTAATTTCCAATTCAGTTTTGTTAAACACCTGGTTAAAAATAAATGCTATATATATTTACATAATCAAATCTCTAATTACCTCATGCCTGGGAAAACCTTTATAACTGACAAATATTATGTGTCAGCTTGTTAAAGACAGATATTTATTTATTCCTGTCAATGTCAACCAAGCAAGATTACAGAGGAATGTGTCAGTACACTGAAGGGAGTGGAGATGTTGCCATTTTCCACAGTGTTGTTGCTTTCTGGATCAGTTCCTACTGTCTTCAACCCAAGATTTTTGCAGGTGTATGAATCAGTCTCTCACCTAATCCTTCCACTAGTAGTCTTCACCTCCTAACAGAGCTTTTCCTTAGAATGAGATCTGTCCCAGCTGCCTGAGATGACCTACTAGCAGGAAGTACTCTTACTCATGTGATATTTCTTGCTAAGTGTTTTTCTTTCTCAGATTCAGGCTCACTTCTTTCTTTGTGGAAATTGGTTCTTAGCAACCAGCAGTGAAATGGTTAAATAAGTGCATATGTTTATTCATGAAAACAGTAGGCAAGGAGCAGCAGAAGCAGCATTCCCCTTTGATCTGTGAGAACAGATATATATAGCCACCACTAGGAGATATGACATTTCACCACCAACCTAAGTATCTTAAAATTCCTGTGATTAAAAGATCTCTTAGCCCATGCACGAGCTAGCTTGCAGAAATTTTCACCTTTAGGACTTACAGAATCTGACTCTTTCCCTATTCATCTTAAGTAGATAAATCTGCTCGAGATTCCTGCCAGCACCACACCAAGGAAGTTGATGAGAATTGGAGTCCTCTGTTGGTATTTTTATTTTGTTTTGATTTTTATTACCCCATATATCAAGTACTTTTGCAGCTTTGATAAAAGACACTATCATTAGAATTTGATATTGGGACTAATCAATTCTGGTCTCCCAGTGCAGTATAAATTTTCAGAACATGAGGAGAAGAAATTTCTTCTTTTCCCAGTCCAATAATTCTTAAGTTAGATATAATAAGAAAGACCAATTCTACCTCTCACTGAAGTCATTGTAAATATATCAAGCTGATTTTAGTGAGAACCGCACCAGACCTTTAAAATTATATTTTCTCTACATTTCTTAAAAAGGTTGAATTTCTTTTAGTGTGTTCAACATAATCCACCACATCATTAAGAGACCTTTCATCCATAACCTGCTGTAAGTAGCATATTTGAGAGGTACCAGTAAAAGACAGTCTCCTTGTGGAATCTCTTACATGTTGCGTTAATGAATTTGGGAAGAATGCCTTGGCCTGTCTTAGTAGCCTCAGGTTAAGGGTGTCATTTTCCACAAAGTACTTATTTTACAACCCATCAAGAAATGAAAAGCAAATGAAAACATTAAAATGCCTTTGATTTAACTATAAATAGGACTTAGTGTGAGAAGGAACAGTCAGATGGAGTGAATATTCACATTTCTGTTCACATTAAAGTATCTGTTTAGCTTCCATTTTCTTCACTACACCTATTTTCCTTGATACGGTAGTAAAGAAAATGAAGAAAAAAATGTTGAAGGTAATATTTTGAAACCAAAGCATGGTCAGTCTCTATTGCCTTGATTTTTCTAGCACAAATTGAATAAAGCAGTTAAGCAAGTTGCTGCTCCCCATTGCTGCACAGGGGCCACCAAAGCCTGGAGGGAGCGTGGTGGGATGGGGCAAGTGTGAGTGTGGATGGAATTGGGAGACCCAGCCTTTACAGCGAAGAAGGACAACAGAAGTGATCAGTCTAAAAATACTGAGAACTGCTGCTTCACAAAGCTCTCCACTCAGCTTGCAGATTCCTGTCCCTGATACCCCAGGGGAGCCTTGCACAGCTTCTCAGAACTGTCTGTGGTAGGCAGATCACAAGCCAGCCAGCCCCTGAAATCGTAGGGCTGCCCTAGCAGTGCTCTGCCTCAGCACCCTGCCAAGGGGCAGAAAATATTTGCTCAGGCACAGCACGAGGCTAACACGGCCACCTTGCTGTGGGAACATGGCCAGCTACCCAAGACAGGCTGAGAGGCTGAGTGGAGCTAATGAAAAGCTCTCTGTACACACATCCACAGGATCAACTCTAACCAATTCATAACCAATGCAAATACTGACCTGCAGCTAATTTGGAGATGTGAATTCCCTAAAGAGCAGAGCATTTGATGAGCCTTCCCATTTTCAGCATTTTGACTCCTACAATTCTTTTGAGTATTAAAGCCTTTAAGCCTAAAATCTGTATTTCAAAAGTCAGTTTTAAGATCTAGATGCCTTTCAAAATTTCACACTTCAGATATTTACTCCCTTTGCAAGAGTCAGAAGGAAGGGAAGAGGCAGGGAATTCAAGAATGGTTAAGCCCAAGAAGAAGCAGCCGGGAAGGTTTTAAGATTTGGTTATACTTACCATTATCCCACTCTGATTTGATTAGCAATAAATTAAACTAATTTCCCCAAGTCTGTTTTGGCCCTGGCAGTAATTGATGAGTGATTTCTCCCTGTCCTCATCTTCACCTACAGCTTTCTCCCCCCTGTGCAGCTGAGGAGGGAGCCCTGCCTAAAGTCTCCCATGAAAATAGTCCCATGAGAAGAGCCAAAAAGAAAACATTCTCTTTGTGGAAATTAGTTCACCTTATTTTCTTCAGGTTTTACCTGCAAATCTGCAGCCTTTTCAGCTAAAACTGTGGGCTGTTTTACTGAGCATCTGTAATACATGTGTCTTCAGTAGCTGTTCTGCATTTTCATTTTTTTGGGTTTACATGGCTTGTCATTGACTCCTGTATGTCATCTACAAGCACAGGCTCTCATAAATGCTCTCATCCTTCTGCACAAGTCAGGATCTCTTGGATTCAACAAGCAGTAAGAACTGGTGTAGTCACACACAGCTGTGTGTTACACGGAAATTATTTTGCACTGATACCAGACATGGATAGAGTGCTGTAATATCCTATAACATGTAGATTTGTCCTACACATTTACACTGTAAATCCTCTATTCTCTGAACATTAGCAGTTTGTTTCATAGTACTCAAATTAACACAAACACAAAATCAAGGAATCTGTCCCTAGTTTTCATATATTACTTGCAATATTTGGCTAGACATGGTGTCCTCCAGAATGCTTAATTTTTGTACTTGCATTATTTTTCATAAAATTTTAATAAAGTATCAAGACTATAGAGAACAATTAAAGGAATATTAAATGTTATGGCACTATCAGGCTGATGATTCTATGAAATAAAACACTGGCAGATGTACTGAGAATACAGAATATTGGACTTCTCAAGTGTGACCATATGATTTATTTATAAAGTTAAAATAAATTAAACGAATTCTCTCAAATACTGTGTTCTTGCACAATATTCCATAATAATAATATTTTTTTTTAAAGACAGTAAAATTTAGCAGTCTTTAACCCCACTGCAACAGTCTTTTGATTTAAATCAATGGCATTATTCACAGATCAGTTGATTTCTTAAAAGTAAGAAACTATTCTTTTATCTGTCAAGGAAACGAGAGAAAATGATGATGATTACCCAGCTTCAGGTAAGAAGAAATGACACAGAAAAGCAGACTGATGATCGCCTATTTCTCTGTTAAGAGACAAATTTTCTCACAAGATAGTACGAGATCTTTTGTTTAAACAAATTTTCCAATTTCTTTCAAAACACATGGCTCTCCAGAAGGGATGCTCTTGAGCTACAGCAATGAAAAGGCCTACTCTGAAGTCATTTGGAATTAATGGAGAGGCTGGTTTTGACAGCAGCACACTCCAGGTCACAGGGCCACAAATAAGTGGAAAATCCCTCTTTTCTCAAAATAGGTTCACCTTTTATTGCAGCGCACAAAACACTCTAGGTCATATCTACAAGTGTATGTTGCATCAGTGGAAAAAAATGGAAAGTCTGGCACAAACAACTCTCTGATGACATTTGTGATTTGTCACTCATAGCTAAACAGTGCAACTAGCCATTTTCCCCAGTTTCTTCCCACACATGTTTGTGAAAGGAAATAACACCCTTTGCTCAACAGGCAAGAAAATAAGATATTGTTTATGAAAAGTCATTACGATGTATTAGTGACTTGTGAAAAGATGGAAGAATGGAACTTCTTTCTTTCCTTTCTGCTTTGGTTGATGGCCCCTCAGTCAATTGAAAACACCATTGTGTTTCATACACAATAACCTAACTGAAGTATGTTAAATGATCACAGATTACCAAGGCACTTCAATTGCTTTCAAGCCCCCAGAGTAAAAATCCTGACACAGTGAAATAATTGGATTAACAGCCAACTTAACTACATAGAGATCTCCACTGCAGCTTTTTCCCATGCTCTGGAATTATATACTATTTGAACATGGATGACCATATATATAAAATATATTCTCTGCTGAATGCAAAGGTTCACAACATCTTAATGCTCATATTTCACAAAAGCAGTTAATGATTGAAGTCAGGAGAAAAATGAAATCAAAGCTCATTCTGTAAAAACTTTCCAGAGATCAGCTTCCATATGCTGTCTCGCTCACTTCAAATCACCAGATGCCTAAATTTTGCAAAGATCAATCAAATCTCAGAGTTTCATGTGTGTAAATCAACAACATCAGGAAAACTGTCTCTGATTCACACAAGAAGAAATTACAAAAACATTGCTGTCTCACAATGCCTTAACATTTAATCTGTTATATCAGGACATTCTTATTATAGAACTTAAAATTTCTGATTTATATTAAAATCAGATCACACAAGAAATGAAACATTTTGGAGAAGCAAGATTGTTCCAAATATTTTAGTTTCTAACAGAATAAATCTTCCAGAAATAAACCTAACAGTAAAATTAATCAGTGAAACAACCTGAATTTTTTTTCAAACTGGCATAATATCTGAGGAATGTATTTTAAATGTTACTGTTTTTCCTAGTTGGTGACAGTTTCATATTCAGAGCTGTTGTAGCCACACAGTTCCAATGAAGCTGACTTTAGCAAGCTCTTCAGTCACCCTTGAAAACAGTCCCTCCCTAAGGCAAGACTGGAAGATGCATTCTTAATAGCTACAGAAGACACTGGCAGTAGCTGGTCAAAAACACCCTAAAAAATATCATTTTGTGTCAGAAAATGAAAATTCAAGGAAAGAGACATTTCACAGGTATACATTACTTAAGCCAAATGATAAAACAAAAAATGTATCCATGTGGACTCAAATTCAAAACTCCTCAATCTTACAATGAGTAAATAAAGTGATAAAATATAGAAGGTATGGTTTCATTGAAACACACTTTTAATCAAAAAAGGTGGTAAGATTGCATAACTTGTAGGAAAATCTCTTACTATAAACAGATGAAGAAATTATATTTTCAGATATATCAATACTATCAGATTTGGGACAAGAAGAATAGAAAAATCTCTGTCCAGATGCAAGCCAGCAGATGTCTAAAAATCCATTTCAGATGAATTGTGGGCATACCTTTCCACTGAATATTTGTTATCAAATGCAGCTGGCATTCTGCTAGCAGAGACTGATTCCTTTACTTAGGCTACATAATGCCAAAGTGACTTGCCCCTCTCTGTCTTCATTTTGACTTCTGTACACCTCCCCAGGTAACATCAGAGCCCATTTTTCTTAGTTAGCCCAGCAAACACGACAAGCTGTGTTTTCTCACGCTGATGCAGCTGTGCTATTACTCTCATTAAACAACCAATTCCACCAACAGCTTGTATTTGGCAAACAGTATCAGCTTCACACATTTCCTGATTAGCCAGGCTCAATTCCTTGCACAGAAGTAATGATTTACCTGTGCTTATTCATACATTAGCCTTGGAAGAGAAGGTGTTCTTTTCAAAAGGAAGTTAATAATGTACTTTTTCCTGGCCCTGTGATAACACTACAATTGCAGCACTGGATTTGCTGTGTTAGTCTGATCTATGGTCCTCTATTCTCCTGCTCTCTGCCTGCTGTTGACCAACACCAGACAGTCCAGACTGAATCACCAGGGCTGCCCATGTACTTTGCGCCCAGGAGACACGTTTGCTTTTATGGGTGTTTTTCAAGGGATTTTGGGGGTTTGTTTGGTTTTGCTGTTGTGTTGTGGGGCTTTTTTCCCCTGAGAGCTACCTTAAAGAAGTCTAAGCAGCTGCTGCTTGAGGTGAGAAGGAAGAGATCAGGATTCCAAACTGACCTAGCTTCTTAGAAAGCCAAATACCCTCACATGGGATGCTAACAACAAAGTCCCCCTGGGAGCTCAGAGTCAGCAAAAGCAGAACTCCTCTCCCATTTAAGCAGCTTTGCTGTGACAAGTTCTAGGCTTTGTTTCAACACAGCTAATTTTTGGTGTTCTGTAATCTGTTTTTTATTTAGCCACTAATTCCTTTCTCTTTCTTATAAAAACAGAGGGAAAACTCTTTGATGGGATGACTGTCATTAGTCTTTGTTCTACATGGGAGTAAAAAGTTTTAATGTCTCCAGAGAATCTGGCTTCATCTCGTCAGTTACTGAATTTTCCAGGTGATCTGGGGCCAGTTTCCAAGGATCTTCTCTCTCATCACACTTACTGGTAATCAACAACAATCTGCTATTTGTATCACCTGGAAAAAACATCTTTAATCTGGAAAGGGAGCTTGCTTTTCTAACACAGTTCAGGCATCATACTTGTCTCTAGCCTATTTCAATTCTTGTTCTCCTTCTTCCATACCATACACAATAAATGGTAGCTCTTAAACCTAACAAAAGAAGACCAAGAACTAAGTAAGACTACAAGGCTATTTATTGTAATCTCTTAAAATTTGATTTTAACATTGATTTTTTTTTTCTCTTCTTTATTTCTTCTCCTTAGTAAATTCTGTCTTTTGTCATAAACTTTGGCAAGTGATTTCAGGAAATCATGTTCTCATTTTCAGTAGTATAAATGTAAAATAATTCCCACTGAAATAATCCAGCTAATTCAAAATGTGCAGCAATATAATAAAGCAGTGCTTGATTTACAGCTGCTTCCACAAATTGACAGTTTATTGGCATCAAACTTTATGCTTTTTCATTTCTGCATGCAAAAGCCAAAAGGAACAGGTTTTTTTTTTATAAGTTTCAATTTGATTTTCCTAAGTCATTCTTCATGTTAAGTAGTCCAATAAATATACATATATATATATGAGAACTCTAACATTTTACAGGTTTCTGCTACTTGTTTCTGATTCCAACCACAGAACATAAAAAGTCCTTTAATTGGATGTATCAGAAACTAAAGCACGCAACATCTGCTGAATTTATTGTATGTCTAGCCAGAGATTCTGTTTTGATTTATTTTAAATAAGTCCCTTCTGTCTCTAAAAGAATACAAGCTCCTAAAAGAAGGGTGGGTATGTGTACTAGGAAAAAAAAAACCAAAAAAAAAAAAAAAAATTAACAAAGTGAGGAAATGAGGAAATTATCAAAATTCTCAAAAGCTTCTGCCAACCAAAATTGGAATTTTTAAGAGAAATAAAATTATGGGATGAAAAATATCTTTCAAATAGCACCCACCATCCACCTATATGTCTTAGTTCTCATATGCACTTTTTTTTAACATTGCCAAACACAACTGAAACACAACATTACCCACAGTGCTGTCCCTTCAGTGGATTCAGGCTGCCTCAAAGCTATAACTTTTTTTATGATGGATCAGATTGTGATGTAGTGTTACATTATTAAATGTTCATAATAAGTTATAAGAAAGCAAACAATAGAAATTAAGTTTGCTTCATCCTTCCTCTTCCTCCACCCACTCATAAAGGGTACAAAGACAGCCTTATTGATTTACAAAAAAGAAGAAAATCTTAGCAGAACATATTACTATAGTAAATATATTGAGAGTAAATATTTTTGTGTTTCAAATTCTATAAGCTGCAATGTAATTTGGGGTCAGTAACATTCATTTTCAGCAGGTATGAGTGTTTGTTTTATTCTGTTTTGTATGGAAGGGGAGTAGGTTCTACAAAGGAAAGGTTCTTTGTCTTTAAAAGAAATCAAAGTAAAAAATGATTCAGTACAACAGAAGTTTCATCCTCATACAGCCAGTAGTCATTCCATTTAATCCTGAATGATTCAAGACTATATTTAATTTGTTTTCCTTATCTTGCAGCATAATTCCTCCTTTTCTGGAACCTATGCAACACCAAGTGTAAACAGATACACTACTAAAATGTAGTTTCTGACGCACATGTACCACCACATAACAAATCTAAACTTGGCTTGATCATCTTTTCTTGCCATGTCTTTGCCCATCTTCCTAAAGCAGCCTCGGTAATTACTGACATCACATGCAACAATTACGGACATTGAATCAAAACAAAAGGCAGCAGATTGCAATAATTTTAGATGGTAATGATTCTAACATTAGATTATCAGAGTCCTAATGAGAACCAAGGTGGTTTGAAATGGCATGCTCGAATCAGAATTTAATTTTGTATTCCTTTTGTAAAGATGAATATTTTAAACTTCCTGAATGTGTTATAATCTCTAAATGACATGGTGTAATGGCTCTTGCCTCACAAACAACATATCAGACAGGACATATGTACTAATTTTTGTTGCAGGAATTCTGTAACCCATACACAGGTGAAAAACAGATAGTTAAAATATATATATACATATTTATATTAATCTGCCAAAATATAAAGGAGGTACCAAACACATAAATCAATGACCCCTTTAGCTATTTTTTATATCAGAACTTACAAGAACAAAATTATCTTTTTCCCTCTTTTATTGCTTGAACATATTCCAGATCTCTAAGCATGGTCCCTGCTGGTTTGGAAAAACTGCAGCAAAAATAAATATGTTAAAGGCCATATAAAAATCCATGCCAAATAAATCTTGGCTCTAAAATATAATAACTGAGATTGCCTAAGAACTCCCAGATTATCAAAGCAACCACTCAAAACTTTTTTTCCACAAAGTTAAAACAATATCAGGCTCCTTCTAAGATTTTGTATTAAGGCTTTCCCATCTGTCTGGAAAAGACCCTCTCCTTCCTGTTTTCTAATAGCTATATTAGAGAACATTTTTTATCTCAACTATAACTTTTTCAAGCTAAAATCTGATTCTCATTGAAGCTATGAGCGTGTGAATTTTGTCAGATTTTCTTGCTATCTTCATAGTCCTCTCTTTCAATAACTTTGAATTGACTAACATTCAAATTGTGTGTTTTCTGATATTCTATCCATAGCACCTTGTGGGTGCTATAAATAATAAGCAGCACCTTGTTCACTTCTACTTTAGGATCCAACCCTTCAAACAGTTGCAATTCTGTCAGCAACTTCTAGGAAAGTTGAACAACAAAAAATGAGCAATGGATAATGATACATGTCACTTTGTTGCTATTTTTAAATCTCAGGATAAAAGATTAAAAGCCCCAGCCAAATAAAAACTCTCTTTTTTTTGCAAGATACTGTACATTCATATCAGTTGGACCCTATGATATACTCCATCTGTTTCCATACTGAAAAAGGAATCAATACTGGGGAAGTCTTATTGACAGCACCAATTATATAGTACATTGACTCACTAACAAGAAGCATGAATCCAACTGAGATAAATCCTTCTCTCACTTATACTGATCTCTACAAAAATAAGCCCATTGAGTCAATGCAGTTAGACCAGATTTGCAGCACTGTGACTGAAAGCAGAACTCTTTGCTGTCTTGGATGAGTGAAGGAGGATTTGGCAGGAGAAGAGAAACAATTATGAAGCAAATTTCAGCTTTCTTCTTACTGAAGAAGTCTCCCTGACTTCCACAGAAATAGGATCAAGCCAGCGTTTAAGCTTGATCAAACTGCTCTTTTTTTTTAATCTAGCAATTATTGTCATGTTGTCGAGAAAAAAAAACAGCCATTAAAAGATTATAAATGCTTGAAGGATAATTATAAAATACAATCTCTGGAGCCATATAAAATAACTTAGTTATATTTTCTTAAAATAAGTGTCTTTAAAAAAAAAGGCTAATGAAGAAAAAGAACTGCTAAAAGAAAAAAAGAAGCCTTTTCTGTTGGATACTAATATTTCTGATATTTTTTCCTCTTGACTGAACTCTGCAGGTAAATTTGTACTTAGCAGATAAAATAAAGCAAAAATAAGAAATTATATCATTACTGTAAGCCAGCCATGTCCAATTTCACACTAGTTGTCATCCAGCAATGTGTCCCTCTTAAATTAAAGAAATGAAGTTAATTTGGCATTCCCTCTAGCATGCCTTTTTGTCATAGGACAATGATGAAGACATCTATTCCATTAGTCAAGAGGTCTGAAAATCCAGAGACTTGTAGTGTCTCTAGACTTAAAAATCCAGGCACTTGTAGTTCAAACTGAATAGCCAAATTAAGGAGCTAAAATGCATGACAACATGGAGAATGTCTTCCAGCAGCCTGCTATTTGCAGACCAGAGTGCATGAAGGGTCTACGTTATTGCAGACTCCCTTAGTTATATTTTTGTTACTGATCTACAGAACTGAACCAGGAGGCTGTTTTTCATCAACACACATTTTCCCTCCTTTCTTCAAAATGTGCAGCTTGAGAAGTGAGCTACACAAAGTCGTTATCTCTGTTGTCTCAATTATTACTTCTGGCTAGCCAGAAAGAACCAAGAAAAAGCTCAAAAAAAAAAAAAAGGATTTAGACAACCTAAAAAGCCCTGCAGCAGCCTTTCTGCACAAGTGCTAAACAGTGCAAGGGCTCACACCACAGTGTGGGACACGCAGGTTCCCCGAGCATCTCCCTGCTGACCCTAAAAGAGCTGCAGGGGCTTGTACCCATGCCCAGAGGTGCCCCAGCAGAGCCTGCAGCAGCCAGACCCCTGCCTGATTCTCTTTCCAGACCAGGCCTGTGATTTCAGTCCTCTCCAGCAGCTCAGAGCAGGTCAGGGCTGGCAGAGCCCACTTTGCTATCCCCTGGCATGTGCTGCCTGCCCGCTCCCATGAGAGACTTGCTGGCACTGCTCCCGTGCCAGCCAAGGAAACCTTCTGTGGGTCTGGGATACAACACAACACAGTTTGGGCCAGTGCATGAGTTAGGCAATGATACACTGCTTCTGAATTCACTGATGAACCAGTTAGCATGATCCTGGGTGTGAGGTAAATAAAACAAACTAAATAAATGTGCCTCTTCCGAGCTGACACACCTAATTCTTCATGTGCTTCAGTCTATAACAACTCCCAGGCATGTCACTATTTTTCTCCTTTTCAGTCCCACCTAATTTTAAAATTAATTTCCTCAGAGCTAATCAGGACAATTCATCAAACTGGACTGCTAAAAAGGAAAATTAAAAACTTTGGGTAGCTGTGCTTTTATGGTACATTTAACAAATGTATTCCAGTTTTCTTCTCCAGAACAAAACTGATATTTCTACAGAAAACAATAACCTCTGCTACTCATATCAAGCCTAAATGGCTTTGTAATGGCATTATTGCAAAAATATATTTTTTAAATGTCACCATCATTAGGGATTTGCTCTGAAAGTGAAGTATGCTGCAAATTAGTGTCTAATTCCAGTTGCTCTTCACAGAAAATGAAACATGCTGGGCGGACAGTTTCCAAACATGCAGCAGTATTTGACTGTGTCATTAATAACTAAGATTGACTAGGAATTTAAGCTTATCATTTGCTACTCATAACAAAAAATGTATTATCTTCTCTGCAGGAAATAATTTAAATGTGTTCTGATCTGTCCAGTTGAGGAAAGAGTCAATACACCTCCTTTCTGTACCAAATACATCTTTTGATAGAAACTAGCATTATTTGTGGTCAAATCCTTGAAATCTGGTGGAACAGACCTCCAAGATCACGAAGTCCATTGGTTGAATTAGGACACAAATGTGTTAGAAAGGGAACATACATAGTCTATGTTTAAAGGAATAGTAATGTTGTTATATCAAAACATAGATTTATCATGGCCTAAATACTTTCTTAAAACACTAAACTGCTGACAACCAGAAAAACAAAGGCAACAAAAGATGTAGATGAGATTCAGAATCCCGCACTAGAACTGTGCTGCTGTGCAGAAGTAAGACTTTGCAAATTTACAACTTAGTAAATGTGGAACAAACCAACAAAGAAGAATTAAAAAAAAAAAAAAAAAACAGACCACAAAAAAAAACCAAAACAACACAAAAGAAAACCAGCTACTGTCCACTAATAGTGAATGGAAAAGGACACTTCTATAGTCATAAATATGACAAATCCCTGCTAACTACTCATTCAAATGCATGGTGAGCCATCATCATCATGAGGTGTTATTTTATGATACAATCATGCGTCTTACCATTTCAGAATGGAGCATCACTGCTTTTGGCATTGCTAATTGCATGAATTTGGAGGTTATACACAAATAGCAATTTCTACATCTAATAAGCATGGTGCAACAACGCATAAAATGTGGGTATTACATTTACTGGCTGACACATTTGCATTAATAGCATTTGACGTGTTCTGTGGTATTGCTCTCAGCTTCCTACTGCTGCTCCAAAAGAGCACAGGTCTCCCACACTTCCACCAGCCCTACAAGACCTTCTTATGTGCTCTAGGGCATCTCAGGCAATTAATAAATTAATTCAGAGTAGAAAACTGAATTGAGCCCCAGGTATCTGTTTTCCTGTGCACTGCCTGGGGAGATGTGTGTGTCTCAAGAAGGTAACTGAAAAGCCTGTATGTTTAGCAGACAGACAGACAGACATACTGTCTAGAACAGTAACAGAACAGTGGTAATCTGAGATTTAAGGTTCTTCCTATTTGTAGATACTCCAACGAGTTGTTTTCAGGATTCAAAACTACCTACTCAAAGGTCTTCTTTAAAGATCAGGGTTCGTTTGAACTAAACTTTCAAATTCCCCTTGGAGACTACACAGAAAAGAATGAATAGTTTCTGTAGGTCATAGCAAATAATTATGATTGAAACACTTTACTGTTTCAGTAAAATTGTAGATTCAGATGCTGCTTATCCATCATAGTGTTTTAATTTCAATCGAGATCTCACTCCAGAAGCAAAGCCTGGCAGAGCAGGCTTAGAGCACAGACTGTTCTCTAGGAGTTTCCCTTCGGAACTCCACATTCCAGAGGGCAGCCAGCCCACAGGACCAGATGAGAGCCCATCCACAGTAAAACCCACAGAAATACAAATAATGTCAGTGCTGAGTAGTCAACAGTTGCTGTTTTGCCCTGCAGGTCTGTTCCTAGCACTCAACAATGCTTGCTGCTGTAGATACAGTCAGCTCTTGTGACTATGTTTATATCAAGTAAAATTCTTGAATAATTTTGGGAGCTAATTGCATGTAGGCTAATCTAACATGCCCTTTCTGACATGCAGTTCAGGCCTCTTGCATTATGCCAGTTCAAATTTATGCCAACTTGCTAGCATATGTATGTAAAGCTAAACTTGGAAACCAGCTATGAAATTATCATGACCCTAATTCCTTCTTGCCTAGAAACTCAAGCAGTCATCTTGCGAATAGTAAATGAATGCAGCACACTCCTGACAGACTGAATGTCACTTTTCCCAGGTTTAAATGTCCATGAAGCCAAGATCTGCCATAGCAGAGGATCAGGCCCTGAGTCATTTATGTTTCTCACATAGCCACACTGCCAGTTGCCACTAGCAGGTGCTGCTTATCTATCACAAATATGTAACTGCTTCAGAAAACATTACACTTCTGTGATCATGGGTTTCTATTTGTTTTACAAATAAGACTACACATAGGATTTTCAAAACCATCCAAAGTGCTCTGTAGTCATATTAAGTATCAGTCTGGTCTTTATTCTAAACAGCTACTGAAAATGCTGTTGCACTGCCACTGCACTTAAAGTTTGGTCTCACCTCAGGTATCAATTTGTCGCACCCATGTCATGTGGTTGCCAATAATAAACTGAGTTGGGATTATGTCTTCAAAGCCAGCTAGCTCTGCAATTCCTGAATTATAATAAAATACATTATAAAGCTGATATTCAATATTTAATATGTCAGCCCTTTAGCAAGGCATTGAGACACAGAAAAGTATTTTTCCAGCCCACAAACAGGTATATTTTACAGTAAACACAAACTATCTAAGTTTTTTGAAAATTATTTATAGAACAGAACTTACACACCATCATCAGTCTCATATGCTTTTTTGGCATGGTTATGAAGTCTCAGACTTAAACCAAGACAGTGTCACCATGTATTTCACTAAAGCAAAGTGAATATAAAATGTTCATGGCATTTTATGTACACGTTTCTATCCCTTTCATTAGCTTGCTTCAGAGGTCATTACAGATCTGCCACTTGATTTTGCAGAGTTCCCTGTGGGAGACAATCCCATCACATAGTTAATTTTCCTAAATGTATGAATTGCCATTTTTGTGCACATGCTGCACGTCAGTTCCACCTGCTGCAGCCCTACAGGAGACCCAGGCAAGCTTAGACATGATAAGGCTTCTTGCCACCATCATACCAACAGCAAAGTAGGTCCAGATGGTAGGCAGCTTTCCAAATCACTCAGGTGAGTTTCTTTACCATCTCACACTTCTATTTGTGGAAGAAGCAATCAATTCACAGGTCTACCACACCAACACATGGCGTCAAACATATAAAACTCTTCACTAAGGAGACTAAGGACATTTTTATAGAGGAAAGATGACACCTTTATCCTAATTCTCTTCATACACAGGATGTTAAGAAGTTCTGATTAAGGAGGGATAGTCTGAGAAAGATGTCAGAAGAGCTGGTACCAGAAAAAAATGGGTTTAATCACCACATATTCACAGCCACCAGCCTGGAAGGTACTGAATGAGGGTGTCTGTGAGCTCTTATGACACCAGTATTCAGCTGAGTTCAAGAGGACATTGCATTGTTTTCTTCCTGATTTCCTAGCAGCTCAGTCAGCCAAAAAGCTTCATGCTTGATCATGTGAACTGTAAGCAAGTAGAACATTTGCTCAGTCCTAACCAGTTTGTTCATTATTAAATTACTGAAACAGAACTATTTCACGCCTTATACACATACAAGAATGCAAATAGGACAAGTTTTCCAAAGTATTTCATTCCAAAGAATGGAATCCTATTGAAAGGAACACTCAGCAAAAGGTGAGAGCATGTACAACACTTAGAACGCTCGTGGCAAAGAAGATAGAAAGGAAATACACCCATTGAATTAGCTGGTATTCTGTCATTTCAGAGGCAGGGTAAGGGAAGGAATGGAGAACACAGAGTGACCAGTTTTTCAGAGGAGGTACTTAAGATTGATACTTAAAGAAATTGCATTTGGGTTTTCCTCAATTATCTAAAAAAAAAAAAAAAAACACAACACTAAAAAACTCCTACGGCGATATTGGGATGGCAAAACTTAAGAGTTAACAACTATAAAATCAGCAGCCAGAAAGGCTGGAGGGGATCTGTAATACAGGCATTCAAGGTACTGAGCTTTCAAGTTTAATGATCCTGAAAAAGGCGTCATTCAATGAAAAAAGAAAGAGAGTTAAAAGCAGGATAGGGAATATTCTTTTTAATTAACACTGAAAAAATAACCTTCTTCAACTATTGGAAAGATTCGTCCAAGCAAAGGATTCTGTAATCACTAGAAAACATTTAGTACTTTGCATGGATAATAAAACATCCCAAGTTAATCCATAAAAGACTGCCTTCACACCTCACGCTAGACAGAAAGTCAGAAAAAATTCCCCACCAAATAAGTTAGTGTGCATTCCTCCTTTTAACTGCCTCCAGTTATATCCTGCCAGTCACTAAGAGAGACAACATCCTGGGTTAAATCAGCCAGTCATGGTACAGACAAATGATTCAGAAATCACGTCTTGCTGTTCTTCATACCATTATATTCTCCTGAAAAATGGTAATGCAAGCTGAAAATACAAATGCCTGGTAATCTTTATGTCTCAGTAAAATTCAGGCATTTTCAGGCATCTTCCTGGTAGAAGAGATTTAAGGCAACTTTTGACGTTAACCTCATTGGAAGGGGAGGAATCCCAGGAACCTCACAGTGGTTCAAGACTTCCAGGAATACAGATCTCACAGCTACAGAGACTTGTGTGATAGCTGCATAATTCTAAGGGGCCCAAAGGACCTGCCTCAAACTAGGCACCCTATAACATTACTTAGCATCATACAACAGACTTACTGCCTCTGGGTCTTGGGTATTTCTTAAATCCACAATCCCACAGGAAAAGAGCAAAAGAGATGGACTCATCATCATCACCTCTAGCCTCTGTTTATTCACCTTCTTTTCTCTTCAGTATCACCTTCTAAGCCATGTTTCCTATCCCAGAGAGACACAAAGCTCAGAGCACTGACAAAGCCACCACTGGCTCAGGTATGGGGCTCACTGAGTACCTGCAGAGAATTAAGGCATCCCAGTGAATACACTGCATGCACACGACACATGCATACCTATGATGTTTTGTGGCTGCTGAGGGTTCTTTTTGGGAGGTAGAGTGTTGGGGTGGGGGGCTGCGTGAAGAATTTTTAGTATAAATGTTCACAGGTAATCAAGTTGCCAACACATAATGACCTGTGTCCTTACACTGTGGGGAAAGTGTTTTTCTTGTAAACCTAACTTTAGCAGATGGCAAAGGCCATCATCTATTTTATTAATTACACCTGCAATGAACTGTTGACTGTCATAAGCTAAAACCAACTAATTTTTTCAAATGCATTACCCTTCACATGCTGAGAAGGTTAAAAAACAGTGACTAAAAGCTGCTCTGTCTGCATCATAAGCAATATTATGTGCCTGTTTTACTACTAAAGGTGATAAACATTTCCCATTAACAGAACTTATTTTCCGTTGCTCCTAAATTTGTCATATTTGAACGATTCAGGCTGAAATTTTCCATATCCAGCACCTCCCTCAGGTTGTCATGACATTAGAGAATTTGCACCAAAATGGTTTGGACCATTAAAAAAAAAACACCAAACAAACAGAAAGTCCTCATGGTTAAAGCAAATCAATCTTAATGCAGTAGGAAATAACAACCCTTACATTGGTGATTTCCAGTACTTTTGCACATAAGAGCACGAATTTGAAATTTACCATCTGTACCAAGCATGTGGTTACACCATTCTGTCAGCTCATCCAAATTAACAGATGCAGAGACCCTTTAAAAACATGTTTATCAGACAGCTGGTAGCACATTTCATCAGATATATGGCCTGTGTTGCTATTGTCTGGACAGACAATTCCAGAGCACAGATACTATGTGCACAGGAACTGAGTGTGAAGAGATGGCTCAGCACATACTACAGTTACCCACCTTTCTGGAACAAAACAAAACAAAAAACCCAACCCAAAAAAAAAAGATAAAACACATAAGATAAATATATTGATATAGATCAAGAGAGAGACAGAAAGAGAGCTAGATGTACAGAAAGATAAGAAAAAATCTACATTTTCCAAAGAATGGATTTTCAGGCATATTTCTCACTTTTTGGGGGCAGAGTTATCTTGTGTTTGCTCAATAGCAAGTTACTGAGTAACTTTTCTTACAATGCAAAAACACTATTATTATTTTTGGTAGTTAGCAATGCAAAGCTCTAGCTTTCCAATTTCTACCATATCACAAAAAAAAAAAAAAAAGCACTCACAACTGAGCAATTTATTGACAACCTTTGTAAGCAAAAATCCCCAAGAATTACTAAAAGTATAAAGTTAAAAGCTGGGAACTCTTAAGCATATTACTGAAGATGCAGAAAGGACCTATATGACTTTTGAGCTTTTAACTCCAATTTGCAAAGAAGTTAGGTTAATAGACTTTGTTTACAGCAAAAATCCTGCTGAAAATACCAAATCAATGACAATCTTTCAGAATTTTGAAAACTCTCCAGTATTTCTGGAGAAGATTTCCCCTATGCTCACTTCTGAATCGTGGAAATAATAAAAAATATCAGACTTCCACTGATTGCATAAATAAAGATGATCTTACCAGAATATTTTGCTTTAAAAATAACAATTGAAAAGAAAATTTAAAATCTCAAATTGGGGTAAATACAGCAAAGGTGAACTTTTCCTTGCAAGAAACCAAAGTACCCTGTAATAATTCCCAGGGCTATAGCATATTTGTATTTAACAAGCTACAGGCAAACAAAACTGGCATGTTGCTGGAGGAATATTCACAAAATGCATACAAAGTCACAGAAACACTAGATTTGGAACCAAGTCAGGTATAGGAATGGCTACAGTAAAAATACACCATGAAGAAAGCCGCTGTAATCTACTGTAACCTGTGCTGCAGGGGTTGGTTTACTTCACAATAATTCTAAGGTATCACACTCAGCAGAAGCTGTCCAAGCTCCTTTACATCTCCCAAAGGGTGTGCAGGTGAACTGTTAGGCTGGCATAGTGCATGCCCTGTAAACAACACTGGTGCCCTTATGGAAACGTTCCCCTGAAGCTGATCCTGAACATCTTGCAGCTGATCCATGTACCTTTTTACTGTGGCCTCTAAAGCAACATAAATATGCATGAGTGCAACAACTTGAAACCATTCACTGAAATTGTAATAAAGCCTTTGAAGCACTTTAAAAGTCAAGAGCATGGCCATCTCCTGGAGGGTGCCCTTTGCATTAGGGATGTCAGGTGTTGCAGGCCGAGAGCAATTATGAAAGTAAGTTCTACAGAGGTGAAGAAATATGGGCAAAGCCACAGAGAGTGAACAAGAACAAAGTTCATGCACACTGCTATTTAATTAAGAACCTCTATGAATGAAAAATGTTATTGAAAATACTCTGTAGGGAAAAAAAAATACCAGAAAGGTTAATTTAGCTTTGTTATAAAAGCAGTGTGGATGGGATGTCAAGATGCCACCTTTTCTTCTGAAGGCAAAGATGAGAGAGGGCAATGCAAGGCACACAGAGAGGTATTTAGCCGTGTCACCATAGGAACCGTTTTGCAGAAGTGTGTAGGAGCAAAAGAGCTTGAGTGATGGAAGCATTTAGTGATGGGGAAAAAAAACAACCAACCAACCAACCAACCAACCAGGAAGAAAAACCTGAAATGTAAGATCAGCTACAATGTACTGTGGCTGGAAGACAGCTGAATCTGTGTGGTGCCTGAGTAAATCAAGATTAGAATAGAAACCTGGTTCGATTCAATGCAAAGACGCTGCAGATGCAGAGTGAAATATGCAGTAATCACAGAGAGGAATTTTAAAGCAATCTAGAGAACTATAAGATGAGAAAAAAACACATAGCTTCCACACATGGCAGTGGAAGCAAGCTGTGTTTCCTTGGAAACACCAAAACAAAAGTTATGTGACATTCAGTCAGCAGTATTTCCTGAGACAGAATTAGGACCTGCATTAAAAGTTTGACCTTAGTATTGCGTACATTTTATGTAAACCAGAGTAATTGCTCTGAAATGAGTGGAATAATTCTGGTACAAAATCAGGAACTTGTTTTTCAAATATGGAGTTAGTTTTATTCACAAATATTTGTTTTCATTATTATTTGAAAATGGGTCTACTCTGATTCTTACATTTTGTTGATAATTTGTGATATAAATCCTATGTGGGATTTTCAGCACACATTCAAAGCACATCAAATTAAATATTTTTGGTTCTGAGCCACCCTGAATGTCATAGATGTACAATGGCAGGGCAAAATGTTTAAGCTAATTCTTACTCATAAAAAGCCCTATGTATGGAACATGACTTTCAAAAAACACAGCAGCCAGAGAACCAACATAATCGCCACACAATTAAAATAAAGCACCAAGAAATGCAAACTCATGCAGTGAGCTCAGCTTTCCACACATGCCACCTCAAACCTCAGAGCTTTCAAGAGGCATCCTGGGTTGACACAGAAGAATATTATAAGCTAAGCTATGATTAAGCTGAAGGGGAGAAAGAACATGAAGAACATGACCATTCCCACTGGTCTCATATGTCACCTGAGAGTCTTTTACATTAATGAAATCTTCCTCTGCCTAAGGCATGGTCATCTATATTGTGTATCTTGTAAGCCATCAGGACCTAGATTACTGTGCCTTAGCAGTACCTTCAACACTCTGCACAACAAACACACACAACATAACAACAAATACATTTAAGCAGGAAGAGAATGACTCCAACCATCAGGGGAGTAACATATTGGAACATTCTTGTAAGTAGAAGAACTGGTGAAAAAATAAAATCTGAACAACTTAAAATGTCACTTGTTCATTTTATGAAAAATTTAGCTGCAATCACAGGAAACTGGAGCCTTCAGGGTCCTAAAAATATGAAGTTACTGAGGTTATAATGAAAAACAGTCAACACAATAAAAATTTGGTTTAGTAAAGTCAGAAGAACTGGAAAAAACCCAAAAAGAATTGTTACAGAGGATGAAATGGAAAATGGAACTACCTAGAATATTGAAAAAGGAGTAAATTACAGATTGGTGTATTAGGAAGACTAGGCAGAGGTATTAAAACAGTTGAAATTAGCTAAAACAATGAAGAAATGAGCTGAACATAGCTACAATTCTTTAGACAGTTTACTTACCTAATAGCTGTAAGCAATTAATTTATTCTTTCCAAATTATGTCCTTGTTAATTACAAATGGGACAAATGCCCATTTTACTAGACAGAGCTTATCTGAAACATAGCTAATGTCTCTAATATGTCCCATCAGTCTCTTATTTGCTACAGAGTGACTCTAAACCAAAACCCTAGATTTGAAAAGGAAGTATTCTTTGTTATGAATTTTTAAAAGAGTTGCTTTAATTTTTTTTTTGAAAAAGAGAAATATAGTGACATTACCAAACATTAAATACCATCTAAGTCATAAAGATTTCCATAGGAAGATTGCTGTGTGTTTTACCTCCTAGAAGGGAGGGAAAACACTTTTTGCATTAACTGATATTATTAAAAGCAAGGTAGCACTCTAAAAATGTGAAGGGATAAGGAAGAAAGCAGAGAGTTTTAAAAAATTTTTCAAGGCTGTAACACTCCCTAAGATGAGGGTGTGAGGGAGTCATAACTAGTCCTATAAAAACAGATTCAAATGCAGGTGAGTGTGTGTGAAATGAAATCAGAGTAGGCACGTTCAGCAGAGCAGCACCACCCTGACAGCCTTCCCCAGAGGGAGCCACCTCACTGAGCACCCAGGAACACTGCTTCCTGACCCAGCAGCCTAGAAACAGCTTGTGGGACTACTATTTCCAAATTTTGGGGGGTGCCTATTAATTATAAATTTTGTTATGTTGACATAAATTCTGAAGAACAAAGTCCATGAATTATACATTCCTGATTCTGTGGTTTTATCAGTTAAGTTTATTTTTTAACATTTTAGTGTGCCTAGGAAACTAATTAATTAGACTGGTACTTGGTTGTCCTATATAACAAAGAAAAAAGATGATCCTACCTCAAACAATATAAAGTCCATATTAAGTCTGAGGGATTTTTTCTCTGTCAGAGATGAAGGTCAAACTTTTATCTTAAATTCCATTTCTTCCTTTGTACTCTCTTTGAAATGGATAGTGCTTCATGCACTCATTAATTATCACTCATAAATATTCTTTATTTCATTAAAGCAATTAAAATTGCACAAAGAATTAAAGGACAGATTTTGGTTGCAGCACTGCATACTTATCCTGCTAATAGCTATAAAGCAGAATTTTTGTGTGTGCCTCAAAGACTCAACTTCACTGTGAAAACAACACAGACCTACCTGAGGAGGAATACATGGGGGCAATATCCCCCATGGTCCCTTTCCATAAATCCTGGAAGGAGTTAGAATTAGCCCAGACCCTTGGCATCCTCAGTGTAACCTGAAATTTAAACCACCTTAACCCACAAACAAAAAGGTATTTCTGTTTCCTTGTCTCCTTCATCCCTATGAAAAGATATTATATTCTAAGAAAACTCCAAGATCCAATCTCAATGTGTTATAGTGTTAACAGTTTTATACTGGTAATACGTGGTAGTAGTTTCATACTGCAGAAGTGGAAAACCTAAAAAGCAGTCTAGGTAGACAGTGCAATATGAGCTGAATTTTAAAAGGGGCAGGAAAAACAAGATGCACCCACGTGCCCCTCCACGTATTTAGTGCCTCAGAGCAGAGCAAGAGCACGGCATGGCACACAAACTGCTATGCTGACCAAGGTCCCAGATGCCCTTTCTGGTTCTAAAGGCTCACCCTCGCATACAAACCTCCAAATGCAGAATGCAGAGGCCGTTTTTGCTTCGGTTTCAAAAGACAGTCAACTTTAACAGCTTTTGAACTGTGTTGTTGAGTTTTCTATTGTCTTTTCTCCAGACAGACTCAGCTCTAAAGACTCTGAAGAGCTGCCACTGCTACCCTGACTGTCCAGAATGCGTCCTGCACTGCCATGTCTTCCTTAGGCTGAAGAACCTTGCTACTTCTTACGGCTTTACGCTTGTGCTTCCCAGCATTCTAGCACTGCCTTACAACAGCTTTTTTCCTAATGCTCATCTGACATTAAATTTTACCTATTAAAAAAAAGCCCAAAAAAAACCTTACTGGGTTTAATATGGTATAATTTTCTTAGATATTCTTAAGGGTGTGTAATTGGAAGAGCTTTCTGCTGTCCGTGCAGATGGATTCAGCTCAAGTTTGTTGACTGGATCTCAGAGCAAACTATAAATGGTTTGGACTGGGAAAATGATATTAGGACTGCTGGTTGGCCTTGTATCAACACATAGCATGGGTTATCATGTGATGTTGTATTTAGCCAACAGTTTCATACCAAAACAAAGAAAACATTTTGTTCTAATTGGATATTTGAAATGGCCAAACACATCAACTTTTTCAAATCCCAGTATCGTATTTATTACTATAGCTTATCTCTCCTGTGAAAGAGTCCATTAATAAACAAATAATATTTAGACAGTCACATCATAACTGAAAAAAAACCACAGAAAATGTCAAATGTTATAACTACACTCTAGCCATCAAGTTGTATGAGAAAAATTTAGACCTTTTAAAATATTTTTCCTCTGTTCCTCTGTCCCTTCCTACTTCCAGCACTGACAACTTCTTTTAGTTAAAGAGACAGTGAAACTTCTAAGTTACATAGTACAATGAGGTGGTTTGTGGCAGACCAGCCTCTTTATGGACAGAAGGAATGGAAAAGAAAAATATTTCACATTAAAACAGCTCATCACACCTGCTGCCTTACAGAACAGGGAGCCTGGGCGCTGAGCTTCATGAGCGAGCCCAAAAGCACAGGGCTTCTCTCCCTCCAGTCCTGGAGCAGATGGCAGGATTGCCAGTTGCATAAAGAAGATTCAGAGCTTTCTTTTCATACAAACCCTATTTGCTCATTTGTTGGTTCAGATTTGAAGACGGAGTTGTAACAGCTCCACTCTATTTAGTCCTGTGCAGTGTTTAGTATATACAGACTCTTGCTGATTTACACAGAATGCTGTACAGACTTTGAACACTTAATTTTACAAGGAAATCACAAACTAACTGAACTATCTATTATTCAAGACATCTGTATTCTCAAAAATAAGAGAGAAGAAAAGTTGATAACTCTAATTATAAGCTATGTAGTAAAAGCATTAGGGGAATTTCCCAGCCAGTACCAGTAGCATCCCAAACCAGTGATGCCACACAGGTAATAAGGGCAATTCAAGGGCAATTCTGCCCCTCATGGGAGCTTCCTCCAATGCCTACTGTCCAGAAAAAAAATCTAAATTACTCAGAGGTAATATTATTTTTCATCTAAGAAGAGTTTTAATGCAGTGCATATCAAATTGCTTTCCATGTCCTACATGAATGGAAAATAAATAAGATTTTATTTGGTAAGATGGAGGAAGGAACTGTTTTATTTGACACTCATAGGCAAACTCTTCAAAATAAAATTTTGCAAATGCCTGACAGGACACAGGTACACTACACATGTTGCAATGTGAGCTCCTAGAATCTATGTTCACTTTTCATCTCTCAGTGTTATTCCATATACAAGCATGTGTAAATAATGATATTTACGGCCTAAATACTGTTTTTCCATCTACTGTCAGAGTGTCCACAGAGGGTGGACTGTGTTATAATGCACATGTTGTGATCAGCTAAAGCCAATGTTATGACAAGAATTACACACATTATGCTTTTCTGAATGCAGACATGGATACATGCCATATTTTAAATCAATTAAGGTATAATTTTAAATATTATACTATTAACAAATTCAGAAGTAAGAAAATTCTGAATTTTTAAATATCAACAGTGGTATAGCCAAAATATGTGCTGGTGATTTTACTCATGTGTTCCTATTTACTTAGCAGAAATCTTTAAATAGAAAATGAAACACTTCAACAAGGAAAAAAAAAGAAATTAAGCAAACTGGTACTCTTAAAGGTAAGAACATTGGTGGATTGCCAACTACATTGAATTTGCATAAGTAAAAAGGTATTTCTTCACCTCTTCTTTTCAGACTCCAGTGCCAAGCAGGTAAGTAAGGCTGGGATGGAACTGTTCATTCTCTCTTAAACAAAATGCAAGGTGACAGAAAATCAGACTTTCTGACTTACAATTAGATTTTAGTTGTACAGCATGGTGGTCTGTAATTTCAACAAAAGGGTACTTGAAAGAATATATTTTTGTCTGTTTTCATCTTAGCTAAAATCCTGCCTGCTGCTTTTTTAGTAATTTGAACAAATCCTGTTGAATTCACTGGAGACAGGCCATTTCTTCCAACAAAGATCAGCACTTCTAAGCTCTCGTGCACCAAGCTCATGTGCAAGTGTAGTGTCAAGTGCAAGACTCTCTCTGGCTGTCTCAGGTTGTTGTTTGCCTGTGGAAGAACTCATTTTTTTCCTACAGCTTTTTAGCTTTTTTCCAAATCCCTATGTTTTGCAAAAAGATATCTGTAACAAACTTATAAATGGGTCCCAGCAACTAGGGCACTCAGGTAAACTTTTCAAGATGTTTCTGACCCCAGTTTAAAACAAACTTTCCACTCCCACTCCTCTGGGAGAGGTTATTTTAAATCTAGATCACTTTCATGAACAAGAACAGAGAGTTATGTTATTAGGTTCTTCTCACAGATCTGCAGTAGCAGATTGACAAATACCCTTTACTGATACATTTCTTCAAAGGGAATAAACCTATAAAATAAATTAATTTCTCAGTCTTAATTCTGCTAAAGGGAAAATGGATTTACTCATGGCCTTTATAATCTGCTGTGGGATATCAGTCCTATTCAGCAGATTGCCTTATTTCTGTTAATTTTCTCTAACTCAAGTGGGAAAGCACCAGGCAGCCTTTTGGTAGATGACTACATACAAATACAAATGCTTGAGGAATTATGCAGGAAAAGATCTGTTAAGCTTAAACACCCAAGGCATTTTTTTTTGTGTGATTCACACATCACTTTTTTCAAAGAAGTAAGCCTCATGCTTTTAAATCTATGCAGGGATCAAAAACTATCTCTTTTTTTCTAATTCCACAACACATTATCAAACACTAATCTTCTGTACCACTTTCACTTCAGCAGACACAATTCAGAAACACATGCAGATTCTCTAAAAATGCTAATAACTCTTCAGCCTGTTAGAAAATGGAATCTCTTTTTCCTTTGCATGTAATCCCTCTGCTTCCCCAGTCATGTGCGAGAGCTCTGCTTGAGCAGCAGCCACTAACACTGCCTGCACAGCCCACCGGATAAAGCAATTAACAGAGGGAAGCTTAAGGCCATCTCTGATCTGGCAACTAGCTATTTCTGTCATAAATTTGAATATTGCACAGCTGGGAAAACTGTTACAAAAAAGCCTCTTTTCAGGAAAGGACCCTTAGCAGGAAAATACTCTGGCATCTGCTTAAAGAAGACTCCTGAGTATCGGCTCCCGCAAAGACTATTCAAGGGCGTGAAAATTTGCAGTGGTGTTTCCATTACTTTGGATCACTGACTGGCACAATTATTTTCAAATACCAGGACTATCACAGCTAAAGGGTTGAGGCTTCTCACCAGGCAAGGACCTGGAAACCCTGAAGAACCTCTTTGTTCAAGGAGAAGCATATTGCACATATAAGCTTTGCCCACAGAGAGGGGACGAGGATTTCCTCTGCTCCAAACTGCTCATGAAACACAGATGAACTGAAGGGAATAGCAGAAAAAGGGATTAGAAGGCAGTCAAACAGAGAGGTGAATGTCCCAAAATACTTTTTCAAAAATATCCACTCTTCACAGCAAATGAAGAGCCAGAGTCCTGGTTAAGAGAGCTGGTCATGCACAGTGGAGAGTATGAAAATGAATGAAAGGGTTAGAGAAGAAGACAGAGATGCTCTTTGCTTTGCATATAGTCAGCTCATTTAACTACTAATTGATATAGTCAATTTGCAACATAATTTTAAAACACATTATTCTTCATCACAGCTCTTTCTTTTGGCCGAAAGTAGTGTTAGCTGCCTGCTAATACAGAATTCAACTGATCTGATTCAGTGATGCTCACCAGCAACGAGACTGGCATGGGCTGAATGGAACAAAAGGATATCTGTAACAATTTCAAAAAGCAAGAGCACTTCTGCAGGACTCAGGCATGCAGCAGTGGTCCTCACTCAGCTGAGATATGGGAGAAGCCTGAGGTCTGAAATGGAGCTTCCAGCTGAGAAACAAGAGCTCACCCAGATGTACAACACCCCTTCCTCGACGGAATCAGTCTGGAGGCAGATGCACTTCTGTAAGATCATTAGCTCCTAAGCAGCCCCTCACACTCTGGGAGAAATCTGGACAACTTCCATGCCCAAGGACCTCCTGAGCCTGCTTTCCTGCTGATACTGACTTGACTGTTGACCTGCTGTTGGGGGAGGCTGCAGCACTGCTTGGCCAACAACCCCCAGCATCAGCATGGCTGGGGCATCACACCACACACTACCAGCCACGACTTGGCTCCTCATTCACATGGCACCAGCACAGAGGTGGATGGAGCTCACCCACAAATTCCATCAAAATACCACAGGGTGTATTTCAGAGCTCTTTGTATGCCCACTATACTCCTAGCCAGCCCTGCCAATGGCGAGTTCCATGTGCCGGAGCAATGGGCTACCACGTCCTTCCAAGTTTCACCCAGCAAGACTATTCCCACAGAGGTGCCTTCTTTGAGTGAAGATTCAATGCCAAGAGCCTTGCTGATAGGATATTTCATAGAGAACGTTTTTATCTGTGCCACAAAAAAGCCAACAGATGAAATTTGTTATTTCATCATCTCAAACACCTCACTCAGGTGTTGCCTCCCCTAGCAGACTGCATGTTAATTCCTTTTATATTATGAATTTGCAAAATAACACCTGCTTATTAAGGCATATTAAGATTCATTATAACAAATTTCCAAAACAAGATAAACAATATCTTGGATCTGCCCTATTTTCTTAGATATTCTTTGGTCAAATTCTACCTTGACTTCACATGTAACTTATATCCTTACCTAGTAATCATTCAGAGCAGCATTTGACAACTTCATTGTAAGATCTCTTAGTGAAAGGAACCTTTGGTTTAGCCTACAAAAGCCATTTGTAGCTTAAAACAAATCCAGAAATAAACATTTGGGTGGGTGATCAATCAGTCCTTTCACCTCAATTTTGTAGAGCTGTACTTTGGCATAGATGCAAAACAACATGTTACTCACTTCTGATTATTAATTGGTGATTCTTTGGACATTTCCCATAATTAATGCTACAATCTCTACTTTTACAGTGGCGATAGAAAGAAGTCTTAAAATGTCAACAAGATTAACACATTCAAAAATACAAACCTTATACAACATTTTAAGTCACAATTAGTTGAATAGTAAATTCTTTTTTTAGACAAAAAGGCGCTTTTTTTTCTAAAAAAGAAAAGAGGAGGATTATTTATGATTGCATCTCTCTTAAACTAAAAAAATCAGCAATACAGTATTGACGACATTAACGACTCCTATTTAGAAACAAAAGTCTAGTTCCCAGAACATGCCATATGGATCACTTCTGTTACCAAAAGTTTCATACTCAAGGCATTTGTAGGAGCAGTCACCAAATGTATTTTCTGCACTTCATCATCATCATCATCATCATCATCATCATCATCATCATCATCATCATCATCAAAAGTTTTGGGTTGGAAAGGGCCCTAAAGATTATCTAAGTATCTGCTATGGACAGGGACACCTTCACTAGACCAAGTTGCTCAGAACCACATTGAACCTGGTCTTGAACACTTCTAGAGAGGAGCATCCAGAGCTTCCCTGGGAAACCTGTGCCCCACCACCCTCACAGGAATTAACATCTATTCTAAACCTATTCTCTTTTCATTTTAAAGCCATTCCCCCTTGTCCTATCTCGCCATGCCCCTGTAAAAAGTCCCTCTCCAGCTCTTTAACCCCCTTTAGGTACTGGAAGGGGTTATAAGGTCTCCCTGGAGCCTTCTCTGCTCCAGACTGAACATCCCCAGCTCTCTCAATGCCGAATGAGACTTTATTTTCTTCTCCTTACTCAAAATAAATACCTTCTTCCAAAGCCATCCTGTTGAAACCGGGCTGATGATAGCTAGAAAGGCAAATCAAGATGTAACATCTTAGTTACCCTGAGCAAAGGCACCAGGTTTTGGTCCCACAGTAGCAGCACAATACACTTAGTTTAGAATAATAATTTTATTCCAGTTATCAGTTAGGGGTCAGGAGGTCCTGACCACAGCCACTAGTACTTCTCTTTGGTTTTATGCTGTCATTTTTACACTCTTTGTTTTTACAGAACTGCACACCTGAGTACACCAATACTCACAGCACAAATTGGTAACATTCCACTAAAAAATGTGTAATTTCCAGTGGGCTGCTAGGATGGTCCTTCAAGTCCTGCTAGTCCAGTATGGCATCCTGGTGTGTTCAACACATTCAGTGAGCCCCAATATAATTATATAACACCATGGGAAAAAAACAGAATTGGAGCAGTAAGTCAGTTATTTTTAAATACTGTTTATGTATTTGTTAGTGTTATTCCCATGTCCTTGGAATTCTCTGTGGAGTTCCCCATCACCCAAAATGGTTCCAAAAGCCCTTCAGGACCCTCTGATGCTGCTAGGAAACCTCTCAGAGATCTCTGCATTTTTGGCTGACAGAAAATATTTTCTGTTATTTTATGCTCCTATTCCCAGGAACAAATGCCAGAAACTGAATGTTCAAGACACAGAACAGAAGTTATCCAATAACTGAATTTGAAGCCTTCCTGAGCAAAGAGGAAATAGACTGAATCAGCAGTCCTCTGAGATGAGTGAGAAAATTTGATGCTCTTTTAATGATATGTTCCGTGCTTCTTTCACATGGAAATTAAACAATGCTGCTTGTCTGCACGGCACTCACATCCCTGCTTTAGACAATATTTTTATAGCAATTTTTTCTTTAAAATGAAAAACTAAATAAAATTCAGTGAAGCTGAAAAATCAAAGTTCTTTCCATATGAAGTATCTCCTTTAATACCTGCCAAGCACTGGTATTTTTCCCCTTGGGTCTCAGTGGAGCTGGAATTAACACAGCTTCATCTGTTCTTTTCTTGGTAGTTCTCCTTTACTGGCAGTAACAGAACTCTGAGAATACAGGAGCTCTTCATTACTTTTGCCTGACTTCTACCAGGTGCAATGTCCATGGAGGCAGAATGTACTTCCAAGGGGAATCATCCAAAAGCCTGCACAGCAAAGGACTCCGAGCTTGCCACAGCAAGCACAGCCAAAACAATCCCCAGGCTCTGTTAATCCATTCAAACATTCCCTCTGCTGGGTGCCTTTAAGGTAACCAAGCAGAAAATACCAACAGTTTTATCCAAAAAAATGGTAACAATTCTATTAAGTTAAACACTTAAAATAGAATTAATTTAGGATTCACTGGAAAGTGCTACACTAATACAATAAATCAGCCTGTGCTGTATTGTATGAGATCAGTTTTAATACCATCCCTTTCTAAGCAAGGTTGTCCTGATAAGGAGAATCTACTTGACAATTTAATTAATGTAACACTTCTTCTGGGGGGGTGAGATCAAAAGGAGAATTTAAGCTGCAAAGACCCCTAACACCAGTGGAAGGAGGGAACATAACCCTAACCCCTGATCCACACCTGGTGCCCACCCTGCAGCCCGTGTCTCACCACCACTGAACCTCCCTGCTCAAACTGGGCCAGAACAGCACCATGTGCCAAGGTACTGAGAGGGCCCACCCCACCACACACTGAACAAAAACAAGCCTGCCCCATTCTACCTTCTTCCTCTAGCCATGGGACATGACTTCACTTCCATTTTGGGACAGGCATATCTGCCTTCAACAGCCATGAATGAGGACTTTGAAGTTATCTCAGTTGGAGTATCTCTGCCCACTAAAATACCTGCTTAAGGAATTGATTTATTAATAGACTGTTTGCAAATTTCGGGTCATTCTTCAGACTCTTCCAAACACATCACAGGCCAAATACTTTTATGCTCTAAGATTTTATTTTATGAATTTTCAGAGGCAGTTATCTTTGCAACCTGTCAATGTAAGCCATCTTTTTTTTAAACATTTCAATATATTATCTGTACTGTCTCAAGCAGGATCCTTGTGTCCTGCATCTTCATCAGAAGAGACATTTTTTAAAGCTACCAGTTCAACATTTGAGGAGGGAAGTAAAAGACTGAAGTACTGAGACATGACATGATCAGAGCCTACCAACTCCAGTGTTGACAGAAATCCACTAAAGCCACTCCACTGGAATATCCCTACGAAGATGCTGTCAGATAGACACAGAAAATAGTAGCTGAAATTGTTTTTATAAAGATCACGCAATAACTACATAACAGCCCCTTCTAAGAAAGGGAAAAAGGGATTAAATCTCCAAAGTGTCAAAGAAAAAGAAAAGTAATGTGAAAATGAAAATGAAATCTGTTTTCATTCCTGTGATGGTTGCATAAATGCTGCTCTTCCAGTGACCCACAGCAGAATGAGAATCATGATAGAAAAGCTGCTGCCTAGTGTGAACAAGAAGATTGATCTCTTTTCTTAGAAAGAAAAAAAGAAAGAAAGAAAAAAAAACAGTAAACCCTAATATATAAAACTCACAAGGCAGACAGAAATTACATTATTCAAAATGCTGAAAATTGTATTTCAATATGCCTTCATCCAGGACCAAATTTTAAAATGTTTACATCTTTCTGAGGTGTTGAAATACCAAATGTTTATTATTTGTTTGCAATCCACAAAGGGGAATTTGTTTGGTTTTTTTTTTAAGAGGAAAATTATGTGTTAGGAATATCTTGCATGCCTGTCCTGTGCCTGTGGAAACATTTAACTCTTTTCTCAGATCCTCAGTCCTTACTTATAAAAGCCAAAGGTTAGTGACAGGAACAAATAGTATAAATATTATTTTATGAGTTAAGTCATTTCACTCTCTTTAATTATGACAATATGAGGGGGGTACTATATGCTTTTTTAAAGGCAACGTATCTTAGATGTTCTAGCTGGAGAGAATGTGAATATATATAGTTATAAAAGGCATGTACAAAAAATTAAAGAATGAAACAAACTACAAAATTTGGGGAATCTTCACAACAGCACATTACAAATCTTTTTTTTTTTTCCTTTGTGATGGCAAATCCAGTTACCCAGCCACAGGGTCTGCCTGGCTGGGCTGTACACTTGAACTGTGACTCTGTCCTCAACATTGTAAAGAATTGCAAAGGAAAGGCTCATCCTTTCTGACTGAGTGCTCTGGCCTCCTCAGCCATTTCATCAAAGCTGAAACAATGACCAGCACCACTGGCATGAGCCACCTGCCTGACTGTAGGTGACCTGCAGCTACTGACACTGTCAGTCTCTTGGAAGACCTTGGAGTAGAGCAGGGTGAATATCACACATCCTTGGCAAGAGTAAAGGCAGCAAAACATCATCTAGTCAGACTTATCTCCAGTACTGCTCAGAGACAGCAGAAATACCTGGCTAGGTATTAGCAAATCAGCATCTGCTTTGGAGTCCTGACTTTTGCAAATCACTATTATCTCACTCTTTCATACTAATTATTCCTAAGGCAAAACCAGCTTAGTGTTATTTCCTAGTAGTATTCCCCTTGATTAGAGTTTTATGACCTTCACAATCTACAATGTCTGATTCAGCTCCATTCCCAGAATATAAATAGCTCAAATTCAGGTACAAGTGTCAGGCAATATAAATTTCTGTTAACTGCCTATTCTATCTGGGTCCACGGCCCAGCAAAACATCAGCAAAGCTTTTGTTTCATAGGCACTCTCAAAACTTCAGAGCTTTGCTTCCATGGAAATAAAACATGAAAAATTCACAAGATGCATGCCCAGTGAGCATGCATAAATTAATATTTAGAGTCAAACCATGCTGTCAGCTATAATTTAAATTCAAAAGACTCAATATTTATGGGACATGATTGGAGGAAACAGGTTAAATAGTCAAAAACTGGTCCAAAACTACTAAGCTACACTCAAAACCAAACAGGAAGGGAATCCCATGGTCTCAATTTGAGGTTTGAAGACAAAATTTAAGGTGAAGGGAGAAAGTGATAAGCTTCCTCTTTTGTGTGGGCTCTTTGGCCCTGCAGCACAGCTCTTCAAGTGACCTGGAGTAACTCAGGCTTGCCTTCAGGCACGGAGCATGTTCCAGGAGTTGGGCTGGAAGGAAGTTTGGCAGTTGCTGGGTAGAAGTGGCCTTACAACAGAAGGCTGACAATGCAAGTAGTGCCACACTTGCATTCCCTGCCCCTCAGAGCAATAAACCCAATGTTCACGCTCAGAGGCACACCCAGATGTTCTCACACCTTCCCACCTGGGCACTTGAGAGAGCTCCTGCACAAAGCCCACTCAATCCACAGGGAGACACTCCAGCTTTCCCCCTTCTTTCTAAGTCCCTTCAGCCTCTACAAAGAGACACATCAATAAAACCTTAGCCAGGCTTCATGCATTGTCACATTGCAAGTGCCAGGACAGGAAGGAGTAAGGCAGAGAGTGACTGGATGTGTCTGCTTTCATTCAGCCCATCCCATGGAAAAGGCTTTTTACTGACACACACCCATTCAGATTAGATGCCATGAAAAGCACAGTCATTTAAGAACTCAGATAAGCAAATGAGGAAAAGCATGAAAATGTATTATGAATAACCAACAATTAATTTTAGTCAGTGGAAAAAAGAGGTAGGAAAAAAATGCATTCCTGAAAATCAAACTGAGTTGTGCCTAAGTATTCCCATCCTGTAATGCAAAAATTTTTGAAATGCATTTTGTTCCAGTTATGACTACCCCAAATGTAGTTTAGTAACCCATGCAAAAGTTTTGCAGCAACAGGAGGTATATGGACATTTTCATGTCCAACCAGCTTCCTTATCAAAACATTATACAAATCATAGGAAGGAAGACTTTACCATGGAGTCAGGTTGTTTTAACAGCCACTTCACTTGACAAAACAATTTCCAAACAGCTTCTTTGTTTTTCAGCTAATGTAAATCAGAAGGATGTATTTTAACTTCAGATTGCTACACTTTTTCAGTCCTATCACTGAAAACACTTTCAAAATGGCATTTTCATTGGCCTGTCCTAAAGTAGAATTACTAACAATTCTGGGCCCGTTTCACAATGTTATTAAAGTTCTCCAATGCACAACTGTTTGTGAGATAAGAAAGTCATGTTGTTTCTCATAACCAACCTCTAGAAGCAGTCAAGCCAGCCAACCCAATTCATCTTGAAAACCATCAAAGTCCATACACATTTTGACAAGCAAATGGGTGGGATAATAGCATTAGAAAAAACAGAAGACACAAATTTGATTCCAAGAGCTCCATGAGCCTGCAAAGCAACGGGAGCTTAGTGTCTAAAGCTGACTGACTGTGAATAAATCAGCTCTAGGAAAAAAATTAGAATTCCTAGATCGTAAGTGACAGATGTCCCTTGTGCCGGAATGACTTTCAGGCCATTTCATTTTAATTTTATTAGGAGAAGAGGAAAAACAGTTTACAGAGCAAAAGAAAAATATGAGATTGTGTACAGTGGGTTTTAAATTAATCTACTAGTGTCAGGACTGCTTGTCTCATTCAGTTGGTCCAGACTAAAAATACAGAAAAAGGAGATAAAGAATTGACTCTCAGTATAAAAAGGGGGACAGCACACTTCCAGCACTTAAAAAGCACTCCTTTTTTACAGTTTCTAGTGATCAACAAACACACTTGGGAAAACACACTGGGAAAGTGCTTTGCTGAAGCAAGGGGCAAGCAGGTTTCTTTGGCAGCTGTTTTACTCCATGTTCAATGTCCACACCTGACTGAGAGTTGCCAGAGGGGTCTCCCATTCACAGCTGCTAATAAGCAGTCGACCTTATGTCCACAGGATGCCACAGAAGCTGACAGTGTGAATTTCTCCTGGTTCAAAAGGTGATAGAGAAAATTATGGAGGCATGGTACTGAGGGGGCTATCCCGTGCCACATCCTGGATACCACTGCAAGAGGATGTGCTTTCCTCCCCTGAGAGCTAAATGTGAGGAGAGTGTTTCACAGAGAGGAACACTGCAGGTTTGAGCTTTGTCTTACCTGTTTCACAAAGGGCTGTCTCTTGGTCACTGTGAGAGTCAGCGTGCTGGTCTGGATGGACTTTTCATCATTGAATCACTGAATATGCTGAGTTGGAAGGGACCCACAAGGATCATCAAAGTGCAACTCTTGGCCCTGCACGGGACAGTCCCAAGGGTCACACCATGTGCCTGAGAGTGTTGTACGAGTGCTTCTTGAACTCCGTCAGGCTGGTGCTGTGACCACTCCTGGGATGGCTGTTCCAGTGCCCAACCACCCTCTGAGTGAAGAACCTTCTCCCAACATCCAGCCTAAACCTCCCCTGACAGAGTTTCAAGCTATTCATAAATCTGAATTATATGTGGCATTTGGAATTTCTGCCAATATAAAAATGTCATTTTTATCAAACCCAGTGTTTCATATTTTAAACGTTGTATTATAATTTGTAAGGAAAACTTTTTTCCTTAATAAAATTATTTTACGTGTAAAATTACTAAAAATAAATTAACTCACCTATACAAATAAAAGTAATTTTTTGCTAGAAGACATTTTGCTGAACTACATTCCATCAGAAAAAAAGTCTGGACACCTCCAGGAATGCAGTTTAAGGTGCCAGCTTTATTCTTAGATAATTTCTAAAGCACCCAGAGTCCTAAGTCAAAGGCCAGTGAGTATCCTTAAAAAACTGATTTATTTCAAATGTGGAAAAGGGCTGTTAGTCTGAGCTGAAGAGCAGCAACACAAGGAAAATACAGATGCACAGCATATGGCAGGGAACCTCAAACCCAGTTTCAGAAATGTGGGCCCACGGACTGGTGGGCACCAAAAGTGCTGGCAGGGCTCATCCTGCCAATCCATGGACCAGGAGTCTGGATGGAGGTCTCAGGGACAGCAGGTCCCTGCGAGGGCAGCTCCATCTCCTCTCAGTCTGCCCAGCACTGATGGCTCACGAGGGGCACGTGAGGAGAACGTGCCAGAAGAGTGAAAGCAGGAGAGTCATTCCTCGTGTTCCCATTCAGCTAAAAATTGAAGCAGCTCCAGGCACCTCAGTGTACTGTCAAGGAGACGAGTATTTATATCATGTCACAGATGGCCTTGTTCATCACTACAGTCTGAGAATGACTGCACTCAGGATGTACCTGTTGGGAGCTTCCAGCCCCTGTCTGGTCAGGAAATGGTGGGGGACACCAACCTGTCCTGCATGCACAACTCACTGCTGGGGGGGTTATCAGCTCCCTCCCATGCCAGCACCTTTACCTCAGTGGATGGGCTTGACATGGATTTCAGAACACTCCATCACACGAGTTCAGACTCAGCTCTCCTAATTTAATTTCTTATCCTACAAGTGACTCCACTAACATTCACTAAACTTCTGTGCAGTACAGTTGGGTTAACCACGTGTGAAGCTGTAAGAAATCTATCCCAAATGGTTAATCGTGGCAATAAATTTATTTTTTACTGTTGCAATAAATAATTGCTCCCATAGAGAAGTGTAGAATGAGTTTCCTTAGAGAGGTTAAACAGCAAACATTGTCCTTGATATTTTGGGACAATATCCAAAATTTGGAAAATTTAGCTGGATGCTAGTGAAGGTCTCTGGTTAAACACACACACCACACAAAACCAAAAACTTGAGTGAAATGTGAAAAACAACAGAATGTTTATATGAGAAGTAGAGCAACGGGGCCCTTCAACATCTGGGTAGTACCATACCATAGGAAAAAATCCAATAACAAGTATTTAGCTGCATGGGAAAACAGGAAACATGGTGTTGGAAATCATTTTTAAAGCTAGGTGTCCATGTTCTTCAAGTGGAGGGTCCTTTTTTTTCTGTTTGGTGCCTAGAACAATGGGATCCTGTAAATGCTCCAAGGAACAGCTGGTGACATACCAAATTACCAAAATTCTGCTGAGATATTAATGCATGAGGCTGTGCTTCTGCAGAGGTGCACATACAGGTCTGCAGGAAGTGCTGCCCATCACCTAGAGCTCAAAGGCCTTATACTAGAAATTTAGGATAGTATTATTTATTTCAAGAACTCAAATACCAGTAAATTGAAACACACAAATGAGCCTTTAAAACAACTGGACAAGCACTAAACACCCTGAAAGCCGGGACAGGTGGTTTGGGTTTTTTTTTATTTTGCTTCTAGGTGTTTACTTAGGGAAAGATCATGATTTGTGACTTACTTTCATCTGAACATAGAGCTGGTATCAGGACTAAATTAAAACTGTTTTCTTATTCTTTCTCACTGTCTGAAAAAAATATATGATTTATGCATTGAAATGAAAATAAACATATTTTGAAGAGAGGCTGGAACGGCACCTGTTCATTGCAAAGCCCTTGAATTTTTGGTTTTTAATGCAATAAGACATCTGAACAGGTTCAACACTGCAGCAGAGTTGTGTGGGTCACATGCCTACAGCTGCCATTGAAGGTAACCAAGTCTGAAAAGTGTCAGTTATTGCAGAATCAGATTTTTTTTTTTTTAAGATAAATAGCTCTAAGTGGGGTGTGATTCCACTATGAACTGAATAGAGGTGTGTGGCAGAGAAATAGAGAAATGTCTAAGTCATTACTGGCAACTTTTAAGCAGGGTCATGCTTATAGCTATCGATCTACCTGCCTAATATTCAACTTCCAAACAAGTGCTGGCAAACTGAAAAGAATTCCAAAATGAGTGACATGAACTATGGGAAAATAATACAGCATGCAGTTCCCAAGGCCCAGTCTACTTTTTTTATCCATAAAGGACTTTTATGGATAATGACATGACATAAACTGTATTGCTGCGTCCCTCCTCTCAAAATCTCAAGTCAACCACAGCCTATGAATCTGTATAACTTTTTTTTTTTAAAAAAGCAAATATTTAGCAAAATGCATCACATGCTGAGCTTTTTTTAACTATTCACAAGCAAAAAATTTTTGAAAGTGCTTATCCAATGGGTGAGACAGAAGAAAATACCTCTTCAGATAAACTGATGTTCTCAAATTAATTCCCATGCCTTCAGCACAACAGCTGCCCTGAACCTCACCATCACCCTTTTGCCTCTCATTCACACCTCACTCTTCAAGATACAATTTCTCTTCCAACTGCTGGCAGCAAATGATGTCCTTTGCTGCCATCCCCTTCCACCTGCTTCTCTGGTGTTAGTGCTGCCTAATCTAAAATCCTGCTTCCAACAAGCCCCACTCCTGCCACTTCTCCTAAGAGCAAGCCACAAGCATATGTAACCTGTCCAGGTAAGAGAGTATGTTGTGTGTTCAACTTAAATAGGGAAAAAGGCTTTGAAAGCCTCCTTCCCCCACCTTAACCTTCTTCCTCTTCAGAGTGATTTACAGCAGATTCATGAAGAGCAGAAGACAGTCAAAGGGCTGTGACTGTCTCCTGGGAGAGGGGAAGGTTTCTGGGATAGCTGCATTCTGCCTGAAGTGTCACGAAACCAGACTCTTTCAAAGGAGAAACAAGTGTGTCATAAGGTAGCTCAGAGCCAACACCTCCACTCCTTTCACACCTCGTTTCCTTCTTGTAATTAAAGGCTAGGGTGACACTGAGGACAGATTCTGAAAAATAAACTCCCTTTTGGTTTTAAGAAGGTTGAATTACATCAACTAATACAAAGTGAAAAGCAACAGTTTGTTTCTCCTGGGGGAACTTGTTATTTCCAGAGGAAAATGCACCACACATATGGTTTTCAGTGCCAAAGTATAGTGCCAAAGAGGAGCTGGAAATACTGCTGCTGTAAGAAGTAACTGTATTTTGAGTTATCATAGAATCATAGAACCATAGAATGGTTTGGGTTGGAAGGGACCTTAAAATCATCCAGTTCCACTTAGGGCAGCAGGATTTCCAAGGCACCCACACACAGACTTTCAAGCCTTTAAGCAAGTTTTAATGAAGTACAAGTACTTTGGTGCATAAAACCCAGAATCCTACTTCACGCCAAAAAAACTTCCCTGTAATTCAAGGATAGGCATTGAGACAAATTCCATCCAACCATTGGAGAACTCCACACTGAAGACATGTTCTCAGTCTACTCAGCTGACTGCACTGAACTCAACACAGGGCTCATTGGCTAAGGTAGCTCTCTCCTAAAGCATGGAGGAAGATGCAGTGTAGGAGGACTGGAACACAATAAAACTGGCTTCAGTGATACTCAGTACCACTTACAGCTCTGGTTTTCTTGAGGGCAGTATGAGAGGTAAGAAGAAACCTATAGGCAAGCAGCATTCCAAAACAGGAAAATAAGATACAGTAAGGTAGCAATGAGAAATTGGCAGTGAGAAACTTTCAGAATAAATACTTCAAGCTAGGCCCTAGTAAATGGCTTAAAAACTATTCTTATCATAATACAGCTGGAGTGAAATTAAGGACAAGATACAGGCATTTTGTAAAATTCCTCACCCTTTTATTCACACTGTATTATTCAACCCCACTGGGCAGAATTTTCTGAATGGAAATGTCATGATTTGCTACAACTTCACAGACAAAGCTTATAAATAATCTAGGAAGATATTCACTTGGCTGGGGAATATCACTTAGCCCCTGTTTGCAAGGCATGACTGGGCTTTCCAGGGTACACAGGACTTGAGCTGCTTTTCTCTGAGCAAAAAATCCTCTCCCACCACACACATATAAGCACATCCACTTCCAAATTAATATTCTTACCTTATCTTTACTTTCAGAATCAGAATCCTCAAGTTTGGTCCGAATGACAAAGGGTGTAGATAACCTCAGGAGAACTCGTTCAAATGTGGCACTGATTTTAGGAGAGACTATGTCAAAGCATTCTTGGAATTTCAGCGTTTTATGAGTGTCACATCTGAGCTGCTTCCTAAGACCTTCTCCAAGCTGGAGAACCAGCATGTTTGGATCAAACATCAGGTGAAAGGGAAAAGCTCTGCAGAAGGTGCTGATACTAATCCTCAGGTCTAAGGGGGACTGGGAAGTTCCTGGTGGAAGTGCTTTTGGGGTATTTGCATTTTCATGTTCTTTGATAAGGAAAGTCAAACAACTGCAGTTACCTGGGTTTGTCCCCTCTGAACACAACTTATCATTTGTCACCTGTTCTACTTCTACTTCCAAGCGGTAAATCTTCTTTGCTGCTGCTTTTATCATTCCTGTCATTGCAAATCCCACAATCTGATGTGGGTGAAAATAATGAAGCATGAGATTGCCTTCAGGGAGTTCTTTGCATAGGAAAGAAGGAGATTCCAGGGTGGCCTGTCTTCCAAATGAAGTTCTAATATGCTCCAGCAAAGCATCAAAGCCGTTGAAGAAGTCTTGAAGGGTCCCACCTACAGCTCGAAGAACTCTTTCATTCTCGTCAAAGCAGATATTGAAGAATTCCTCCCCAAACTTTTCTTGCATTTCCTCAAACTTCAGACCTATAGGACAATGAGACACTGATATCAACAACATAGCATTGCTACTGTGTCACATTTTCCCTTTTTGCCTCAATTTGCCCAGGATTTTTCCAAAACAGTGAGAGCAGCTTTTTCACTAGATACCTATCCATAGATTTCTGTGGTGGTTGGGAGTAACCCTAGAAGCCATTGTTTTCAAGTCCTCATTGTTTCAGCTTGCTGCCCCAGCCAGTAATTAGTGGGCCTGTTCCCTTTTCCTCACTGTTACAAAATTAACCAGGTGTTTGTATTGTTTTAAGATGTAACAGAATAGAAGGAAGTATATATCAGCTGTCTGTGAATTACAAATATCCAGAGTTTTCAAAGGAAATTAATCTGGGAATTAACAACATAGTTTCTTCACTACCTTGAAATCATACACAATTACCTGTCAGTCAACTAGTGAAGCACCTTAAAATTTCTCTTGAATTTGAACAGATATGAAGGGCAGATACTTCGTTCCTGAGAGCGTAAAAGGCCCTTTATTTTAATGTGGATTCAGCATGCTTTATAACACTGGTAATATCCCAGTGGATCACTGAACTTCTCACTGCTTCTAGGCTTTCAGTTTGGGAAGAACAGAGTGGTTAGTGACTTTTATACCTGTGGTATAACAGGGAACAGAAGTCAGGTTGTTTACAGACAATAACCTTTTATAATCTCAAGGCAGTTTCTGAACTGCCTATGAACAAAGGCAGAGTTGACACAATCAATATTCACAAGGGATTTCAGTGTTTCCCAGCTTTACAGTCTGCAATGATGTATGATTAATAGCAATTTTAAATGCATGAAATTACTTATATAAATATGACAACATAAGAACATGACAAAGCATATTTTGTAAAAGAAGTAATAGCTATAATTTGGGAAAGTTCATTCAAATGCCATTACTCATAAAGAAATTTGGTCACTAAATTAGGTTATTACAAAAATATTCCCAGGATCTTTTATGACCACAGATGGTCAGCTCTGCAGCTACGCCAAAAGTAAGTACCTCTGGTACACAATGCCCCCTAATATCCTGACTCAGAAGACTGTGTGCCAACTCCTGACTCATTACCATTATGCCTGCATAACACGGTATTGTAATATCTTACCAAAAAATACTCACTACCATCCAAAAAGAATTAAATTCCAACCCATACCAATAATGTCATAACTGGATATTAATAGCAAATAGCTAAGAATTCATCATATTCATATGTATACACAAATAGATATTCATACTTTTAAATCTCATTGTTCTGTACAGTGAAGTGTGAGCAACTTGAGAAGTCTGTGTGTAAAAGTGAGCAGTCTAGCAGGGGCACCCAAGGCTGTAAGACTGCAGAGGGGAGCAGAACAGCATCAGAAACCCTTGGGCTATTGATACAAATGGCCAAATACATCCCACAAAGCCACCCAGAAGACAGCACAGGTGAACTGCCTTTCAAATGTATTATACAAATACAGTGGAGCAGCTGCCCTGGCGCCACTGACTGCAAATGAGCTTTGCAGAACTGATCACTCCTGGTCTCTGCTGCTACATATGCAAGCCTCACCTCATTATCACTGCTGGGAACTCTGTCTCAGTATTTGGCCTGAGGTTTTGCTGATTGTCTTAGATTGTCTTGTTGTCCATCCTGGAGAACTGGCCGTTCAGTCTGGATGCAACATACTGACTCCAAGCAACACGAATTATACCTGGCTCGAGGATGTCCCACTACTTTTAAAAACATTTGAGCTTTGAATTGAGTTACACACAGTACCAGCAGAAAATCAGATCAGCTCTAATAGAAAAATGGATATGACCAAACTCAACCAAACTGCTGGTCTATGTTAGTCATGAAATTTCTCGACAAGAACCGACACTATGATATACTAAGGAAATTAAACTAAGTCAAACAACCTTCAGAACCAAAAATTATAATGTTCCTGTCAACGAAGTTTCTTCCTTAGCCTTATTAACAAGACAATAATTTTTGCATGAAGCATGATGTTTATCTTTGAATTAAAAATATTTATTTAATAAATTCCTTGTTACACAAACACACACAGACTATTTTTTTCTGTATTTCTCTGCAAAGCTATTGGCTTCAGTGATGTCTTTGTGTAAAGTTGCAGAAAATATTCAATATGTATTTTTACTGAATTATTCCTGCCTCTCCTATTGAAACAAATGATGAACAGATGCTCACCTAGTGCTAATTCTGTATATACTTCAGTATAACCTTTTCACTTGCTACCATATAAATGATCTTAATATTTTGCATATCTTCTGTGGATTTTCTCCCTTCCCATATTTCTGCACATAGCTGTTGTGGTTTAAGCCCAACTGGCAAGTAAACACCACACAGCCACTTGCTCAGGCCCCACCCCAGTGGAATGGGGAGGAGAATCAGAAGTAAAATTGTAGGTTGAGATAAGAACAGTTTAATAATTGAAACAAAAGTTAAAAAATTATTATTATTAATATTACTACTACTACTACTACTACTACTACTACTACTACTACTAATAATAATAATAATAATAATAATAATAATAATAATAATAATAAATGAAAGCCCACACAGTAACACGAGTGATGCCCAATGCAATTGCTCACCACCCGTGCCAGTCCCTGTCCTCGTTCAGGTCACTCCCCCAGTTTATAAACTGGCCATGACATTCTAATGGTGTGAAATGTCCTTTTGGCCACTTTGGGTCTCAGCTGTGCTCCCTCCCAGCTTTCTTGTGCCCTTCCTCATTGGCAGAGCATGAGACACAAAAAACGTCCTTGGCTTAGGATAAACACTACTTAGCAACAACCAAAACATGAGTAAGTTATCAACATTATTCTCATACTGAATCCAAAACACAGCAAAGTACCAGCTACTGAGGAGAAATGAACTCTATCCCAGATAAATCCAGGACAATACCAGACTGGGAGATAGTTTTATTACAAGTTGAAAAACCTTCATGCTAAAAAAAAGAATCCCAGAACTCATTGTCTCTATAGTGCATACTTTATTTCATTTAGAGATTTCCACGGGCTAGTTGTTATCTTTAAATATTACATTCAGTATGATTTCCAATTTCAACATATATGGTATTTCCTGGTTTTTTTGTTTTATGCTGAGAAAATAAAAACAAATTTAAAATAATCTTCTTATAACCTTCAGATTATGCATCTACATAACAAGTCCAATCTTTTCAAACTCATCTCACATTCAATTGTTGAACAATTGTTTTTCTGTATGATTTTGCAGTGGAATAATTCAAATTGAATATGGCATTGAAAATGTGAGTCAACTTCTCTTCATCAAAACTGACAATTTGCTATTCCATTCTGAAAAGCCAGCATCTCCATTCTTTCTTTTTCACTGTGGACCTCTAAGCAAAATTTTCATTCAGCTTCCCAGGAAAAAAGAAATGTGTTTGATATCTGCATGAGGGCCCAGCACTTCCAAATGCAGAGGCCACTGAACATCCATATCACCTCATGTATGACCCCAACACGGCTTCCTAATGAGCACTGGCTTGCAATTAATACAGAGGAAAAAGTCATCCCTGGTTTCACCAAGGCACTCCACAAAGTGCTGGTAATACAGAATAAACCAAAAATCAGCCCAACACTCTCTGCTGCTCCCCAGCTGAAGTAACTCACTATTTTGAGCTTCTACTGTTTACAAACCTTCTACTAATATAGTGAATCAAGTCCTAAAAATGCATTAGTTTCAATTTGTTTTCCTCCTGGAGAGGGATCTACTGTGTTCCCACTACTTAAATCGACATCAGGAGGACAAATCATGTCTTAACTTTAATGTTTTTTCCTTACTAGTTTCTTTTTGCTGCTTTTCCTTACAATGTCACTTTTATTCTAGTCCATATTGGAGAGAAATTAAATATGCACATTGGAAATTGAGGCAAAGCAACCACAGAACGAAAATACTGCTAAAGACCTCCAATAAAAAGCACTTTTGGATCTGTGAAAAATTATTATCCTTTGAAAATGTGTCTCAAAGACATTAAGAGAAGGGATCCTATATTTGCTATCCAGATCCAAAATTACCAAAGTCTTTAAGCACAGGTTCAAAGTACAAATTAAGCATTTAACTGAACTGGAGCAGAAATAGATTACTTCATCCTGTAATAACATGCTAGCAAAAGGTTTTCACTTTCTTTTCAGCAGTTAATGTAAACTGAAAACACACTACAAAATGTCAAGGAATTAATACAATATTTTTAAGTCTTTTGTACATTATGAAGTGGAGAAATTAGGTAAGAATCTGTTCCCATAAGGAAAATTGCAAATCACAGGCTCTTGAGGAGCAATCAGAAGATAAAAAATCTGATGCAATAAAAAAATATGATGTGATGTGATGTGATGTGATAAAAAAATCAACGGAATTCATTAACTGGTACAGCATGCAGAAACAGGTACAAGCCATCCAGTTTTTCTAAAAGTAAATAATGAGGACAATGGCTGCAGAGTGGCCAGCATCTGACTCATTTGGCATTGAAAGAAACCATTTTTTTTCTGAGATACCATTCAGAATCTGTAAATATCAAACCTTAAGTGGCTGGAACAATTAAATATGCAATTCCAGACCTCATACTGTGAACAGAAGCAGAATTTGCCACCTTCAGTTATAGCAAGTGTCTCTTAAATGGTTTTGGATGATCAAATTTTTGGCATCAGTTACATCTTTTCCTTAAACAGACCTGTGGACAGAAAGACAGGTGGCAATTCAGAATTCCAAAGAATTATTTCAGATGGTAGGGAAAGCAACATTTAGTCTCTGGATAAAAAAGGTTTTCTTGTGTAGAAAATAATGCTGAAGGTACAGTAGATGAATCATTTGGCTTGTAATTGAGCCTAGTACCAGTACCTAATTACTGTATAAATGACTTAGATTTTACTTCATTATGACTGTGAATTTATATCATCCTGGGAATCCAGATAGCATTTTTATATTACCTTTTTGGTGGTTTTAATATAAATACAGTCACATCATTTTATGCCTTTACATATGGTTGTGACACAACTGAAAAATCTAGACAACACTTCCCTTACAGTGACATGCAGGGCCTGCATATCTTTCAAGATTTCACAGAATATAAATGAGAACTACTGTTAAAAAAAGAACTCCTGACACTTGTTCACCTGTAATATTTCTTTTATCCACTTTTAATGAGGTGTTTTCTTTCCTTGTCCTTTGACCAGTGATAGAAACACCATTGTAATTACTGCCTCTTGGGGAGGAGCTGATGGACAGTTTTAACATAAATATAAAAGATTCTGCTCAAAACTGTTGACACAGGAAGCTCTCATGAGATATTAAGAACAGGCAGTGCAAGGGGTTTTTGCCCCCATATAATGCTCTCAGTAGCAGCCAATTCTGCAAGAAAAGCCAAGCCATGTGAAGCAAGACTACCACGATTTTCTGTCCCCCACCACCACCTGGGGGGCTCACTTGTTGTAATTGCACAGGGCTCATTACATAAAAACTGCAGTCATTAGATTGGTAGTTCCTAAAAATTAGGCAGACCAGGTTTGTTTCATGCTAACTCTAGAGATTAAACGGTAATAAGGATTTTTTTCATTAGCTTTTTTTTCATTAAAATAAATATATGTGTCTTTGAATCAATATAGGGAGCAGAACTGCACTTCCTGGAACGAATAAAATTGCAATGAAATCTAAAACCTCTTCCCATGAAATGCAAAATTATCTTTCATAACTCCTCACATATATAAAGGGCTCAACTCATCTGACTAAATATAGAAATCTAATGCTCCTTGAGTCTTCACAAGGCATCCAAGACATCTACAAAAGAACCAACAGATAGTTACTGTATCTGCCAAGATGAGGGACCTAAGGGAGACCTACACATTTCTGAAGGTTTGACAGAGGCCACAAGATACCTCACAGCACCTCAGATAATGACAAACACCTACATTTAGTCAATGAATCATGGCCAGAAAATGTTCTTTATAAATAGACTTCCACAAGATGCTATTGTACATCATAATTCCAAACCACTCATTATCTGCTGGAAGCTCATCTGCTTTCTAACAATAAATAGCTCTGATTTCAGAAGAGTGGGACGTCTAAGGCCATTTGGTATAAACATTTGCCCTTTTCTTCTTGAGATGTACTCATCTCAGTTTTGAAATCACATGAATTATGTGCTTTTTGTTTAGATTACTTTTGTGTTGCCAGTGCACTGGAACATCTGCTAAATAACAGGAGCCCTGTGAGTATAGCTTAGACCCCCCAGGATAAAGTATTATTAGAATCCATTAGTATTGCCAACCCTCTGGGCCGTGTAACATTTCCTTTTATGCCATTTGTAAACCAACAACTTTAATTATAAATCGGGCTGTGTATCCTAAATGAGTTGCATCCTAATGACTAGCCACAGTTCTTAGTGCAAAGGGAAGTGATAAAAATTTATATACTTTCAATATCTAAGCATTTACAGTTCTCAGATACCTCCCAAGCAGTCAGTCTACCAAACCTTTGTTTACCTTTTCCAAACATTACGCTTGGTCTAAGGTGGCAAGTAGGTAGGCTAAGATCTGTCCTGGCACCTTCTTTTCAAGTATTTCCTGCCTTTTCAAATATAGTATTTCTCAGCAATTATTTAATGGTTACCAGAATGATCCCAAATATATTCCTCTTTAACAACAGAGGATCATAGAAGCATAGAATATTATGAGTTGGAAGGGACCTACAAGGGTCATCAAAATCAAACTCCTGGCCCTGCAGAAGACATCCCGAAGAATCACACCATATAACCTGAGAACACTGTTCAAGCACTTCTTGAATTCTGTCAGGTTTGGTGCTGTGACCACTTCCCACGTGCTCAGCAGTGAAGCAATAAAAATTGAACAGCCTTCACCTCAGTGAAGCTCTCAGCCACCCTCTGGGTGATTAACCTTTTCCTAATATTCAGACTAAACTTGCCCTGACACAGCTTCATGCCATTGCCTCATGTAAGAGCTAAGATTTCCTTAGTTTCATAAAGGAAACACAGATCTTTAACTCTGACAAATGTACAGAGAACAAATGACTTTTATAGAATTATGCCCTTTGTACTAAATGAAGGATCAGCCCTGCAAGATATATTTAGGCATGAAGTGATTTGCCCTATATAAAGCAGCCTGCAGCTCATGTTCTCTTTGGTAGTGACAAGCAAATGTCACCCAGAGCAAGAACTCCCTAAAACCTTACACTAACAATGGATTCCACCTCCTCCTTGGTGACTTGGGGAAGCTGAATCCAGAAACACGATTTATCTCCCTGACAGGACAGGGCTCTGGGCCAGGATTCCATACAACTTATCACCAGGGTATTAGGGAATCCCTAGGGAATTGTCACTGCACCATATCATCCTCCAAACAGAAGATGCCCAGATAGATAGACAGATAAGCAAATTCTTCACACCACTCTCTGAAGCAAAATCAAAAGAAAGAGCATTATTATCCCACAAGTTACAAATGCCTAAGAGGAAAAATTCTTGCAATACATTTGAGTCCACGTGTAGAGCTGACTTAGCCACTGATATGTGCTGTGCATTTTTTAAGGAAAATGAGGTAATTCTAGTAATATTTTAGGAGCCGAATTTTTGTGAAACAAAAAATAATTCTGTTGTATAAATTATTTGCTTGAATTAAAAAAATTGAGAAAAATATTTTTCTGTACCTTAAGCAGTAGAAATTCACATAGGTAAAATTACTTCTCCAGGCCTTTCTGCTGAAACCATGATCTGATACAAGTGTATTTGTAACTTCAGACTGTGTGCCCAAGTGTAATTTATAAAGTGTCTCTAACATTGTGCTGCAATAGATGCAATTTAGATACTGCAATTTAAAATACACAAATGGGCTTTCAAAGCCAACAGTTCTTCCATGTTGTTAGAGACTGTGTATGAACAGCTACTGCTGCTTTGCAGATTTTGCACAACATCTCTTTTTATAAGCCTTTACAAATTCAGGTTACTTTTCATTAGTTTTACTACCAAAGTGAGGACAGATTACACAGTTCCTCAGCAAGATGCAAAGAGGCTCCAAAGGAAATACCAATGCCATTTGAAAGACAGGTAACTGCCTTAGGGAAGCTCCCTTTCTTTTTTTTTTTCCCTGTGAAGGACTAAAGAGTGAAAAATAGTTCACATTCACAAAGGCTACACTAATTGTTTTCAGTGTCTGAAAAGAGTGTTTGGAGGAGGTGAGGTGAAGGCTGTACAATTTTTATCTGACTTGTGCATTTGGGATGTGAGAAATATCATGTGCTATATTGAAAGTACTGAGTGGGGTTCAAAAAGGAAAATCGGGCATTCCTCTACTGCTTTGTAAAACTCAGTAGCACAGACCTTCTTTGAACATCTGCCAAAGAAATAAACAGGAGATAGGTCATGAAGGCTTTATGTCCCAGAATAAATTCCTTACAATAGCAGTTTCAAAACAACAAAAAAAGTTTTCATCCGTAATTTCCTGTTGCCAAAGTTTTAATTTGCAAGTGCATGAAGGTCTTCTGCTTTATTCTGGAAGCATTTAAGTAAAAATGCACACTCTAATCTTACATGAAATCAAATTATTCTAAATCATGAGGACAAAAGCAGTCCCAAACGAGATTTGCTGTCATTGTTTAAAATGCTGAATGTACGAAGGGTATGAAAATGTCTTTACTTCAAGAAGGTTGAAATCTGAATAGCACTGACATATGGCTTAAAGGATTAAAAAAATCCTGTTATCTCCATTATACAGATGGGAAATTGAGGCACAGAACGAATAAAAACTTGCCCAAGGTCAAATAAGCAATCTCTTTAGATACAATTTTTTCTCAAACATACCTCAGTATAAGTTTATAGTCACCTAAGAAAGAAATGTGGTAGTAATCCACATAACATACTTCATCATGGACATCTTCCTCTTATCATTATTTCTAAAATAGGCTCAAACCAACACTGTCAATCTCCTCTGAACACAGTTTAGTGGTGTACTTGGCAGTGCTGCATTAACAATTGGACTCGATGATCTTAAAGATATTTTTCAACCTAAAGGATTCTGTTTCTACATGCTTATGAGGGACACTGTAAAAGTATGCATGCACCAATTAATGAAAGTAGAGCCTGTCATTAAGCTGTCTGGACTATCTTTGAAAGGATGGAAAGTTAAATTAAATACTCCAGCCTCAGCAGCTGTCATTGTAAAGGAAAACAGTGGGATTGATCTGGTACCACACACTGTTTACAGCACGTGAATGCAAGGGACGTGGGTTCCTTTAATTACAGTGGTTTAAAGCAGGGAGACTTCTACTGATGTCTAGACTTGTAGCAGAGCAACTCAGCAAGGAGACAAGGAGAATCAGGTCCTTACAGTGCAGGAAGATGGTGACACACTTTAGTGCTGACTTGACAGGAGGAAAGTTGCAGCATTCATACATGATCAATCACATGCACCGAGCTGAGTGAACAGCTTGCAGTCAGCACTTCCCCGAGAGCAGTGTAAGCACCAGGACCACAGTGTGAAGCATCTGCTCACAGTCTTCCAAGCTTACCAGTGATCTCAGCATTTGCACTCTTCTGATGAATAAGGAATGCCAAATTACTTTTTTAGAGGTGGTTAGGAGATTGGAAGAGGTGAATCATGGTGGCAGTATCTAAGGTCAGAGAGCAGGAAGATGCTCCTAAGCATCTCTAAGGAAACATTTTCTTCCAGCCCTAGACAGCAAGTGTCTCTTACTGCTCATATAAATGAACTAAGAGCCAAATTGGGTTTAACCAAGTTTCTCTAGCCTTCATCACACTCAGCTTCATGCTTGCCTGATGTCTCAGCAATGCCAGTTGCTCCAGGTACACACCCCAGTGGTTACATCCCTCTTTCACAGAGGCCACTCTTACCAGTCCTTATTCAACAAGAAAAATAACTGTGAATGTGAGAATTAATTACACAGCCTCCATTAATTTTTTCCATGTTGTGATAGGAACTACAATTAAAATAAAGAAGCTGGGTTTACTGCTCATTCCCTTATGTTCTTATCCCAGATAGGGAGAAGGATTGCTTTTAAATTATCTGTCTTTTGCTCATACTGAGATGGTTTTTTTTTTGCTAAGAACTCTTTCTTTAAGAGATGAACTTGTCCAAGAAAAAGTCTCTGCAACCTAATTTTCAACAAAGCCCACTTAAATAGTTCCCCAAGATAGTAATGCTTAGATGTTATCCCTATATTTTGGTCCCAGTCTGCCCCTAATAAATCTGCATTTTGAGGAGAGAGGAGGTTGCACATTACTCACCCATGCTGAGGTACTAGGACTAACATACTGCTTTAAAAAGTACTAGGAAGGGGAAAAATTATTCATAACTGTTTCGTGTAACTCATACTTTGTGTCATGGTGAAACAAGTACTAACTGTCTAGTCTGGCTTTTTATAATACTAATATGCACCTGATAACATGAAAAGTCTCTGCTTTGTATGAGTCCTGCCTTATCACTCATTGCATTTGTTTTAGAGAGCTAGCATGCAAATATTTTAGAATTAATTAAAAAAAAAGGTAACTAACACTAACTAAGATAGAATTTGATTTGTTCTAAATTCTCTCTATGACCACACATGCAAAATACAAAATGCCACCTCTTTCTAGCAGCAGTTAAAGGCACACAGAACATCCCTGACAGCACCTAGCATTTTACAGAATAAGGCACTGGATATCAAAAAAAAAAAACAAAAACATTTTGAATGTCAGTGAAACACAGTCATCTCTAAACTAGACCATGTTTGCTGTTTCACAGAGCACACCAAGTCTGCTCAACAGTTTGCAGTAAGAAAGATAGATACACAATGCATATCCTCCAAAAGTATTTTAAGTCAGCAGGATACAATGGTAAAGACCATAACATGAGCAGACTAACACCTCACCATATTCCTCTGACATGGAAAGTTAAAACTTATCTTCAATTGCCATACACAGCCAGATTTCAGTGTTGTGCCTCTTGCTGAAGAAAATCTAAGTTTCCAGAATGTTTCATGTCTCAGGTACACCCTGCAGCTGCTTCTCAGGCCCTCTATCCACCAGGCCCACAGATGATAAAAGTGTCTGTGGTTCTGCAGAACCCCCATAAAAACACTCGAGATAATTCCAAGGCCTGCACAGAAGCAAGTCCACTTGCCAAAGCCTTTGAAACTTCTCAAATCACTGGGTATTGCACAATACACATTCACTGCCTCCACTGACAATCAGGTCTGGATTGTCTTAAAAGCTCAACATGTATGTAGAAAAGGAGACAAATGTAGTAACAGTGCACTGGTACGCTGCTGCCTATACTCTAAATTTCTATGGTTGGAGCAAAAATTTCTGGTTTCATTGTTGGCATTAGGATGGTCAGTAAACCTTCCTTGCAACTAAAGGAAACAAATTCCCTGAAAAAACACATACCAAGCACATTAGCCGTACACTGGAGAATTCCTGAGACATCTTCAGTTTCTTCATTGCCAGAGCAGTCTGTGTAGGAGCATCTGTTTGATATATTGTGAAAATTCTTCTCTGCATCTCTGTAACTACAGAAAAAAAAAAAAAAAGTTATAACAATTCCTTATACAAATGCAAAGTCAACAAATGTCTTTCAGAATTGTGGCAAAGGATTAAGGATTAATTGCCCCATGATGGGCAATTTCAAAATTCAGCTGCACAGAGTGCTGAGCCATCTTGTCTAGGCCATGCTTCTGTCAAGAAAAGTTGGACCTAATGAGCTTTGAGGTCCCTTTCCAACGTGATATTCTATGACTGAAAAGGATTTGCTATTCTCTTTCTATAAGAAACATTTCAGTTCATTAAGCAGTTGCTGTCTGATGGGATTGTACAGAAGCAGGACTGAACAGCAGTTTACCATTTACATCCAGGTTATGTATTGCTATTCCAAAGCATCTCTAAGAATTTGAGAGAAAAAGTTAAAAATTAAATGAAACAGCTTATCGTGGAAGGCTGTGAATCTGAAAGCACAGAGCAGAGCATTATCATGCACCTCTCCCCAGCTCACATTAACACTTACCCAATAACTTGATGCTCAAAATACTGCAGTGTCTTTTGAAGAGTCTGCCGAATGGTCTGAGGCTGTGGAAGAATAATTTTAAAAATGGTGAGATTAGGGAATTGGAGCACAGTTAGTTCAATTAACAGATCTATTCACACACTATTTTTCTTCAGTTTTACTCCTCTTTATCTTCTACCTGCCATATGCCTACTGCAACAACAGATATTAAATATTGTTATTTGTTCCTTGTATCTTACTTCACCATTTAAATAGGAAGAATTTTACAACATGGCATAATTAATACTCCTCATAAGGCTAGTTGCACATAACAAAGGAGCCACTTCACTCTCAAAAACAGCTCTCAAAAACTATCACCCACCAACTATCTCAGTAATTTAAAATAATTAATTTGAAATAGTCTGCAAGAAAATGCCATTATTTTGTGATGAAAGTATCACCAGGAAAAGGCATTGAATTTTTAAACTCTATATGCTCCCTAGAGCATTTTCTAATAAAGAATATTAAAAAGACGAAATTTATTTCAGCTTATTTTCCTGACAAGCTTTAACTCTTCTATCATCCTTCAGATTACCAGGAAAGTCAAATTCATCAGAAGAAAATCATGACATGCCTCAAGCACTTCTATGCTATTTAACATTAATAGATGTTCAACAAACTATGTATGTGCATAATTGTCTTTATTTGCACTAGTACCACTACTACAGTGTTAGCCAAAATATTTATGTATATAAATGTTTATTTTTTTACTATTACTGCTACTGAGGCTACTATTATTTTGAATGAATTCATGACAGAACTTTGGGCAAATAAAGGACAAGTGATATCCATGTAATTTTCTCTCTTGAATTTTCCAAGTCATTTATGACAAAATGTTATTCCTCAAAAATTACTAGCTTGTATCAAATCCGAGGTTCTTCCCCTGTCCATTTTGACCTCGTGCCAGAATTCAGACAGAGATACACAAATCAGAGTTATTAGTTTTTCTTCTGTATCAAAAGTGCACATGGACATTTTGATCAGACTCACAACAACACATACTGAAATTTTAGAGATGTTTGGTCTTTTCCTGCCTTTTAGAATAGACATCTAATTGTTTTAGAAAGTAATAGTCAAAATGCCCCTTAATTAGAGGAATCTCGTTCTAAAACCACAATCACCTTTGAAAATCTCAAATTTTGCTTACTGAGCTACAGATTCAGCAGTTGAAGAGCTGAGCTTCCCACTTTGCTCAAACTCTTACTCATGAGCTTGCCCTGATGACAGCAGGAAGAAAAAACTGTGTACCAGGCTACACTAGGTTTGTACGACTGCAAAAAAATTTTTTTCCAATACAAAACTGTAAGAAAGCATTTACACTTTTGTATTAAAAAATTAAATTAATTAAATTGTAAAAATTAAAATTTAAATGTATACACTCAAAAAGAGCATAAGAGGGCTTATAGGAAAGATGGGGACGAGCTTTTTAGCAGAACCTGTTGCAGTAGGACAAGGGCAGTGTTTTAAAACTAGAAGAGGACAGAATTAGACTAGATATGAGAAAGAAGATTTTTATAGCAATGGTGGTGAAACACTGGAACAGATTGTCCAGTGAAGTTGTAGGTGACCAATTCCTGGAAACATTCAAGGTCAAGTTGGATGGCGTTGAAGATGCCCCTGCTCATTCTAGGGAGGCTGGACAAAGGACCTTTAAAGGTCCCTTCCAACCCAAACTATTCTGTGATCCCATTAACAAAAAAAAAGCTCAACATAGATGCAAACCTCGGAAAAGGCTTTTCTTGGTAACTCACTATCAGGTAATCACTGTGGGAGCTAAGTCACCTGTGCCAAAAGGCTTCAAAAATTGCATGTTCTCTTGTAAAACACAATGGAAGCACCATATGAGTGAAACCATCACAAATCAAAAAACCATCTCCTTCTCAGTGGTACAGCACATGTTGAAGTCTTTAGGCCTAATGGGCTGCAGATATATTTAATGGCATGTTCTCACTGAGATCCAGAAGCTTTCCTGTGCTCAGGAGGCAGAAAAATCCACTCTTGACATATAGAAGAGATGTATTTTCTCACAGCAGCAACAAAGCAAAGCAGAACAGCTTTAAGCAAAGGAGTGAGAGCTGCCATTTCCCATCTCCATACAGCATTTCCCTCAGCCCCACTCCCTATGTACAGAATATCAGTATTCCACCAGCAACTCTTCTGACGTGAAATAGGGAATAATAGAAATGCTTGATTGCTAAATTAAATCTCCATTCTGGTCGTCCCAAAGTGCTTCTACAGCAAGAATATGGAATGCAGCAATGCTTGGTATCACAGCAGAGAGGAAGAAAAACAGCTTCTTGTCTTCTCAAGAAGTTTTGCAGCTCAGAACACTTGAGCAATCGTCCACAAATTGTCTTTGTCCTTCTCATGCCTGGAACACATACTGCACTCCTTAACCAGGGAAAAATCATTTTGACTACCTCAAGATTTGACAATACAAGTAGTCCTGAACTTATTTCAATGGTAAACATCCCTTCTCCTGCAGTGCTGAATGGAAAAAAAAAAAAAAAAATCCCATGTTAACTTTCTCCCCTGAAAGCTAAATCAGTTTCCTAGCTGTTGTCAGACAATTCTAAACAACCCCCTGAACTCACACCACTTTTCACTGGCAACTCCTATCAAATCTTAGAAATTAAGTACCAACAAAACTAGGATTTACTATTAAAACACGGGTCATAAACAGAGCTCAGTGTAATGCGCTCAGGGCCAGAATGAAAACTGATCCAAGGAGTCACAAAGTCTTTCTTCATCTCAGACAAGAATTATTATGGCATGTTGCTGTGCATTGTTAGAGAGACACTATGCTCACCTTCTCAGTTTGCTGTATTTCATCACTGGTGAATGTCATTTTGCTACAAATGCAATTCTGTAACCAGGGCCATGTCTAAATAAAACACTGAGAAGAGATATGACACCTGTTTGCAGCTGCCTACAAGGGCACTTTGGTGCTGCTTCTTCCACTACTGACAATGCATTGCCCATGAGACAGAGAATGAGCAGGAGAACATTTCCACCAATTTTCTTTTTTTTTTTTTAATCCAGTAACAAGACTGGATGGAGGCAAAATAGCGAAACCTTCTCTTAGCAGCATGCACGCATGACCTCTCCCAGAAGCAGAGTTCTACCACTCAAGGAGGTAAAAGACAGCCTTTAACCATACACCTCCCCTACTGTAATGCCATTTAGGTGCTCAGGGCCACTTATTTACTGAAGAGATTGTAAAGTTTCATGGCTACTTAAAATTATAGGATTTAATGTAAATATAAGCCAGGGACTATTACCTAAGCAATTAAATGTCAACAATTCCTTTTGATTATGATGATTGACTAATATTTGTATGCATCACAAGAGGAGTAGTCACATCTGTTCACGTGCCTGAGGACAAATCAAAGTAAAACAAATTCTTGTTATTCCTAACTGTAAATTAATCCAAGGATTGCCAAACCAGATCACATCCATCATATGGAATGATGACATGTAAGGTATAAGGGAACACTGGAGATACTCAGACTGATCTCTTGCATGGCAGAGAATAGAGGACTTCCCTAAAATAACTCTGAATTCAGACATCATAGCCAACCCTAATGTATCAGAATAATTTGTAAAAAATTACTGAATCAATGGGTCATACAGGTTTGAAAGAACCTCTGGAGGTCTCCTAGACCCACATCCTCCTCAAAGTAATTTGAGTTAAAACTGGTTGCTCGAGTCATTCTTCAGACAAGTTTTGAGTTTCTCCAAGGATGACAATCTCAAAACCTCTCCGGGAAATCTGTGCCAGCATCTGAACACCCTCATGACATCTCATTTCCTTCCATAATTCTGATTTTAAAACACCCATCTTTCAGCTTTTTTGCCTCTCATCCCTCTTCTACTCTGTATCCCCAAGGAAAGCCTGACTCAATCTTCCCAACACACCCTGCTCAGTTTAGCTGTAGACTGCATCTTTCTGCTCACCCTTTTCTTCAGAGAATGAACCCCCTTCCCCAACAAGCATCATTTGGAGGCGCCTTCACAAGGTTGTGCAGCCAGTTAGAGCTGACCTCAGCTCACTTTGTCAGATTCTTGCTCAGCAGTCCTTGCTCCTCCAGAGCATACCCCATGTCCCTGGAGATCACAGCCTGGCTAACACTCCATCACAGCTACAGACTGCCTACCAGATGTGCCTGCACCAGCCAGAGCCTTCCCCCCTTGGCCAGCAGGACTGAGCAGAGCCCAGCTGGGCACTGCAGCCTTCAGCCCTGCACTCCGAGCCGTGCAGCCACTCCCGACTCCTCAAGGTTCCCCCTGGCTGCGTCACAGGTGCCCCCATGAATGAGCAGCAGTGGTCACAGTCCAGGAGACAAACAAGCTTTGGCAGCCTCTTTGCAAGGCTCGTGTGTGAGCTCTTGGCAAGCAGCAAACCTCCTGTGACAGCACAGCAGGCTGGAACACCAAGGGCTTCTGTCTCCTCAGGAGAGAGCTTCTGATCCCTACCACACTCTCCTCTTCTGGAACCTTCTAGGGGTTGAGGCTCTGCTGCCCCATCTGAAGGGAGGGAGGTCATCTCTCCCACCTCTTCACAGGGCACTTTACCTCCTCTGTACCTGATGAATCACAGGTGGAACAGGGCCCTTGGTTATGCTGTCAGCACTAACCAACCTCCAGCCTTCGGCATCTTGAAAGTTTCCACCCTCAACTCTCAAAGCTTATCTCTATTTTTCTCTCCTTCTTTTTGACATGGAGTTCAGGTTCTTGGCTCTGCAGGGCCTCTGGAAAGATCTGTCCGTCATCCCTCACTATCTACGGCAGCTGTTCCCCCTGGCCCCTCACTGCTCTCTGAGCAGAGTGCCTGGCCTTTGGCACCACCAGGCAGCAATCCCGGCGGTGGCAGCCCTGCCACGACCGCCACTGTCACTCTGCCAGCCACCCCTGCTTACAAGATGCACTCCTAGAGAAATGTGCCCTTCCTGCTAGCTCTCATCCTGCTCTCCAGTAGTGCAAAACTGGTTCAAGTCCTGAAGATAGAGGAGTAATAGTTCCTCAAAAACTCCTGTAATGACTAACCGGAGAAAATCTTTATGAAGACATTTGTCTAAATGAACTTGAAATATTCCTGGTTTTTAAACTCAGACAACTTCTTTTGGAAAAGGATTCTAGTTTAAACTGTGGGGCTTTTTTCTTTTTCTCAGTTCAGTTTTCTCTTCTTGCAGCTTCACTGCCTCAGTTTTCAAGGCAAAGGGGAAAGAACTTCCACTTTAACTGCATCCCTTCTTACTTCATCCCTTCTTACAAATGTCTTTCCTAAGGCAATCTAACATAAACTTTCCAATCTTCTCAGAGTACAGAGATTTTAGCTTATTCTCTAGCTATTTTCTGTTGCCTCTGAAATGTCTTTCATTTGATTGCTACACCTTTGGAAATAAACTGCAGGGCTCATCTGCCCAACTGCAGGCACCCACAGTGATTCATTTAATCCTCTGGTTGGCATCTAATACGTGCCTGAGGACTTAGTCTTTATAAATACCCATTTCTTTCTTTTGTCTAGAAGAGACATTGATTGATTGCTACAGACTTCGACATCTTAAAATGTTTAGGTAAGGACAGACAAACCCCACACTGAGGTGACAGAACTGCACACAGTATCCCAGATGACTCAGTCTAAATTTACATAAATGCAGTTTCAAATTCTCCATGCCATTCCTTGTGCATCCTAAGATACCCAGATGGAATTAGGGAAGAAAGGGCTGTATAGAACACTGCCAAGAGAGCAGCCAGGTACACAGACACTTCCTCCTTAACCCTAACAAAGTTTCAAATATTTTTTCCTCAGAAAAGCTAAGTGGCTCCTAGCTGAGCTTCAGAAGGGCTTCAGCAGTCATGCTGTTAAAAACCTGAGTGCTTAAAATTTTAAACATGGAAAGCAAAGCATTGAAGAGCATAACAGGCTCTGCTAGAAACCACTTTGCTTCTATCAGAATTCCTTCAAGTATGTCCATTGGGTCAGGGGGCTCTCCCACAGTGTTGTGCCCTGGGGAGTTGCAAAGTCCTTCCCAGAGGAATCTGCACCCCTGCCTGCAGGAGAGCCTGTGGACCTCAGCCAAATCAGCACTGTGACACTGAAAGTTTTAAATGCTTCAAATTTCAAGTGTTCAATCACCAACTCAGCAGATGTGTATGACTTTAATCGCCAGATTCACTGCTGGCGATCATTCATTAATGAAAAACATTTCCTTTTTCACATTTCAAAATCAATTTTAGTCAAGCCTTAGTGCTTAGGTGACTGCAGATCTCTAAGCACACACGAGCAGGTGTGCATCTGGCCCATCCGAAAGAAGATAAATGGCAAAACAGTCATTTTCAGTTTGGGTACTTTTAATATTTACCCCATGATCATGTAAGCAGTGAAACACTGTTCCCTCCCTACCCCTCTGGTCAGCAAAATATTGAATTAAAGAAGTTGTAAACAAAGAATCAAGACTCCAGTTGAAGACAAACATTTATCAACACTCCCAAGTGCCAGGAGTGGAGAGATAAGCATTGAAATTGCTGTGGCTAGGAAAAAGCAGAACTGAAAAAGAAAAGGAAGGCTCCTTTGGCATGCAGCAATGTTTTGATGATGCAGAAAGGAAGAAAACTCCCTAGCAGGTCCTGCACAGCCAGCACTCTCCCTGTCCCATTCCCAATAGCTGAAGAATGGAATGATAGGGAACAGACAGAAATCAGAGACACAACATTAGCAATCATCTGAAATTTTAAAAAAGAAATAATCTTTAGGGGTTTAATAGGGCTTTTGATAATGTAATCAGGAAAAAAATATAGGTCTGCTCTCTAGATTCTCAACATTTTATGGTGCACCTATTTTTATGAAGACCAGCTTCCCAATTCCATATGAAAGCACCCCCTGCTTGCAGACCTCCATGACTAGCAGCAGATTCGGTATCAAGAGAGGAAGATGCATAATCCCCAGGAGTGGACTGTCTGGGGATCCAGGGCAGGGTGACTGACAGCTGGAGGCAAAACAAGCTGCTGCAACAGCTCACGATGATCCAGACGGGACCGTGCAGCGCCCGAGCTCAGCACAACTGGCAGGCAAACCTGAGACCATTCTCCTCCTCAGTTCATACAAACTGGGGTCCTCTTCACAGAGAAATGCTGGTGCACATCAGAGAATTGCCTTAATTTAGTAAACAGCATTGAGATTATGAATTTTGCCCAATACTATTTCATGGCAACAATGCAAACACTGTGAAGAAATAAAGCAGAGCTAAATAATGACTAGAATATGTAAGTTCTGCATCCCCAGCTGCCTTTCAGCTAGAAGAATCACAGACATTACAGATGGAAATTGCCTATTAGATCATCTAGCCTAACTCCCTGACAGCGAAGGATAAATATCTCAGGGTGCTATCCCCTATAACACCAGCTGCAATCACTTTGTTAATCTCTGAATTTCAGCCTGGTCTGAAATGGACAGAAAAACTGTTCTGTGCTGCAGAGAGTATGTGTTCAGTAAGATTATAACAGATGATCTATTGCTAATGCTACCTGTTCATCTTTTAATGCAACTGATATCTACTACATAAAATCATCAGTGCTACTCCAGCAGACTGATAGGAAATTAAAAGCTTTATAGGCCGGTCCTTTTCAAGGATTTTTTTTTTGCTGAGATAGAAGAAGAACCAATTCCCCCAGTGTAACTGGACCTAATTTCACATGCAGTTCTGCATAGGTATTTATCCCTCTGAAACCTATGGACAAACCACAGATGTTTTTAATCTTCATTCTGAAACTTAGTTTGAGAGTTGGCAAACCGACACATAGAAAAAGAATCTGGATACAGGACGGAATAACTTCTTTTACTCAAAGCACTTCATAGCAGCCTTTAACGTTAGCACAAGACATAGAAGGCAAGAGAAGGCTTTCCTCTGAATTAACATGATGCATTTTATCAGAGTACAACCAACTGCTGTGAGGTGGTAACTGGCTCTGCTCAAACAGTTTCAAATGAAGGACGTTCACGCTCGTTTTGATGCAGCCATGAGGGCTCACTGCTTTTGCAGGGGCATTTGTTATTGATCACGACATTCTCGTCTCCCTTACGTCTTTCTCTGTTTGCACCTGCACGCTCTGGCCAGGGGAGAGGCAGAGAAGTGCAAAGCAATTTAGATCAATTTTGTGGGATCACCACTAGTGCTGCCACGCTCTGCTCTGTCAGCCAGCGGGTCCGAGCTGCCCATGGGCAAGCCTATTCCTCAGCAGGGATATGCTCACTGCTTCCAGGCAGCAAACGTGTCTGCAACCTGTGAATGTTTCCAAGACACGTTTTCTCCAAGCACTGAAGGGAAGTTAAGATTCAGCCTGGAACAGCACATATATTAAGAAAGCCAATATTACTGTGACTGGTCTAAGCATTAGATGTCAAATACTTAAACTCACACTCAATAAAATTTCATCAAGGTCAATACAATGCTGCAGGCCCTTGGGCAGATAATTTTTTTAGTATTTTATTTGCTGAAGCTGAATTTTCTTTGCACCAGATGTTAAACTGCTGAACAAGAAAAGCAACTAAAACCCACTGTGATGCTCATATTGATGATATTTTCCTGAATGTTCCTGTTTAAGACATCACAGCTCTATTTCAGGCTATGAAATAATAGATTGATTGACTGCAGACTGCTTCTGTGACCTTCTGTATAACTGACTTTTGTCTATGTTAAGTTGAAAGATACCTGGCAAAAGTCTGGTTTTATTATACTTTCAAAAAAAAAATCATTCTGTTTGCCTGCTGAAATGAGAAATTAGAAGTTTCTCATAGAATGTGCCTCTCTTCACCATTCTCATGCTTCACACCCACATTCTTGAGAATGATGTTACTCATGTAAGAAGCTCATCCAGCCTGGGCTACTAAGTGAATAAGCTCATCACAGCACTGATACGGGTATCATTTGACATTACCTTATTTCATTCAGAAAGACAGGCAGAAGTCTTTCTATAACAGCAGAGCTTAGCTGTACACAATGTGTTAATGTAAGCCATTAGGAGCTCAGAATACTTGTGCAAAATTTTTTTGAAATCTTATGCAAAAATCAATTTGCTACCTCTCCTGCTAGTGGCAGTAGCTTGTTAAGGGATTAGAGGTAAAAAGCTAGTAAAAGGAGTAGTATTCATGGACACTAAGTGGCAGAGGTTTAGGATGGAGCCAGTTTGATATAAGCTGATACACTGCAACTTCTCTGCCAAAACCCCACCTCCGCTCACTGGAGGATTCACTTGCAATTAAGCAATTTGAAGTTACAGTAGGTCTGTGACATAAGTCATAGCCTACACACTAACATAAATGACTGCCTTTACATTCACTTTTCTTCCACTGGCAGGGAAAGGGCTGCATTCAAAAAGACAGTTCTTAAATTCAAACTATTTGGCGGCAGCCAGCAGCATCTTCCTAAATAACACAGGGAAAAAAAGTGTTCTTACATTAATATGTTTTGAACTGGGCATTTAAAGAATGGCAGAAATAATTCTAAGTGAACAGAAAAGCATAGCAGAAGGGATTTTCACTTAACTGTTTTGTAAGCGATGCGTTACATTGGCCTTTCAGAAAATAAAATCAAATGGAAGTGTTAGTCAGTTTAATGCTGTGTTGTGCTGTAATTTGTGTTTCAGAAAGATCAGTGCAGCGCTTAGGGGTACACAGATTCCTCTGAATGCACACCCGGTCACTCTCGGCTCCTTTAGGGATAGCCTATGCCTCTTAGATGGGAGCAGAGTATTTGACTTTTCAAATCAGTGACAAATTGTGTTTTTCTGATTTAGATTCTATTTTCAGCCTGGTATTGGATGCAAGTCAAAATAGAACTGGAGCAAAAGTGAAAATTGCTGCATGGAACTAGAATTCAGTAACACTAAACACTAAACTGCACTTTTAAAGACTCAATCTATTCCAGCTGGTGCCAGGATACTGTTCTCCTATAGTAGAGCTCCTAAGGGCAGAAAATATTATTTTGATAATGAATAGCATATAATATCATGTTCTCTACTTAAAATTAATCAACATGTATGTCTTTGTAGGTGCAAAATTAATCCTTTAAAATAGAATTTAATAACAAGGCTGGAATCAAAAGGAGAATGTATCATTAAATTTGCTTGTGATGTGCATATAATTACCAAGTTATTTCTTAAAAACAAGGTCAAAAATCAATGTCTCTATTAAGTTCCCAACATTTTATTATTTATCTCCAATAAACTTAACCCATCCTGGTGACAAGAGCAATGGTTTGTTTCGGGAGCAGCTGGATCTGGCTCCAGATTTCTCTGATCAGAGCGCATAACCAAAGACCACCCGACAGCGGTTCAGATGAAGGAGGACAGAGGGACATCTGTGTTCTATCAAGAACATGATTTAGGAACATGTTAGAATGGACAGGAGCTGCCTTCACAATTACTCAGCCCTATGGGAAGATCACAGGGATCAAAGGCTGTGAGAGGGCAGGGACAGCCATGGGGCAATCTGCAGGAAGCACCGGTGCCAGGACCTCGTGGGCCAATGGAGCCACCAGAGCTGTGTGCAAAGCCTGGGGTTCATTGCACTGGGCAGCAAAGTTTGGTCCCACCAGCCATCATCTTCACAGCCAGGTGCTGAGCACAGCTCCCCAACCCCACGGGCTGGGCGCCAGGCTGTGCCTCCACCCTTCTGAGGTCAGGGAACTCGGATACACAGCAAACTGGGACTGAGGGAGGCAGCAGGGCAGCAACTTGGTGAGATGTTCAGCACATGCACAGCTAGTTTGGTGAGCACAGCTGAGACAAAAGAGCTGCCTCTCCTTGCATTGTTGCTGCTCTGCCCCCCTGCCCAGTGCACCCTGCTTCCCCAGCACAGCCTACTCACGAATGTCAGCGGTGGGATGCGGATGGAGGTCTCATCACCACAGGCTTTTCCCCAAAATACAGAGCTGTTTTGGTGGGAGGTAAGCCCTACCATCCTTCTAGTTCTGGGGCTCAGAAAAGAGAGGGTTTGCAGTGAGCGCATTCCAGACAAACAGCAGCAATCCTTCACCCATCCAGGCATTTCAGGGAACATTTACAAACCCACGGGAACATAAAATGAACCCGTGCTGAAAGAGGGATCAGGTCCCTACATCCTCTAGTATAAATACTGCAGGAAAAAATCTCCAATAATCAATATAAGAGAAAAGGTGGAATATCATGCCTACTGGAAAGTGCTAGAAGCTGTTGTCCAGGAGCAAGGAGAATGGGGTGGATGCAATGCTGCAACACAGCAAGGTTCACTTTTTGATATTTTTCCACAGTTCCACAAAAAGTAATGTTTGTGCAAAGTAATACTCAGCTAAAATCAAAACCAAGATTACAAGTGATAAAAAAAATGCAGTAACTTATTTTCACTGTATTTTAGTGTAATATATCTTGAATACCTCATTACTGCATTTCTTTCTACAGAATCTCCTACAATTGACAGTACAGCTGTACTAACTCATGAATGAATTCCACGGGAGAAACATTTCGTACACATTTTTGCACTACCACTCCTAAGATGAAGCCTGTTTGCACAGCCTCCTCTTGCTGCTCTGCCCTACAGACACCCCTTTTGGGTGTCCAACGCCCTTTTGCCCTTTGGATGCTCCTTCCTGCTCTGTTCAAGGCTTTCCACCTGCCCACAGCAGCTCTCAATAGCTCCTGCTACCACTTAGAACTCTCTGCATGGTACAGTATCATTAAATACACACATAGAATTTTTTTTCAGTGAAAACACAAAACAGTGTTTTACTGAGTATTCAATCTTAGTCATTGCTGAAGGAAGCCACAAAAAACTATGGCTAAGTATGAACATCAGGAACCTGTAGCATCCTTCAACTTTGAAAGTTGGGATGAGGACAAATAGCTGCTGCATTTATGTTTGAATAGACAACATTAAACCTTGCAGGCTAGATATATAGTATATACATCTGTATGTACACAAGGATGTTTATATACTTAACAGAGACCCCTATCTATGGTAGTATGGAATGAAGATCTATCCACATCTATAAAAAATATTAGAGCTTTTTGCTTAGAAAGAACATCTGTCAGTGTTCCCTTCAGACTTGCCTTCTAATTTAACAAACAACATAAATGAATCCCATTAAATCAATTTTACAGGCAAAGTGGCTTTTTTAAACTTCTAATTAAAGTTATTCCTGATTTATATCAGCAGATGCGAAAAAATAATCAGATCCAAAGTGTTAGACATATGGCAACTTGACTTGTTGCATGAAGGCATATATTCAGTATGACAGAGCTCAGTAAGAAAACACCAAAATAACAAAGCATCTGAGCAGTGGTTTCTCTGAGTGAAAAATGAAAAGGCAGGGGACGTGGTTCTTTCCCTAAACCAAGACTAGGACAAGAAGACTTCTTTGACTTAATGACATTAATTTATGCCAAAATGAGTAAGATGGGAATGAAGCTGTAGTTACGATGCAAAGATAAAAAGGGAAATTTTAAGTAATGTTTATCACATTAAATTTTTTAAATAACCTATTTTTTAGCAACAAGGGTTGCTATTATTACCTCTCAGGGAAACCATGAAAGCTGTTGTTTGGGACATCAAAACCATGTTAGATGAAATTTTTGCGTTCTTAAACAAAATTTCTCTGTGAGCAGGGAAGAAAGAGGACTTGGATCTGTCAGAGTTTTATTCATGTCTTAATTCAAGGGATGTGTTTATTTTTAAAACAAATCCAACAACTTATATGCAAAACTGTAATTGTCTCTTATAGCAACATAATACAGGAAGTAACAGTCAAAGCTTAGAAAACACAAATACAAAGGTTATCCCAAAATACTGCACTGAACTACTTCTGAATACTTCAAATATTTGGGGTAACATGCTCTAATTATACCATTGCATTACTATCAAATTAAATAGCTTCTCTCTTTTTTTAATATACTAAAACAAGACAGGTCACCTGAAATATCATCTATTAATAACAGCATTACAAGACCAGATTCCCAGTGGAGAGGGGAAAAAATCAATGGGAAAGAAAGGTCTTAACTGCAACTGGATGACTATTAGCTATTTAATGCACTAAAACTTCTCTCATTAAACACCCTGTCTACTCTTGTTCAGCACTTACACTCCAAACAGAAAAGAGTATATTAAAACCAATGCAAACTGAGAGTTGATGGTGATGAGACTCATAAGGAATTTCCAGAGCTGCCTAGTAATATGAAAAAAGATGATCTGATGCCACAATAGCAGATACAGTTGCCCTGCACATTACGACTACTTGTTGCCATTAACGTTTCATGCTTTAATACATTAAACTATCTCAGAGCCCAAACAAACATTCAGTTGCAGCTGAAACTTTAGGAGGAAATTTTAGCAGTGATCACAGACATATGCACAGGGGCATAGCACAATCATAACAAAAAGGCTGGAGAAAAACCTTCTTTTTTACACTAATCTACAAGAACTCCTGAGACACTGATTTCAGTCTTACAAAATTACACCAGCATATGTTACGGGCTCTACCTGCATTCGCTCCTGATGTTACCAGCACACAGACAATGCGTCCCTGACTCTCAACTACAGGTGCAGCTATCCAGCTGGATTTCAAAGTCTGATTTAAAGAAACTGCTATGTCAGTAATGTCTGCGCATCCAGGAGGCACAGGGAAATCTGTTGATGAAATATTTCCGAACACATAGCCGGAACTTTGTTTTGTTTTACCCTATGCAGTACAGAGAAGCCCTACAAATGTAAGAAGTTCACATCCCCTCACTGTTCAGGAACAATGTGCACGCCATGCATCATACAGATGCAACTTTTTATATAATAAAAAAATAAGGAAAAAACCCGTCGCTAGTACCAGTGATAAGCACTTTATTGCTGTGTTTTCATTCAAAGAGGGACTCGGCAGAAACGATAAACCCAGCCAAAGCGGCAGCTGCGCCTAAGCGTGACTCCCGACCCGATTTCCAGCACCGGGCTGCCGGGAGCTGTACTCCCGCCGGTCTGCGAGGCTGGCAGCCGGCAGCCGGAGCGGGCACGAAGAGGCAGCGGGCTCCAGCGATCCGGCGGCACCACCCGGGAGGGGGGCGCGGGCACCGCCACCTCTTTCCCGACAGGGACCCGAGCCCCCGGGGCAGCCGCGGGGCTGTGCCGGGCGCGGGCGGGGGCGGGGGCCGGGCGCGGGGCACTCACCGCGGGGGCCGTCAGCCGGCGGATGCTCTCGCCCAGCGAGTCCAGGTTGACCCGCCGGCGGCGCGGAGCGCGGCGCGCCCCGGCGCTGGCCGCGGCGGCGGCGGCGAAGGGAATGTCAGCGGGGCCGGGGGGGCTGCGGCTGCCGTTCCAGCAGAGGCGGGACAGGGGACACTCGCCCTCCTCCTCGGGGCTCGTCTCCGGGCAGTCCGAGCCCAGCGAGCTGAAGGACTCTGACGAGATCTTGCGGCGGGACATGGTGCCGCGGTCGGGCCGGGCGCGGGGCGGCGGCGGGCTCAGCGCGGGGCGGCGGGCAGCCGCGGCGGGCAGCGCCGAGCTGGGCGGGCGCGGGGGCGGCCGCCTCGCATGGCCGCGGGTGCCCCTGGGCGGGCGGGAGGCAGCGGCGGAGCCGCCACGCCGGGGCCGGCGCAGACCGCGGCGCTGCCCCGCTCCGCGGCTCTCCGCGCCGGGCCGGGAGCGCGGGTGCCGCGCCGCGCCGCGCCGGGAGCCTTTAAAGCGGCGGCGGCGGCAACCGCGGCGGCTGCTGCCCTCCTCTGCCTCGGCCGCCCGCCCCGCTGTCCCCTCCCCCGGCTCCCTCGCTGCTCCGCGGGGATCACGTGTTGTTTGGAGCCCTTTCCCCCTCCTCCTCCTCCACCTCCTCCCGCCTCCCCCGCCCCGCTCGCCGCCTGTCGCGCTCGGCCCCGCTCTCCGCGGTCCCGCCGCCCCGCTGCTCCGCGCCGGGGAGATGCCCCCAGCGCCCGGCGGGGCGGGCCGAGGGCAGGGCCGAGGGCAGGGCCGGCGCGCAGCCCGCGCTCCCGCCGCTGCCGGCTGTCGGGAGGGCGGCAAGGCGCTCCGCTCTGCGCTTTGGAGCTTTGGAGCAGGGCTGGGGGAAGCGGGGAGGTGGCCCTGTACCCGCGCACGGCCCCGCGGGGAGCGGCGGTGCCAGCGCGGGGAATGGGGACGATCCCGGGGCCCTCCCGTGGGTGCCGCCCCGCCGCCGCCGCCTTCAGTCCCGCCGCGGTGCTGGACAGCTCCCTGGCAGCTCCAGCGGCCGGGGAAGCCGGTACGCGCTCCCTGCCAGCCTTCCCCGCCTGCGAACTTTTGAAATTGCATTAGGAAAGCTGAAGCTTAAGAAATAAATCATTTTAAAAACTGGGGAGACAGGATACTGGCCATCAGCTTTCAGAATCAAAAGCTGTCATCTTTGTGCAAGCATTGCTCCCGTTAACGCTGTAAGTCGTGTCCAAAACAGCAAAGAAATTAAATTCATTCCCACGCTACAGCCCTGGAAAGGGGAGAAAGGACTGGGCTAAGAGAGAGGACCTAAAGCAGAGGAGCTTCGATCCCGGATGGCACACAAGGTGTCTTCTTCCCAACTTTCCCTCCCCATGCTGTCAGTTTAAAGACACCTTTCAAGATTCATTCCAAGTGTGATAACCCCATATAGTTCTTCTCAGCAAAAATGCTCAAGGAAATGTTATCTCAGCTGAAGTGGTTCGTCCTACCATCAATGAAGACAGCTTGTCATTACTTTATCTTTGTTCAAAAAAACCTTATTTTAAAAGGAAATTATTTTAAGGTAGTTTTTACTCTACCTTTTCACTGTATTATGACATGTTTTACAACCTTATCCTTTTAAATGTCTGAATGCAGCCTAAACAAGGACTTACTGAAGAAACTAGGGAGATTTCCACAGGTATGAGGGAGCTTTTGAGCATGGCCCCAGGCAGCACAAGCCGGTGTCTGCTCTCAGAGGGGGCACAGGTCTATGGCTGAACATGCTGCTTTAGCTGGGGCACAACAACCTTTGCCAGGACGTTGCTTTCAGTGTGTCATCCTTGTTTCCCTTGACTCACATAGTGTCTTTTTTTTTCTTTCTTTTTAATAGAAATAGATATGGAGTCTGATGTTTGAAGCCTGTGGATTGAAAGGATGTCTAGTAAAGCCAGAGTGTTCCATACTACCTTCTGTTGCCATGGGAAGTATTGCACTTGGGATGCACAGACTTTCTTTTGGCAGTCCTGGTGATTCCCTCGGCAGCCCTAGGACATAAATCAGGCATGACTTCACATTCAAGTAATTCACACATGAACCTTCAAATCTGTTGTCCTTCTCTGTGTTTCCTCTTCAAGTGATTAACAATATTCATCAGTATCTGAGTGTAGGGAGGTGAAACCATCACTCTGTCTTTTTTGTTCTTCCCTTTTCACAGATCCTCCTTTTCACAGATTCTTGGAGATCAGCTGCACAAGCCCTTGCTGGCCTACAGGCCAAGCACCCACCATTGAGGGGATTCAGGAGCTAAGGGGTCTGAAAGGTGCCCTTTGGTGCTAAGCATCATCCCTAGTTCAGGGTACTCTGTGTCTAGATGTTAACATTCTTCACATGCTCCAGTTTCCATTAAATTTACTTCCTTCTCATAGACCATTTCATACAGTCCTCAGTGAAGTAAACTACCACTGGTTTCCTGGCTGATGCAGTGACAGTGACAACTGAGTAAGAGCCACATAGTTTAGCATGGAAAATGCAAATACATATTTATAAGTTCTAAACTGCAAAAATACCAAAGTGTCAGCTGGTTCCATGTGCAGCACTTCAGCTGTAGGGTAAGCAACTTGCTTGGAGGCATTTTGCATTTTATTCAGCACTAAGGAAGAGGGTTTCAGCATGACAAAAATGACACCTTTTAGGTCTTTAGTTTTCTCTTTTTCTTGAAGTTTAAAGGAGCACTTCCCAATGCAACTTATTGGTAGCATTTGACAGCACTTGAGTTACCCTTGCAGCTTTAAATTTACTTTCCTAATGTTCCTCATGGCCATATTCCTTTTATGTCTATAATATAGTGATCCTGAAGTGGAAAAGAAAATTCTCTGCCTCAGTGACTATTCCTGAGGTCAGGACATCATAACCAAATGTACTTGTGTACCAAACCAAGTCTTTTGAAGAACATGAAAGACATTTTCCTTCAATGTCTAGATAGTGAAGTTCACAGCTCAGCAAAAAGTGCCATTAGATTCTTCAAGTATTCTTTTCTTCAGACGAAACAGAGCTTTGAGTAAACCCAGACCATGTTGGCTAGTCTGATTAGATACAACCTTTAAAGCTTGTGAAAGTAAGCCTCATACCTGCCCAAAACAGTTACTAAAGATATCAGTAGTGTGCCTACTGCAACTCTTTTTGGGAATCATGATATGAAGTGCACAGAGCTGAATAGAGCAACCAGCTGGAAAACTACCAAACACCATCATAAGTTGTCTCTAGCTAAATAGAAATAGACAGCAGAAGATTCAAGATGATGCAGATCCTGGAGGTGAGTCTGGTGAGCAAACAAGTCATTCAGTCCCCAGTTAATTATTCTCATTTCATTTCTCTTGATCCAGACACAGCCTTGGCAAAAGCTAAATACCACAGGGGTTGCTTCATCTGGCAGTCAAATGCCTTTGAGAGCCCATAGACATAGACATTTACAGCATATAAGAGAACAAATATTCTTCTTTTATACATGTCTCATCAGCCCCAACTTGTAGTTGGCACATTAATGGGTGAATAGCAGAATGTCTGTAAAATGAATAAGGTTCACTAAAAGAATGACAACGCAATTTTTCTCTCATGCTACAGCAGAGTGCAATGTATGTGTCCCACATTACAGACACTTCAGAAAAAAATTTGAATACTTTTAATTCTTTTACTTTCTAATGCATAATTACTCTTCTCATGATCCAGAGTGTGTCCAGGTGGCCCAGAAGGCCGATGGCATCCTGGCCTGGATCAGCCAGGGTGTGGCCAGCAGGAGCAGGGCAGTGACCGTCCCCCTGTGCTCAGCACTGCTGAGGCCACAGCTCCAATCCTGTGCTCAGTTCTGGGCCCCTCACTGCAAGAGAGACATTGAGGGGCTGGAGCGTGTCCAGGGAAGGGCAACGGAGCTGGGGAAGGGTCTGGAGCACAAGTCCTGTGAGCAGCAGCTGAGGGAGCTGGGGGTGTTCAGCCTGGAGAAAAGGAGGCTCAGGGGGGACCTCATCACTCTCTGCAACTGCCTGAAAGGAGGGTGCAGCCAGGTGGGGGTCAGGCTCTTCTCCCGGGTAAAATATGACAGGACAAGAGGAAACAGCCTCAAGTTGTGCCAGGAGAGATCCAGGCTGGACATCAGGAAGATTGTTTTTCACAGAAAGGGTGGTTAAGTGTTGGATTGGAGGTGATGGATTAGTGCTGTGCTTTAGTTGACAAGGTTATGATCAGTCAAAGGTCAGACTTGATGATCTTAGAGGTCTTTCACAACCTAAATGATTCTACATCTCTGTGATTCTAAGGAAAAGATCCTAAAATCACAAATGTTTTCTCATTTTTTATCTATTTTCACATTTTTGTCTTAGTGCTAATGAGCAAAATTCACAAAACTGACTTCAGTCCTGACAGAAAATACATGGTCTTTAATTTCCATTATTTAGAGTGTGTTAGTTTATTGATAATTACTCATGATTTTTATTTATTTGCTATTAACTATGCATTTCTCATCAGACATATGCTGGAGTTTTGATATTATTTTTATTCACAAATGCTGTTTTTCTACAGCTCACACAGCCTTGGAAAATTAAAATAACAAAAACAACTTCATCATAGTGCATTGCATTGTCCTATCTGCCTTTGTTGAGAAAATGTTGTTTGCAAAGCTGCCAAAAGAAAGTATTTGAACTAATCCCTCTTAGACATTAGTAGCACATATCACATCTATCATATTTATAGTTCGTATCATTTCACCTATTACATTATATGGCTTTTTATAATAATCTTTTTTATAGTACTGCTGAACCTATAAGTACTTAATTTTCCTTTAATAGCAAAGATTGTTGTCATGGGATCAATGTGTCCCCACAGAGAAAGTAAACACCTGTTTTGCAAAGCATTTCTAAAGCAGCAGGAGACTGTTACCCTGTGACAACATTGTGTTGCAATTTCTTTATTGCAGTCGGGCAAAATGAGTGATGTGCAGCGAATTTATTCTTCTTTCACATTCTGCCAAACCTTCCTGTTCTTTATCCAATGACTTCCATCTGGAGTCATGCCTGGAAGGATGGCTGGGGCGTTCTGCCATTTGTCATTAATGATCTGTTGAATTACAGCTGGCTTGAAGAACAAATCAATTCTAGATTTCAACTACTCAGAAATACAGTTTATGTACAAGGTGCAGCAAATTCACATTGGTCTAAGTTGTTGTTCTAGTCATCAGGTTATGTTAGGGTCCAGCATGTTACTGAAGCAGTAATGAATATGTTTTACACTGTAAGATGACCTATTGTGTAATGAAAGGAGAAGAATCAGTGTCTTAATGCTCATAAAATATCTATAATCTGTGATCCTCAGCACACTGTTCTTTTCTTGCTTGTGGACGAGAAAAGCAAACAGAGCACTGGTGACATACCACGGGACTCACACCACCCAGCAGATTGCCTATACCAACTTCAGGACAACTTTATTCAGGATCAACTGGCTGGAAGTATGAATGCACAGCATCAGATCCATTTGTAAATTCAGGGATTTCACTATACTGACTTGCCAAAATAGGATCAAAATTAGATGTCAGGGCTGTGGAAAGAGCTAAGGTATATTGACATCATCAATATTTCACACAGGATAAAAAACAAAAAGGTGAAGGAAATGTCTGATGGAGTGAGAAAAACAAGAATGCCCAAATAGCAGTGCTTTGACTCAGATGAGCAGGTCAAACTGTGATTGCAAATCTCAGGGAGAAGTGATGGCATATAATTTTAACTAATTGTCTTGAATGAACACTCAGCTGGCTAAACATTCAGACCTAAAAACTTATAAACTGCAAAATAAAAACTGTAGCTCAGAACTCAAAACCTCCTATTTCCATTCCACTTGCACAGAAAGGCAGATTTACTGAATTCAGCACTGGGTGAGGTAAACTGAACCTTTTCTTGATCAGCATTTCTCCTGCGTCCTGATTATTTTACCCTGAGGACACCAGGTAGCAGGGGCAGCATAAGTTCTGCCTCAGAGATACCTCTAAACCCCACTGAAATTCATTTAAAGCACTAAAACAGGAAGATGCTGATGAGCATCTTTTATGGTCTAGAGCTACCTCACCCCAGCAGTTTTGCAGCTCTGTCAAGCCACTGCCTATATAACAGCTCCCTATAGAAAGCCAGTTTGTTTCCACTTTTGCAAACGTATTTATCCCAGACATACTTCCTGTTCTAAGCAGTTTTTTTGTAAGCATATCAATGTCATCAGCAAGTCCAAGCCAAAGAAAATACAATGGTTTCTAGGCCTGTACACAGGAAATTAAACCAAATTTGCTTTCAAGCACCCTCTGTATCATAGCAGGAGTTCAAATAGACACATTTTCCTGACTTCTGGAACAGCTCCTTCCACTCTTCACACAACATGAAGATCCAAAATGGAAAGAGTTTTAAGAGCTCCCTATGCTCCGGATAGAGGCTGAATTAAGCCAGCACTCTCAAATTTCCTGAGCTATCTGCTAGGACTGCCTTTTCTCCTGAGGACAGGCAGAGTTTATGCCCATGAGGCAGGGTGCCCCTCATGTCTCTCCCAGTCCTCTGGCCTGCCTGTAAAAATTCCCTCTGGTGGTCTCTCACCCAGCACAGTCTAGGCAGCCCTGTGGTTCCCAGAAGCACCAGGAAATTGTGTAGCAGCTCTGGAAGCAAAAGCAAGGAGTTAGCAGGCAAGTCCTGGACAATCAGCATAATCACAAAGTACTAGTTTGACTGGGTTTGAACCTGATCTGTTGGAGCAGTTTTGTAGGCAAGCAGTGCTGCACAGCATCTGGGAGGGGATGAGCCTGCAGCAGAGCTTGAGTCAGGAGGGCTTTCTGCAGCAGAGCTTGAGTCAGGAGGGCTTTCTGCAGCAGAGCTTGAGTCAGGAGGGCTTTCTGCAACAGCTCAGCAGGACCTGGCTGGGAGCAGGACAGCGGGCTCTGCCAGAGTGTCGTACTGCAGCTCCTTCTCTCTTGTCTGGGTGAGCTGGCCCTCGCCACAAACACTGCACTCTTTTGGTACTTCACAAACTGACACTTCCCACCAGGTACTTTCCTGTTTTAAAGTTGCAAAATGTAAATTCTTGCCACCCATGTGGCAATAGCACCTTACCAGCTGGTCTAAGATTAATTCACACTGACATCTTGTCTGATTAGATTACCTTTTCCTATTTTATCTTAATGACAGGAAATCCCACTATATTTTACCCAGACTTGTTGAAAAGTGAAACTTTCTATCATGTAAGGACTGGGAAGATTTTCTCTTGGAAGCTTCTTTGAATTCTTTTATTTGTCCTAAAGACTTGCTTCCATGAAGGCCAAAAAGGAATAGAGAGGTTTTGCTTTTATACAGTTTCAGCAACAGGAGAGGGAGAGAAAGAACATGCTTATAGATGTAGATGATGATAAACCATTAAGATAGTGTCTGAGTAAATGAAAAATTATCTACCATATCTACCTACAGGATATTATTCATGGAAAGTGAGTCAGCCAAAATGCTGTCCAAATGAAAGATCCTACTGAGCATCCAGATAAAATCTACTGTAATAAAATCTACTCTATTTCTCCAAGAGGTGGCAAAGGATCTTGTGAAAGCAGCTTCTTCAAGCAGTGAAATGCAATTTATGTGGCTGCTTACAATGACTGTCCCAGCCTCTTTCATCACATCTATCTTCCATATGACCTTCAGTCTGTCTCTGCCTAGTAGTGCATAGCAGTTTTATGTACTTAATAGTGTTCAGACCCCTTTCCCTTTTAGATGTTCAGCTGTCTAACCTGCTGTGGATACTTGTGTTAAAACATTCCTAGTATTCTAGAGAAATATTTGAAAGCATTGCAAAATACGGTGACTTAAGTTTCAGCACTTGAAAACTTAATTGGTCTTTTAACCTCATTCTTCACTTTCACTTGGCTCCTTAAAACAAGGCTGCAGGCAAATATAAAGCTAAATTATTTTCCTGCCAAATTAGTTCCTGTCACTTTGTTTTGATGAAGGAACAGAACTTTCAGATATGAGTGCCTCTGCTACTCAGCACTGTGGCTCTTGCTGATGTTACTGAGCATCAGGATACCATCGTTTCTTATTCCACAGTTTCTTGTGCTCTTTGCAAAACAGACAGTCAGTTCCCAGAGGAATTTTTCTATGCAGAGATAAGTGTGAATACTAATAGGGAAACTCTGCACTAGGAGTTATTAAATAAATGTATTTTGTAATGGTGACATAACTAGAAACAAATTTATATATATGTGTGTGCGTGTGTAATTTCAGCTTCAGAATCTGAGTTGAAACCTCTCTAAAATGTTGTGTTGAGGAGGGGTGGGAGGAGATGAACAAACAAAAGATGGAAAATATAGGAAGGAAAGACTAATCCTTTTCTCTATGGAAGACTCTGAGTGTATTCTCAAGTTCTCTTTCATATCAACATATTTTATGCAAAAAAAGGTCAAAAAAAGGTAGGCTACTGTGAGGGAATCACACACCTTGGAAAGGAGCAGGGTGTGAGGGGAGTTGCAATGTGCTTGCCATAACATGAATATTTCACTTTTGCAGCATGCTTCATTCCAAACTTCTCAAGGTGATTTGCAAGCAATTACAAAGCAAATATATGTAATGTCAATAAGCTCAGAGAATGGTTTCAGTGGGGAGTTGGGAGCAGTGTGGGCCAAATCCTATAGTTTTCATCCCTGCTGATATAGGCTGAGGTGCTCAGCACCTTGTAGAAATCCTCAGGGCTCCTTTGAATCCAGCTCTGGGTGAATCAATCTAAAATCTTTTACAAGAAAAAAATCCACAAGCAAGGCACATACTGACATAATGGGAATTTGGCTGCTTGTAGCAATGCAGAAATAAATTCTATCTACCAACATTTGCTGCTAGTGGAGTAATGTTAAAAAAAAACTTTTCTCTGTAGATAGATAAATATGCAAATTATTTTTACAGAAAAGTACCATTACAATCCTGAAAGAATCAAACATTTTGCTAGTAAGACCAATAAGTAAACCTTATTTTTGGAATATTTCTTCTAAAAAGACAAAGTAAATCTCAGCTCTCACTGCAGTGGTGCAACCTAGTGCCTGGTTTGTAAAGAGAGTGCTGTAGTTCAGGTCACTGGTATAGTTTTCTATACAATTCGTTTTTCCTTTTACTCTACAGTAAAAAATTCAGTTAAAGCTAAACCACAGATGCTTCTGCAAAGCAATGAGAATTTGATTCCAGAGAGGTGGAAGTGCTAACACAGTTGGTTCAAACTGTTTTTAGTACTAATTTGTGCACAATACAAAGTTTCTGCAAAGTATCTTGTCCTGTTTTTACCATGAAGTAAAATGTACTCCTGCTGTACAATCTCAATTTGATGGCATGGTTTTTCCCTCGTGCACATGTTTTGTCTTCAAGTGTGATCTTTTCCATCCCCTGACAACAGTTTAATGCTTTACATGACTCAACATGAACGAGGTGCTAAAAACATTAAAGAGCAATTGCATTGTTGGTTGGGCACAAAGGCAGCACAAAGCAAAGGCACTGCAGCAGAAAGAAGCAGGTTAACATTAAAGCATCCTTACTACCTCAAATGCCAAACACTTCCCTGGATTTTTAGAAGCATCTTGAACTCCTTGCAGGTGAAATCTCAGAGGAAGTGCATGGCATTAGAGTGTTACCCCATTCAGTTCATCATATAGCAGAATTTTAAATTTTTTAGAAATTAATTTTAAAATAATTTTAATTAGTTAAAAAGTTTTTTTAATTTAAATTTTACTTACTAAAAAAGCATTAAAATGACTTAATGTAGTTTTGAAAATGAAAGAGAAAATATGAAGTCACATTCAAAAATTTTAGGGGCATGAAAAAGAAGCACTGAATTTATTGCCACTGGTATTAAAACCAAGAATCTGAAGATTAGTACAACCAGTAAGTTCCTGAATAAACAACTTATTTGAGCAAATCTGAAAATAAGTAACAGAAGCACTGTGCTGCTGTCTATGGTAGCTCCCTCCTTGTCCACAGCTGCCAGTAATTCTTAAATATTTTATGTTTCAAAATTATTTGTTCTCTTCTTCCTTCCCATCTTCTCCTGTCCTGTTCTGTTCACTGTTATTTATATTAAAAAATACAGCTCATTAAATATTAAAAAAAGTTACATTTTGGTTCAAGCAGACTTGTTTAAGTGTACAGATATATAAAACAAAAAGAAAAACTCTTCTTTTATTAGAAAGGTAAGTGTACCTGTTACAATCAAGCAGAGCAATTTCATCATAACCAGAACACTTGAGACATAGCTGGGAAGAGAAGGATTTTCAGGGTAATTGGATTTTAAATAGTGTGAAAGGTCTGTGCTGAGCAAAGTCTCATCTCTGGTAGATCAGAAATATGAGTGTGAGAGACAGGCAGAGAGGCAGGTTTGATGTTGCAAGGGACACATTAGAAATGGATAGGTAAAGTACTCATCTATACTTTATCAAAGGGGAAGTTCTGCCAATTTAAACTTGTCGATCTTGAGTCAACTTCTCTTTTCCTCTTTGGATTTTATTCAAAGATACCAGTTCTGGCTTTCCATGAAACAAGAAGCCACTCCAAGGAAATCTCTGTTTCCTGTAGATAGCCCATTATCTTCGAGGAGCCTAACCAGAAGCTGAATATCTGTCAATAATTCCACATTTAAAAATGTAGCAATGTAAAATTAATTTTGCTAGAAAATTCTGGAACAGAAATGGGTTCCCTGTAAACTTCAACCAACTTTGCCACTCTTCCTTAATTTTCTTTAACTTTAAAGAGAAGTTATAAAGGGGTGCAACACTTGTATTCTTAATTTCTTCTTCTGAAATACTTTGGGTTCCTTTACTGTTGATGAGAGAGCAATGTGCATAATGAGTGTGTATGACTCTGCATCAAAGACAACACAAATAATAGAGTTTTATTATTTTAGAGGACTGGAATTTACGAACTTTGAGTGCTTTTTTTCCAGCTAAGAAAACAAAGATGACTAACAGGAAGAAAATCAGGCACTACAGGGATCAACTGAACCACAGACATGAAAGAAACAGAATTTTGTAAAGACGAGGTAATAAATCTTTTTATGCTAGGTTTTTCATAATTTGGTTGGAAATGAGAAAAGCAGCAAGCCACAGTGCTTGCAGGAAAAAAATCAGAGGCAGAAATAGTTATCTTCCATCCTAAGTGAGTAGACTTAGTGGAGAGAAGAGATCCCACTCCAAAAATATCAGGGGGTGCCACTACTCACCTTGGCATCACAGCCCAGGGCTAGGAATACAGTTTGGAGCCAGGACTGGGTGGGACAGGTAGAGCTGTCCCTGCTTTCACTGGGCTCCTGGAGTGCAAGCACACCAATTCCAGCCCCAGCACCCATCACCTTCCAGCCACCACCGCCACCCCTGTGGGTGCTGCAAACCCCGAGTGTCCTGCTGGATGGAAGGTTCACACTGCCAGCCTCAGTGCAGTCAGCTCAGCAAAGGGGAAAGGAAGAAATGTGCCCAAGCTATAGCAACTGCAAAAACCCACGAGTGAAATAGGGTCTTCAGGAATTGACATTATCCAGCAAGCACACTGAGCAGCTCTTCCCTGGAACACGTTTGAATGCAGCATGTTTGGTGTAATATTCTGGTGCTGCAATATCCAGGTTCTGAACAGCTTAAGCTTTATTTTACAATGCTTATTTCCATCCCTCTGACTGGGAAGAGTACCAGATCTAACTAATTGGGAAGATAACCTTGAGACCTGACCAGCACAAGAGTTCTGAGAGTTATGAACTCTCTCACTTCCCATTACTACTACTGGTATACTACCTTACAAGTCTTCATAATGTTTTAAGGAATTGTATTCATTATTTCGTTTAACACAATTTCGGGGAACAAAAAAGGACGAGAAACTGCTGCAGGGAAAAGGAAGAGATACAGAAAGGCAACAAAGAGAAAAGAGAAACAGAAAATGAAAGTATGAAAGGCAGGGACAAAAAGAACAGAAAAAGAGCAGTCCTTGTTGTGATTATATTGCCCCAAAACTACCCATTACTATAACATTAGGGACTGAGCCAAGAATAAGTAAAGATAAAATCTAAAGATCCACTAATTCATTTGGCCAAAAGCAAAAACCTGCAATGTTATACCCTTCAGCTAGTGCCTTCACTGCTCTTTACAGTCAATGCACAGGAATAGGCACTTGGGGGGGGTGGGGGGAAGATCATTTCATCCTAAAATAGATGGCTACAAATAGGTCAAGTGAATCACTTCTTGAAAATACCTACTTCTCTCAATTGACTCTGAAAGGAACCTAAGGTGACTTACACCAGAGACAGCTGTAATGGTATGAGACAATCCTATTTCCCAGCCACAATGCAGAGACAGGCTGCTCCACTTCATCTTTACATGCATCTTTCATAAAGACAGTGGAAGTTCCTCTGTAAACTTATTGCAGCTCACCGACTGGATTGTGGTTCCCTCCATCACATAGATTTTAATGTTTATTAGGTAATACAAAATTATATTTTCTGCAGGAACATACTAAATTAGAACCTGAAAAAGTTAATATAAAGCCTCCAAAAATGTTAAATAACATTACAAATATAACTACCAATGCTCCACATATAAGGAGTTTAATACAAGCATTACAAACACACCCAGAATTTTTGTGACTGGTATTGAGAGAGGATAAGATTTGGGATCTTAACAGATCTGGAGGTATTTCCTATTTGACAGAAACCCTACCTACAACTCAAATATATTTTAGTGCCAGATGTGCTGCATGGTTGTGTCGTATCCACTGCCATCTTCCTGTGCTGCAGAGCTCCTGGAGTAAGACTCAGGCACAGGGAGTCACGGGAAAGTCATAATGGTGGGTGAACTCTGCAGCTCCCCCTGCCAGGGAGGTCACATCTTTACTGCTGGGCCAGACCAAAGGGATCTCTCTCTTGCAGGATTCAGATGACCACAGCCCATTGACTCCAAGCCCTAGGGCACAGATATCTCACCTTTCCCCAAGTGTCAGCTGCAGGCAAACTCTCTGTGAGAGCAAGATTGCTCTTGTACAATGACAGAGGGAAGAAGAAATTAAGGCCTTTATTATCTGGGTTAAAAGGAAGTCAGATTGACTTTCACACTGTAGGACTAGGGTGTAAAAAATATTCTGCTGATGTTTGTCGGTATTTTAAAGACAAAGGTCAGTTTTTTACTTCATAAATTCCTGCAGCAATGGCAGAACTTTAATTTTCCTAGCCAGCTGAGATTTCCTGGAAGATCAGGAGGTACTGTTCACATGTGCCAAAATCCTGTGGGATTTTCCTCCATCCTTCAGTCAGGCAGATAACATGTTTTAGTCTCCCAGGAGTACTCAGGTGTAAAATGGTAACTCCTTGTGCAGAAAAGTGCTCCAAAATTCAAATGATAGCATGCTTGTGGATATTTATGCCTGGCAGAGACCTGACAGACCTTAATCATATGGAAAATATGGATACTGTGATTTATTATAGCCTTTCTGGTTGGCAGTTCTTCTCAGTGCTGAATTGCACACCCCCATCTGGCACAACAAAAATTGCCATCATCTGTTTGTCTCTGGGTGAGTGTCCCTCGCCGTTGTGACTGACAGCGCAGAATAACAATGAAACAAACACCTAAAACAGATTGATCTGGCTTTTGCCTGCAGCAGTTAAAAAGCCAGCAGAGAGCTGTGAGCTCAGCAGCAGCACAGTGAATCACAGAGAAGCTCCCTGCCACTGAGGAGAGATGTGGTTTTTCCTCCTTTGTGCTTGGCTGCTTTTTGCACAGCAGCTTTCACCTGTATCTGGGTTTTGTCACAAAACTACCAGAAAAAAAATCCAAACAGTGACCAACAGAAATCAGAAAACTATACTGGCAATGAGCTAAGAAGGGAAATGTACTAATACTGAGGGAAACATAAATAGTGGGGGAGACACCATGCAGATCACAATCATGCATTAGGCTGATGTCATGCTTTTCAGAAAGAGGATGCCAGGTGAAAGCAGATGTCCTCGGCATGCAGTAAATCCAACTGAGTGTGAAAAGTCCCCAGGTAGCCTTTAACAATTCACTGCCTTGCTGTAAACATCTGAAAAACTCTTTGCTAGGATACAAGACCAGTGGGAAGTGGCCACAGCCCCACCACAGTCTGGGTCAGCCCTGCTGGACAATGCACATGAGCTGCCATTCATTGCAATCTGGTTTCACTCTGTGCTAGGGGAATTCTTCTTCCCTGGACACAAATTGGTGAAATATTCTCTCTACCATGGTTTTCCCTTCTCACTGTTCCTTTTTTCTTCCTCTAGCCTTCAGAGTTGACTCCCCTCAGGATACCCTCTGCTCATTTTCTGTCCTTCTTGTGCCTGTGTGCAGTTTTGGGCACCACAATGCAAAAAAGATATTGAGCCATTAGAAGGTATACAAGGATGATTAAGGGTTTGGAGGGAAAGCCTTATGAGGAACTGCTGTGGTCACTTAGCTTGCTCAGCCTGGAGAAGAGAGCTGGCTGAGGAGAGACCTCATTGCAGCCTGCAACTCCCTCACCAGGGGAAGAGGAGGGGCAGGCACTGATCGCTCCTCTGTGGTGACAGTGACAGGGAATGGCCTGAAGCTGTGTCAGGGGAGGTTTAGGTTGGTTACTGGGGAAAAGTTCTTCACCCAGAAAGGGGATGAGCACTGGAACAGGCTCCCCAGGGAAGTGGTCACAGCACCAGCCTGACAGAGATCAAGAAGTGTTTGAAAAACACTCTCAGGCACCTGGTGTGAGATCCCTCCAGGCGGCCTCCCCGTGGCAAACACATTTTATGAGCACATGGCTGCAGGCACCCAAGCCCCAGCATTCACCTCTCACTCTAATTTTCCTTTTATGGACTCCACAGCCATGGACTAGTCTCCAGAATAACACTTTTCTCTGTCTCTTGGGTGTGTTAATGTCCCAAGAGACAGAGAAAATATGCTGTTACTTGGCTTCTTTGCTGACACATGAACGAAATATGGATGACATCACAGGGGATATTCTTTACCTGCATGGGAGAAGCCCCCCATGGTTCACAGGGCTGGGCCTGGCAGGAGCTGTGGTACCAGTGAGGAAATTGCTCTGCAGCTAATCCACCCAGCAGTAGCATTTTATAAAGCAAATGTTGGGTCAGGAGGTGGCTGGAGAGAGGAGCAAAGGACCATGGTGGTGGTGTGACAAGGGTTACCTGATCACACAGACAGGCTGGCTCTGGCTCTTCAAGTTAATTAACAAGAACAGATTAGAAGGCAAACACTATGGATTTCAAAGTGGAGATAACTACCAACTGCTACCCACAAAGGACCAAAGTATTGTTAATTTGAGCACTAAGAAAGAAAAACTCCTAAACTGAAATCTTCCATCTGGAAACGTGCCTGAGACCTTTGCTTGATATAGCAATAGCATTTTTTATTCTAATTTTCAAGGGAGATAGCATAGAAGCTCTTGTCCAGAGAAGCTGTGGATATCCTTGGAAGTGTCCAAGGGCCTTTGAGAAACCTGCTTTAGGAGAAGGTGTCCATGCCTGTGGAAGGGAGGGGCTGGAACGGAATGATCTTTCTGGTTCCTTCCAATCCAAACCCTGTGGCACCTGACCCCCATGGCCAATATTAGACCTTTGCTCAGTAGCTCTGATCCCCTCCTCGCTACAGGCCTTCCCTGTTCTCCTGATGTGCAGAAGGATCAGCACAGCTCGACTGATTTCTTCATCAGAGATGGACAGAGCAGGATTGAAAAGGGAGAGTCCCTTCTGCAGCTTCAGTAAAGCTAGCCTGCTACTGTGGAGCATCTTCTGTAAATGAGATCTGGCTTGGCCTAAATGCACAAACTCTCCAACTACAGATGAAGAGGTTTGCTCACAACCTCATTCTGAAAACATAATGCTAATGTCATAAAAAGTTATCTTCCCAAGCTGCTGCTTTTCCTCTTCATTGCCCTGTGTTTGTTCATACTTTGAATGCATAAAGGTACCTGAAAACAGAATACATATACCATTTTCAAATTAATCTCCAAACTCCAGTTAGCTTTAACTTCCAGTTGAATAATTGATCAGTGCTGTTGAACTTTACAGTTTAAAAAAGTCCTCATCCCTCATTCATGTCATTGCAACTTATGATGATGTTCTCCTTAAGAAATTTAACGTGTCTAAATGTGACTCGAAAAATGGCCTTTCCAGAAAAATCCAAGTGTATTTGTTAAGAATCACTCTTACTCCATTCTTAAAAATGATTACATGCCTCACATGCAAATCATTTCTATCCTCTTCAGTAAATTATGCATTTCTACACTAATAAAAATCAACATAATGAGAATGATGGAGGCTGCTGAAGAGGAAAACGTAAGGTATACTGGACTCCTTTCTCACCCCAGCTGAAGCAAATAACCTTGGAACATCCCTGTTGGAACCAGTGGGGTTGGCTGGCATGACTGGGCTGATTCTGCAGTCCACGGGCTTCTCCTGTCTGTGGCTGCACACGTTTTGCGGGCAAGGGGCAGCGAGCACTGTCAGACTTTGCTCTGCCAGCCTCATGCTCTGTTGTTCATCTCCTGCAGCTAAGAGCAATGCTGAAGAAACTCTCAGGAGACACATTGCTCACAGTCAGGGGGTGAGGGGCTGTGAGCCAAACCAGCATCCTTAAAGAACTGTAGGGTTCAATACCTTGATCAGGCTGTGGCTTTGCAGCCAGTAATTCACCTGCCTGCTCTTGGCACATGGCTCAGTGGAATTCCTGCAAACTCAAGGGTAGGTAGCCGTGCATGACTTGAGCAAGGTTCTTCTCAAGTTGGTCCATGTTGAATTTCTCACAGACACAAAGTGAAACTCAAGCTGCAGTAGCTGCAGTTAAGTGGTTGCATAAATTTGGACTTTTTTCAGAATCCCATTCAATATTTTTACAACTCTTCACACTTTTACACACATACAGACCTACATATGCAGCCACTATCCACTTCAGAGGATTTAATAGTGGCTTTTTGTCTTGGGTACTGGCAAGATAATGACTATAATAATATAGAAATACCAATATAATTATAGCACAAAAAATACGGATCTCTGCAGGCTTTCTTTTTGTCAAACTTTCTTTCAACCTTGCATGCTTTATTTGTGTTAAATGAGAACTTAATTAGTAATAAGAATGCTAGGTCTTTCTTTTCAGTGTTAGGCCTCTGATATAAAATATTTTAATATTCTTCTTTTCCTTCTTTTCAGCATGCTAAATGAGGCATTGAAAATTCAACTTTCTACTTCATAGCTCGTTCTTTTAAATATCCGGAGAAGACTATAATTATTTAAATTTTAATTTATAAGTATTTAAACTATTCAGAATTAAAAGAACTCAACCCTAATTAATCATATTTTGACTAGCATAATACTTTAAAAGGTCATTTTTGTTGTCTGCGCTTAAACAGATTTAGTGGTAAATTGGAATGAGGGAATGGTTTTCTGTAAGGATCAAGTTTAAGGAGAACAAGCAGCTGAGGAAAAAAGGCAAGAGGTAATGCCTTGCAGTCCCCAATAAGCCTTGTGTTAGTCAGCTGCACAGCAAGGTGGGCTCAGGCACAGGAGGCAGGGCATCTGTCACAAAACCTGCAGGTCATTCCCATGCAAACCCAGAAATGAAGGACCACAGTAAATAGTAGCACCACTGTGCCTTGACCCCACGTGAGCGGCTGCTCACAGGCTGGAAGTCACAGTGTGCTCATGCCTAAATTAGGGTAAAAATATGTTCTAACATTTTAAACTTTTGCCATACTCCTTCCTTAGTCATCCCTGCTGGAATGAGGTGGCAGAGCTCGCAGCAGCTAAGCAATTCACTTGGACTACTCATTTGTTCAGAGAAGAGGATTAGGGGTCTTTTAAGTGTAATTTTAAACAACTTGCTCTCCTGCATTGCCAAGCCATGGCTGGTCTGCAGCTGAGCTGTGACTGCAGACCTGGGGCTGGGTGCCACCATACCCGTGTGGGGAGTGGGTAGACCCCATGGTTGCAGCAAGGCAAGAAATGTCTAGCTCTAGTTAGGGACCAAAACAGGCTGTGTAGGGACACACCAGGGTCTCCATCAGTAGGCTGAAAGTCCAGAAGCCAGGCAAGGCTTTAGGCACAGCAAGACACACTCTCTGTGACAGGAGCCAGGAGAAGATGACTTCTAAGCTTTCCTTAGAGCAGTATATTTTTCTGAATATGTCACAGTGCTGATGATGCACAGAAACATGAGTGGTATTGCACTGGGTCTTACACTTTGGCCACAACAACCGCCTGCAGTGCTGCAGGCTGGGACAGAGTGGATGGATAGAGCCTGTGATTTTCTTCATTACGCCTCTAACCCAAACTTCTCCACGAAGGTTTGATCAAAGCTTGATGAAAATCAAGTCACACAAGAAACTTGTTATTAATGTATGTTTCTAGTGGCTCCACAGTGAAAAATATCCTGAAAATATTACCAGCTCAGAGGTATTTGCAGGTGCAGTAAGTTTGGGTAGACCCTGGTTATTCCCACGAACAAGGAAGGAGACTGTGTGTGCAGTGGGAGAAGGGATACAGCCGGGATTTAGGGGAAGCTGGAGGAATGTCAGCCCTCCAGACTGCCAGTCATGGAGGTAACTGTTATGGGACACAATTGGTCATTTCTCTCAGATCTTTGCTTCCCACTGGACAGCCCCACACCCACCTTTCTCACATTTACTAAGCTAACACATTAATATAAGTTTTCATTACTGGATTCCTCTGATATGCAAATAGCCTTGTTTTGTCCTTTCCTTTGGAAGACATTCAGTCCTCTCCTTAGGGCAATTGTGTTGAAACAATTCATCCCTATTGACCTCCAGCCATCTAGCCAGTCTCCTCCTGCCTTCCCTTGGAAAGAAGAGGCATTGCCACCCTCCTGTCTGTAAGATTCACATCTCCCAGGCACTATCCTCACTCCAGCATTGACACTGCTGGCTGATAACCCACCCTGCACGCAGGCACGCCCATCAGCAGTGGTTGCCCCTCTGTCAGACCAGTGAAAACCCAAGACTTCGTGTGAGAAATGATGTGAAAGACTGAACAGTCTGTCCTGGTGACATTTTTTCCTGTGCTGTTCTTGTCCTCATATGGTTAAATACCTCATGAAAATAAATCATATTGCTCCTGAAGCTGACAAATGATTAATAGTCATTTCCCCTGTGTTCATCACCATGGTATTTTGAGAGAAATAATGAAAATTCTCCATTAGCTTAAGTGTTGGGGTTTCTCTTATGGAATCTGAGGAGCCATTGGTCAACTGGTTTTCAGCAAAGAAAAGTTCTTTCCAAAGAAACTCACAAAAGAAAAACTGAAGGCAAATTAAAGGAGCCCATTAATCACTAATTGCAACTCGTGTCATTGTTTCTAAGTATCGTTTGGCATTCCTGATTATAGTCTTCTAACATTATCTATGACTTTGTGGAATCCTTAACTTTTGGAAAAGGAAGGAAGGAAAGGAGGAGAAGCTATCAGTAAGTTATTTACCAAAATTGTGCTTTTTGGTTTTACCAATATGAATTTTTTTTAAGAAATTCTTTATTATCTTTATCCTGCTAAGGGTGGTGAGGCACTGGAACAAGATGTCCATAAAACTTGTGAGTTCCCTGTCCCTGGGAGTGCTCAAGGCCAGGTTGGATGGGGCAATCTAGTCTAGTGTCCTCACCCATCACAGAAGAGTTAGAACTAGATGATCTTTAAGGCCCCTTCCAACCCAAATCATCCTATGATTCCATGAATTATGTTCAAAACTGATGTGCAGTGTGGGCATGGGGAGTTTCTTCACATTTCCCTCATTGTCTCCATGCCCTCTTTTCCTCCAGGAAAAGGAAAATGTTTTGGAAATATCCATATTCTGTACATGGCATTTTTTGTTTCTAGGAGTGTGGAAGTAACTGAACACTTGTTGAGATTCAACGCTAAGGAAGAAAAAAAAAAAAACCAACTAAAATTTTTATAATCCCTTTTCTTTCCCAAACACCCTCAGATTTCAGGGCCTTTGGTATCTAAAATACACAGGAAGTTTGGGATATAATCATCTGAATACCACATAACTGATCTAACTCTTTTTTTGTTGCCTGAGATTAGCACCAGACTTCTTCCTTTATGAACTATGAGAAACAGCTGTGCTGAGAATCAGCTTTCTGAAGACAGATATTATGGAATGTTCAACCACAGATGTTACAGGATGTTCTCTCTTGTGTATAGACATATCCCTCGAAAACAGGGTGAATACAAATTATCATTCCCTTTCCCGCATCTTAGTGCCTGCCCAGTGTATGAAGTTTAGTGAGTTTTATATTCTGATTTGTTCTCTGGCCCCAGAGTATTTAAATTCTGACATAGATTGGAACAGTTTCAACAAGACAGATGAGAAAAATCCTCCCCCAATCCTGACATGTCTTAAAGATGGGGTTGACCTTCACTGCAACTGCATTCTGGCTCAAACAGAAAGGAGACTTGATCTCAGACTTCCTCACTCAAAGCTATGGCTATCCTTGTCATGTTAGAGCACTCCATCTTTAAAAGATTTATGATTGATTTGAATTTCTAAATTTTATTTCCATGACTCTGAAGTATCATGGGATTTAACCTAGGACTGAAAGAATGCCTGGTCTTTGCACCATGTAGCTCTCAGTTTATATTGCATTATCACACATTTACCCAGCTACTGGCTTAATTATAAGTACCCAATCACTGGGTAAATTGTACAAACACAACTTAGCTCAAAAAAGGGTTAGTTTATGACTCCTCTCTATGTTAATGATCTGACTATTCGGCAACAAAGCCATCCTCATTTTCATGCTCCAAGGTTTTGTTCCAATCAGGCTGCAGTGCTTTCTGACAGAGAAGTAAACATCTGCAGGGGAGCAATGGAAAATAATTTCCACAACTGAGCTTCTGGTTTGCTACTTAGAGAACCTATCTCATGGTAAGATAGCATCTCAGAAAGAAGCATGAAAAAAAAGGTGTAGGGCTAGAAGAAGTATCAGAAAGTACATTTAAACCTGTAATATCTTCCAGTGACTGAATGGCTGCTCATATTATTCAGGCTGGCAAGCAACATTTCCATTTTCCAGTATCTATATCCCATTCATCATTTTCACTCAGCACTTTGCCATAAATCTAAAGAGCATCAAAAGCTAAAGGGCAAACATGAGAAAAGATATACAACTTCAGTCTGCTTTATAGCAATAAAAGGGTGTTTTAAATTCAGTTTTTCCTCCTGTATTTTGATTTTACACCTTATCATACATTAAGTCAAGTAGTTCAACCACAAGGAATTCATCTTGGCCTTTATTATTACAAAGATCAGGCATAAAAGGTGCACAAATTGTTAACCCAGTAGAAATGCAGCTTGTAGCTACTCACAGAGGGGCTGAAAAAGTTCTCTCTCAGTTATTTGTTCTTTCTTTCCTATTTCATAAATTTTCAGCCCAGTTTGTACAAATATGTACTTCAGAAAGTGGGATGCTAATTAGGGGAGCTCTTCCTTCTCTCTGCTACCTACCGAATACAACACATGTTCCCAGTAATTTGAACGTATCATCCCTTACCAGCACAGCATGAGTCAAGGAATGTGATTTCTCTTTCCTTAGGGACCAGTAAGATTCCCCAAACGGAACAGAATGACAGTCAGACTGATAACACCTACTCTGTTCCCCCTGTTTTAAATAATTTCCCACTCAAGTACTACTCTCAGTGGGGAATCATACACCGATTAATTCACTGCTAGAGCTTCCACAATCATTTTTAAAATTTTCTCCAACTCTAAAGCTTGGTGTAGCAGGAACGCTCATACTCTTGTATACTATGACTTAAAATATTGTTGTTTTCAATTATTCCTCTTTAGAAGCAGTCAATTTTTTTTCCCCAGGGCTTTCCCATCATGCACACCAGAGGCAGACAAATGTCCTTGGCACAGGTACCAGGACTCCAACACGAGAGGACTTAACTCCAGGATGTGGTGTGCACCAGGGGAGAGCAAATAAAGATAAGCCAGAGCTTACCTCTTTTCCAGCACCTGCCCTGACCTGGAACAAGAAGCAGTTACTGTTGTCTCACCATACTTATAGCATGTTTGATGCTGTGCAATTACCTGTGTGTAAGTTTTCACTGAAAACAGTCATTGTGAGAACAGTCTGAAACGGAAATCATTCTCTAACATGCTTCACCCTATCTCTTTCCTGCTTGATACAAAAATAACTGGTCACACAAGGGATAAATATGAATTTCCTGTTGATGATGCCACTGGGTTTCTCAAACTCAGTTGATTAATCTCTATATTTCTCACAGTGACCTGCAATTTTGCAAGCATAAATTAACACAAGAGGAATCCAGAGAAGTATGGAGTCCAAATTTCCCCATATTGTCCAGTTTATTTGTCTTAATTTTATATATATATATATATATATATATATATATATGTATGTCTGTATGTATATGTATATGTATATGTATATGTATATGTATATGTATATGTATATGTAGATTAACCTTAAAAAAAGGAAGCCATTCCAGAAAGTTTCTAGGTTTCTTCATCCTAATATATTATAACCTTTATAACAGGTTTCATTGTCTTTTTTGGCAATGACATGTCTTACTCCTTCAAGGTATAGGCTGGTGCCTGAAGCTTTTGTCATGAATATGCTTTAGACTGTAGCTGTAGAATGCAGCTCTCCAGGTGCACATATCATCTCTTTACACCTATTGCTACACATAATCCAATCCTACACACAGGATTCCATTCATAAAAAGTGCATTTTCGTTTTTGGAAACAGGTGTATTAATCAAATTTCTATTTTTAAAAATAAAAATATCCTTCATTATGAAAAGTAGATTCCACATTTTCAGGCCTAATAAGTTACATGTTTTCCTATGTCATTCAATGTCCACAAATCTCTCTCAGGGGTTATCTTTTTCTTAATGTTCCAGATCTTTCTTCCTTCCACTTGAAATTGAGCTCAATTTTATTCTGCTTTCCAGGGTAGGAATATCCTCATCACCAGCTAGGTTAAGGGAGGTGCTTAAAAAGACCCTGTTGCACTGTGTAATTGCCCACTTGAAATCTTCGTTAATTTAACACTTAAAGTTTGTGAAACTTCTGTTTCACAATTTCTTCATGATGTTAAATGAAATTGAGAGAAAGGAGTGAGAGGCAATCCAATTCATCATCAAGTGGAAGTGTTGATTCTGTAGGTGGCACTCTGAACCAATGCTTCCACACAGCGTTGGCTACAGTGCCACACAAGGAGCCACCCTCACAAGAGATGCACAGTCGAGGTCCTGACAACTTTGTGGGTGTCAGCAGCCTCAGAGCACTTGCTGCAAGAAGAAAGTTGTTTACACTAGTGTGTTGTCCAAAGAGCATCAGCCAATATCCACTGGCAGACATCCAAGGGAATCCAAGCCTCTTGTTCATCTTCTATTGGGTGACCATGACCCTGTCACATTTTTCTCAGAGCTACATCTGACAGGAACAAAACATAGCTCACACCACTTCCGTTCACTTTTTACATTGTGCAGATACTAGCAAAGGAGAATTCATAAATATACAGATATAGAAATAACATTAGGTAGTACAGAAAATAAATTTACGTGGCACCTTCTGGTCTTTTTGCTATATCTGGAGTAGAGACTTAGAGTACACTCTATTTCCTTGGAGATCATCAAGAACTGAGCTTCTGCAGAATACAAGGTTTCCAATTACTTTGAGAGTGCTGCTTTTATAACCTCTGTGTCAAGAAGAAGAGATCTGTAGGAAACATCAGAGGCTACTGAGGCATCTGTCTGAAATAGTTCTAGCAGTTGACTTGGGAAAAAAACACAAGAAAACCTGTGCAGTATGAAAAAGCTGAGATTGCTGGGGAACATCACCCATTCTTATGCTGCTTACTTTTCTGTGTGTTTTTTCTAAATTGATTATTAATTTATTTATTATTAGCAGCTTGTTAATGGATGGCACTGAAGCATGAGAGAATTATGCCTGTGTAGTAAAAGGAGCTTGTATTTTGTAGGGATTTTGAAGCAAAGTCATATATGTCTAGCAAATTAACCTGGCAAATACAAAACAAGCAGGTATTTGGTGACCAAGCTTGCCCATGGGAAGGTACAAGGGCATCATTTGGCCAGATCTTGCCTTTTGCAGAATGAAAGTTAGCAGTCATGTGCAAATCAGGGATGCTACAGCAGTCAGTCCTGTTACAGGTAAATGAAGAAAAGCGAATGTTGCACCAAACACAGCCTCAGCTGCTTTTGATGTGTGTTTACTAAAGGAGGATTGAAGGCAGATGGAGGAAAAGTTAGAAATATAGTCACACTTATTTCACTGAAAACTGTCACAAAGACTAAGAATTGAAAATTGCTGTCATTCCCCCTTAGAAAGACAAAGCTTTAAAGAAAGGGACACTTCATCCAGTCTCAAAGGACTGGTTTAAGCTAGCTGCTTAAAACACTCTGGGCTTTATACACAGAGCACTTAAGTTACGAGGAGTTTTTGAATTCTTGGCATTTTGCATGGTAGTATTTTCAGGGGATGCTTTGTGTTCTCAGTGAGGTGCCTCACACAGAGGAAAGTCCCCAGAAGATGTTAAGAGTATTCTTGCAGCTGGCTATGACCAGTAGAGAAAAGCTAATGAACTTTGGAGACTGACCATTAAAGAGACCCTACATTTTGGGGGGTGGGGGTAGGGGGTGTGGAAGTCTTGGTTATATAATAACCATATAATTTATATAATTTGCTAAGAATTGGATTTTCACTAACTTGTCACTAATTGACTGTTCTGGTAGGGAACAAGTCCCTTGATGAGGGATATTCAACAAATGGTAGCTGAGCAGGAGAGAAGAGCTGAGGGATCCACTTTTGCAGAAATGAGGTTATTTCCTTTGTGGAAACAGCAAAGGAGGGAGGAGATGGGCTGCAGGACACATGCTGAGGAAGAAGCCATCTGCAGAAATGCACTGTATTCCCCAGAGGACTCATAAAGAGGAGGGAAATGAGGCATTGAATTGTGTACACACATTCTATAGCTGAGCCACAGTCTGTATGACCCTGAGCTAAAAGCAAGACCAGTTTTTTGAAAGATTCTACAAAGCTTGGGCACAGTTTGCTTTTATGCATCTGACCCCAGAGACTAAACTGTAAATTCCATCTGCTTGTGATAGAATTTATTGGAAAAAAAATGGTATTTAAACATTTGGCAATCTGAAGACACAGCTTCGGTGCAGGTGGTCTGGGGCTGCTGGGCTGCAAACCTTCGTCTCATGAGAAGGAGAGAGGCAAAGACCCCGTTCTGGGCAGAGAAGCCAAAAGGAGCAAACAAACCACAATCCATTCAAATGAGGAAATACTAAGGGAATATGGATCCAGCCTGCTGTAACCCAAACGCAGCAGCTGAGGAAGATTTCCCCAAGAAAAAATGGCTTTTCATCACCAAAAAATTAAATGTTCCTAAAGAATCTGGCCCTTATCTTAGAAGTTTTGTGAAGCAATCCATAGAATCCATAACTTCTGAGTCACTTTTAGCCAGCTGATCATCTGTGATATGTGCCAATGGATTTTTGGACTGTGTGATGGACCATGTAGGTCATGTGAAGCCAAACATGCTCTGCATGACACAAGGGGAAGGAGAACAGTGAGTAGTGACTTATGCGTACAAAACAAGCAAATATTCTTCAAGAATAGATTTTCTTACTTTCATATAATGTACAAAGGACATACACAGATATGTTCTTTTAAAGCATGCTACAGCAATTTATTTTGTTTCATGGAAGATTATAAAACCTAACAGCTGGGACCTACATTTCTTGCTCTGCAAAATTATAATAAAACCACACACAATTACTAATCTGTTCAATGCAACTTTAGATTAAATAAAAGTACAAGAACTTCCACTCTAGGCCAGATCAAAGGTCCTTCTGGTCCCACTAACTTGACAGAAATAGCAATATGTGTTCAATAGCCTTTATATACTCTTCTGACTTCTAGGAGGAGCTGAAGAATTTCTCTTCTGGATGACAGGTGATAACAGAAGTTTTGTCTTTGGTTTCAATGAGAATTTTTAACTAAATGCTTTCATTTTGGAGAAAAAAAAAACAATACTGAAGGCAAATATCTCTTTACTTGGAATTATTTTGACTTTTTTTTAGTTCTGCCCCGGGTGCACTAAGGAAGTTATCAGGAGTGAAGAGCCAGATGGACCATGGTGAGATGGATATTCCAGAATTACAAGATGTGAAATAAAACATGGAATCTTCTGTTATGATTTTCTGTTAGAAGGGTTCTTATGAATGTTCTGTGTCAGTGACTGTTTTCTTCTCATGCGTCATATTCTGCAGATCATTAAATGTCCAGTTGTACTGCTTGGAAAGTAAAGGCAATGTTCAAGAATATCTAAACTTTCCCTTCCAAAGAGGAAAATAGCACAAAACTTGCAGAAACTAAGTAGATTTTGCTTCAAGTCAGTCAAATCCTTATAAGCAATCCCATTTACAAGAGACACATTTTCACCCAGGTTTGGTAACCAGCTCCAGTGCCCATTCACAGTTGTAGGTAAATATTGCAGGCTGCTTTGAACTCATTAATTCAATGCAGACTCATTTTAGCTTTTCATCGAGAAGACCTTGGCTGAGTAAAAGATGTGTACAACACTAGAAAATGCTTCTAAAGGAGAGACAGGGAACCAGTGTTTTGTGTCTTGATATTAACTGCCTAGGTTAAAATAAAAAAATATCATAGAACTGTAAGGGGAAGGCAATCAAAAGTTGCCCAGCACTCAAAGACCTTCCTATTGAACTTCTCTTAATACAAAACATTTGCACCCACAGCTGATACCTGCTGTATTTATATCCTGTGATCTAGGAATCAAGTTCACATTATCTTTGTTTCCTTTCTTCATTAAATACCGGTCCTAAACTTCAGAGCTCTGTTACATTACACAATCAAATTATAAAACAAAGCTATTTTAAGCAAAAGGCACACAACACAAATGGTTCATCTTTCAGGGTTTGCTGTGAGCTGACTTAGCTTTCTATCCAAATGGATAGAATGTGTTTATGAGACATGCCAGAGTGCACAGTATTATACTTTAACACATGAATGCTTGAATTCTGTGTGCTATTGGCCATTATTTATTTGATCATGTGTCCTTCCATTTTCCTGATTGGAGCAGTTGCCTGTTTCTCAATGAAAAGATCAAAGAAGACATTTCAAACCCAAGATCAAATAACTATACCCCAAATTTTGTACATTTACAGCATTGAACTACCTTCTCCCCAGAGTGATGCTGATGCTCACAAGAGAAGAATTTAGTGTTGGGTTTGCAATTATATTTACCATTAATTAGGGATTTATTGTCACTAACAGTTTTATTAAGTGAGAAAATGCTTACTGTTTGGGGGAATTTAATTCAATATTGTCCATGAAATGTTCTCCATTTAAAAAGAAAATGTTCTTTAAGAAAGCTTGTTTGGCACTCACTGTGGGCATATCGGGTCCTTCAATACCACATTCTTTTGGGGGATGATAAACATGGGATCTTGATTCCAGCTGTATGAAGGGGCTTAAATAGCACCTCTGGATCAATCCTGGACTCCTGAGATTCAAATGTTAAGGTCATGTCTGGAACAAATTTAAGTTTATCGCCTTTCTACCATTCTCTCAAAGGGAGCCTGAGATGCATCTTCTGAAACACACTTCTGCTCCCAAGTTGTTGCCTTTCTGCTGGGTACACAACACTGCCTCATTCCTTGTTTTTATGCTGAAGGTGATAGAAAAGGCTGGTGAACAGAGCAATCACCCAGGGAGGGGGAGACACAAATTTCAGTCCTCTTCGAGCTGGATGAATTGGGATTAATCACCCTCTTGTGAAGGGAATGCCAAAGCCCCTGGGACAGCACCAGGGCTCCCACAAAATCATTTCTCACTCCTCTTGATGGCTCTGACCTCCAGTTGTGAGGGTACATTTGAGGAATCAGGAAGCAAATGAAAAGAGGAGCCTTTGTAGCCCACTAATGAAAGTAGAGAACACAGAGAGAAACCCAGATTTCAAGGTCTGATTCTTCAGAGGTTTATCTGGCTTTACCTTAAACTACAGCAACTGAAATTCAAAATGAAGTGTTGGGAACAGTCAAACATCAAGCTCTGTATCTAGAGCAAGAGGTGTTTTGAAACACCAGGGACAAGGGGTCAAAATGGACAAGCTTGAGAGCTGTGAGGTCTCTCTCGGGATGGCAGGAGCAGCTCAAAGAAGCTGCAGGCAGTGGCTGGCAGCTCAGATCATTCCTGTTTACAGAAATTGTTACTGGAATAATTTGCTCAACTCAAGGATCTGACCAAAAAAAAAAAAAAAGGAGATTTTAAAAAATATTAAATTAAAATTGTTTGAGGACTATGGAAAAGACCTCATAAGTCTTAAGGCACTCATTGTGATTGTTATACCAGAGAGGAGGCTGGAGGGTGACCTGACTGCAGAGATGATCAGTACCACATTCCTTCTTCGTCTTGCCGAGAAAAAAAAATAGTTGCAGCAGCTAGAAACTGAAGTCAGATGTATTTAAATTAGAAAAAAGGCATGCAATTATGAGAACAAAGATGGTTAACCAACAGAACACATGACCATGGGAAATGCTGTGTTCTCTCCCCCTTTGTAGTGTCACATGAAGGCTGGATGGCTTTTTTGAACATCATGTGTGGCAAAAGACAAGTCCTACTGTGATCAAACACAAATTGCAAAGCAGACTGATGAGTCCTGTGGTTTGCAGGAGGTTGGATGATGTATCAGTAGCACCTATTGAACAGCAACTCCTGCTAAGCATATATGTTGTTAAATGTATGAAAGGAGATTTTTCTCCAGTTTCCTCCTGAGCTAAGAGCACACAGCCCTGTGCCCTGCTGCTGTGGTCAGGCTTTCTCCACAGGAAAATTGGGGTGTGCTCACCCACCCCTGCCCCTGACAGGGAGGTGGGGTGCAGCCCAAGCAAATGCCAGCACCCAGCAGTGTGCAAGTTAAACTACAAATGTCCATGACACAGTGAATTTGCAGCTCATCTCAGGAGCTCCAGCCCTGTTTATTTTTGTGTTTAATTACACCTCTTTGAAACAAGAAAAGGGAAAGCAAGCAGGTTTCCACAGAGGGAATGAGGGGTCCTGTGGAATATTAATTTCTACATTTTTCTCAGTCAGTTTTCATGTGGAAATGTCCTTTCTATGGGAAATGTTACAGTAAGTCTGTCTGGATACCTGTTGGCTAGTCAGAGTAGATGGGCTGACAGCAGGTGCTAGCAGGGGGAAGTGGTGCCCAAAACAGGTAACATGGCATGGTGGCTGCACTCCTCCCCAATCCCAGTCCTCTTTCTTTATAAAGGCTGTGCTGTCACAGACAGAATGATGCCCACAGCTCTTGGGGGTGAGGAGAAGAAAGAGCTGTGCAAGCTCAAGGTTTTATCGCAGTGACTCTGGCAGCATACACCCCATCTGCCCCTAGTCAGAAGGACATGGACAATCCATCCTTGTAGGCACCTCTGGGACAATTGTCATGCAGCTAGGCCCTGGAACAAGTGTTTCAAAACTACTGCACATCCTCACAGTGACATCAAAACTGGTGACAGAAAAAAAGAAACAGAAAAGGAAAATCCCACCTGGGTGTCTTCACAGCAAGAGCAGCAGAAAGGAGATGCTTAGCAGTGGCTGTCATGTACAATAAAAGTTCTCCTTTGAGTATTCATAGCACTCTCTTTGGTCCCTATGAACTAAAAGCAATTAGTACATGCAGCAGCTGTTAAAATATAGTAGAAGTAATCCATATGGGATATGCTGGCTTCTACCAGCAGTTCTGCTGCTTCTTAGCAAGCAGGAAGAAATAACTCATCATTATAATATTTACACCCCATTTTACAGTCTGTCTTAATGCAGGCTCCCAGAACCATAAAAAATCCTCAGGCTCTCAAGACAAAACTTCATATCATTGCTCTAATTTGCCTTGTTGAGAAATATAATGATGTGTCAACACACTAAAAAAAACGTAATACCTGCATTGCATAAAAGAGAGCTACTTAGTGTCACTATCCACAGGGTTTTATGAGTAGTTTGAAGAGACAACTTTGCATCCATGTTGGCAGCTGGTAGTCAAAGTTATGTGCATGCTTAGTCTCAGGGGCACATTTTCATCCCACGCTGTACTGGATTAGTGCAGGTAATACAGACAGAGAGTATGATGGAAATAATCTACAGCACATACAGTCAGTTTGCAGAGAAAGGAAATATTTCTTCCTCCTTGCTCAGGAAAGAAACTAGCACAACAAGCTGATATCAGCTTCATCCTGTGCAGGTTGTGACTTGCCTGGGGACTGTGCTGTGGTGGCTGCAGTGTCACCTCCTACCAGAAGCACCCAGGGAGGATGGGAAGCTGTCAGCCAGCTGGGAGTCTCTAGGGGAGCACACCCCACTGCCCCTCAGCACACACTTCATCTTGGGCAGGGAAGGGGTATGGGCCACTTCTCACATGCTGCAGGTAAAAACAGCTGGAAGTAGGTCCCAGGCAAATGAGAACAACCTATGATAAGGCTCAAGTAGCAGGTACAGTACAGGCTGCCCATAGTCTCAGCTGGGTCAGGCTGAAGACATTGAGAGCAGTATGGAATGAAAAGCACCTTCTCAATGGGAAAAGAAGAATAGCAACCACAATGTCTAAATCTTTATAGATCCTTGAACTTTCAGGTTATGCCCCAAGTGGGGCATGCAAAGAGAGTTTGATATGTTTATAGCCATCAATTTGGAGTGAAACCAAGTGATCTGACATGTAGAAATCTCTTGCTGGATCTGAAACTACCAGCTTGAGTCCCACAGGAGAAGGGAGCCATTCTAGTGAAGTCTTGCACAGTCTCACAGATTTCTGTGCTCTGCATTACATGTGCCTCTCAACAACTGAAAACATGGTCACTGACATCAAGATGGGACGTCCCACTGACCTCACACGTGGCCTGTGAGTGCAGCCATCCCTGGCATGGACATTTTCTCACTGGAACTGGGCAGCCAGGAGGGTCAACCCCATCCTGGGGGGCATCAGGCACAGCATGGCCAGCTGGGCAAGGGAGGGGATTGTCCTGCTCTGCTCTGCTCTGGGGCAGCCTCACCTCCAATGCTGGGGGCAGTTCTGCATGCCACCATATAAAAAAGACATTAAACTATGAGAGAGTGTCCAAAGGAAGGCAACAAGGATGGGGAAGGGCCTTGAGAGGAAGCCTTATGAGGAGCTACTGAGGTTACTTTGTTCAGCTTGGAGAAGAGGAGACTGAGGAGAGACCTCCTGGCAGGCTGCAGCTTCCTCATGAGAGGAAGAGGAGGGGCAGGCACTGATTTCTTCACTCTCAAGGCCAGTGACATGAGGGAATGTCCTAAGGCTGTCTCAGGGAAGGTGTAGATTAGACATCAGGAAAAGGTTCCCCACCCAGAAAGGGGATGAGCACTGGAACAGGCTCCCCAGGGAAATGGTCACCAGCCTGACAGAGTTCAAGGAACATTTGGACAGCCCTCTCAGGCACCAAATGTGAGATGAGTGGTCCTGTGCAGGGCCAGAAGCTGGACTCGTGGGATACTGATGGGTCCTGTCCAGCCCAGCATGTTCTATGATTCTGTGATCTGTGAAATCAGAGAGAGATGTTTCACACTTCCCACTCCCCGTGGTCCGGCAGTTCAGGGGGGCTGACAGCCACCAAGCCCTCTCACAACAGGCTTTCTTCCAGAATGTCACCAGATGAGTCACAGCTGTAATTCTGCCTGCTCTGCCACTTCTGACTTGCAGGGGTAAGAGCACAGCTGACCCGCAGGTCTATAGACTTGCTCCTGGTCAACACTTTCCAACTGATCTTCTGAGAAGGAGATCTAATTTGGGGGGTATATTAATCATGCTGCAGCAGGATAGAAAGGAGCTTTTTCTCCTCTGGCAAAGACAGACCTCCTCACCAACTCAGATAGTTCCCAGATACAGTTAGCTAAAATTTTCTTTTTCCAACTTGTGCTGAAATTATTATGGCCGATAGATTACAGGTGTCATTTAATTTATTCTGGATTTTAGCAGTGAGGTTTTTCTTTGGAGTGTTCAACCAACTATGCTGGAAAAATTAACATGACTGAGGTAAGTCCATGCTCAGCAGCCCTTCAGTTCTTAATAGGTGAAAGCAAAGCTCTCCCAGAATAATTTCATTTCCTTAAAATGTCATTTTTCAATACTATTCTCCTGCCTTTCTATCCTGTTCAATCTAATTGGTCACCTGCCCTTGATGAGTGGTCTGTCCTCAGCTCAGGTGATGAGGCTCAATGCCTTTACTGCACCCCTCACACCAAAGTGGACTCAAAAGTCAAACAGGCAACCCCTCTCCTGACTGTGCTTTGTGACACCTCATTTACTGATTTATATCTCACAAAAAGTCAACCAAGCCAGGTACTTGCATAAGCTCATGGAGGTTTGACTACAGTCAAAACTGTACTCCAATGAGTGATCCAGGCTGTGCAGGCTGTGCAAATTTCCTACAAAATGCTCTTGCCCTGCCTTGCAGGAACTGTACCTATTTCTGTGGCTAGACTTTTTTTTTTTTTCCCCAGTCTAATGACTGAGACTGCTTTTTGCCCTGGCCATAAACACCCTGTAAATAGGAAATAGAAGCATTTGCCCTCTTGAGATTGGAAAGAGAGGTCATATCAACTTGACAGGTTCTAACAAATGGCCTCAGAAAAGATGCTAGCTGGAAATTAGTTTCCATTTCTACTGACCAGGGTGAATTTCCAAGGGCTAAGCTTTTCATAGCAGCCTCCATACACTTGCCCATATTTTGAGCCATTCACTTCCCTCTGAGTATTGATTTTTTCACCCTGAAATATTTCTATTCTGTACAAACATGTTATCCAGCAACTGTTCCATAAAAAGAGGCTTTATTCTTACTTTTAAACTTTGAATTTCATAATAAGTTACAGAAATATTTAAATCCAAAGGAAGAACTTGGTATAATTGCAAATGTCTCCCTTGACATTTTTCCCTATTTTCAGATTTTTTTTTTCCTCCTTGCTCTTTCTAAGACAAGAGTTTCACCTCTGTGCCTCAGGAAGTTTGTGGGCTGTGCTAGTACAATAAAGAAATTTTTTCCTCCTCAAACTGTAGCAGGCAGGAAAGAAAACACTTCAAGAGCTACAGATCCCCCAAGGAGGTTTAAGTACCGCAGCGGGTAATTTTGCCTGAAGAAATGTATTGAGAAGCAAAGGCAATGCCTAAATACCATTTTATTTGTTCCTTGCTCATTTGAATAACATCAGCATAAACATCCCTCTTACGTGAGCCTTTTCTCCCTTCTGAGAGATTGAGGGGGGTCTGGGAGAGGCAGGAGGGAGCACAGTGTTGCTTTACACTGTGCAGCATTCAGGCACACCACGGGACCCTTCCCTCTCAGCACAGTATGTAGCAAGAAATAGCACTATGATTACTGTAGGGGAGTGAACAAGAGCAAGCTGCCTCAGCCAGATCTTGAAAATGTGCATCCCCCCCAGTGGGCTTGTGGGAATCTCACAGCACAAACAGCTCGAATAGCACTTGTCAGTCCTGGTGAGAGTGAGCCACGTGGAGTCTTTTCCTGAAGAGATTGCTGGGACTGAGCATGCAGCAGGAGAGCATTTTCCAGGCACAGAGCTGGGCTGCCACAGCATGCCTGATGCTTATGTCCACCCAAGGCTTTACAGGTTGCTATAAGAAGAGAATGGATTTGGAATCATTTCCCCGTCTCTGAACCCAGCATGTTCAGCTATGTCCCTGAAGTTTCACACCCATCTTTTCCACCAAATCCCATGGCACAAAGAATCTCTTTGTTCCTAGAAAGGTTGTTATCATGTAGGGGGTAAAACCTAATATGTCTGCACTCATTCTTCACTGCTGCTAGCAGCAGCAATCATCTCCCACTGTTGCCTTTTCAATTCTTCTCATCCTAGGTGCAAAAGGAATCCAAGCCATTTTTGCAAGACAGCAAAAATGTCCCTAAAGGGTTTAAGTGCTTCCATTACTCATCCAACTGATCTAGAAAGATATTTTTTATATTTATTAAAGAGAAGAAGCCACTTAGTGTCATTCAGCTGCAAGGATTCTCTCTGCTACTTGTTCAAATTACATGTTCAAACAAGAACTTTCTCCCATATAGCCACATTCTTATGATTTCACCTTGAAAATAAGTCATAATTCTTTGTTACAGTGGCTGGTCTTCTACCTTACATTCTGCTCAATAAGAAAAAGCAACCTTCAGTACATCTCAGAGGAGTAAAAGGTGACTGCACTGCTCAAGGAGGAAAAGGCATGGCACAGACTCCTGCTCAGAGTGGTCACTTTACTGCAGCGTGCATTTGACTCTGGAAATTAAGGGCACGTTCTGGGCAAAATTTGAGGGATGAAAAATTTACCAAAGAATATTTTCAGAAAAGAGGCTGCTTTTGTTTTGTGTAAATCATCATCATCATCATCCCTCAGCATAATAATTATTAAGATCAATAATGTCACAGAAGCCAGCAATGGGTAATGTTCATACTGCAGTCTGTCAAATGCTCTTAAGGTACATCCACACCAGTGCTGCAGACCAGATGGAGAATGCACACTGCAGCCACACACTTTTTCTGCACATCATAAAGTGTCTCAGGGGATACAAACTGGATCCTTTCAAATAAAGCTTAGCTAGAGGGCCGTGCCTGTCCCTCCCCACCACCCTAGCACCTAAAGGACCAACACTGAAAGGAACACTGGTGACCATAAATGTCCTTAGCCTGCTGAGAGGAGCAAGGAATTGGGACCACAATTGTGTTTCTGCCCCACAGTTACTGGGATCAAAGTGTACTCCAGCAAACATAGGGAGAGATAGAACTGTCCTTTGTCCTTGACATGGCCACAATGGGGAAAGTGCTCTAAAGCTACTAACCTGTCCAAACTGCTGTGTCTGTATTTGGAAAGACAAATCCCACCTTCTTCCTCTGTCCTTGGATTGCAGGAACAGACTGGCTCTCATATAGACTCCTAGAACCAGACCAGGTCATTTCTATCTTTTATGGCCCGGCACGTGCAAAGAGCAGGGGACAACTGGACTTTAAGAGTCAGACATACCTAGGAATAACACGTTTCTCTGGAAAAGGCACAGGGTCTGATGGACAAGGACAACCTCAGCCATGAAACCAGTGCAGCTGGAGCTGCTCAAGGCCTCTGAGAGCCTGGGGCTCCCTGCATCACAGGATGGATACTGCCTGTGACTCAGGTGTTGTCCAGCATGGGGTAGGAGGTACCCTGACTGCAGGCCAGCAGTAACCATGTGAGCAGGAGGCTTCTGGCAGGAACAGGCTTTCAGACAATCCAGAGAAGTTCTGTTGAGTGGAAAGGGCAGATTGATTCAGCAGGATTGAAAAGCTTGTGCATCCTGGTGAATGTAAGTTAGCACTGAAGCTGTGAGCTGGGCTCTGTCTGCCTCAAGTCATTAAATGAAATAGGCTTGATTTTAAAAAACAGCAGTGTGGTGCAGCAGAAACCTTGGGCTGCTGGGCAGGAGGGCTCTTTGTGTTACTTTGAGCCTCTCAGTCAGACAGAGGTGCACCCTGGGAAAGTCCCTTATTGTTCTGTATTGCTTAGGATGGCATGTTTAAATAGCAGAAAATGAAGTGGGTTTCATTCAAAGAAAGCTGTGAGCATCTGCCACAAATCCTCCCAGCCATGCAGCACCACTCAGAAATGGCAAATTTACCCCTGGATGTACTGGAGCAATTTTTTCCACTTTCCAGTTATTTCCTTTTCAGATATGTCACTGTTGGTCTGTGCTCACCTGTCCCTCTGCAGATGGCACCCACAAGGTGTCTCAGGCTTCCCTCCCAAATGAAGGACCATGTTGTGACAGTCTGGGGCAGCTGGAGGGGCTGCCACCAGCCAGGCTGCCTGCACAGAGACAGGGCAAAGCATCTCTGCTGCCATGGAGAGCTGTGACACAGCTGAATGTATCTGACAGTCATTTATTTTTCACCTAGTGCAAAGGCTGTCACATACTTGTCTCAAGGTCACCGGTGTCCCCCTCCACCTGATGCTTCTCATCAGAGGAGAGAGCTGAGGAATTCTGCTGTGATTAATAACCTTATCTATCCCCTTGGGCTTATTTTTTCCCTCCATTTTTAATTTTATGTTCTGCTTACCAGCTGCTCTTGCTCATTAAAAAAACAAACCCTCTCTAGTTCTCATTAGCACCATATGTCTGCTGGTTATTTGAGAAATGAACGCAAAATATATTTAAAGGATTAGTCAAACCATGATAGGCAAAAAGACTGAAAGGCAAAAAGCTAAGGAGATGCTGTTAGAGCCTGTCTTCTTGCTGCTACTCTTGCTGTCCCCAGCTCAACCCAATACAACACCCCACCACAAACCTCCCTCCCTGCTCCACCAGTGCCTCCACAGACACAAGGAAACTACAGCCATGTCTCTGGCTCTCATTTGCTCCCCAGCTGAGTGGTTTTTTTCTCCTCACTCCTTCTTCAGGGAAGTGTCCAGTGGCCCAAAACCAGCTTTCAAATAGGAGCCAAGAACTAGTGTTCATTTTGAGACAGCTGTTTCTAAAACTTACAAAATTTCTCAGGGCTGCTCTGAAGCATTCAGAAACCTGTGAGGCACAAAACACAGCTGGCTGCTGTTCTCTGCTTCCCCCCTGACAGCCCTCAGCACGTGCTGTCTGAAGCACTCTGCTTCTGAAATCTCTCTATCGCTCCACAACCAAACATATTTATTTAATTTAAACTGTGAACGCAGATAATCACTTTTCTTTGAGGCATAATAAGGCAAAAGGTCTAACCTATATGTCTCTCTCCAGGAGCTTCTGTCATGCAACAAATGCCATTCCAGTATTTATAAATTCAGTCTGCATCCCGATACCCTGATTGGTAAAGAAGAATATAAACAGCCGAGAATTTGGTATGTCTTAACGCCTCTGCACTTCTTCCGAGAGTGTGACATCTCATCTGATGTGCATTACCTCCAGCAACACACGATCCCTTGGCAAAATGAACGTGTCCAGATTTCTTAGACAATCTATTACCATCAGACCCAGAAGCAGCAGAGCTGCTGAGTGACGCTTTTACAGCTCCGGCATTGAAATTCTTTGTTTAATGCAGACCTGCAAACGGCCGCGCTGACAGGAATGAAAATCTGTATGTTTATGGATAGATTCACAGAAAAATTTTAATATACCAAACTATATATTTCCTCTGGCAATTTAATCTGTAATATGAACAGCATTACCAATGAGGATATGTTGGTTTTTTGCTTATTGTTTTTCCATAGGAAAAAAATAGCAAGCGATTAATAGCCTGAGAAGAGACTTCCTGCCCAGAGGATACAGGGAACAGTAATGGCTCTAACTGGATCTTCTGAAACAGAAAATCTTGTTTATAGTAATAACCAAAAACTTGCAGTTTCTCCTAAGAGGCTGAGCCTATGCTGGAGGTGGGTTATTTTCGTTTATCCCTAAAGCACACCTGGAAAAAACTGAACCATATGAGTCACTAAAGATAATGCATGAAAACGCTGAAAAGGAAGAGAAAAAATCCAATTCTTCTGATCACTCAGTCAGCGTGCTGCACAGAGGACTTCTTACAATCCTTTACAGGAAATTCATGTAGTAGATGGATGGTAATAGTCTAGGGGACTGGACAAAAGCAGTACAGTAGAAATAGCTTGCAGTGGGTGCTGCATGATTAATACAATGTTCATACTGGCCATAGGGGAAAATTATAATATCTGGGTTTAATGGTTTATAGCATCAAATCTTCCTAAGGTTCACATAAAAATATTTAATAGCTGGCTTGATTGATGTGAGGGAAAACTCCAAGTGCAATTTAATTATATTCAAAATATTTCAGACCATGTATTTAATTTCTTAGATGTATGATTTTCTTCTTTCTTGTTCCTATTACTCTCAGCAAGGTTTCACTAACCTTGCTTCCACTCAGGGGTGGAGACCTCTGACCTCTGCAGCTGACAGTGGGTGCCAGACCCATGCAAATATAGGGCTGCACCCAGGCTCCCCTCAGCACTGCACCAGGATCAGATTTGCCTGGAGTGGGTCCAGGGGGCAAGAAACACCCCAGGACTGTGCAGCACATCCAATCACCCACCCCTGCTCCTGACTTCCTACTCATCCTGGGGCTTTCTGTGCATCCTGGGGAGCCAAACTCACCTGAACATCAGGCTCACCAGTCCGAAACCCAGCATCACCCATGGCTCCAGTAGAGCTCTGTGGGTGCTCTGGACTAACTAAGAATTTCATAATGGGCAGAAAGGCCATGTATACTTTACTTTCTTGCTCCTCTTGATAAAAGGATTGTTGCTTGTAAGAAGGAAAGCAACGCTATGTGGTGATGGTTGATAGTTTTTAAAAAATAAGCCTATTTGGGGATTGAATTTTAGAGATTTTAATTTGATCTGTTTTAGGAAAATTGATGATTTGAAGAATGCATTGAATAACTGCAGCATCAAGAACAGAAGTAGTTGACTTATGGCTCTCAGCACCAAGAGATCTGTCTGCACTCTGTTGCTAACTAAAGTGCATCTGCTGGTTCCTCCATGGGCAAACTGTGATGCAAAAGAGAGTACATTTTCAGTTTTTTCTTTCTCAAATCAGATTTCAGGCCCAGATTCTCAAGGGTGTCTAAGAACGACTAACTGGTCTGGATCACAGGGGACAAGGAGTCTGTGGTTCTGTATAGCTCAGACTCAGCATTTTATGACCAGTCTAAGCTTCTGAGCAGTTGTCAATTAAGTGTCATCTCCCGAAACCTTCCCTTCCCTTCCCTTCCCTTCCCTTCCCTTCCCTTCCCTTCCCTTCCCTTCCCTTCCCTTCCCTTCCCTTCCCTTCCCTTCCCTTCCCTTCCCTTCCCTTCCCTTCCCTTCCCTTCCCTTCCCTTCCCTTCCCTTCCCTTCCCTTCCCTTCCCTTCCCTTCCCTTCCCTTCCCTTCCCTTCCCTTCCCTTCCCTTCCCTTCCCTTCCCTTCCCTTCCCTTCCCTTCCCTTCCCTTCCCTTCCCTTCCCTTCCCTTCCCTTCCCTTCCCTTCCCTTCCCTTCCCTTCCCTTCCCTTCCCTTCCCTTCCCTTCCCTTCCCTTCCCTTCCCTTCCGACACAACTGTTTTATTCTCCCAGAACAAAATCCTGCATCATGGTGCATTTCCAGACACTCACAGCTTAGACAATTTTTTCCTTTACCCATCTATGAAAAATGAAGGGCACTTGGGATGAAATTGGCAATGAAAGGCACTGAGTGTACCAAACCAGTATAAATCCGATATTAGAACAAAGATTAAATACCACTATTACCATGTGTCAACAGATTTATAGGAGTTTGTAAATTAAGCTGGTGTAGCTGTAATTATGGAAAGAACTCTTCTGCCTTTTTTAAATGCTCTTTCAAATTGACATGAACCCTACCAAAATAATATTATTGAACATAAACAATGCATCTTCCAGGGGTTGCTGTGCTCAGAGGTAGTTTGGGGTCTTCTCTAAAAAGCTGCCCACTTCTCAGAAGGGAAGGATAAGGACTTACCCTGGATTTCTGCTGGGATTCTTGCACAATTGTAAGCATCCAGGCAAGACTGCAAGATGCTGTTTTGATTCCATGTGTAGGACACTGATGGAAAGAGGGCATTAGCATGTGAAACCATTCCTTCACAATGTAAACGAAGAGCAGAGTGCCTCTTGGTATCCATACTAATAGATCAGCTCAGGGTAACACTGCCAGTTTATTTTCTGAACTGGCTGACCACCAAAAATACATTTATTATTTTTGTAAAAAACAGACAAAAATAGCTTCTCTTGAGAGTCAGACCACTTTAAAAGGGTTTGTTCATTACGGTCCTGCAAATTTTACTATTTCTTTAATATACTAAAATTATTGCATTTATCTTGTTAGTGTGAAAATTAAGGCAAGCACCAAATCAATGCCTGAATGTGTGTTTTTGCACATGTAATTTAATCCCTTACCTGGATTTGGTATTGAAGGGGAACCTGTAGCATAAAGCGGAAAGTAGTTCATTCTGCTAGGGCAGAGGTTAATGCTGTGGTGAATCTCAGAATGCAAATGTAAGGTCTCAGATTCTCCTGTGCCATTCTTTAAATCCCTGATGACCTCCCTTGCAGTGCACAGGCAAGGACGTGCCTTGTCTTTATGCAGCAGAGATCTCAGCACAGAGAGTCTCTGGGTCAGGGACAGCAGGAGATTGATTTCAGCCTGCCTCTGATTAGGCTGCCCTATTTTCTGCATCTTCCACTCAAACCACTCCTTGGTATTTGTTGTACAAGGCTTACTGGCACACAATGCTTAATTTTAAAGGAAAATGGCACCTCTGGCAGCAAATCATCCTTTTGGAAAACTGACCAGTCTATCTATTGACACCTTAGTGGTACTAGTTTAATTTAATAAGTAGATTTTGCATTTCTGTAGTTCCCGTAAGAACTTAGTGAAGTGACAGGGAGTACACCCAACCAGCCCTTTTGCATGTGCCTCTGCTTGATGCATGTGTCTAAACTGGGGGCTTCCAACACAACATCTGATGGCTGCAGCAAGATGAAATGAGATCCCACTCCTTTTACTCACTGATCCAGAGAGTTTAAGTCCTTTTGGGAATAGTGGGTTCCCTCACCTCACCAGAGATGTCACAGTTATTGTGACATCTACAGGATATTCTGGTTCTCCTCCTGAGTCTTCCAGGGGAATATCCTGCTGATGTTGGGAGTCCTCCAGAGGTGGAGACCCTGGTTCTTTCCCTGTCTGCCTGCTCCAACAGCTATTCATGTCAAGTTCATATCAGAACCTTATTTTTTCCTACTCAAATTTTCCATCTTGAGCATCCAGCTACTGTAACTCATCCTACCTTCCTCTGCCCTGAGCTTAACCAGCTATTCACTAAGTGATATTTTCTTCCTATCAGGGTTTTCCAGGTCACACTCAAACAATGTTTCAGTTTTATTTCCAGCAGTCTAAGCATCCCAAAATCTTTGAAGCTCCCACATTTCAGCATTTCTTCTACATGTTACATCCTCTTTTTATGGTGCTTTCTGTGTTTTCAGCAGCCTTTCTGCATCCTTTATAAAGACCATGCTTAAAGCTGCAGCACGCCCCTCCACAAAAGCACCTTCAGAGACTGAAAGGACATCAGAAGATCCTGGCTTAGATGACTACCATGCCCATAGTGGAGAGATCTAATCTAAACCTACCCTCCTTCACTTTCAATCCATTGCTTGTTGTCCTCTCACTACATGCCCTTGTAAAGAGTTCCTTTCCAGCTTTCTCGTAAGATTTTGCTCTATTTGTGCAGTTAAGTTCTTTGAGCCAAATATTTAACTTAAAACAAGATGGCCACAATCGTTTACTAAGATAAATTAAAGTTTGAGCTGTTAAAGGACTCATACTCCTACATGCTATTACAATTCCTGGAATAATGTCTGGTAAAACACCAGCAAGTGAGGAGCAGGGCTGTGAAACACAGACAGAGTATTCCCAAAGGTTTTGGTTGCTCCACATCTTCACCTTTGATATGGGGCCATGCCTTGATATCTGATCTATGGCAGGGATTTTACTGCTGGCCTCGGTGTGCAGGAGAGCAAAGGTGAAGAGCAGCAGCCCTGCAGTAGGACAGGAGAGGAGAGCACCAGTGGGCTTCAGCAGCCAGAGCTGTCTGGAGGACCAGGAGAGGGGCTGGGACATGGTTGTACACTCAGTGGAGATCAACAGCAGATACTGAGTGTTAATGCAGATCTCCCTTGCTATCATTTTTGGCTGAAATGGCCAGAAGAGAAGATGGATCCTCAATTAATGGAGAAAGAGGTGAGAAGTGAAGCACGGAAAGAGTACCCAGTGTATTAATGACATGTGACAGTGCATTTTGCAGAGCTGAGCGTAGAGCACAGTCTATAAAATCCTTGCCTAGTGCTTACTGAGCCTCATCACATCCAAATCATGCATTTCCATACAATTTCCTTTCCTTCAACCTTTTTCCTGCAGCCCCATCTTACAGGCCTATTTCACGTCAGCATCCTTCTGCAGAAGAGCTCTGTATTGACAGACAGCCGTAGCAATCTGCAGCACATCATCCCTGATGGGAATCCCCTGCACACAGTGTGGTAGTACACAGTGTCATACACAATATTGAGGAGAAACTGCTGCAGCACTTCCCTAGCTATTGTCCAACTGGTGAGCCCAGCAGGATGGCTGCTGCAGGGGTCATGCACCTTGTACACGGTCTGTGATAGCATGTGGCTTGTGCTATCAGCTAAAACACAGCAAACCACTTCAAGACAGGTCAGGGATTTTGAAGAACACTGTTTGCACATCCTCTTTCACGATCTCCCAGCCGTAGCTGGAATTACAAAGGAGAGGAATCTTACTCTGGGCTGGGAAGTTAGGTGTTTGCTGCTTTTCTTCTGTCCATATAGACAGCCAGTGTTTGCACACTGACGAGGCAGCTGACAGGTCACAAGGGTGCTCTCTAGTCAGAGCTGCTGCTGACAAATGGGTCAGCTCACAAGGGGACAGCTGTTGCCATCAGGGTTTCAATGCTCCTCTCCTCAAAATGCCACTTAGCTGGGGTGAAGGCAACAACCTGGCAGAGCCAAGAGGTCACAGAGGTGCTCCTGCAGGCAAGGCAGGTTTTCAGGAGGTTTCTTGCCCTCCCAACAGTGCGTTCTCCTTCTGTGCAACAGCATGCAGAAGGAGACTTCTTCCTTTGGAGGGCTTTTGCTTTTGCTGTACCTTGGTGAGTTCAGATGAGCCTGAGGCCCAGGGAGGCCATGGGATCTCCCCCTTTGGGGACATTCCAATCCCACCTAGAGGCACTCCTGTGTAACCTGCTCCAGATAACCCTCCCTTGGCAGGGGATTGGACTGGATGAACTTCAGGGGTCCCTTCCAAGCCCAACAATTCTGTGACTTCTGGAAAAGTCTATACTAAGCACTAATGTAGGTGAAGAGTAAATAAATGAGTAGGAGGAGCAGAGATGGCTTCAGATGAGTCTTATGCTCCACAGGGTGGCTAATGGCTGGATTTCTGCCTGTGTTGGCATGCAGCCATCATCTGCATGATCGAGGGCTCCAAGAGACAGTAAAGAGGGTGCAGGGTGAGTGAGCACATGGATGCCATATCTCAAACTCCAGTGATAGGTGAATTATTCATTTTCAGCAAGTGCTTAAAAGGACTGTGAATAAACCAACCAGTACTTCTTTTGAAGATAACCTGGAGGTGATTCTCAGGGTCCACAAGAGAAAAATGCTGTAGGAAAGTACTTGGTACCCTCATGGTGACTGATGGAAAGGATTCATGGAAAGAGCTCTACTTCTCCTCTGTAGAAATTCAGAAAAAGTATCCAGGCTTTAAAAAATCCCCAAATCAAGCTCTAGCTCAAACAGGTCCTTGGCTCACAGGCATTTAGCAAAGAGGCACTTGGTGCCAAATCAAAATTTGGCCATAAAAGCAATATTCACTTCAGACTGCAACATCAAAAAGTCATCTAAGCTGCTGTTATGTGGCTCTAAACAGTTCTTTCCCAAGATGCTGGATTCCTAGGGGCCATCGTCCTTTAATCTAAGCAGAAATTGGACTTCTTTGTAGTTAATGTTGCTACAAAGAAGGAAAGTATGCATCCTTAGCATTCTGGAAGTTCTTGATATGTTAGGGGTGTGGCCCCAGTGCGTCGAGGGTCTTTAAGGAAGCTGACAAGTGCTGCAGGCAATGTCTGGTCTGTTCTGTCATAGGGACAGTGAACTTTCCTCCTAAGGTGGATCAAGATTTTCCCTTGTTGCTCCACTCTTTTCACATCTGAAAAATCTGACTAGGACTCCTCACCAGATTTGGAATGTCTCTGCAGTCCTACATGTCTTGGGAGAGCTGGTGGCATTGCCTCACCTCAGATAAAACTGGCATCCAGCTTTGGCCGTTTGGATCAGCCATGAAGTCCGACTTGCAGCTTACCTGACTGATAGCTTTATCTTCTCAGGTAACTCTAAAACTTGAAAGGGAGACATTGCATGTGCATGCCTCTGGTCTTTAGTAAGGATTTAACTTCTGCTTGTGGAGTTTTGTGATGTTTTTTCTTTTCTCTCATATTCCCAGGAGGTGGCATGCACTTGCAGTAATGCTAGAGAAGCACATTCTATCCTGCTGAGCTTTCTGTTCCTTGTTTAATTGGTGTACATATCCTACATGACAGTGGCTTCTCTTATTTCATGGTCTCTAGCAGAAATTGGGAGAAAGGTTCATAAGAACATGTCTCAGAGACCCATTTTTCATTAGACATATCACAAAGCCATCAAAATCCGTGGCTGTGGCCTGCATTTGCCTGCACCCAGAGATGGTGCTGTCAGGCAGTGCCATTCCAAGCTGGTGCATCCATCCCAGCACAGCAGAGAGCCTGGCTCTCCATATCACCAGTTTGATGCTGCTCCTGCAGCATCACTGTCAGTGCTGACATCAAGGACACAGCTTCCAGGGCAAATGGAAACAGGACACTTGCCATGTTATTGTATGAAATAATGCTCTAATTAAATTACTTCTTTGTATTACTGTTCTTTATTCATCTCATGAAACTTAGTCCCTCAAAGGACAATTATAATGCAGACTGCATACTATAAATATCTATGCAAAAAGACCAGAGGTCTCCTTGGGAAGAGGAGTTTAAACTATAATTGCCTCTTCACTCCTGGTTTTCCTGCAGCTTTTTTGCCATCATTTCTTCCACTGATTTTTTGGACATCATCAAAGACACTGCCACACTACCCACCGTTGCCTGTCCATGTCATTCCTGTATTGATTGACTCTAGGCTGTTTGAGAACAGGATGGTTTCTCACAGTGGGAATGCACATAACACATCTAACAGTGCTACTCACAGCTACCTTCTGATACCTGCAGCTCAGGTGACAACCATCACTTCAGAGGCTCACACTGCTCCAGAGTACAGACCAGGCTCAACCAGCTTAGGCTCCTACCCCAATACAACCTCTGGTCTCACCTGCTGAGGCCCTGCACAGGTGGTGAAGGAGCCTTTCTCCTGCTGCAATAGCTCACAAGCATCCAACCAGTCCCACCACAGGAATCCCCATCCTCGGCTTGTTCAGAGATTCTTTTTACTGTCCCTCCCTCCATGCAACACAGGGCTTGTGGTCATGCCTCAAGGGACAGTTTCCCTTCATCCTACCTGATGCTGTGTAGTGGGTTCAGCTCCTCCATCAGTCCCTTTGCCTGGAGGTTCAACAGTTTGACTGGAACATAACCCTGGCAGAGATGTGTAGATCATCCCTGTAGAGTTCCCAACAAGCTCCTAGGATACCCTGGCCTTGCCAGAGCAAATCTGTATCAACTGCCAATCTGCCTGGGACTTTCTAAAATTAAGCTATCTTGAACTACAGTTTAAATTAATTGACTAAAAAAAAATAAAACCCAAAAATTTCAGGAAGTAACTCTTGGAGGTAAGTATGGGGACATGAAACAACTCATCTCACAGCTGTTTCTCAAGACAGTGTTTGTGTCCCCTCTGAAGCCCCTCTCACTCCCATTTTGCAGAGTCCTCATGAGCTGAGTGTCACCCCCAGGATGAAGGAGGACAGCTCTAACAAGAGCTGCCCACCCCCTCCTTCTCTCCCCATGCCAGGAGCATGAAAGGGACAGCCCTTCTCCCTCCCTGTCTGCTCTGCCCCAAGGAAAGCAGGACAGCCAGTGAACCGGGGAAGGATTTTGCCCCATGGAAGCAGAGAGTCCCCAGAGCAGCTGCCATTCCTTGGGTCTCCACCAGCCAGTCCTGCTTTAGCCCAGCTGGGAAGGCACTGAGTTCACTGACAGGGATGTAATGAGAGCTGACAACTGTTCCATGCTCCCACATGAGATGGAGACGATGCAGAGTCTGGGAATTTTGTGTCCAGCCCTCGATACCCTGTGGACAGGCCATCTGCTTTGCAGAGGGACTGCGTGCAGAGCCCCAGTGTCTGGGGGGCTGTGACCAAGCCATCAGTTGCCATTAATACTCATTGGTCATCCACAGCCAGCAGCCCTGAATCAGCTCCTTGGAAGATTTTTCTTTCTCTGCCTGGATTGTATAACCCAACTACAAGCTGAAAGAACTGCATTTTACCCTTTAAACAGGGTTAGGTTATTGTTAAACATCAGACCTGTTTCCATAACAGAAGCAGAAGACAAGGGCATTGTCACTGATGGACTATAAATTACAGGTGTCCATATTCACTCAGGTAAGTTCCACCTGAGGGCACTGCAGTTCATATATCTGTCATTCATAATAAATAATTCTAGCAAGCAAATTCAGCCCAACACCTGCCTCTGTTTAATTTTAAGTGTTGAAAGTGACAAAACTATCCATGCGCTTGCATTAAACTTCTGTTCAGTTGCTTAAATGAATTTAAACTTTAAAAAAAAAAATAAATAACTTCATGGAGTGTTAATTAGATGAATCATTATAGTTTTGTCAAGATTTTATTTCAACTTGCTCTGCTTACATTCTTGAAGACACTAAAAGAGAAGACAGGGATCTGTAAGAAGTCATCCTCCTAGCGAATTAGCAGAATCGCTAAGGTTGGAAAAGACCTCCAAGTTCATCAAGTCCAACCTTTGCTCAAACACCATCATCCAAATAACCACAGGGCTAAGTGCCACGTCCAGTCATTTCTTGGACACTTCCAGGGCTGGTGACTCCACCACCTCCCTGGGTAGCCTGTTCCAGTACCTGACCACCCTTTGGAAAAAATTCTTCCTGATCTTCAACCTGAACATCCCCTGGCACAAACTGAGGGCATTTCCTCTTGTCCTGTCCCTGACTGCCTGGGAGAAATGGCTGATCCCTATTTGGCTACAAGCTCCTTTCAGAGAGCAATAAGGTCCCTCCTGAGCCTCCTTTTCTCCAAGCTAAAGGAAGTCTTCAGCCACCACCTAGGAAAGTGAATGGGGTCCCAAACTGCTACGAGAAGTGAAACCGCACAAGAGGAAACAGACTGTTGGGGGAAATCCTTCTGCCCAGAGAATCCCTGCTGCATGCTGGTAGTCCCAGCTATGAAGGAGAACATTTAAAGCTTATCATGAAGAACGCTTGAAAATGTACAACTGAAAGCAATACAGGCCTGGAGAAGAGATCATCAGCATAATTACTGTTTCTGTTCTCGTGGGTCTTGCACTCACCAGCATGCTTTAGGAATACAATTAAGGTCTTTCCCACCTATAGCTCACACAGTTCTGTAAGGTTTCTCTAGAGCCTTTTAAAGCTGAATTTGCAGGGAAATGGGATTCCAGAAAATGTCTGAATGCTGCAAGGCAATTCTGCTGTGTGGGATTTAAAGTTATTTTGCCCCATGTGAGAAACTTGACTGGGTGACAACTGTGGCATTCTTTTTGTCAGCATAAAAAATGATTTGACTGTTCACTGTGTATTTTCCAGGTCTGAGAAAGCTTTTGGGGATTATGCTGGAGGAAAGATTTAGTTATGTTTCTATGGAAACCATAACACTTATATAAAAGCCTGCTTAACAAGCAAGAGTGTGACACTGTATCTCATTCAAGGTGAGCCACCTCTGAGGTAACCCATTGATAAACTTCCAGCTGGGTTTTAAAGCCCAGGAGGACGCCAGTGGATTTCTTACACCTCTAATAGGAGTGAGACTCAGCAGGTACTGCTGGATAACTACTTAGCACCTTAGCTTGGGTGTTATAATCTCACATGGAAAGTTGCAGTCATTTGGTTGGACTTGAAAGGAAATTTTTCATCAGGTTGTTTATACTGTAATGATTCCTAAGTTTATGTCTTTCTTACTTCTCCCCCTACTTCAGAGATGTGCAACTTCACTAGCATGACCCAGAGGAGAAAACCCAGTTATGTTTTTTCCATAAACACTGATGAGTTCCCAGATATTTGTTTGAAAAAACCTAGACATAGAAATTACATTTTCTTCATTTAGGTAGTGCTTTTCCTGAGATGAAAGTGTCCTTTAAAAGTAGAGAAGCTTTGTCCCCTTGACACTGCTCTCTTGCCCAGCAAGCACACAGAAGTTGCTGTCACAGTGAAGTACAAACACTGCAGCTAGCAGGAGAAAAATTTATTTTTGTCTTTTCTCCTCAGAAAAGAACATGTTCAAATCAACTTTTAGAATCTATTTCATGTTTTCAATTGACAGCACTTCTAGCCATGTTGTAGATTCTATAGCAATAAACTAGAATTACTAAATGTGGTCTTTTTTGATAAGTGGCAAAAGCTGAGACAGAAAGTTGCGTTTTAAATTACTTTTGGTTATCTCACTATAAAAATTTCATTGACATTAAAAAAATTGGTACAAGGATTGAAGGTCATTCTAGGCACAACATCAGATTGGGGAATTAATCTTTTAATCTACTTCTACTACTTGCAAAAGTGAAATTGGTTAAATTATTTTTGAATGCATGAAGAGACTCCTTTAGGGTAAGAGTGGCCCTTTCTGGATTTCAATGAAGCAGTGATGCACAGTTTTGTGCCTGGACTTCTAAGTCATCCATGGACGGGGCAGAATGCTCCCCCTGAGAAAGAGAACAGCAGAAACACAAAGGGGATGTCTTGGGCCTCTTCAGGACCTGATCCTGAAATGACTCCCACAGTAACCTGACTTCTCATAATGAAACCTGACTTCTGAAAATGTTCTTTTTCACAAACTGAATTAATAGACTCCTGCATGTGTTCCTGTGGCACTGTAATTTTTTCCATTCCTAAACAGCACTAAAGCGGTCGTTGGTGTCCCTTTTGCTGGTTTATGTTCATTAAGAAGCGCACCAAACTACCACTACCCCATTGCTACTGCTGAGCTGGTTTTGAGTGATCAAAAAGAGATCTCAGTCAGGGATTTCAAAATAGCCTCTCAGTTGGAGAGGCCCAGGTGCTAGTGGAGCCAAATGTCACCCAGCTAGGTGGCCAGTTGCCAAAGCCACCAAGCCTTAGCAAGCTTAGCAAGTACAGAATCTGTGTTGGAAGGGGTTATGAGGTGACTGATGTCTACCAAGTTTTGCTCCAGTAGAACATGGAAAGCTCAGGAAACATCAAATGCAAAAGTCTCTAAGAAAGATTCTACATTATCTGCCCAGGAGCAATACGTTTTCTATATATCTGGTGTTGCTGCCTTGCTGCTAATCGCGTTTATGCATTGCCAGACAGCTCATGCATTTCCCCAGCATTCACTGAGCCAGCTACTCCATCTTTCTGCCAGGAAAACAGCTTCTAATATTACTTGCTGGAGCCTGGACTGCCTTGGGAAGGCTCCCTTTCTGCAGAGATGAAGACAGAGCAGGCAGGTACAAACCACGCAACAACTCCTCAGACAAAAAGCAAGAGTTCAAGCTCAATACCATAGATACTCAGTCCTGCGGGACACAGGCATGCCCACAGTGTTGTGGGGGAGCATGGAAGCTAGAATTCCATCCTTCAGGAATTACCTCTCCAGAGTCCTGATGTTTTTTCTTTTCATGATCCATAGGTTAATGTTCTCTGCTCCTCACATTCTGTAACAACATTTCCAAACAATTATACTCAGTAAATTCAAAACCAGGTGGTTTTAGTTGTTTCTTCATAGGCAATCACACTTGTTAATTAGGATTGGTTTTCAGGGTTTGGAAAACTTGCTAACAATGACAGGCTGAGTGTGAGCTGCATGGTGCACTCATCATGTATAGTATTATCAATGAAAAGTAGCTAAAGCATCTTCAGGTGTTTCCCCTGCATCTCACAACTTAAGCCTCTGAGCACTTTTGATGGAATATCTGTTTTCCTTGTGCAACAGGAACAATATGGCCATGAAGGCTAGGATTTCTATGGTCATCTTTCTCAGAGGCAGACTCAAAGCTTGGTTCACTGGAGCACTGCTAACAGCAGGTCTGGTCTCACTCTGATTCAGTCTTATTCAATTGAATTGGCTTTTAAAAATCACCTTGGGAAAGCTCCAGGCCTGCTGCTTCTGCCAGTCTCCCTGGGAGCTGTACCATGTATGCATGGATCAGTGGAAACCTCCTCCTTGCCTTCCCCAAGCCTACTCATGCTCCAGATCCAAAATTGCCAGGTTATCAATAGATTCGGGGATAATTCTTGCTTGGTCCTTGGTGTTGCCAGTAGTCCCACCAACATTCCACAGGGACTATGTGTTAGTTCTTAAGCAACATATTCCTGACTTGTAGATGTGCCAGAGACACACAGTCACTTTTTTGAGTCATGCAGATGCAGCCACTCACAGATTCCAGCTATGCACATTTTCAGCCACAGCAGCTCCAGCACACTTAGATGATGGTTTTATACCTTCATTTCTGGTATAAGAGTGATTTCTCCACTCTGAGTGAAGTAAATGCCTGAGACCTACTTTCTAGCTTGTGTATGACCCATGTTTTGCAAGTGGACCATCAGAAGAGACCCAGCTGGTTCATCAATATTCAGATGATAAAAAAAATAGCCATTCAATTTTCAATTTGCTGATAAGTACATGAGAAAGGATGTGAGGAGGAGATGGTATTCTGTTTTTCAAACATTTCTTGGAATAACTCTCATTTGGAGTGTCTATTCACACTCTATTAGGAAGCTGTGTTACACCTGGCATAACAGGAAAGCATAGAAGGTCAGCTTTGCTGGCACTGTGAACAATTCTTCCCACAGTGAAACCTCAAAATTTAACTGAATCATTCATTTGCAAAGAAAGAGCAGATGATCAGAGTCTTCCAGCTTGAATTACCCTCTGGAGAAGAAATGCACAACATGAAGCTCCAGTTTTCCATCATCTACATTTACATGTGCATACACATATTTAAGAAAACAGACACTGCTTCTTGAACAAGTCGCTTAAAAGAAATGCCATTCCTTCTTTCAAGCCCTTCAGCTCAGTGGCATTGGTCATTCCAAAAATTAACTCTCTTAGAAACCTTCTCTCTATGGAGATGATGAACTACCTGGCCTTTTTTCTCCTACATAACTGGCTGCACACACGACCTAGGTTCTCTCAGTACATCTTTCAAAAAACCACGACTTATTCACATGCTAAAACAAAAGCACTTGGAATGCCCTGTTGCCAGATTTGCTGGTGACACTGATCCCAGAGTCTTATAGAATTAATACTTGATGGTTTCTGCTCGTCCAAGGTGCTCTGGTGGAAGGTGACCAGCAGTTGGCCCCCTAAGACCTCTGTGAAGTGCATGGAGCTGCCTCTCTCTCAGCAAGGGGATTCCCCAGGCTTTGGAAGATGATGCAGATAATCGTGTCACCACGATTCCTGCTCACTTCCATCAAATTAAGCCTGTTTTGCTTAGATCAGTGCAGCTATTTTTACTTTTATGTCCCCAAATATTGCCTCACTAATTATACTGGATGTCAGCTTTCAAGCTGAAATTATTCCTGTTTCACAGGAAAATGAAAGCCAAGTAACTAGACGCAAACTAAAATATGTCCTCTTGTGGGGATTGAAAATAGTAATTTTGGAAGCTAAGATATGGTGAGGACACTGCTAACTCCAGATAACTGTGATAGCATCAGAATTTAGCTTTAGTTTAGTTTGGTTCCCCTTGTTAAGAAGAGGTTGTGATTTTGGGGTTGTTTGTTTTTGTTGGGTTTTTTTAGGCACGGAGGGAGAGTTTGGTTTGCCTTTTTTTTTGGCTAATTGCTAGAGCTTAGGGATTTATATGTTTAGAGAGAGCTGAATATATGATAAATAAGGATTTTTTCAGAAACTCCTAAATTGAGATGGAAGCTGCAAAACAGTTCCTTGAAGCTAATAATCAGTATTTCAAGTGATGACTGGGCTGGTTTGACAAAGTAAGCATTTCTTTAATAAGGCATTTGCACACTTAAAATGTCTGCAATCAAGAGGAAGAGAGAAAGCAGTTAAAGGATCATTTAGAAATACCAAATGTTAAGAAATGAGTGGAATCCTGAGATTAAACAAATCAGAACTATGAAAATTTGCAGCAGAAGGTCTGATTAGAAAATTTCATATTAATTTTTTTTTTAAATAAAATCATTCAAATGCAAGAATTTTTCTGAGATTCTTCTTGCACTATGGAAGCTTTGCTGAAGTGCTTCAGTGGAAGGAAATACAGTTTTTTTTAGAGTACTTTTTGAGGTAAGCCACAGTAAGAAAAATTTGTATGCCTGAAGAGCCAGAGTGGTGATGGCTACCATGGGTGTGCTAAGGAGAGGATGTGAACTGGCAGAAGGAACCTCCACCAGCAGCTCTGTGCTGCTCCACGTGGCTGTGGTCCCAGACACAACATCCCACAGCCCAACTCCAGCAGTCACCTGGAGAATATCAGCATTTTGTCCCTACCTTTTTCAAGCACACAAAGATACATATTGCATTGCTTTGAGGAAAAAGCAACAGCTACACATCCTGGAAGGTGCTCAGAGAGGCAGCAAGTCTTCGCAAGCTCTTGCCAGCGAGGCTTGGTGGCTTGATAGAGCATGATAATGATCTCCAAACTTAATTTTTCCCTGAACTGAGAGTAAATTCTTTACATCTAGCATATCAGGACAACGTAATAACTTCCAGCTTACCCAGCAAATTGGAGCATAAAATATAGAGGAATGACATAGAGTTTATTTTTAGTTTGGATTCTATTTAAAGCATGAAGCCCAGAGGCAACAAACAATATCCAAGTCCCATGGAAATGTTTTGCACGAGCAGCCAGGTGAGCCAGCAGAGCACTCTGCAAAGGAGCAGCTAGGGAGGCCTGGGGAGCTACAACCCACCCAGGCCGTTCAGTGCCACACAGATGAATGCACAGTGTAAACACACTTTCTAGCCATGTTTCCTAAGGCAGGAACTAACAGATTGCTTGCAAAAAGCATATACAAATCTTGAGGCAATTCAAGCTAGGAGTGGGAAATGACAGCTAACCTTTGCTGCTTCTCATGAGCCCACCCAAAATTCTGTTTCACCCTGCTTGTCTCTCAGTATTCATTTTGGCTTTGGTCAGAAGCTTCAAATAGACTCCGATACCCATTCTTCCCTGTTTGTCATATCAACAGATCAAGTATTACTTCACATAAGAGAAAAATGGGCAGACCAAACCTCAAAGAAACTGGCCAGTCAGAGAAAAAGAAAGTTGAGAAATCTGTCAGCTCTGAGCAGGGGCTAGAGATTGAGCATTTTCACAGCAACATACCAGCAGTACATGATGCAATGATTTGGCTATGCTAACTGAGCAGCAGCTGTAAGAGACATCATCATCTAAGGCATTGGCCAGAACAGCGAGATGCAAGCAGTCAAAACATCATGGGCATGTCCCAGGATAAAGCTGGAGCAAAGCCTTACTGATACTTCACTTGCTGAGGGATATGGGATGGGTAGGCAGTGAGGAAGGTGGAGCAAGTGCTCATTTGCAGCAGAAGAACTTCACATCATTGAGTGCTGTGTCATCCTGAAGTCCCTGTGGGGGCTCTACCTTGGTCTGGAGACCACATATCTTGCAGCTGTTGGTCCAGGGGCCAAAGCTGCCCCACGACAGTCCATCACCTACCAGCACAGCTTCATCTGAGCATCTGAACTGGATGTTGTTGGCTGCTGTGTCATCACCTGCTCTTTGGGACTTCTCTGTTCTCAGTGAAAAGGAGATCAGGTAGCCTCCAGGGCAAACTTGGAAGCTGGTCCAGGAACCCCACCTGACAAAAAGAAAATGGAAAAATGTCTGGGCTCTGTGAGCTGCTGGGAAATTCTCCTTCTGTTTGTCATGCTGCTCTGAAGCTTAACACTTCTCTGACACAGCATCCTACTGCAGTCAGGGGCCCCTTACTTTCTCCTTTTGTTTTCCTTGCCTTCCAAAGATGTACTTTTCTCTTCATTGATATCTCATCAGAAAAACACCAGGAAGCCTGAGATCGGATAATTATGGCTCTGGTGGAAACTCTGAGGGCAGCCTGAGCGTGGGTTTTATGATGCATCCCTGACATATGTGACAGGTACACAGCAGGCAGCCAGGAGAGCAGCCAGAGGTGCAGTACTGTTCCCTGCAGCATGGCCAGGGCTTGGATCTGGCAGTTTCTAAATGCATGGTTAGAAACCCTTCCAAAGAAAGACTCTGACCCTGGGACCATACTTCAGGTGTTCATAGTGCTCTGCAGAAAACCCAAGGGCAAACAAAAAGTAGTAAAGTGAGGTAACCCTGTTTAATAACCCTCAAAATTAATGGAAAACAACCCCCTAACCACTTGTTTTAATTCACTATACTACAGCACCATGTATACAGCAAGTCAGAGAGAAGAGACCCCTGCAAATGGTGACACCCATGGGTGTTTTGTGAGCTGGTGCATGACAAACAGGAGAGAAACCACAGTGTCACTTACTCCCCCACCAAGGACTCAATGGTTATTGAGTCATCCTGACAAAGCAGGCGTATGCCATTCAGAGCTGTGTCATCACTGTCAAACTGGTCAGGCTCCACCTGCAACAGAAGTCACACAGGGACAGAGGTAAAGGCAAGGGCAAAGGACCCAAGAAAAGTCCTTTACATGCCTGTCGTAAACAGTCCCACCTCCTTTCTGTAATGGGAAAGAGAAAATGTCTTGGAAAGCACACTGGAAAAGGCAGCTGTCACTGGGAAACCACCTTACCCTTGTAACATGTTCTTTGTGTTTTGCAACTATTCCTGACCTATCAGGTAAGGCAGAGTCTCAGAGTCTCAGGGAAGATACTGCTGGTTGTGGTATCCACATGCTCTCTGAACAGAGAGAAACTGTGAGACAAGCAGAGAAGAAGGAAAACACAATTCTTATCTCGCTTGCTGTGCCTGTGTTGTGCTAAAGTAGAATGCAATGTGGAGATTGTTTACCCAAAGTGAGGATGTTTTGTTCCCTTGGCCTATCAGGGCCAAACTGTGTGTGTGTGTGGGACTGTCACAGGACAGTCACGAGAGAATCAGAGACGAGTGCAGTTCTATGCAGTTGTGAGCAAGAGTGAGTGCCTGGCAGATTCAGTTTAGATACAAGGTACATAGTATAGTATAATAAAGTAATTCATTAGCCTTCTGATGATGGAGTCAGATGCATCATTCTCTCTTCCCTCACCAATATCGGAGTCGCCGTTGATTTACAATAGCTGGTGGATGCCTCTCTCCCATAATCCAGATTTTCACACCCACATGACTTCTCCCAGCAACATCAGCCACACGCAGACTTTTCTGCTGTAGCTACACTGGCAACACTTGCCAGAAGACTCATAGCTTTATGTGCAGAGTATCATACTCAAGAAGAGGAAAAATCTGCAGAAAATCCTTAGGGACAGGGGACGGTAGGGAATGGAGAGAATTCTACCTTCAGGGTGAATCCATTGGCATAGCCACGATGGCAGAACTGCCGGCTGCCCCACTGGCCCCAGTGGCCTCCGTTGGGCACAGAGAGGACAGAGGTGTGACCACGCACCCCTGCACCTGGGGGGAACAGGAGGGGCAGGACGAGTGTAGCTGGCACGAGGAGCTTCATCTCTCGTGCTCTGCTTCTGCTGAAGGACAGGTGGTGTATGGACTGGGGAATTTATACCCTCCCAAGGCTGCTTGCCTTTCCCTACCAGTCCATTGACAAACACCACTGGAACAATAGTTTCCACTCAGGCAGTGACACAGCACTTGCTGACCTGCTCACAGCGCCCATGAGGAGATCCTCGGGGAGTTCAGCAGCTGACATGCAGCAGATACTGTGGCCATAGGTGTATCCACCACCACTGAAGGGCTATGGGAACACCTATGTGCTCCTTGCTGTGCTCATGGTAGAAGCTTAATATTGATTTCTTCTTCTGGCTATGCAGATATTTGGCCATGGGAATGTTTGTCTTCTGAGAGTAACTGCCATGACAATTTTCCTCTTGCTATTTGGCAAGGAAGGTCAGACTAGATGAAGAAATATAAGGGACATGGTCTGGAACAAAAAGTAAACTCAAGGCCTGTGTCTCCCAATACCTTCTGCTGAATAGGATTCCTGGGAATCTCAACAAATTAGGTAATTTATGGTTTTAATATCCTTATTTTCAACAGCTTTTTTAATCTTAATAAAGAACTGTATGCTTTGCTTTTGCAGCAAGCTTAACCAAAGTCAGATATGCTGGGATGCTCACAGTGATTCTCAGGGCTAAGTGCCACTGGGGAAAAGTAGAAAGGCGATACTGAGCCTGAGGGCACCGTCTTTGAGGGTGTCACAATGCAGAGAGAGGTGAATTCAAAACCCTGGAGCTGAGATTCCCCTAACATAGAGTTAACCAATGCTTCAGAGGGCCCTTGGCTGGTCTTGCAGCATCTGGCAGAAGCTTTCACTCAGTTCAATAGGCAAAGAAGAGAGAATATATTTTAGAGAAGTATCTTGATCCTCAGGATCTTCAAGCAAGATGAAGTGCCAAACCTTGAGCTAACGGAAGACAAAGAATTTCCCTCTTCTAAGTTTTTCTTCCAATTCCTGTTCTGCTCTGTCTGTTCCTGTCCTACTAAAAGGTGATGTTGCTTTTCCCATTCTTGACTCTGCATTCCCCTTACATTGTCAGTGGTCTGTACAGGTACAGGTGGCAATATATGCAAATTGAGATGATGGGAAGTTGGATGATCCTTTCAGTGAAAGGCACCAAAAGAGCACAGCACGTGATGAAAGCACAACCTGATTTCCTTTTTAAACCAGATCTTTTGTTTTACTTCTCCAAAGGGATGTCAAAATCCAGAGGAGAGGTGTTTTCTCCCACAAGGACTGTGCAATCACATCTGGCAAAACCAGGTGTGTTTGTTCAGGCAGGGTCACACAGTGGTAGCTGAGGACACTCAGACCTGACCTTGGCAGCAAATGGATGGAAAGGAGCAGAAGGAGTCAGAAGGAAATGGCTGGGACCTGGTTAAGGCTACAAAAGGAGCAGAATTCCCTCTCTTTTCTCCTTTGCTGGCCCTAAACCACCACCCTTGATAATTTCACCTCTAGCAGCAGTGATGCAGGTCCACAGCCTGGCAGGATGCATCTTCCCCCCTCAGACTCTGCTCAAATCATAAGATTCCTGCCTTTTCCCATTGTCAGAGGAGGATCCTGGGGCACAGTGAGCCCAGAGTGTCCAGGGAAGCAGGACGAGGCAGGAGGTGAGGCCACCTTCCTTCAGGGATTTGGCCATGAGAAATGACTCCCGTGCAGAATTCACAGGTCCAGGAGAAAACTCAAGCCCAAGAGGAGAACTATTATCCAGGATCTGGGAAGGATCATTTTCCCATTTATAACCAAACAGCTGTGACCTGGGCTGCCAAGTGTGAGATGCCTTGGATTTGATTTCACAGTACATGGCTTAGATAGCACTTCACACCTGCAGAGCAGACACTGATTTTGTTGCCACTTAACAATGCCAATTTTGCTTGGATGCCCCAACCAGTTTCCAAAGATCAGCTTACACAGACTACCAAAATCAAAAAAAAATCTGCTATGGTGAGATCCAGATCTCTTACTGACACAGCCACCCCGCTTTCTTGCTCCCTCTCCTGTATTTTAATATCTTTGAAAATGTCAGAACAGTTTTAAAGAAAATTGGAAAACTGATGATTTTGATTAATGAATCATGACTACAGCAAAAAGATGATGATACAGGGTATTTCATCCTTTCATTATTCATCCAGTTTAATACAATTATTTTTGCAGGCAGAGGAGCATATAAATTTTGCCACTACTTTTCAGCTTTTATAAAAACTTCTAATTTTTTTCATAAACAGATTAACATAATACTAATCAGTATATTGATTTTATAAAATTATTATTGTGATGTTATGACATATTTAAAATCTATATGGAACATGGAAAAATTGTCTATAACATACAGAAACATATACCATACATGATTTGATTATTTTATGATGTTATTGAAAAAATTATGTATTAGCTGCTCTTGAAAACTCATTAATTTCTGATTTTTTTACACCTGAAAAAACCACACACTTAGCAATTCAAACTTAGTTTGGCAATGTTGTCTTGTCTTTCTCATATTCTCAGTTTCTCGTATTCATGTAAACCTGCTGCTGCCCAAAGGATGGAGATCATTTGAGATGTTGGACTCTTTTGAGTGAGCTGTAGGAAGGGTTGAAGGCAGCAGGCGCTCCAAATGGGAGGGGAAGTCAACAGCATTCCCTAAAGGAGAAGTCAATAAATAGAGGGTGAATGACTGCGTGCTTCTGCGTGCTCTAGGCCATTTTACACTACTCCCACACTGTTACCAAGGCACTGGTTGCCCCCCATCAGCTCTCAGTAGCCACATTCCTGATCATCTCCAATGCCAAAGCTGACCATTGCAATTGGGTAGAAATCCACTGTAAATCACACAGCCTGGCTCTGCCAAAGCTTCCTCACCTGCAGCTGGGGATGTGGATAAGACACTCCACAGCTAACTGCATCCTGCCAAAGACACACTATCTCATGGAAATGGTACATCAGCAAACCCAGGAATCACACCTAGTGCCAAAAAACGTAAAAGGGCAATAAAGAATCTATTCTATTCCATGAAAATATGAATTAGCAAAGGGTTGCATCATTTAGAAAGAAGAGGTGAGATTCTGAAAGAACACAAATATCAGTGCAGATGTCTCCATCTGAAATAATTGCAGTGGGGTCCCTTCAAAGCTGCTGAGAGATTACATGATGACAACAGAGAGGAGCAGATATCTTCACATGAACCTCTCCCTGAAATCATCTGTTCATCACCACTGACTACAGCGAGGCACAATCCATCTGAACCAGTCTTATAACCTCAGACCCTGTTTGGGCTTTTGCAGGCTAAAAATGGTAGTGCTGAAGGAGAATTAGTTTTCAGTAAAATGGGTAAATGTTTAAGAGAAAATGAGTAATCAAATTATGTGCTATCTGGTCTTCATTTTCTCATTTGCTAAATTGACTCAGATTAATAGAAAATTGAATGTCAGGAAAAAATATAAGTGAGACATATCAGAAATGAGACAAGAGCTGGGATTTTCTAGATGCATGAGCAGAGAGAGAAGCTTTAAAGTAAATAACATAAGTTTAGCCATTTCTCAGATATAAGGGGAGATAATTTCACATTAGTGAAATGATGGGATGTAAAGCTGACCTGCATGTAGAGGTGGTGTTCCCCTTGTTGTGAAGTTATTTTCAGGTGGCTCCCACTTGCCTACCTTGGTCCCACAACCCCCAGCTTTCATATAAAACCTTACCTTGAAAATTTAGACAGTTATCTACTAGGCTGAGCATATATTATTGTTTTTAAAGCAGCAATTACAGTCTATAAATTTAAGAAGCAAACTCTCTATTCTACTGTGCAATAAAATAAATAAAAGTATTGAGTAATTTTAGACCTAGAATTGTCTCCTGTGGGACATGGCTTGATATGTGTTTTTACAGGCTTTCAATATTTCTTACTATTGATTCAAATTGCTAATTAACAAAAAACCCCACAAAGAAATGGAGAGGCAGACCCTCCTGCAGTGCAAACTTACTGACAGCCAGAGACCAAATGCCAATTTACACCCACTGCAAGTCTTCAACTAAAGATCACTTCATGTATGAAAACTTCAGCAACTTATTCTGAAAATTCAATGGGAAAAGTTCTCAGGAAACCTATCCTTAACTACAGCTACAGGGTTGTTCCACCCCCTTGAATCTGAGGCTCAAGACGAAAAAACAGATTAAGCTCTGTTGAGGGTTGGAAAGAACGAAAAGAAGAAAGAGAGAAAGAAAGAGAGAAAGAGAGAAAGAGAGAAAGAGAGAAAGAGAGAAAGAGAGAAAGAGAGAAAGAAAGAAAGAAAGAAAGAAAGAAAGAAAGAAAGAAAGAAAGAAAGAAAGAAAGAAAGAAAGAAAGAAAGAAAGAAAGAAAGAGAAAGAAAGAAAGAAAGAGCAAAAAGCTCTGAAAATAAAGCTGAATATTTGTAGATTATTTTGATGAGTACCAGATCATTCAAAGTTCCCTTTATTTTTAAATAAAGGAATTTATTACCAGATCCTGGACCACAGGTGAAGGAGAGGATGAAAAGAAAGAGGGCATGTCTTTTTTGGCATCAAAATGTATGAAAATGTTTAATATATGTAAATATCTTTTTCCTATATCAACATTTTTTGTCTCCTAAGGTGTTGTTTGAAAATACTTCAGCCATCACTCTGAGCTGCATGCTGATAAACAGCAGATTGATTACACCCTGAGCTATGCCCAGAGCCAGGCAACGTGATGGTGCAGGCTATGGCTCCTGTTTTGACAAAAAAGTCTTGAGGCCATCACCCATGGAGGAGAGTCCATATTCTTCCAGGAAATCCATACATGGAATTGCAATCCTCTTCAGTCTAGAGCAAGGTAGAAATAAATGGTGGTCATTGGGAACTAGCATGTGCAATTCCTGCTGGCCATGCAGTCTGAATGTTTGCACTTTGGGAAAAGACTCAAGCAAGAGTCTTTTGTCTCCCACAAGAACTCTTCACAGACAGTCATGCTGATCCAGGGAATTTACTGTGGAACAAATCCTGTTGTCTATAGTTAGCTACCCACCTCTGGAATTCATGCTGCAAAAGCCTTTAAAGACTGCATTAATGTTCTGGACTTCATTCATATTACTAAAGTTCACCAAGTGTTAATGAACCTTTCTGCACTTGATCTTGCAGCGCCTTAAAAGCTTGGATCTTCAATTATCAGCCTTCAAATCAAGGTCCCAATGTCCTCATCACTGACCAGAGAAGTGATGACTTGGGAGGCAGCCCTGGTCCTGCCACAGTTTCAGCAGCTTTGCCGAGGGGTTGCTCTGGGGTCTCTGTCAGGAACAGAGAATATGGGGGAAACACTGGTTAGGCACAGGTTAACCCAAGATATCCCGTACCTGGGAGTTGTTTGGAGTGGAAACATGAAGGCTAGTCCTGCTGAGTTATGAATATGCGTTTCTGCTGTGGTTTTGAACCTGCTGCATGCTTGACTTCAGCTCCTGCAAACACACTGATCCAGACCCAGGTCCCTCACCCAACTTCCATCACAGCTGTCAAGAGCAAGAATTGGTCACCACCTACAAACAATGGTAGCTGTTTGGGGCATGATCCATTTATTATTTACACTCTGTTAAAACCCTGATCTAGAAAGGTCCTGCTTGCTTGGTGAGTTTCTATGGTGTTCTTCACTGAGGTATCCAAGGACTCCACCAACATTACTTTCCCTTGTGAAACAAGGGAGTGACATTTCTGCAGCAATAGTCCAGGCACCATGGTGCACAGACTAAAGACAGAAGCATCCATTTACTCTGAGTGCTAGATTTCTTTGATTATATTTCAAAGTTTTGAGTATTACATTGGATATAATAATTCAAGGCAAAGATACAACTGCTTGTAGAAAACACTGGTCTAAACTTGAGACCACAGTGCCTCATTGCAAACAATTCAAACAATCAGTGATGAGGAATTCATTTATGAGTAAGTGAAATAATCGACCTTGAACCACCAAGGGGGACATGACAGAGATTCCCAAGGCAGCATTCACCATCAGGACACAGGTTTAGGTGCCCAGGCCCTGTCTTGGTGACCCATCATCCCAGACTGACCATATCTAGACCCTGACTCCCTGCACCTGATCCTGGTGCCAAGATCCAGTGCCCTTTGCAACATTTTCTGCTTTGTCCCCTGCCCAAAGCCTTGGAAAGGAAAAGAGGAACAATTATCCCAGCATTATTAAAATTGTAGCACTAAGTGGGGCACGTGTGCCACATCCCACTATCTCGTGCTGCCATGGGTGATGTTGAGGGTTGCAGAGAGCAGGAAAGTCCTGAGGAGGTAGAAAGGGTGTTGGAGAGACAGACAGAGGAGGCAGAGCTCTCTGTCCTGGCTCCAAGGTGCTGAACACAGACAAAGAAGGAGAGGCCAGAACAGCCATGGGTAGAAGGCAAGGGAGACACGGTCAGTCCAGGAGAAGGTGTCATTCACATGCTTGCAGTGCACTGTGGAACACAGGGCCCTCTCCCATCTCTTCCCTCAGCCTTGTGAATTCATGGAAGCCCACCTGAAGAAGGCTGGGACAGTGGGACCAAAGTGCTTGCTGGGTAAGGGGAAGCTTCTCTTCCAATGGCATACTATAGCTCCCCCATCTCCTTACCTGAGGTGCTGGCTTGCAGCCAGCTGATGGGGAGGGAGAAAAATTGCTATGGAAGAGATGTTGGACATGAGGGAATCCTGCATCCTGGAAAAGGCAATGGTTTTCCCTCACCCCCAGCTCCTACCTCCTATTTCATGTATGCCTGTTTTCTTCCATGCTCCCCATGTCCAATTTCTGGCCCCTCTGTATTTTATTTGGGAATTTCTGAAGCTATACTGCCTGTCTACAGCTCAGGCAGATTTCAGGAACAGGGGGGGCTGTGTGTCTCCTTTCTGTCCAGCACCAAGGCAGGTGAAGGTGTGCAACCCTTGTTGCAGCAGTACTGCTCCCCTGCTCAGGGCTGCAGTTTTACCTAGCAGGGATGGAATAAGAATCCAATTAATGCAATTGCTGCCAAGGCTCATCTGCAGAGGTGAAAATTTTTTTGTTGCGTTCACTGTTCATGCCAATGAGAGATGACAAAGTAACGTGGAGAGGGATTTCATATGATGGATACAGTGCCAGACTTCACATTGTTCCACAAACACCTGTTGCTGAAATTTTGACGTTTTACAATATTGCAAAAGTCTCCTTCTAAGAAAGGCCTGAACCTGAAGTTGAACAGACAAGCACACAGCACAAGTTTAGGCACCGTGGTGGCACTGTGGTATCCTACAGCTGGCCTGTAGTATAAATAATTATAGTATAATTATTTATACTACAGGCCTCAAAGTATAAATAATTATAAAATTAGAATGGAAATATGCGTTAAGTTACATAATTATCTAACTTACATAATTTGACCAGTAAGAGCTGGCCCAGGCCATTGGAGACTCAGGCTTCTATTGGCTGGCTGACCAGCCTGAAAATCACCTGTCCTGAGAACTTCTCACAGAGAGCATAGGTGCATGCAATGACACCTCATTTTAATTCGTGTTTGTAAATTTATATGCGTGTGATAGGAAAGGGTTAAATTCTTTAGCAAGTTTAATATTGTTTGGTCCCCACCAAAGGCTGCCACTGCAGCTGATCTGTACAGGGCCTTGCCCACAAGCAGGTCTCCTACAGGAAGCCCACCCAACTCTTTCTTTCTCTTTGCTGCCACAGGCAGGTTTTCAGACAGCCACAAGAGCTCCTTCTTTTGGAAGACTCATCATGGCCATGCTGGGCTCTGCTTCATTATCTCACTGCTCCAAAGAGTCTGCCTAAATTCACTTGCCAGGCGTGCTGGTTTTGGCATGTGTCCATCTCTTCTCCCAGAGTTCACCCCCCATAACATACTGGACAGGGGAGAGACCCTCTCGTTGAGCACAAGGGCTGAGGGAACACCAGAGTGCCTGCAGGGTGGTCCCTGCCCCCTTGAGGAAGGACCTAAGAAATAGCAGAAGGAGAGGAGAAAGCAGAGAGCTTCTTTTTACTCTTTTTATGGCATCACCTGCAGGCCAAAGCCCTTTCTCAGTGGTTCTCTTCACTACTTCAGGTTTGTGTGGGGTGCCCTCAAAGAGCAGGTCTGGGTGTCCCTGGCTGCTAGTGTGCCACTGCCTGAGCAAACACTCCTGCTCCTTCAGCTTCTCTCTAGGGCTCTTGCTTGCTTTCTTATTTCAGGGGGAAAAAAGTGAGTGCCTTGATGAAAAATCTCCCCCTCTCTGCTATTTGCTATGCTATGGGCACTTTTGTTTTGAGCTCAGATAAAACTTTGTGACATTTTATTTCCTCCAGAGGAGGAAAATGCAGCTATACACTGCTTGCAGGGAAACTGTGCTTGCCTTGCCTCTAGGAGCTGCCTGCGTGCAACACTCCAGGTTTCACAGGCACAGGAGCATTCCTTGGCAGAAGATTTTGTTCACCAAGTACTTAATCCTCTGTTCATTTGGGGTTACCCCAGGTTCCACCCCTCTCTTCAGAACAGCTGGAAGCCCTCCATAGGGCTCCTCATTAGGGCTGCCAGGCAGTGGAGGGAGCAGAGGGAAGCTGCTGATAGAAAATGCTGCTCTGAAGCTGCCCACCCTTGCAGAGCCCGGGGTCAGTGACAGCCAGGACAGGTCACTGCAGACCTGCTCAGCTCTGTCAAGGAGCAATGGCTGTGCTGCCACCAGGCCAGAGCACACCCAGGGGCTTGGTCTCCTTTTCTCCTGTTGCTTCCAGGGAGCAGGAGCACAAAGCACATTTTTGGCATGCCTGCTCCCAAGGTCGAGACCCTTGGGCAACCGGGGGGAATCCCCACTATCACTTTAGTGGATGCACTGGATTTGTACAACAGGTAAAAGCCTTCTTTGCTGCCAGTAGTGTTTTATGCCAGCTACTCGCATCTTTAATCCCTCTGAAAACCCTCCTTGATCCCAGAACATGACTTACCACTGTACCACCACCTGCAGTGACTGCAGCAGTTCACAGTTCCTAGGCTACATGCCAAAAAATATCTCATACCTAGGTTTCCCTCAGAATATCCAGTTTTTAAGTAATTTTATGCAGCTGGAATATGGATTCATTCCCTTTCTTGAAAATTTACGGACATTTCTCAAGAAAATCTTTCACAAAAATGCCCTAGAGGTCAGCCTCTGTTTCCCTCATCTTTACCTTTTCCTCTAAGTAGGACTGCACTCAGTCTTTGAAGGGCTTTGAACACTACAAATGGTATCTGCACACTTCACTTGAGTAACACCTGCTCTGGGGAATTTCCTCAATGCTTCAGTCATTTTGTCCCTTTTCCACCCACAGTCAGGTATAGAAGAGCAAAGCCCAGGAGTTTCTTGAAATTCAGGTCCAACCAGCTTGGCCACAGTAGCTTCACCAGTGAGGCTGATGTCTTTTTTATTTTAACTATATCCCTACATGAGATGCAGTTACAAAAATTAAAAAAGAAAAAAAAAATTTTTAAAAAATACCACCACAATTTTCTCTCCAAACTGGGTCAAGTCTGTGTGGAAAAACACTCTATTAACAGCATGAGTCTCTTCTGTGGCCACATCTGCACAATTTTACCGAGCAATTAGACCTTGGCTCTGGCCAGTGAGGGATCTATTTAGCTAAAAGTACCTCAGACAAAAGGAAGCCTTCGTGCATAAATTAATGTAAATCAAGCTGGGTTCTTCCCTCCCATGATGCTGGGAGCTGTTATGGTCTGTGTTGCTGCAAGAAATGAACACTCTGCTGTAGCCAGGAGACAAGCCAATGAGAGGGGAGACAAGGGCAAGGCAGAAGACAAGATCCAGGACTTCAGCTTTAAAGCCTGGATGAGAAAGAAATACTCAGAAAACAGTCAACTTTGTGGATTGGCATTGAAACCACACCAACCATGGTGTCTCCACTTGAGCATCACCTGGAGGTAACACAGAATTCAAATGCTAGCCAGTGAAAATACCTTCTTAGACATGTCAGGAAATGAACATGCCTTGACAAAACAAACCAGGGATGGCTCAAATCTCCTTATCAGCACAGCAAAGTTCAGCTCCAAGACCCCAACAAGTCCCAAGTGGAATACACTCCACCTCTGCAGAGGAGAGCAGTGTTGATGAGTCTCAGCTGCTGTAAGGGCTCTGGCTGCTGCTGGGGCATTGAAAATCTGCTGTCCCTGCTCCACCACATCAGGTTTTCACTGCTGCTGCACCAGGGGGACGCAGACTGGAGAGGTTTTCTGGTCCCACAAAACTGTTGCAAAAAAGTGAACATATCCCAAAGCACACAGTGGAAGTCCTGTTCCCTGAATCACTCACTTAAGTAGGTGGTCCTTGCCTGGCAGTAGCAGAGAAGCTCAAATGGGATTGGTTTTTTAGGTCTGGGTTTTTTGAGAGAGAGAGTTTACTCAGGTAAACCACTGTTTCTACTCTCCTTTTCCCTGTTTGACCCACAAATGTCCTTTCACCTCCCCATCCCTTCATTAAAAAAGAGCTAGTGCCAGTCTGAGGGGGTATTTCCTAACCACAACCCAAGCCAGACCTGTGCCAGTGCTCAGGCAGGCTCACTCACCCAGCTCCATGAACAACGCTATAGCTGGAGGAAAGTGACAAGTAGCCCAGAAAATTGGCTCCATGGTATTCCTTTTATGTCAGTGCTAGGCAGGATTTATTTCTTTGTTTTCTTCAGTGCTGCTTGGGGGATATTTACCCTTTACTAGGCTCACATTGCTGGTCAGGAAAAGGACTTCCCAGGCAGCAGGAATTTGACATCCCAGTTTCTTATCTGCAACTCTAGTCCAGCTTGTAATAATAAAGGTTGAAGATTATTTAGGACTTCCAGTCTGCTGGCCAGTTGCAGAGGGGATGGGAAATTCAGGATGGACTTCCACTCACAGTAAAACATAACACATAAAATAATAAGTGATTTACAGATATTTTCATATACTTGATCTAATAAACCCAGCATATGCTGTAATGTATATGTGGCCCTGGTTACTTACATTCTCCTTTAACAATTTTGTGTAAACAGATCCCAGCTGTTCCACTGCTTTCGCTTGTTTCTCGATGTTTTCCCAATTTTATCCTGGAAATACAGAGAAAACAAACACTTTGTAACGATGTTTCTGGTAGCAGCCTTCGGTGTGAAGCTCCTGCAGACTCCTGTCACTTGACATTTCACACTCCCCTCTCTGAGGCACCGACGGAGGCTTGGGTGCCTGGGAGCACTCGAGTGGTGCAGAGGCAAGCACCTGAGCAAGGCTCCAGGGAAAGCTGTTCCCAGCAAGCCTACAGGCAAGTGTGACATGATCCTGCATGGCTGAGGGGGAGAACTGGCATCCCCCTCCCACCCCTGTGCCTTCCCTCTCACCTGCAGCAGCGAATGCCTCAGCCGAGCGCCGTGGCTGCAGCATCCCTGTGGCGTGCAATGGGCCATGCCCATGAGAGCTGCACTGTTCCCCAGGAGGCTGTTCCCACTGGGGGCCCACCAGCCCCAGGACAAGCTATGTGCCCAGAGAGTCTCCAGAGCAGAGAGCAGCTCCTGGGGGCTCTGCCACAGCTCATCAGCTGAGGGTCAGGATGGGCTCTTGGCTTGCAGAATTAGTGGTTTGATTGGAGTGAACTGGTCTGGAAAGATGCTCAGGAGGTCTTCTGGAGCATTCCTACTCCAAAGCAATCACTGCACACTAGGCACCACTGATGCATTTCTGCTCAAACTTTCCCAAAAAATCCTCCAGGGATAATCTTGCAGCCTCCCTAGGCTTAATTATTGTTGTTAAGGATACTCCTTGGCCAACCTTAGCCTGCTGCAGTACTCATCCATTAGTCCTTGTCTCAGACAGACAGAATCCAGTCCGTTCCCTTCCACTGTACAGCAGTGTTCTGCACTGTTGCAGGCTCTTGTGCTGTCCCTCTCCCACAGCAGCTGTGAGCTGTTTGCAGTGCACTTGTTAAGCTCCCTGTAGACCCCAGGTGTCTGCAGTCCCACTGTGATAGGGTTTCTAAGTCCTTGGAGCAATGCCTACTCCCTGCACCTCCCCCTGGAACAGGAGTCCCTGCACAGCCCCCAGCCTCCCGCCTTGGCTCCTTACAGCTGCCATCCAGCCTGGCTCTACATGGCATGGAGGGAGCCCACTGAGGGAGAAGACAGAAAAACCTGGGGGAGACTTTCTCCCCTGAGCTCCCTGCGCTGTCCTTCCCTCATGCTCCCAGGGCAGCCGTGGCTGCAGACCCCTGACTGAAGGGCTATTCCCAGGAATCCCTCTCCCCTGTCCTCCCACAGCCCAGTTACACAGTCCCAGCTCTCATGCTCGTTATGCACAGATCAGGTTTGCCAGACTACTGATGGGTTTTGTTGCTTTTTGTTGGACTCTATCCAGCCAGGCCATGTCCTGCTGGAAGTTCAGGGCCCTCAGTGGAGCAGAGGAGCCCCGCTGGGGGCTCACACTTGCCGAGAAGAAAACTCACTCCATTTGTCTCATAGGCTGTAATTTGGTTCACACTTCTCAGCATGGAGACCACCTGATCCCGCTGACTCATGCATTGCCTTTGATCCTTCATGACCCCCAGACTCTCTGCAGAGTGATGTCAATGCAGGTATTTTAATTCATGCAGCTGCTTATTTCTGCAGAAGGTGGGAGCTCACCCTTGTCCCTAGAAGAAAATTGCATCCTATTTTTCTCAAACTATTTCTCCAATTTGACAAGGCCATTTGTCAAGCTCAAGCTGTGTCTTCCTAAGTACTTGCAGCCTATTCCAGCTTGCCATGGCCTGCAAAGTTAATAAGCTTGTTATTTATTTTAGAGACCACCATTAATAATGGCCTGGCCTGGCATTTCCCTGCTTGTGAATTTCTTCCCAGAGGCCACCCTGCTCATTCCTCACAAAACTTTTCTGTGGAAATTGGATTTGGGCAGGCAAGAGAGAGGAGGAAACAGAGCTAAACTCAGATTATTACTTGTTCCCCATCTCAGGGGGTTGAAAGGTAACACATAGTGCATGTCGTCTGCTTCATTTTGCAGTCAGAGCCATAGCAAGTCACAAATGTGTGTCCCTGTGCTGTGGGTGTGTCACACAGCACCAAATCAAGATCACCCCCCCTGTGCCAGCGTGTCCCAGAGAGGAGCTGAAAGCTGGAAGAGGTTGGTGCATGCAGTGCCTGGGGCAAAGATAATCAATGAGCCTGGGGGGAGCACCAAAGCAGGACACTGCTGAAGGCAGGGGTCAAAAGACAGAAGCCACAGGACCATAAACAGGGCCATAAAACAAGAAAAGCTCTCTGGCTGCACCTTTGCTTGGCCAGCTGAGGATGTAACTTAGGACCAGTCTGTCTGTCTCTCCTATCAACTGAAAAGAGCTGCCCAACTCTCCCAGGCCTCAGCAACCACTGCCAGCTTTCCTGTCCCGCTGCTGCACTGGGCAGTGGCTGTCCCCAACCTGACAGCCACCCAGATGACACAGGAGCAGACAGCAGCAGTCACCACAGGGGCTGAACCACCCTGTGGTGCTGCAGTAGAAATTCTCTCATTCCCAAAGCCAGGAGCTACCCAGTGACTGCTCTTTCCGTGGGCTGGAGATGAGCTGTTCATGTGCAAACCTTCTTCTGGCTCTGTTCCTGGGTGCTCAGGAGAATGGAGCCCAGCAGCACAGCCCTGTCCCTGCTGTGCCCATGGAGGCTCCAAAGGGGCTGCTCCTCCTTGCTGCTACCAAGGGATTTGCAATGACAGTAAAGAACTTCTCTCCTTTTCCATGATCTACCTTCTGCCCTTGTACTTTCAATATCCTATCTCACAAGGAGAATTCATTTGTGATTGGGGTATTTTTCTTATGAGGGGCTCTGGGTTTTTTTCTTCCCCTCTGCTTGCAATCAGCAAATGGGCCCTTGGAGTGTAACAGCTACAAGAATATCTGAAACTCGGGTTTTAGACTGGAGGGATGTTATTAAAGAAGAATTTTGAGACTTTGAAGACAAGAGTAATGGGGATTTAACTATTCAAATATCCAAAGCTCCCAGACAACACAGAAAATACCAGAAGGAAATGCAAAGGAAGAGCTCAAAAGGATAAATCTGTGTGGTTTAGGAAAGAGAAGGGATGAGATAATGTCTGGAAATTGATTAAAGTAGAGAAGTGACTGTGTAAACTGTGAGGAAGAGCATAAATCAGGCAAGAAATGTGTTCTGAATTAACTCAGAGGACAAGTCCAGAGAAGAATGTTGCTGTCACAGTTATGGCAGTAACACTGCCATATATCTAGTTTTACACCAGTTCAGTCCCAAACATCTCAGCAGACATGGCTTTTCCACAGAACCTGGGCGTCCTGCTCAAAGGAGGGACAACTTAAAAGGAAGATAAAGATTCTGAAGGTCACATCCAGTCAAGTTTTGAAGACATTTTTCCCCACAAAAAATAATTCTTTTGTCAAATTTGTTTATTTTCGGTCTTCAAAGTGAGCAAAAGCTGGCAGCAGTACATCATGCCAGGATAGCTACGGCTTTGCTTGGAATGAAATACCAACAAAACTTTGCCAGTGACAAAGTTCCCAGGGCTCACCACCTGGAAGGAATTTCTTGGCAGACTTCATACACAAAGAGAAGCACTTAATTCTCAGTAAATTTTAATTCACTTTTGCACACCCCCACATCCTCTCTTCAGATCTTCAGGAAAACTCTCCTGGTAATCTCTCCAGGCTGGCTGTGGGACACTTCACCACGTCAGAGGTGCAGGATGCCCATCTCTCTCTGTATCTCAGTGCTGTAGGTCTCTGTTTCCAGGTCCTCAGGAGTGTTCAGAGTAGCTCCTGGCTCTCTGTTCCCCTTGCTCACTGAAAAACCACAGATACAGACCCTGCACAGGATCCTTCTCCATTCTTCCCACCCAAAGGCAGCCTTCGAAGGAAACCCATGGGTTTGTAGACTGACTGACAGCAGGAGCAGCCTGAGGGTTGTGGTGCTGGAAGCACAGGACCAGGAAACACAAGTAATTAACTTTTACTTGGGAAAGGGTAAAAGAAAATTGTCAGTGTTATACCTTAAGGTAAATGAGGCTGCAGGAGACAGTGAGTGCTAATACTGCAGCCAGATGGAAATAATAGAATTAACATACCTGGTGGTAGATTGGATGTGAAAAAATGGCAGACAAAGCACTTCGAGGAACAAATGGCAAAGGGAATAAATGCTATTAATGTTTCTTCACATCAAAGATTCAAGACCTTGTCAGAAAATCTGTAGGGCCAGCTGATATTATAAAACATCACAGCAGATATGGCAATTTTAAAATTATTTATTTGCTCAGTGCTCCTAGTGGAAGAAACTTTGTGTTCAAATGGCTCCAGCCATTCTCGGGGGTTAGGATTCTTAAGAAAGATTAGGTGGAAATCAAAATTACTTCAGAAGAAAGATTTAAGAAGTCACAGAGTGAATAGCAATGAATGACTAAGACTGATAATAAGTACTCAGGAGATCTATGTCTCTAAACTGGAAGAGCTGAGATCACTGCAGTGATGGATGTGTCATTTAAAATTACTGGAAAGTTAAACAGAGCAAACATGAGGTCAATTTTAAAATTTTGCTCCAAAGGTGATGGGAGTAACTATAGAAACAGGATGACCCCCGTGGCAGGGAGGAATGATGAGGAAGACTCCATCTTACCAGAAGGATCATTAATTACTCTGTTATACTATATAATTCTATACTATATTACATTATATTATGTTACATCTAAACTGAATCTGCCAAGCACTCAACTCTGCACACAACTGCACAGAATCCCGAGACTGTCAGCTGACAGTCCTGACAGACCCACACACACACCTGGCCCTGACAGGCCAAGGAAACAAAAGACCATCACTTGGGGTAAACAATCTCCATGTTGCAGGCTACTTTTGCACAAACACAGGCACAGCAAATGAGGTAAGAGCTGTGTTTTCTTTCTCTGAGGTTCAGAGAATGTGAAACCCAGAAATATTCTTGGAAGAATTGTGCCTTGCTTTTCTCTGTGAAGAGAAATGTGGCGTAACTACAAGTACTAACAAGTAACTGCGTGCCTCTTATTCCAGCTTAGATACTGCAGTGGGATCTGCCAATCTGTGCTGAATGTCTTTGTTGGGAAACCACAGGGGTGGCTTCTGTGAGAAGATGCCAGTGGCTGCACCCATGTCAGACAGAGCCAATGCCAGCCAGCCCTAGGACATATTCACCAGAGCTGAGCCCATCAGCGATGCTGGTGGCACCTCTCTAAAACATAACCAAGGAAGGGTAAAAATCCTGCACAGCAGCTGGGGAGAGGAGTAAGAATATGTGAGAGAAACAGCCCTGCTGACACGGAGGTCAGTGCAGAGGAGGGGCAGGAGGAGCTCCAGACACTGGAGCTGAGATTCCCCTGCAGCCTGAGCTGCAGCCCGTGGTGAAGCAGCCGTGCACCTGCAGCCCATGGAGGGCCACGGGGAGCAAAGACCTTTTGAGGCACTGCATCTGTTTGTAAACTGACATGACAGCCACAGGAGTACAGTGTCAGTCAGCTTCAAAGGCTGACTGATGCCCTTGGCAGCACTGAAGAATTCTTGGTACTAGGTCTTTCATCAAAGAACTATCTTTAGTTTATAGATGTGGGAAGAGTTTAACTGGTTTTATCTCCAATGACATTACAAAGGCCATTGCAAGAATGTTTTCAGCCCACACACAATGTAAAATGGCTGTTTCTCACCACCATCTAAGAATGTTTATGTTGCTAGAGAAGGCTAGCTGAGAACACAGCTCCTGGAGAGCCCCATCATCCTATAAATGGACAGTAAATGACAAAATACCTTCTGCCCTAGGGAAAGGGGGATTCACCTAACCTGTGCTTCTCTATCTACGGTAATGTAAATGTGTACATGCAATGTCAATAAGGCTACTGGAAGCACTTCATTCTTTGATCTTGATGTTTTGACTGTGTGATTACTGTTCTGTTGATTTCTGATTCTTTTGAGTGCCTGCACTGTTTTCAAACGATTTTGTCTTCATATAACTCTGTTCTTTTCCTGCCATAGGGTGGAGGACTTAAGTTGTCAAAAAAAAAATTAAAAAAAGATACTTCCTTTTGGTTTATATGCTTGCAAAATTACAGAATGGATCTTCACTCTGCACTGGCCATCATGTCTTCAGTTGCTGAGTCTAAAGCTATCCTGGCCTTCCAATAGCTTGATTGAAAGAAACAAGGACATGTCACATATGACTCTACCACTAGCTGCCGTAGCTTACCAGCAGAGAAGTTGCCAGACTCTCTGAATTCAAACTCCAGCTTTCCAAAGTTACATAATTAAAAATCCACCCATCCTAGCCTTGCAAGCTGGTACTTTTCCTGCCTGACTAGAAACCTGCAGGTTAACTGAGAAAGAAGCAGTGTGTGAAGAGCAAGAGCTTCCCCAGATGATAAAATATTAATTAGCAGGGATGTCAGAGGCATCACTGGATGCTCAGGGAACTCCAGTGTATCAGCAGGTCTACCCAAAAGTACTCATTGGCCCTGTACTCCAGCAGCACAAATTCAGCTGCTGATACTGATCCCCTCATTTTTATTTCAGTCCATTCCTTCCTCCTAGAGCTGGGAAAGTTTTCTGTAGGGAATGGGGGAGAGAGGAGGGAAGGGAAAGTTCTTTGACCCACGAAGATTCATCACTCTGGAAGAGTTAAAAATTAATGAGAGACAGGAGAGGAAATATAAAGCTGAGATAAGTTCCTTGTTTGTTTTCTTGCTCCCCACCGTGAAGTTATAGAAATGCAGCCAGTGTTCACTTTCTCCCACAGGCAGTTAATTACTTGTGTGAATAGTTCCCACTGCTTCCTGCTGCAATATCCCAGAACCACCGACCCAGTGTCACTGTCTCGGCTGCCTCCTCCCCACACAGCCAAAAGGAACAACAAAAAATCAGCTTAGCAGGGTCTTTTTGCAACCAGGATCTCCCTTCTGCCACCTGCAGTGGCAGGACTGCTGGGGCTGGAGCTCAGACTGCTAGAGAGGAAACAGGAGAAGATGTGTGAAAGCAGAAGACAGAGAAAACACACCCTGTCAATAAGTGGGACTCAAACAGAGAAAGATTCAGCTCTGTGAATATAACTACAAACTGTAAAACATCTCTATTTTTTTTTTTTTTTTGGTCAGTCATCTTGGAGTTTCCTTCTCCACCTAGATCCTCTTCACTGCTTTCTTTAGGATTCCTGTACAGTTGTAGGTGTCTCTGACGCTGCTCAACCCTAACTTTCCACATATCCCAAAAGCCTTCTCATGCAGCCAACATGGTTACTGGAGAGGGCTGATAATATCACTTATTCACAGCTCTTCACTGGACACAGAACCTGGCAACAGCCCACTGCTCTTGCTTGTGCATGCAGCCACTCTTATGAAGAAATCCAGTCAACACCTCCAGCTTAGAAAATCCTATGCCATCAGGAGTGGCAAAATATCCATGAGCTACCCATTCTCCTGGGCAGGACCCTGATCACACAGCCCTTCATTTGTGGTTTTTTTCTTTCTGAGGTGCTCCTGCTGCCCATGAGAGGCAATAACACAGGAAGACATCTCTGTCTTCTTTGCCTCCAGTTGGGTGCTGTCAGTACCTGAGGACCTTTACAATTCTACCCAAGGGGCAGCATTCCTCCTTCACCTGCACTAAGTGGCTCTTACAGAAGCAGGCCTTTCCATTCTTCGGTAATTGAAGCCTGGCACAACTTTCCTTCCTTTGCATCCTCAAGTTCTCAGAGCCCTGCGAGTCCCCCAGCCGGCGCAGCCCAGAGGCCTCCCCAGAGAGGGCAGGCAGGCAGCAGGAGCAGAGCATAGCAGCAAGGAGCACTCCCTGGGAGCTTTGCTGACACTCCCCAGGACTCCCACCCACTCTCCTGTCCAATAAATTCCCCTGTGCCAAGCCCTCCATGTAGAGAGGCAGGGAGCTGAGCTGGTTCCCTGCAATGCAGCTGCTCATCCCAGCCACCCTCTGCCTGCTGGGCTCCTGCTGCCTCCAGGGCACAGGGGCACGGCAGTATGGGTCTGTCCTCACGGTGCCAAATGGGGGTCCCTGGGGCTCCTGGGGGCACAAGCAATTCTGCCCCAGAGGCTACGCAAAGGGATTTGCATTGAAGGTAAGCTTTGACTTCTTCTTCAGCGTGGGAGACAAAACCTGCTGTGAGACAATGTTACTTTGTTCTGATAGCAGCGAGGCTGGCCACTGCGCTTTGCCCCATCACAGCAGTTCGTGCTGTATCTGCAGCCTGCAGGCTTCTCAGCAAGTGATTTCTAGCACAGAGAATCTCTCCAGGCTCCTGCCAGTAGGTGATTCCTTAGCAGAGTGGTCTCGTGGGTAAGAAAATTCCTGAGGTTGGCACCGCGGAGCCTGCTCCCAGGGGCAAGTGCCGCCTGCCAGCACGCCAGCTCTGGGTATCACAGCACACGGTGGGAGGGTGGGCATGGCCTGGGACAGCAGCCACCAAGCATTCCTGTTTCCAGAGCACCTGCTCCACCGCTTGGAGAAAAACAGAGGTGGGCAACAGCAAAATGGGCTTCCTGAGAAATGCCACAGGGCTGCCTCACAGCCCTGCTCAGCTGCACTAATGTTCTTGCTCTGTCCCCAAAGCCTCCTGCCATCCCTCATCACCTCTTCTGAAAGGGTGACCTCTCCCTTTTTCTTCCTCTCTTCCAAGGTGCAGCCCTTCCAGGGATTTTGGCTGTTTGGTGATGACACGGCTCTGAACGGCGTCCGCCTGCACTGCACGGACGGCACAGTCATCGAGTCCTCCGTGGGCTGGTGAGCGGCCTTCGCTTCCTCATCCTCCTCCAGGGCAGCAGCTCCTGGGCAGCTGGAAGGGAAAACAGTGCAATGGTTTCTCTGTAGGCAGCCACACCCCCTGTGAAGGTGGCTCAACATCCCTCTTGAGGAGGAGGGTGAGTTCCCCTTGGCCACAAAGTGTGAAGGTTTCGGGGTAAAGGTCTGGTCCCAGGAAAAGGAATAGTTCTTTGGAAAATGAAGGAAAGATCAGAAATTACAGTTCTTAAAGCTATACTTTCTCCTTTTCCTCAAATGCTTACTCTAGAAAGTGCATTGAGTAACAGGGACATAGCAAGCACCTGAAATTGCCAAGGGGTTCTGCAGAAACAGGGCAGACTGGAGCTGGGGGTCCTGGGCATCCAGGGGATGATGGGGAAGGAGAGTGAAGCAGGTGCTCCTGGAAACCTGCCACCCCCATGTACATTCCTTGCCCCAGCACTGCCAGGACCCCGGGCGGGTCACGGTGTTGATTGCAGCACTGCAGAGGCTGGACACGCCTTGATAAGTTGTTTTTCCCTCTGGCAGGTGGGGGAACTGGACGGAGGCTCAGCTCTGCTCCAGCAACAAGCTGGTGTCGTTCTCGCTGCGCGTGGAGAGGTGGCAGTACCTGCGGGACAACACGGCCGTCAACAATGTCAGGTTCGCCTGCTCCAACGGGACCGGCCTGGAGGGATGGGGACTTTCCGGGGGTCACTTCGGCCCGTGGAGCAGCAACTGCACCTCTGGGGCCATCTGTGGGCTCCAAACAAAGGTGGAGAAACCCCAGGGGAAGTGGGATGACACAGCTCTCAATGACATGAGAGTGTTCTGCTGTGAGTAAGCCTGACTCCCCACCCTATACCAGCACCTACAAAGCTGCACAGCATTAAACCTTGAATCTGTCCTTGCACAAAGAGAAGTGTACTTTTTCTTTCTGTCTTATTTTGTCAAGAGTAGCCAGGTCCCATGGCTACAGCCATCTGACTTCATAAGAAGGATCTTTGTAATTATTGTGGTTAAGCTTCATAACAAATTTATAACCTACAAAATTCCTGTGAGGGAGCACAGGGGATTCCCACACCTGTTGGTAAGGCAGGAGGTGGGACTATAAGGGCTGAACATTGAAGTAGAAGAGGGATCATCTGCCCTGACAGAAACTGTGGTTTCAAGGGAGGGGAAGGGGAACTCTTCATCCTATTCCCATTATAATGCTTAGGATATTCAGGGATCACTGTCAGACATCCATCTGTCCATCCACCCATCCATCCGCCCATCCATCCATCCATCCATCCATCCATCCATCCATCCATCCATCCACAAATGAGTTCAAATATACCATGCAGCTTGTGGTCCCAACTCCGTGCCCCTCCTTCCAGCCTTCTCAGCACATCTCCAGGTGCCCCGTGCAGAAGAGGCACTCAGAGGATTTTTGTTTCAAAGGCTGCAGTACTTCACATGGATTACAGTCAGAAATGTACCATTGCACAGGTATTTTTCCTGAAGCCACTACCATTTCCTTCAGCACCCAAACCTCCTGCTCAGCTCTTCTCTGGAGTTCATATTTTGTGCCCCTTCCTGGGGCTGTAGGCAATACCTTGAGGGTGAGGATATAACAAGTATGGGGCAGGGATTAGCCACAAACCCGGGTCTCACAGGGCATTATGCAGGAACAGGTTGGTTGGAGAGCATTATGGTGCACATGTGCAGGAGGGACTCAGGGAGGAAAGGAACAAACAGTGAGGATTAGGAGAGTTCCAGAGAGAATTGCAAATATTTCAACATTTTCTTCAGTCCCAGGAGTGCAAAGACGATGCAGAAATCTGAGAAAGACATAGGAGGGAAGGAGAAGATCCTCAGCTCTGTAAAGGTCATAGACTTTGCCCATAATCATGTATTTGAAATTTGTTTGCTGCAGTATTTTCTCTGATAAGAAAGTCTTGCTTAGTAAGACTGTGAATGGTCCTCAGTGCCACTGGAGCTGAGGCTTAATCCCTGCTGGGATCCCAGATGTTCCAGAGGTTTCTGAAGCATTAACTGTACCATCCTGTGCCCTTATTCATCCAAAAGGATTTCTTGCCACTTGGCATGCAGCCAGGAAGAGCCTTACAAAAGGTACATTTAACCCTTTCTGCCAAGTTTTTGGAAGTCCAAGCAGTTACATTTTTATTGCCAGTTTGGTCAGTTTCCACACACTTTCCTTGTTCCACACCTAACTGATAAGCCCCACAGAGCCACCTCTTATATCAGGAGAGTACCAGATTAAAATCCAAAGAGAAACACTGAACACTGTGATCTGACAACAAGGTCACACATCCTCATGGATGACTTCCGATTTTAAGAGATAAAGGCACTCCAGAGACAGCTCAATCTTTTTTACAGGAATCTCTCTCTACAATTAGATACAACAGGAAAATGCATAACTCAGCTTTGCTTCAGGAAAAAAGGTTCCCCTAGGGCACTTTGAAATACACTGAGACAAAAAGATGGTATTTTTGTCACGAATGTCTCAAGGGTTTTTCTGTTATCTTTGCACTATTATATCACTTTCATATTACTCATTATTCATTCACTTAAGCAAGTTGCCGTATGCAGCACTTTATATGGCATTAAACATGAAAGAGTTTCTGTCAACAGGGAGGTTCCTGCAGGAAAACTACTCTTTAAAGTCATTTCATGGTCTTCCCACTCAGGTCTTAGCCCTCCCCATCATAACAAAAACATTTGCTTGGGCTGAATCCAAATGCCCTGGCAGACCTTCTTGAATAATAAACATCCCATTTCCCAGGCAGAGGATATCTAACAGTGAAATGCTGGAAGAGATATCCCTGTCCTTTACCCCTTCAAATTCATTATTTGACTAATATCAGATGTTCTACTGTGTGTGTCACTAGTCTGCAGCAGTGAACCTCAGGGTTTGTCACACCCACCACAAAGTGGCAAGGCTCATGTGAAGCACTCACTTCCCGTGCATGTGACCACTCTTCTCTCAGGAAAACCTGAATGGAATACCAGATGGAAATCCAAGGCTCTTCCATAATCATCTCGCTTCTTGTGCAATTACTCAGCCTGATGTGTCAGCAAGAGCTGGTTGAGGTGTTTAATCTCACATCCCTCACTACATACATGTTTGCATATCTGGAGTGAAAAACAGCCAGCAGCACCCACTTTTCCCCAGGCACTGGGCAGAACATGCACAGTGCTCAAAATTGCATGTAAAGGTATTCACAGCCTCACTTCCTCCAAAGACACAGGTGATGTGCAGCAGCAGCTGTGAATGAAGAAACACCAGTGATTCACACATGGGTGGGTTTGAGCATCTGGGGAGGGAGGACTAGCCATAAAATAACTCCCAGGGCTCACCTTGCACACATTTTGTTGGATGAGGGGACGGATGGTGGTCTTGTTCTACCCAAAATAACAGCTTTCCTCCTCAGAAAGCCCCAGTTACTTGTCCAGTATGGATTGATTCAGTCAGAGAAATGTCAATGGAGTTTCACTACAGTAAAGAATTGCATCAGGGATATCCTGAAGCTAAAATCTTTGGTAAGGGAGCAGGTAGTAAAGCAATGCAGTGATGTAATTTACACTCCAGTGAGTGAAACACAAACCATGAGGGTCTCTCCACAGCTCAGACATGCACCCTATAGGAGCATTCCTGTGATGATACTGGCATGTTATCCTTAAGCAGACAGCTGATAGCCCCTGTTCTATCAGAGGGGCTCCATCTCACTTTTACTGTCTGCTCTGGTAAATTCAGACTTCATACACAAAAACCACAGTAATGGACCAGGGCTCCTGTGACATTTGGCATTTGTGCAACCAGGGAGCAGAGGAAGATCCATGCTCTAATCTTTGCTGCAACTCAAGCACACACATCAGCCAGCATCCTCTTCACGTGCTGAGTGAGGTGACAGTGCACTTCTTAGAAGCCACAGTCCTGTCCCCCAGTCACAACACCTGCAGGACCCTTCCTGGAGTGGAAGAATAAATGTGAGTAGTGAAATAGAGCAGGATGCAAAACACTTTGGAAATCTTCCTGTTCTTTCTCCCAAGAGCACTGAAAGAAGACACAGAAGGTTTGGATCTTGCCCATTCTCATTCCAAGGTTTGCCCAGGTGCATTAGCAGCCTTTGGACATTGCTATCACATGACACAGCTGAAATAATGAATACTAAACCTGGGAAAATGCAGTATTTAAAGCTTTGAAAAAAGTTCATGTCAGACATCAGGAACCCACCTCTAGGCACTGAGCATTTCAAACAAGCTACCTCTGTAACAGAGGTCAGCCCCAAAATTCTCCTGGGAAGTGTGTTTCCTCCCCAAAAGCAGCAAGGGTTGGGCTCCCCTCTAAACTGCATATGAGATGTTGTAGCCTAGGAGATCTCTGGTGCTTATCAGCATTCTCCTCCTCTGAGACCATCACATTCCCTTCAGAAAAACTGCAGAGGTTGAATTTGGCTCCACACTGAGCAAATGTCCCTAAAGTTCAGAACTCTTCCAAGCCAGCTTATTTCCTCTAGAACATCTTTAATGAAGTACTTATTTATATTTTCCTTGAAGCAGAAATACTGTATCTGATTTTATCTCTTATTTTTTATTTTAGTAGGAGATTTGCTTTTGCTTCCACAAGTGTGTCTTTGACCTGTAATAAAATCTGCACTGAAGTAATGGCTAATTCTGAACAAGTAAGTAACAATTCCAGTAAATCCAAGGAATGGTACATCCCTCTGACCTTTCTGTGCCCCCTTTCAGTAACAAACATGTACTTTGAGCAAAAGAACAAAATTTCTTGTGCTGTGGTTCTCCAGGGCCATAGCAGAGTGCTGCCTAAACCCACATAATTAGAAGGAAGGTTAATGAATTGCTAAAGCACATGTTTCCAGTGGATAATTCAGATAGAGAGCATATTTAGGTGGCCTAGCATTTTATTAAATGAGGTTATAATGGACACTATGCTCTTTGGCAAGTGTCATTTCAAGATAAATTGATGTAACTCTTTACCTCTGGAAAGTCCATTAGTAAAAGAAGGGCTGTAATCTCTACTGATGCAAACCAGTGACAGCCGTCATGTCTTTGGTACTGATGTTTTTCCCTTTTTGCTTTTCTAACCCTTGATATTTTATATCTTCTCTTTGATTTTTCTAGCAAAAATAGCATTCATCCTCAGCCATGAGCTCAGGTAGACAATTTCTAACACTTACTGATGTGTTGGAGATTTCCTTCTTCTGCTCAGCTTCACCACAGTGTTTGCAGGGAGTATCTTAACAGTAGGGAAAAAAATCACCTCTCATTCTTCTTCTCTCTGGAATTATTTTCAACTATAGTTAAAAAAAAAAATAGAAAATTGATTCTATGAAGAGCACCATTTGTGGTTCTCATGGTGCTTTCAAGTCTCACATCTGGTTTTACAAGAACAAGATACCAAAGAGGTGCAATAATTTCATCATCTTGCTAATATCTGTGTCTTGTATTTGTACACTTGTACTACATTTACCAGAGTCTTTATATTGCATGTATTTTTTGCCATTCCATCACAATGGCCTGACAAAAAACAACTACTTTCTAAGAACCCAATTGCCCTTCTTCTCTAAATATTGCTTGTCTGCTTATACAGCTTTATCTAAATGCAGCTCTGTCATCTGTAATAAGGTAATAGGTCTAAAAAGTACTTAGTGTCATTTTGTGTCTTCCACTTCAGTACAGAACCCATTTTAAACCTAAACTGATGCTTTTATTACAGATCTTTCTTTCTACTCCTTGTAGCAGTTTCAGATGCCATGTCCCAGTAACTGCATCAGGGAGAAAGAACATAAAACCATTCCATTGCTAGTGTAATTTTCTTGGGCTAAAAAGTCATAAAATCACAGAATACCAGGTTGGAAAGGGACCTGAAGGATCACCTGGTTCAACCTTTCTTGGCAAAATCATGGTGTAGACAAGATGGCCCAGCACCCTGTCCAACTGAAGATCTACAGCTGGGCAGGAAGCATTTGTCCAGCTGTCCAGAAATGTCAGTTTCCCCCAACTTCTTTCATCAGTTTGGGCCTCATTTTCTTTGGGCTTTAAGCTGTTTGGGCCGAGCATAATCTTATTTTGTACATAGGGGGGTCTACAGGAAGAGGACATCTAGACTGAAACAAAGGGTTTGCCTCCTTCCCCAAGGCTTTTCATGCAAACTCAGATAATGCCAGAGAGAAGAAATGTTGTGTCTCAGGAGAACCTGCCTTTGACTAAGGAATCTGCATCTTTTTATACACCTGGATAATATTTCTAAGAAAATTAGGCAACATCTTGAAGGTTGAACATTAAGTTGATGCAAATTTCAGTAAGTGAGTTGGAAATCCCTCAAAAAATACAAGATTAAAAATGGTAGAGAGAGACAAAGACCACAAAATTGGCTGCAGAGCAGCCATTACAGTCATACATCTCCAGCATTAATTTTCATACAAAGCGAGTGATAGAGTTTTAGTCAGGCCCAACAGCTACAAAAACCTGAGTCATTCCTTCGCACAGTTCCTCAATAGAAAAACATAATTAATCAATAAGCACAAGTCCTTGTTGAGTGATGTTGTCCTGACAGCAGAGAAGAAGCAAGTCAAGAGCCAGTATTGCCCTTGGACTTGCCAGGAAATCTTTATTGCTGAGCTGCAGCCCATGTGTTGGGCAACCCATACCAGCTTGGTTAAAAGGCTGGTGAGAAAGTCGTCTCCAGCTCCTCAGGTTGAATGTGTTTCAGTTATTTCTTCCTGTATCCTCAATTTAAGCATCTGAAGAAACTTCTTTTAGTACAGTTTCACAAAGAATGATTGGCCAAATGAAGATTTTTAAAAAGAAAATCAGATTTGATTTTCTTTCAGAAAAACACATTAAAGGAAGCTAGAACAAATCCCCTGCCAGGGAAATGCAGACTTTTTTGTACCTAACCGTGCTGTTAAAATCACTAATTAATGGAGAAAATGTATTTCAGAAACACTCTGATCTCTAGGTCCAGATTAATTAGGATAAACTTTAATTATTCAGTGGTAATACATGCCACCTTTGAAACCAAAATCATCAAAAGTGGGTGCTTGCAAGCTCAGCAACTACCCCCAACACATTTCTTTCTGCTTGTACAAAGGCAGCAAGTAGATGCAATGCAATTCCAATTTTTTCTGCAAGGCCTAAAGCCACCTCAGTTAGGCAGACTGACTCCCAGAAGCACACCCTGAAGAGGAGAGAGGACTTTGCAGAATACTTCTCCCCCACAATAGAAGAGATGACTCAGACCTCTTGAAAACACTTTTGTCTCTCCTAATTTTCATATTGATTGGGGTGAAAATAAGAGGGAAAATATTTGCTCCAAGCTTCTTCTCTCAATTGCTCTTCCAATGTTTTGTTTTCCTTGTTATTTTCAAAAACCATTTTTGTACTTTCTCCAAGCACCCTCAGCAACCTCACCCAGCATATTTTCAGGGCCAGCAGAGTTCCTCCTTCGTCCCCTCTGATCAACTTTGCCAGCATGCCTAGAGCAGCTTCCCCCTTTGTGCCCTGTCTCTCTTTTGGGATTAGCTTCTCTTCATGTTGGCAGGACTTCCTAGCACAGAAGCATTCTCACCACCAGTGCCATTAATCAAGGCTCTGCCACAGGTAGGAGCAGGCATGAGCAAACTCCAGGCAGTCAGGAAAACAAAGGTATTTTATTAGCAAGTTTCAGATAAAAGCTGGACATCAGTCAACTGGATAACTACAATTCCTTCTAGCTTCCAAATTACAGAGTAATACAGCATCATTTTCAAGTCTGGGTCGAGCAGCACTGTGGGAAGTGCATAATGATGGAATATGAACCTGGAAGTGGTCATTTTCTTTATGTGGCTCAGCCCGTACCACCACATAAATCACTGATTTCTCCCTTAAATCTTACAGTTGTCTTGCTTCACTTTCTTGGCAGGTACAGCAGTTCCCTCTGAATTTTCTAGTCATTTTCTCTTCAGCTCTGAGTCAGTAGGTGCTGGAGCTGGGGATGGTGGGGGCATCCATCACTGGAAACCCCACTGGAAACATTTTTCCCTCAGCCTAATTCCATGCTTGAGCTCAAACATGCCACGGAGCAGAGTCATTATCAAAGTCATGCCAGTGAGACGTGTTGTCATAAAATTGAGACCCCCACATAGGAACTTTGTAATTAAGGAATAAACAGAGGCAATGAGTCATTACATGTGGTGCTGTGGGAGTTTGAGGAGGGCATGTTTTCCGTAACTCACAGAAATGAGACGCGACCTTTACACAACTTTTTTTCTTTTATTGTTAGCAGTCCTAGGAAGCAGGACACAGATTTTTCCAGTTACTGGCATTTAGGTATCTCATACACAGATGCTGACAACTGGACCTCCTCAGTCTTTCTCCAGATGCTGACACTTGGACCTCACAGTTCTCACAAACAGCCCAGGAAGATTACAAAGAATGGTTTGGGGAAAGGATTTAATACAAAGATAGGACAGGAATGCTGGGCAGACACAGGGTTCAGTGTGTTGAACCATTTCTATCCCTCTTTCTCATTGCCTTGTGCTTCTCACCCATTTACCCTGATCCCTTCCGTTCCCTTAAACTTCCTGTAATAAGTTTTACATAATCCCACAAACCTCTTCTGAAATCCCATAAGCTTCACATAAACCCCAAATCCCCCTCAAATTCTGAACACACTTGCAATAATCATGTTTTCTCTCTCCATCAGTGACAAAGATGAGGCTGATGCCTTCAAGGCTGTCTGAGTAGGTTTGTAGGTTTTTGACTGGTCCATTTATCAGCAACTAAAGTGGTTTTATATTAACTGAATTGTGTTAGCTTGAGTTCCAATTGTCTCTCTCTCACCAAAGGAGGAAATATAATTCCGAGGTATAAAGCTTTTGTTACAGGTAGTTCAAAGTTGTTAAGTACACATCAGATCAAATCTGAAAGACTTGAAAATACACAACAATCATCTTGAATACAAGTATCCATAATCACAGCTGTAGCATAAGAGCAAAAGATATCTTTTTGGACTTCAGTTTCCCATCTCTCAGTAACAGGCTGAGAGTCTTTCCTTTCCCATAGATTATGATGTATTTGGGACAGAAACTGCTCTTGATGTATAATCACAGCATTTCTTGTCTCATCCTCTTGGAGACCCAAGTAGAAATAAAATAGTGTATTATTTTCTCTGTTCTTCAACTAACTTTTGTTTCAGCAGAGAAATAGCTATTAGACAACTCATCATGCTAACAGAAAACTGAGTTAGAGGACTGAAATCGATCTTACCAGGAATGAGCAAAGTCAGAAATACTACTGCATATCATTCCTAAAATCTTGAGCCATTCCACCAGAATAAAGTTATTTAAAAAAAACCAAAAAAACAAAACAAAACAGCAAAACACAAGGATAGAGGATACTTCTTCTGCTGCAATTGCAATCACAGTGGCAGTCAAGAGCCACAAAACAATCATATAATCTTCTCTAGCTTAGGAAAATATCTGTGTTACTCTTTGCTTGGGGAACTTTGGAGGACAGATGTCACTTTGTGGGCTGTTTAGTCTGGAGCCAGGGACTCTTCCCAGCCCCTCAAGCAATAACTTTTAAAAAAGAGAGAGCTTTTTGCAAATGTAAGCTGTCATGAATCTGTAATCAAACTCTTGATCTTTATAGCTGTATGTTACTTTTACTAAATTTCCATTTCCTGATGCTCCTGCAGTGTGTCCAGAAACATGAGCCACAAGGAACACCAGATCCTCCAAAGATACACATCCTATCTGAAATAACAGGTTCACTGTCAGCATAAGAGCTCAGAGCTCCACACCAGCAGCTCCTCTTCTTTGCTGTGCTCAGAATGGGTACAGAGACCAGAGCTACTGTGCCCCTGAGATTTCTGATGACTTGAAAGTGCCATGTTATCCACAAGGGTGTGAAGCAAAAGATCTCACCTGTTCAAGGGCCCGTCCCAGGGAAAGCAAAAAGAACTCCAAACAACTGAAATCATTAAATAAAATGGTTCGTAAAAATCAGCAAAAAATTAAACACTGGGGCTTATCCAGTCAGAGGGAGAGGCTACTGATGTGACCTGGGGGAATATGTACCACCATTTGTGCAGGAAGAACTTGAGAACTTGAACCCAGCAGAAACTGGCATGTTTAAATTTGACTGGGGAAAGGGAAAAAAAAATCATGTTCTTTTCTTTAAGGGCAGGGAGACAATAAGAAGAGGCATCTGACTGCATCTGTCCAAACTACATCCTTCATTATTTTCTATCACCTCTGCTATTTTACCATCTTATTTTTATCTGAAAGACAGCAAAACTACACTCCAGAAACATCACATGTTGCTACAATGCCTCATTTCATCTTGAGCAAAATGGTTTTAAGAGGTCCTTCATCTTGATTGTGGATTTGAGTACAAACTCAAAGTAATTCCCATTCTGCCAAATTAACCTCCTTGCTGTTCTTCACATTTTCAGGATTGCGCTAAAGCTATAAAACCCATATTTCCTAAACCTAACAACCACATTTGACAGCATCACACTGATCATCTGGGTTGCAGTGCTATACGAGACCAAAGATGTGAATTGAACAGTGGAATGTACCAACATTCCCAGGGTTTCATTTTCCTACTAGGTTGATTATGGAAGCATCACACATGAGTTACAGAATCATAAAAACTCTAAATGTGCCATATCTACTGCTTTCTCTGTAGGCCATTCAAACAAAAAACAGTCTTGAGGAATTTTCAAAATCCTTTTTGTTTGTTTTTTCTTACCAATATACATCAACCGTTAGAGGTTTACTTGCTTTTTTTCCCAGTTCCAAGGTATGGGTTAAAAGAGTGCAGGTCCCCAGGTTCTCTTTAGTCTGTTTTTAGAAAAACATTTTTCTTCTGCAAGTCCTCTGAGACCTTGTCCAATTCCTTTGAATTCTGAATTATAACTACTGGTTTATATGAAAACTTACCCTCATTTCTGGGGGACTGGCCTCAGTTAAAATCCTGTGGCACTAGACAGAGAAGCACTCAGTTCTCCCTGCATACCCCATCCCTCATTAGAACATTAAAATATATTACCAAACATCTAACATTTAATTCGTGAAACATATTAAACTTTCCCACCTTTAATAAGACACAATTTGCCTAATATCTCAGAGCAAGAAAATTCAATAGTGTTCTGATGGCTGCTGCAAGACTCCCAGGAGAGATGTTACATTCTAAAGGATATGACTCCTAAATAAGAGTAAAAATTAATGACAGTGATTTTCTACATAAAAACACAGGCTACAATCCACCCTTCTTAGATTTGGGTTTCTACAATGCAGGTGTGTCTGTGTGAGGCAGGTGTCCAAGCTCCCATCACAGCCCATGGAGAGCCAGGCAGGACAGGACAGCCTTGGAGTCCACTGACTCATCCCAAGACCACCACCCAGTCTGAGAGGACTGAATCACTCTCAGCTCTGCTCACTACACTCACTGTAACAGGAGTTCAGATATCTTCCCCATACTGGTGGCAAATCACCCCCCTGCCCCCAAACTTAAGCCGAGATGTATTCTGCTCATTGCATCTCACTGCTGAGTAGCAAAAACCCTACACTTTTTGAAACATTTCTCAGTGAAACTGCAGAAGGAAATTCCAAGCAAATTCTGATGCATTACAGAAGAATTGAAGGCTAAGGATTACCTGCCAGCAGGGGTAGCACTGCCTTTGGTGGCTTCTCAGAGGACAAAAGGTAAATTGTTCAATGTAAAAACTAAATTCAAGACAGATAAGGGGTCTTGCTCGAAATACATCTACAGTTCTGCAGTCACATATCAGGGTCTCTTCCCTGAGGATACGATGGACATCTGAAAGATATTTCTTTCCACATATGGACAAAAGTATCAAGCAGGTCTGTGATTTAGTGGGAACCAACCCGGATAACCACTGAGGTACTCAGAACTTCGCTACCCCTTGCTGATATCTGCCTTGGAAAGAATACACAAACGGTGTCAGCACTTTCTCCTCTCTGACAAGCACTAGGCTTGTCCCAACAGAAGGAAGAGATGCAGACATGGAATCACAGCTCATTATTTTTAATTCCCAAGGGCCATTTTTCTGTGATACTACAAAACTTGCCAAAGGTGACAAGAAAGTGCTGCAGGACTCCTGCCTGCCTATGGCAGTTATTAAACATAAACAGAATGTCACATGGGGGATTTACATTTTTTTCTCCAGCAGTGGTAGAGTACAGTGTAAAGAAGAAGAAAATTTTCATAAAAGCACAGAGTTAATGGAATACATTCTTCTGGAAACAGCTGTGGATTATTTGATTATAGGAAAAAAGCACACAGATGGCTTTCAGAATCTGAACATTTTGCTTCCTGAAGCAGTGTGTTCTGTCTACTTCAGGGAATTCAGGACTAAAAAAGAAGCTTCACGGCCACTGGAGGGTGCAAAATTACCCAGCACAAAGAGCAGGTTTCGTGCACTTCAAAACAACCTTTCTGCTGCACAAACTCCCAAGAGAAAAGTGAAAATTATACTCTCTTTCTTGGCAGTGAAGCTCTCTCTGAAAGAAATTTTTCAAAGATGAATTTTATTTAGACTACATAATGACAGAAAACTCAAAGTAGAAATACTGAAAGCTTTGCTTAGATGGAAAGGTAACTTTTAAAGGAAGTGTGAAGATTCTCATGAAGAGAACATAAAAAAAAATGTATTCTCTTTGAAAACTTGCTGCTTCTTTCCCCCACCCCCCTCAAAAGTCCTTGAGAACAGGAACAAAGCTATGGGATATAGATCTGGGCAACTTTACACATACCATATTTGAGTGCATCTGTAAATATTTATTAATATCATTATCACGTTTCCCCAAATATTCTACAGCATCCACATAGTTTCTTGCTGATTTTTTAGACACTGACACACCTGTGAGTTACTGATATTTTGTTCTACGTCTTCTTTCCTTACTGCTGACAACTATTTTCCCCCTTGAAAACTTGATTGTGTTTAGAGTCTGGTCCAAATTCTTCTTTTTTATAAAGTTAAAAGCCAAAATTACTTCATATTTCTTTCGCACCATCATTTATTTGAGAATCTTCTTAACTCAGCAATGATGCCGTGGTATCATTGCCTTCCTCTTAGTGTAGGTGTTAAACCTCTCTCCTTGTCTTTCATGAGCCTAAAAGTCACTGGATCCACTTCACATTTTAGTCCTTCTGATTGTATTCCTACACATTCCTGTTATGCCCTTAGGTGGCTCTCTAATATCTTTCCTTTTCCTAATTTTGAGTGGATTATCATCCCTCCCAGCAAACATTGCCCTGTGCTGCCCACCTCTGCCCAGCAGGGACTGCACACTGTGAAGTGGAACCCCGCCCCAGCTCTAATCTCTCTGCAGGTCATTCCTCATTAGCAGCACTGCAATGAAAAGCATGAACTTTCCTCTGCTCTGGGTGGGGTTTTTGTTAATGCTGTAAGACATGCACGGCCTAATTATGTGACTGGGCAACAGCCAGCACAGCAGCTGATGTGGTCTGCAGCATGCAGATAGCAGTGCAATATTTGTAAATTCCAAATCATAACTTGTTTGTGGTATTTGAGAAACAGTTTCAAAATGCCAAAACTAATACTATTCCTTTCCCATTATAATGAGCAGAAGGATATATCAGAGACCTATGATAGTGTGATTTTGTTAACAGTTCTCTCACTCCAGGCTGCCAATACCCAACTTTTCTAAGCCAACCAAATATTCTGAAGGTCAAACACTATGAATATTTGCTAACTTCCAAATTGAAGACCTGCTTATTCAAAAGGATTCTTTCCCAGCTCCAAACTTTCTCTACACATCTTTATATTCTTTGTATATTTATTTTAAATGATAATCCATCAGGAAGGCATCCTTTGTACGGATCTACTCCGTCTTCACAACTATCTGTCTCATTGGCCATTCATGGCTGCTAGAGTGAAATACTGTCAACCTCTGGCCAATACAAGCAAAAAAGCAGGGAGTAGGCCTTCAAATAGGGATCTGCACCACAGCATGGCAAAACCAAAGATTTTGCCCAGAACTGTGACTACTCACTACATTTACCACAAAAGAGAACCCTCCAGCTTCAAATGGCGACTGTGAATCAGTGGGAGAGTCAGACTTCCATATCTCCAAACAAAATAAAACTCTGAATTAATTCATTTATTTAATCAAAGAATTGAAAGGATTCGAAATTTTCTGCCAGGCATGCTGTCAAACTGACAAAGTGACTCAGCGAGCAGAATAATTGGTCTGTAATGTGATTATATTTGGGGATTCAGGTTGGGATTTAAACATGCTGTTAAAGACTAAACTGAAATAACTGATTATTACAAAGTTGTCAGGCCTGCAGTTTTAAAAGGTCCTGCTGTCAGTCATTAAACAAGTGGAAACTCAGTGCAAAAAATAATTGGCTGCTGTGTCACCTTACTGGGGCTTCATTAGTAAATATCCTTAATAAGCTGATCCAGATGTGAAACACGGTTCCTGAGAAGGTGAGAGTGATAGTTCTTAGATTATTCCCCAAGACCTCTCCTCTTGCCCAACAGACCCCTTTCATGAGGGGGAGGCAATCAATAACCACACAGCCCAGCTCCAATAAACAAACCCTCTCTCCAGGACCCCAGCCATTAGGAAAGGGAGCAGCACAGGTCTCCAAGGACTCCCCAGGATCAGGCAGTACCAGTCTACCTAACTGAGAGTCAGTGATATACAGAGGAGCTAAGCACAATGCCAAGCAGGAGAAGCACTCTGATTGGCACTCTGAAAGACGTACTGCAGTCAGTGTGTTACAGGGCAAAACAAAACCCAGCAAAACAAAAAACAAAAAAAAAAGCAATGAAAACTGCATAGCCAGGAATCTTCTGTGAAGTGAAAACACATCAACCAGAAGGTGCAGAAAGATATCTGCATAAACCAAGTAATGCATATACAGTAATTTAAGAAAATGAAACATCACAATTTTATTGCCCACATAATGCAGCCACATGAAAGACCACAGTAGCATCAGAACTGAGGAATCAATGATGATAAAAACCAGAGCAGAGCAGAGGGGCAGAATCACCTCCCTCATGCTGCTGGCCACACTGCTTTTGATACATCCCAGGATACAACTGGCTTTCTGGGATGTGAGCACACAATGACATATTGCATCCAGTTTCTCATCTACCAGCACCACCACACCTTCTTGGCCAGGTTGCTCTCAGTGACTTCTTTTCCCAGTCTCTTCTCAAGGCTGGGATTGCCCTGACCCAGAAGTAGCACTTAGATTTGTTGAACCTCATGAGGTTTTCATGGGCCCACTTCTCAAGCTTGTCCAGCCCCACAGGATGGCTTCCCATCCTTCTGTTGTGCCAACTGCACCACCCAGCTCACAACCTCTTGTGAGTCCTCACAACCCTCTTCCATGTCCCCACTTCCCAACATTAAAAAACAATCCAAGCTTTCTAGCAGTGCTGTTCTGTTAGGAAGAGATTCACTGACCTTTTTAAAGTTAATTATTTAATATGCCAGAATTATATTACTGCTCTCATCTACCTGTATTCCTGTTTGATTTGTGTAAAAAATACAGTAAGGAAAACAACCACACAGTTCAACTGCAAGACTCTACTTGTTTTTCATTAGTGGAAATGAAGACAATAAAATCATCACAGACAGAAGTTCCCATCAAGATTTGATTTGGAAGCTTTGCACAGAAGCTAAAAATAAAAGACTGTGCAGTCATAAATCATTTTAAACTCTGTTCCATGGACAAAGAGCATTTCAAGGATGATGTGTCCAGCTGAAGTGGATGCAAAAGGAGCTGGAATCTAAGAGGATTTTCTAGGTGCCCTAAGCAACCCAAATCCCAGGTGCTGGGCTGGGGCAGGGCATGTGCAAAGGCTTGGGGGAAATTCACTTGGTCCAAAGAGACAATAGATTCAGAGCTGTCAGAGGGAGCTGTGTCTGTCTAAACCTTCAGACCACAAAGTTCATGTTTGTAAGGAGCTCTGAAGATCAAAGTCCTGCAGATTAAGATTTCCTTGGAGGATGCTATTCTTTTTTTTTCCACTTTAAAACAAAGTTTTTTAAATTTTTTTTTATTTTATAGGAAGTATAAAATGCTATTTACTCACAGTCTTGCAGATAGCTATATACAGAGACAAGAACTACTCACAACGATGTCAGATGAATTCCATATCATCTGTTTCTGTTCTAATACTGGCCATAGTATTTTTGCTTTAAAGAGAAAATAATTCAAAAGCTTTCCACGGAAGTCTACACTTCAATAAAAGTGCGGAGCTGGTGAACAGGAACCTCTCAAGAAGCCATGTGCTGTTTGTAAAAAGAGATAATAGCAAAATTCTCTTTCCACTCTGCCTTCTACAGCCTATCAAGTTGTTCAGGGCTTGTAAAACCCTGAATCTATGTTTTCATTACAGACAATATTTTCCTCAGAGTTTTCAGGAACGACCAGTAGTATATACTTTTAAATTCAACCAACCTGACTGTAAATCACAGCAAGAACTCATGGCACATAATTTCAACCAAGCCTCTCAAAACTCCTGCTGAGTAGTGGCCATGACACTATCTGCCAATAGCAGAGGGCAGAGCTTGAGTGATGCTGTGAATTAGATCTGTGACCAAAATAATGCTGATAGGACACTAAAGTTTCACATATTGCTGAGCAGTGTTTTCACAACATCAAGGCCTCTCCTGTTTCTCCCTCTGCCCCCTCAGTGCTCTGAATGTGCAAGAGGCTGGGAAGGGACCAGGCCAAGCAGATGAATGAAAAAGGTATAACAGCAATGTCTGAATTTCAGGCCATTTTTTTTCCTATGGAAAACCAGAATATAATCCTGGATAATCATTTATTTCCATCTCACCTTTTACAGATGATACTAGTTTCTGACTCTAATAAAGCAGCCCTTCCTACTGCATTTGGTACTTGAGGTACCCACAGCAGACACATCTGCAAGAATGAGGGGATCAGAAGTCATAGCAAGCAACAGTACAAGTGACAGCAGGGAAGCAGTTTAGCCACTGAACACAAATATTGCAGGGTGAACATGGATGTGGCACCAACTGCTAGTTGTTGCAATACAGCATTGCTCCTTAACTTTGCACATGACTCAAGAGGGTCTAAAAATAATTTAAAAGCAGAAGTAGAATTCAAAATTATCTCATCAAAATGAAAATAAAAAAGGTCTATAAAAAGGAAATGAAGTCAATAAGAGCAAGAACACAGATTTGGGTGTAATTTGCTATAATAGCAAACTGTTGATTTGAGAGCAGGAGAGGATCTGAAGATCTGAAGATTGCAGGGAGTCATTGGCTTCACTATGTCACAGTCTCCTCAAATAGGCAAACTGCACTGTGGGGGTGTGTGTGTGTCTGTGACTAGGAGGATATTCCACCAAGAATGGCAGCAACTTCTCATTTCAGGCACAGTGATAACAACTCCAAGATATCATATCCACTCTCGAGACTTCCATCACATCCCATCTTAATGAACCGGAGAGACTCTTGAGCACAAAAGAATGAGAAGAATAGAAAAAAATAACCTACAGTAAAACACTGAAAGAAAATGTAGTTTAACCTGAAGACAAGACTTTGGAGACAGTCTAACTGCAGTCCTCAGATATGCAAAAGCAGCCTCTGAAGAACGAAATCATGTTTCACACATCCGTAACAGACAAGACAATAAATACTGAACTTGAATCATGGACAAATCAGATTAAAGGTAAACCAAATGTTTCATTATGAAAAACAGACCTAGGAATGCCAATATCATAAATGTACCTGAATTTCCCTTTGGATCAGCTAGATAAAATTATCTCCTGTCTTCCTCCTCTGCTTCTATGGATGCCACAAACCACTTATGAAAGGCTTAAGGCCTACTTAATACATTTTATAAATCCAGTATTAGCAGATGAAGTACATAAACAAGTAAAGTAGTAATTTCTTTTGAACACTTAAAACTACCTTCTCCTCATGATAAAGGACATACTCTGAAATGTTTAATGATGTACAGCCCAGTGTAACTCTAGTGAAGTCCCATGAAGTCTCAGCACTTATTCCCTAAATGTAATCAGTACATATCCCAACACACAGTTACACAGAGACCTGGAGTGCTGGTGTATGACAAACAGCAGCCAAACCAGGCTTTGTACCTTTTCCACTACGTAACATTAGCAAACCCTCACTGTCAGCCATGGGAAAAGGTGATTCAGGCAAAGACCCAGTTTTGTAGTACAGACAGGTCAGTCTCAGTGGCTAAGAGGCTGACTCAGCCATTCCTAGCAAGTTCTTACTAAGTCTTAGCAAGTGGTGCTGAGTTACCTAATGGAAGAGCAGTTTAGATAAGAAAATTAAAATCTGTCCTGCAATAGCAGCCAGGAAAGAAGAGCAAGGGACTGAAAGACCATAATGTTACCATTTCTGATTCAATTTGCCATGTTAACTCTGAACTAAAAGCCCATACCCAGTTCCACCTGGAGATGCCACTATCCATAAAGCCATTTTGACTGTTCGTTGTTTTCTTCCATCCCACTGGCCTCCTGAACTGTGGTCAAACATTCAAAGAGTTGTTCTACACTAAAAGGGAGAATATTGGAAGAGTTGGAAGACCTGTAATGCTTTCAAACAACTACAAAGCCCACAGCTGAAACTGGCTATAAAACCATCTAGAAACATAAGAGATCACTTGGCATTCCCAAATGAAGCCCTGTAACCTGTGATACAGGCAAGGGGAAGCTGTACAGCGGCAACTGCGCATTTATGCCCCATTAAATATTTATCAGCTCTTTGCTGCTCATATCTTGTCTTACAATGCTGTTCCAAAACATTTTCACATAAAATATCAGTACCAAATAACATCTTAAAACCACAGAAGAAAGAGCTGGGACAGACTTGGAAAGCTCATCTTGTCTGGTCTCAAAACCAAACTGTATCTATCTCTCATTCCAGATTGGCAGGTGACCAAGAGCTGTGCATCAATGGCCAGAAACTGCAAACCAGAAAATCTTGATTAAAAACATTACCTCAAAGATAGTGGCCCAAGAAGAATACGTTAAACTTTATTCAAAATGTTAATTGTGCTTGTGGGTTTTTGCTAAATTTGTTTTTACTGCACGTATGCTCTAGGGTACTTGCTTTACAAAAGCTAAACATTTAAAAATAATGAATTGATGCATTTTCAGCTCAAATATAGAACTTAAAAGTCGGCTCATCAGAGCAATTTCAGGCTGCCTGCTGCCCTCAGACCATTTGTACAAAGGTACAAGCTTGAGCACTGAGGAATGAACCTTTTACAACTACCCACACAGGATGAGCTCAGACTCTGCTTTCTCTAACATAACCAGTGTGCGAGATGTGCCTCTGTGTACAGGGTTTGGGTCACACCCAGGAGCCAGGGAGGGTAAAGATCCTTGTAGGTAAAGATGCTTTGTACTCTAGTATCTAGTCCTAGTTTAACCAGGATATTAAAGATCCAGTTTACAAACGGCTACACTTAAAGCAAGAGTATAGCAGCCTGTGTTTCCATGACTTTTCACCTGTGGTCAATTAGAAAAACATACTTTAATGATAAAATGACAAATGCAGAAAAAGCGAAATGCTGAAGAAATTTCAACCTAAGAAAGAATTGTCAGGGGATCCAGAAAAATCTTTCTTCTTTCATGAGATTTCAAGAGATTGGTGAACTGCCATGAGAATTACTATATATTTTACCATGTTTTTCTATCAGAAGAGTAGCAGCACCTATTACATGACCTTCTTGTAACACGGGCCAAGACATGGATATAATCCAATACCTGTTAAAACACATCTGTAGATTCACTTGAAGAAGATCTTTCTCTTCCCTGGTCACACAAAAGAGTACATAGAAGCACATTTATACCAACATAAGAAATCAAGCTTGCAATCCTTGTTTTCCCTAAAAACACTTGAATTAATATTTTCTATCTTACTGCTAAAGAACTTAGTTATTAGGTATTCTTCTACATGAAAGAGGTCTATTTAAATTTTTTTTAGTATTTATAAGAGTAAGGACTGAAGTCCAAGCACTCCATGCCTTCTAAAAGTGCCCTAACAAGTTGTGTTTACTGTCACATTCTCATTAATATTTAGAGTTACTTATGAGGAGGAACAGCTTAATCTGACCAGATGCTTTTCTGGTCTGTGACCAATTCCGACAAGATACCCTTCTCAGTGTATGTAGTAAACACAGTCTCCCATTTTGAAAGCTTCTAAAAGGGTAAGAAACATTTTCCTGTATCACTAGCTTGAGTAACTCTTATCCCATATTTCAGAGTCCTTTCCAAACAATACCAGTAGTTTTGTAGTTTTGCTGAAAGCAGAATAATAAAATATGCATGGACCATGAGTCAGAGGACTTTTCTACACACAAGTTGGATATTCTTTGTGAAACATAGCACTCCCCTTGAGGAACACAAATTCTGAGAGAAGTGATGTCAGAAGAATTCCATTTCCAACACAGCATTGGATAAAGACTTTTCCACAGCCTTAAAAGAAAGTCACCTCTGCTGCTTCCAGCTATCACCCCAGGAGGCAGATGAGACTGGAGGCTACCTATGCTTTCAGAGAAAGCAATTTTTAGTCATGCTTTACACCACCAAAGACTGTGCTTTAGCTAAACTTGATTCAGCATTGCTACATTCCAACAACTACTAGCAGTTACCATTTCACATCCTATTTGCTAAGCAATCTTCACAAAAGTCTAAGGAGAACAGGAGAACTGTCCCTTTATCCACAGCTTGCTGGTGAACACAGTGTAAATCAGATATTAGATCACTACAATCATCATCAAAGCTTACTTTTAAGTGACTTCTCTTGCAGTGGCACCAATTGACAGATCCTACAGAAAATAATTCACAACACAGCGGATTCCTATCTCTACCAGACTTTTTTGCCAAAATGTGGCAGTGGGGCAGGAACAGGGAAAACACCACATCTTCAGCAAAGCTGCAAAGGACCACCAAGGGACTATAAATAAGCACTTAAACAACCCTGTAATATTTAGTATCCATTTCTTAATCTGAGCAGTTCACAGTAGTTAACAGAGCTGTACAGAGCAATAGTTCAGAAGGAAAATAACCAGAAGCACACTGAGACACACACAAAGCCTTAACCTATCCTATGCAAGGGCCTTCCACCTTCCACCATTTGCAGCCTTTCCCTGAAGCACTGCAGTCTTCTGTTCACAAGTCTGCATCCTTTCCCTTGTGCTGCTGTAATGTTTCTCTCCATGTCCTTCTGTCCTTGTCTCCTGTTCTCCTTGCTCTCCCAGCTCCCTACCTGCAAAGTCCAAGCCTGCTATGTCAGGCTTTCTGCAGGAAGTGGTGGACATTGAAGCAAGAATCACCTTTTCCCCACCTCACGCTTCCATATCCTCATTTCATATCTTTTACACAAAAGAAAAAAACAAAATCTAGCTAATAAATTGGAAAGTGGTCCTTGAAACAGCTTGAAGGCATTTCCTAGTGACATCCATGCTTAACAATCAATTACATGCAACTCTTGCCTCTGGTCAGAGCGTGCTTTAACCAGCTCTAACAGCATCACAAGCAGGAAAAACAAGCAGGGATTTTGAGCTGGTCTTGATGAAAACTGTTAGGGCAAAGTCTTACCAAAAACCACCTGTGGCATGAGAGGGGACACCCAGGGGAGAAGAGTCACCTGGGAGATCCCTGTGATGATCTTCTTTGCTGGCCATCAGAGAGCATTTTCCCTTGAGATTCTTCTTTCACTGTTACCAAAAGTAACAGCTACTATTAAAGCTGTCATTTGCCATCAGCTATGGACTGTCTCATTATCCTTTGTGCTTGAAAAACACTACTTCATATTGAAAAAAAGCACAAAAAAATTGCATTCATTCTTGTGCAGGGGGCAACAGCAGGTTCATCAATCACGTTCTTCATGAATGTTTGTCTTATTGCAATGACTTCAATTTAAAGACCACAAAGACACAAAATCAGAAGACTATTTTCTGTACAATTTCCTTCTGTAACAATGTATTTGTATTAATCAAAATGTTCTTAAAATGTACACCATTTTTGACAAAAGTTCACCATGATAATTAAGCACTGGCTTATTAGAATATAAAAAATATCAGCTGTCTCAAAGATTATAAAAACTCCAAAAGCAAAAGTTACATTTTAAAGAACTCAAATGGCCACATGGATATTATCCTTTTGGCTCAGCTGAAAAAGGAAAAAGTAAACTCACTGTACAAATCTGGTTTTTCAGGCTTGCAGGTACATGTGATCCAGTGTCCAAAATAGAAACAGATCATTAGCAAGTAAACAATATCCAATATTTTAAAATATATTAGCCACACATAACACATTGGCATTATTCCTAACATTTGAAGTATCCTTTAGTGTAATTCATGGCTAATATAGTCCTTGACTCCAGGTTGTTCTCATTCTTTCTTTTTGGTGAAGTCATATGGTTTCCACCACTGTGCAAACTGCAACACCTTTTTCCGCTGCTCCTCAAAGTTCTGTCTGATTCCTTTTCTCCAGAGCCGTGGCTCCAAGTCCAGCATACCACCAATAATTTCCTTTGCAAGTAAAAGTAAGATAGATAATGATAAATGCAAAATTACCATACTACTTAACACTATCTTATCACAGAATAAAGAAATATGTATTTTCAAATTATGAGATTGTCCATTTTCTTCAAGTGCTAATTAAAACTTGAAATGCTGAAAAATATACCAATTTAAACACAGAATTGCAGTTGTTAGATGGTTGCCTCAGCAAAATTCTTGTAAGCACAGCACACTGATGTACTGCTTAAATATCCTAACACTGCAAGCCTGTTAATGCATTAGGGCATTTGTGATTAAGGTAAGTTCAGAGAAAGAAAGCTGCTCACTTTGCTGTTTCTAGTGTCATATTGCCCCCACAATTTCTCCCATGTTTTTGAAACACCGACTCTTTAAAAAAAATGTTTTCTGTGACATAGTAAAGACAGGAAGAGTTTACTATAGCTCTCCCTGTATATACATTTTACACTACACATACCATGAGTAGCAATTTACCTACACGAGGATATTAGTAGGAGCTGTCTGTAAGTCTGTATGTGTATGCACAGTAATTTATACAAGCAGGTGCCAGTGCACCTGTGTATCAATACTATGGCCATGAAAATTCTTAAGTAGATGCAAGTATCTTCTATCTATAAGATTATATACCCAGAATTTCAAATATCAGCAGTACAGATCAAATTAAAAGAAACACCAATTTAGAAACACAATCTCAGTGTCAGCTAGTGAAAAAATCAACTGCTTCATTCAACAAGCCAAGTTACAATGACTCATCAAGAAAAGACAGATAATAAACTCAGATAGGGAACATCAAAGTAACTGCTCTGGCAGCATCTTGGTTTAATTACTTAAATTTTCCAAAACAGACTATAATTGGCAAATTAATCTTTTACATAACAATACCTTTCCAAAGTAATGAGGGAAATTGTGCTGATCTTCAATCACATGAGCAAATCCTCCCTGAAGGCCAAAGTCCACAGAAAAGTACGGCAACCCTTTCGGAACCTACACATGCAAAGCCACATTTTCAGATGTTTAACAAACATTGCTGGCATTTTGTCAACCTCCCCAGAGAAGAATGAATTTGAACATGGTTTTGCAGTTTATAGTATCATGTTTTATTTTAAACTACCTCTCAAACCATCTACATGTAGGATAAAATTGCAACAGAGAAACAGTGAAGCAAACAGGTAAGGGAAGAGAACAACATACAGCAACTGGACAAAAAGACACTGAAGAGAGGATGCCTGGGTAGAACTTCCAGAGACCACAGCTGGAATAACAGGTAAGAGATGGGGACACCAGGCAGCAGTGTGCACAGTGGGCAAATGGCTCCCTGACTCCACATCTATGAATTACATAAGTTTAACAGAAATTTTAGGATAACTAGCAAGCTACATTTATTAAATGTTGACTTTGGTCAACATTCCTATGGTAATAGGAAATATTTACCCAGTAAAAAAACTGACTCTCAGGGGGAAGAGGAAACACCTTTTTGGACAATAGATTACCAGAAACCCCCTCTATGTGAATGGACAGATACTATCCTTAGCTTGCCAGATCAGACAGTAATTCTGTCAGCCCACAGGGGAGATGCTGGATATCTGCCACAATAAAGACCCTTCAGTTTAACAGAAGTGGATCCATTTATTGCTACAGTACTGCAAATAATTTCTGCTGTTTCACTACAACAAGTTATTTTTCACTCCTTTAATTGCTGAGGACATTTCTGTACTGGTAAGATTTACAAAGCCTCCAATTCATAAGCATTTCCTCTGCTACAGTCCAAATAACCATGCAACTTTCAGGAAGAGTGTTCCATCTATTGCTTGAAATACTGACTCTAAAAATAATTAAGATTTAATACAGAGAAGCAATGTAGCATAGCAAGAAACATGTAACTCTTAAAATGGACTTTAGAAAAATCATTAAATAAGAAAAAATGGGTTGGCAGGTGACACCTTAAAGAAAAGGTCAGCTTTGTCTTATTTCTCTCAATTTCTGCACACAATCCACCCACTAGGTGATGTCTCAGCCAAGTCTGACCTTCTAGCCAGGTACCACCATCTCCCAATACAACTCTCCAAATTCCCAAACCTCAGGTCAGTCTCTAAGACACACTCTCCGATCTTCCTGAAGCCTACAGACATTTCTTATCCAACAATAATGTTAAAATCACACAACTGTGTAACAATTTATATTTAGCTACATTGTATAACTGTAAAGAACTGTCCTGACTTAATCTGACATCTGGCCTACCTTAAAAAAAATCTATAATAGTCACAAAAATGTATGACTATATAACATACATCTTCCACCTCAATATTAAAATGACAGAACAATCTTTAAACCTAACCAATCCAGTATTATTCCTTTAAGATTTGTTTATATAAAGATGTTTCATCTCAGTATCCAGGAGACAGAGAGGGTACAGTTCCCTTGTTTTACAAAAAAAGATTCATAATGCTATTTATATTTTCACTTCATAAACTTAGCAACACAAACAGTTGTTCTAGGTTAATGAAAAGGACAAATCATATTTGTTCCAGGAAAGTAATTTGCAAATCTTTGATCTACCTTAATTCTTAAAGTTAATCAGAAAATTATGCCAGTACATGTCCTCAAAGTGTCAGCTTTGTTCTCAGCTAATGCTGGCAGCTTAGTCCACAAATTGTAGAAATAAATGGAAATCTTTTCCCTAATGTCAGTTAAGAGTGTAGACTGGTAATTCTCCTCATACCTATGCCATCTTCTGATGCACTAATCTAATTGTGCTCCCTTTCTTCTCTCTTTGAAACAGTTAATAAAGGAAAAATGTTAGAAGAATTTGATGATAAATTCAGGATACAAAACACTTCACTACTTACAGATTTCCGAATGTCTTTTGAAGAAAGATCAATTAACTTCTTGTTCATGGACCACTCTTCATCAGACTCCATTATAGCTTTCTGTAAAATTATTTTATGTAAAGGTGAAAACAGTCCTTCATTGAGCAAATAAAGAACTAACTGTAGTGAAGTACATTGCAGTAGGGCAAGTAACAATAACTTCTTAACAAAGTAACTTTATTTTTAGTAACCTGTCTGATTTCCACAAGCTACTTTATAAAGACATTATAGAGTATCTTCAGACCCACCCCGTTCAGATCCTGTTTCTTTTTTAAGTTTTGCTTGACACAAGTTTCAAATAAATGGTCACATTCTTTTTTTACTCACCCCATACAAAACCTCTTATGAATTTGTTACACTATATTAGCCTTCTTTCTATTTTAAACACTAAGAGAAGAATCCAGCTTAGAAGGATGATTGCCCTTAAAAACCCAAAGCTGACTCTGTATTCCCCATAGTATGGAATTGGGTATATTGTAGGGCAGGTACCTTTAAATGTCATTTGCAGTGCATTTTAATAGTAGATACTTCCAAAATAAATGACATTGCATTGAATCTTGTTCTTTCTCTTTCCTTGAGTATTCAAAAAAAGCCACAAGTTATACCAGCATCTGAAGCACAGCAGTCAGATCTGACAGGTGGAGGATTTCAAAAGTTACTAAAAGTTACTGTATTGTTGGTCACCATACTGCTGTCCCACTTCATCAAAACCTAATCACATTATTTCCAGAAAGCATAAACAGTATTTCAAAAATCAATTAAAATAATTTACTTATAAAAGGCAAATAATGAGTCAGTTGCTGAAAGCTGAAAGCACTCGGTTCCAGACCGAAGCCTCAATGAATCTTTTCTTAAAAGGTCAGAGGAAAGAGACCAGAAAAGCTGTAGAAGAAATATCTATCCTGCTGTAGAACATTCATCAGAGGCCTAAGACACATGTAAAATTTGAGCTTACTGAAATAAAATGGGCATGAAACACTATCTACATTGGTATTTCTTAAAATAGGCAACATTATTTTCTCATTTAATGCTTGCCAAGGCACAAATATTGTGTTTAAAGTTTATAGTACAAGACTCAAGTAGGAAGTACTGCAATCCTTAAAGCACTTCAACAGGCAACAATTCTCTCATCTTCTTATAGTATTTTCAGTGCAGTTAGACTTGGGACAAATGCTCAGTGAAAAACAGCTCTTCCACTGACTACTTGAAAAAAACTCTTCCACTGACTACTTGAAAACCAGCTCTTCCACTGACTACTTGAAAAACTGAATTATTTCACACTGCTTATTTTAAGATCAAGGAATATTAGCAAAGAATAGACCAGAAGAAGGATCAAAGACTATATATTTTCAAAAACAGCATTTGAATATAAAAAAAATTTTCCAGAAATAGATGAATTATCATATATTCATTCAAATTACTTCTTGAAAAATATGTTTATGTACCTTAAAGTAGATTGGAGCCATATCTCCTACTTCTTTTGGAAGAGGAATGCATTCATATACCATATGATACCTCTTCTTCACACTCATGTTTGTTTCTAGGAACACACAGTCCAAGTCTTTAGCTTCAAACATTTTCACCAATGCATTTCGGAACATCTGTTTAAAGGAAAAAAAATGTGTTATTTAAACTGACTTTGCAGAACTTTCAGATACAATGTATTATTTCACTAGCTTAATACATTTGTAATAAAGTAACAATAAAATGGAAAACAGTAGCAATCATACTAGGAAAATTATTTATTCTTTATTATTTACTAACTTAAGATTAACTATATTTCCTATGATAAAAACATCAGAAGTCTAGGAAACTATTTTGAAACACACAATATAATTACCACTACAAACTTAGTTTTAATAAATACCACATATTTTTACAGCTGAAATTGAAACTATGTGGAACCTCTTAAATGTAGTGCTCCATAAAACAACATGGCTTTAACAGTAGGTCCCAAGCTTGCAATTCCTAAGAAGGTAATGACCTGGTTTTACTGCCTAGAGTTACAATTACCCTTTTACTACTCCTTCCAATTATACAGTTCAACAAAAAAAAAAATTTAAAAATGAAAGTATTTTCACTAGGCATGCTTGATCTTTAAGTAAAACACTAATAATTGCCTCAAAAAATAAATCCCCCATCTTCACTGTTTGGAAGCAAACCAAATGTAATACTCAGTACATGTGGCCTCAAGCTACATTTACCAGCTCCCTGTCAGAGGGAGGAGGTACTGCACCTACTCAAAGTGTATTTCAGGTAACAACTCTGATAGCTCCAGTGTCAGGGTCCTGCACACACCCAAGAGGCCCTGCAGCGGCTGGGCCCTACCTGCTGGGGCTCTGGCTGCCTGTGTAGGTGGGAAGCTCTGATGCACTTCAGTTGTGAACTGGATCAGGTCCAGCAGAAAGAGATGGGGTATTAAAGAGTGGTGAGAAGTGTGGACCTGGCCCCCTGTCACACAGAATCTGCAATGAAGTCCAGGCTGTCTCTTTTGGTTCTTGCCTGAGCTGTGTCAGGAATGCCTGTGCCCAGCCAGGTTCTTGGCCCTGACTTCATCTCAGACCTAAGTCACCACTGTAAACCCATCTGGCCATCACAGGGCCATGGATGACCTTGACTACTAGCACAGGAACACCCCTGGCCTGGTACCATGGGAGTGTGCCTTGTCATGAGATGACCTCCCCCACCTTCCTTGCCTGTCACCTTGAACCCCTGACTTGCTTTCCAGCAAAGCAGCTGGCTCTGGCTGTTCCCTGGCTCTTGACAGTTGGCATTTGCATCCAAGATATGCAAAAGCATCATTCTACAGCTTACAATGTTCAGATGCTGAACAAATTATCAAAAACAATGGATGATTCCTAAGTCATTCAAACTCATTTTCAAGTGCACAAAAGATCTACCTTTCTGATAAGGTGAATGTTTCTGAAAGTTTCTCAAGATCTTGAAAAATGCTTTTTAAAAATGAAGATTTTTGTCTTACATGTGCTTCTATACCATTTCCAAGTGTAAGCCAAGAAATCACTGAAACTGTAGGAGCCTCACAGACCAAGGTACCATAGCCCTAAGATTCACATAATTCACAGGTAGTCCTTTTTGCACTGGTATTTTTTCCCAATTAACAGTGCTCAGAAGCACAAAGAGCACCATTAAAAGGCAAATCCCATCTAAAGGTCTAAGATTCCTCTATCTTAAAGTAAATGGAGAGTTGATGAATCAAACATACATAAACAAATACACATCGGCAACATCAGCAAGTACTGAAGTAAAATAGAAGGAATACAAATCACTACGGGGTTTTTAATGCAACAGGACTACAAATAGAGCTCTCCATCCTTCTGCCATCTTGCTCAGTATGAATCAAACTAGAAGTCTAAGAAACATGGCCAAATATATATCTAAACTAGGCATTTAAGCTCTTCAAAGCAGGCCCTTGTGCCCTGAATTTTTCCTCACTAAAGAGCTGCTCTATGCTGCGACAGGAGAATGCTGCCATCATTCCCTTAAAGCAACTGATGAATTACAGCCAGAAGACGCTGCCCAGTGTTCTGTGACTGATATGGGCCTCTACAGCACAGAGTGACAGGCTACTGTGTCTTCTCCTTGTCACTCCAGCCACCAGACCTCTATTTCTGAAACACACTGAAGCAAGCAATGTGGTGAGACACCAAAGGCTGAGAAAGACTATGACTTACAGCTGCTACCCTGCAGTATCAACTGAAATGCAAAATCCATCAAAAAGCCTAGAATACCAGCAGATGTTAGCTAACTTTCCCCAGTTGCATTTTCTTGTTTTTAAATACATTGGACTTTTCCTCCAAATTCTGAGCAGGCCAAAGCATCAAGAATAATTAGCACTGGAAAGGAGAAAACCATCCATAAGGGGAAATAAGAAGGCTTGGCTTATGCTTGGGTGCACACAACATTAATAGATGCAACACTTCAGTCAACACAGAATGTGTGAAGATTTGTATCTTTTCATATTCAAAATATTCCATGCATATTTGCTTTGGCAAGTGAGCACATCAGTGTCTAAACTGCACAATACATTAAATTCAAGAGCTTGAAGGCATACAGCATAAAAGAGCTCTTTTTGCTTTACTCCAATATATCCTTAAAAAAAAAAACCAGCAAAAATAGTTAAAACACATACTTCACACAATATTTTGTGAATACTTCAAGTGTGGAAATTTTTTTCCCTTCAACAATAATAAAAAATATGTCTTTTGCATCAGAAAGTTAGTTTAGTCATTAACTGTCTGCTTATACTCTTGCTGACGTTTTCCTGACTCCTGTAATACATATATGTTGGGCCAAAAAAAAAAAGGTATGTATCCATTACTTTCCAAAATATTTCGCTGCAAAAAAATATCTAAGAATATCTATATTCTGTCTGTGAATATATTCACAGGATCAAATTATCAACTAGATGCCTTTTCTAATAAGTAAAAGACTAGTGTTGAAGACAGGGACTGCATTTGCTTACCTTTTCATCATCCTATTTTCTTTCTCATACAATTTAAAATTCATAATTGGTTAGTTAAGAGCTTGAACGGAAAGATCGAGGATAAACATATTTATCACTTTTCCACATGCTCTTTTGTTCCTCCTGATCCTACTTGTTGCACTTATTTGGTTCTTATCCAACTTTCTTAGGCATTTCTGTCATATGCAAGAGAACACCTTTTCTTTCTGGTTAGAAGGGAGCATAATTTACTGTATGAAACAACATCAGACATGAAAATCAATGTGGGGGGCAAATTTGAAAAGTCAGAGAATCCATCTTCCAGACTTGAGGAAAAACCAACGTTATTTAAATTATTGCAAACTTATAAATTATGCTGGTTTTACATCTCAGCAACTGCAACAATGAAAGCTTTCTCTAGTCTGACATAGTCTCCAATATTTCAATATAAGAGGTGGCAAATTGTTTTCCCCTTGTAATAATCCTGATGGCAGGATGATTGACAAACACAGTCAATCTCTTAGGCAGAAGCTTGTTACATCCCTCCCTTGATTTTCCATCTCCAAAGAAAACAGAACTCAAAATCTTCAAAATGTCTTCATAAGAGACTTGGAAGCACAACCCATCATGCTTGGCACTTTATTTTAAAAATTCTTTCCAAAAAAGATAGAAAATTGGATTTGAACGGGGATCTCATTGATTTTAAGAGTAAGGTATTTCTCTTTTAATTAAAATCCACCCAAAAACAAATTAAAAAACTGAAGATATGTAAACAACATATTTGTATTTAATTTTAAGTGATTTGCCTGGTCTGATAATTCTTTTCTTTTCCTTGGCACTCCCAAGAAAATCCTATGAAGCCAGTTATTCTATTTTCCCTAAGGGATCAGCTGTACCTTCTTCATTTCCAATAGACATTCCTCAAACATGGTTTCAAAGACCTCCAAGGATGCATGTTTTACAGCATTCTAGGAAACATCTTCTAGTGCTTATAAATGGAAAATTTGCTTCAGTATTTACCCTGCCTCTCTTTTCCTGTAAATATCTGACCGCTAATTTTCATCGACAACGTGAGAAGGTTCTGCCCCTTAGTGGAATCAGAACAGAGCTGCCAGACTACAAATTATGGAAATACGTACTTATTACAAGGATGTTATTATCCACAACAAAATTATTTTACAAAAGGGTTAGAACAGGAGACAGTTTCTCAGCCCACCTGGATTTCTTCCCAGATGTCTTCATCCAAAAGAGTGGCTGCAGTATGGTGTTGTAGAGGGGCTATCAGGCAGTGACCTTCAGTAAGGGACTGGCTGCTTGGGAGAGACAAGTACACCTAGGAAAAGCAAACAAAAACTCAAGTGCCCAGTTTTCCAGCATTAAAAACCTTCCCATTGCTGAGGCTAAGAAATTCATCATTTGCTAAATTCAAGCCAACAGAAGCCATTAGCTATTAAATACAGCAATTTTAGTGCTTTTTAAAAGGGCCCATTATCCACCAGTAGATCAAGCGAACCAACAGTATCCAGAGAGCAGTTCCACCACCAAGGCAGTAATATCACCCTTATAAACCAACTGGTATCATAGCTGCTATGAAATCACACTGTTTAGTGCACTCCAATATTTTTAATATACATATATAGATTTATGCATTTTTAATAATATATATAGATATAATGCATACTCCATGTCATGGTTTAACCTGACAGACAACTAGATATCACACAGTTGTTCACTCACTCCCTGTTCCCAGTGGGACAGGGGGAGACAATCAAGAAAAAAAGTAGAACTTGTAGGTTTAGATAAAGGGAGTTTAAAAGGACAGGAAATTAAATAACGATGATGATAATAACAACAACATATGAACCAAGTGATGCGCAATGCAATTGTTCACCATCTACCAACTGTTGCGCAGCCACTTCCCAAGCACTGGCCCCTGGCCAACTTTCCCCCGAGTTTATCCACTGAACATGACGTCAAATGGTCTGGAATATCCCTAAGGTCTGTTAGGGTCAGCTGTCCTGGCCATGTCCCCTCTTGCCTCCTTGTGCCCCCCCCACCTTCTCACTGGCAGGGCAGTATGAGAAGCAGAAGAGTCCCTGAGCACTACTTAGCAACAACTGAAAACATCAGTGTCTTATTAACATTACTCTCATCCTAAATCCAAAACACAGCACTGTGTCAGCTGTATACATCTCAGCTGTATAACTCTATATCTGTACCAGCTGTGCAACTCTTTACCTATAAAGAGTTTCAGACCAAATGAAAACATCACTGATAAATGAAAACTGTAGTAAAAAGCTCCAAAAAAGGCTATATTGAAGTATATATTCAGATGTTATAAATCCATATATTTATGCAACTTTTAAAAGCATTAACAGAACCAGAAAGGTTTCCAAACCAAACTTCTGTCTATTTAAAGGGATTCTAAGCTTAAAAACTGAATTCTCCACCTAGTTTTCTTTGATATCAAGACAGTTTTTCACCAGTTCAAATTTCCTTCAGTGAAGTGTGATTTAATCTTCCACAAATCCACCGACAGTCTAATCTCTGCACTGAGATCTTTCATTATTACTCTTGTCTTCTACAAATGTGAAGTCCTGACACCAAAGATTAGCTTTAAAATTCATGACAGATTTATATCTTTTTCCTCCTCACTCTTGATGAAGTTGTGAAATCAACTGAAAGAGCAAGGAAAGTCAGATGCAGAACAATAAATCCTTCCACAGAAGCAATTTTGTTCCTAATTTTAAACACTCTAACATCATTTTTTTTTATTTCAATGCTTGTGTTAAATTGCTATTTTCTTACCTTGGTGCCAATTGCAATAATAAGATGTTTAGAAAGTTCACTGCTATCAAAGCAGTAGGGGCACTTTTCCATGCATGCAGCGAGTTGCTGGTGCTCACGGATTGCTTTTCTTCTTTGTACTTCCTCCTCTTCCCCACTGCGTGCTCTCTTGGCTGCTTTGGAAACAAACATGTCATCCAGAGTGTAGTACTCTCTGTCTGTTTTTTCCATGAGCTGAAAAGAGATGCAGAAAAATTGCACTTATTTATGAAGTAGCAAGGAAAAATACTTAGCTCTTTGAAAAAGAGCTTCCTTCCTTGAAAAAAGCATAAAGTACATAAGCAGTAGCATTTCTTCCTTTCATATGGCATCTGCTGCAGATGGAATCATCAGGTACCTCTCTTGAGAGCAGTCATACACAGATATTAAAATATAGATATGTGACAGCAGTGAGAAGAGTATATTACTATATTCCATTTCAAATTAAGGGCTAGGTATTTCAATATTATCTTGACATAACTTCAGCTATCTTTAAATAGATGCACAATTTCATATATCATTTTTATAATATATTTTATCCTCTCCCGTCTCCTCCTCCTCTCCTTTTATGCAACAACTTTAAATCATCTTTTGTGAAATAACTAGATCATGACTCTGCACTTCATATTCACATCCTGTGGAAATATTCCAACAGTTATTCTTGCCAGGGGAACAGGACTAAGCCATTTTGGGACGAAAACAGTCTTTGCTTTCAATACTAAGTCTTTCTGAGTGCACCTGTTGCACAGCACAACAAATATTAATATATTTTAGGATACTGACTAGGGTAGCCCTAGAAAAGAACTAATGTTAACTGAAGGCATTTGGAAGGCATGCTATCATAACTGAAGCACAGTCTCCAAATAAAATAAATACTTCCAAATATCCCAGCCATAGTTTCTGTAGATAATCTGATATTTAAAAAAAAAAGGACAGAGTACATAATTAACTTTCCCCCAAAAAGACAAAAGATCTTGCTTTTCCCAAATACTGCAGTCCTCTAACACAGACCAAAACCTTGTTTTAAATATGCTCAGTACTCTCCTTATCAAATAACTGAGGAGGAGCTTTCTTAATATTACTTTATTCAGCTATAATACACTTAACTGATTATGTGCATTTCCTACTGGAAGCCACTGCAGACTAAAATCAAGAGTTCAAGAGTTTAACTCCATTCTTCTTCTGTCTTGCTGTAATTATAAATTTAACAGAAAAAGGAGATTTCTGAGATTTAGAAAAAATATGAAGTGGTTTGGGTGTCTAAAATCAAGTCTCTGTTCGTCTGTCATAAAAGCATTAATAAGGCAAAGTTAGACCTGCAGCCAAAGCACTGCTTAGAGAACAGCAGCATTTTGTTATTACTAAACATTAGGTTTGAGATTTTTATTTAAATCAAAATTCTGCCATGAGAATGGAAACATGACAGTTGGCAGACTAGAAAAGAAAGGAAGAGTGGAAATCACAACATTTTGGCTATCAGGAGTATCACAGGGAGCAGAGAATACCATTACTACTCCGCTCTGCTTGCACTTAGAAGTAGTCATGGAAATTCCTGGTTTGTTACACACAACCTCCACAACCTTTTAAATAATAGTACTTTTCAAAATACTTCACAGAATCCTTTGTGATAGAATAAATATTCATCTTATTAAACAGCCTAGAAGATGCCTCTCTTCAAGATGGGTAAATTGCTGTATACAACATGATATCTGGGATCCAAAGCAAAATTCTTACATGCAAAGTAGCAAACTTTTAAAAAGTAGGTGCTGTCTAAAATCCAGATTTTGTTTCTTCTGGTACAGTAATGACCAAGAGATCATAGAACCATACAATGGTTTAGGCTGAAAGAGACTTTAAAGAGACACCTTCCTCTAAGCCAAGCTGCTCAGGGCCCCATCCAGCCTGGTCTTGGATGCTCCAGGGATGGGGCATCCACAACTTCTCTGGGCAACCTGTCCCTGTGCCTGATTTCCCTCAAAGTAAGGAATTTCTCCCAAATAACTAAACTAAGTCTACCCTCTTTCTGGCTGGGGCCATTAACTCCTGTTGTATCTGCCTGTGTGATTTCTAGTCCCCCTTTAGGTACTGGGAGGTGTTATAAGGTCTCCTTGGAGTCTTCTCTTCTCCAGGTTAAACAACCCCAACTTCTCTCAGCCTGTCTTCATAGGAGAAATGCTCCATCCCTCTTTTAAAATATTTCTACTTCTATTTGTACAACAAGGTACCCAGTGAGTTCTGCCAATTGTATTACTTGGCTATAACTAAATCTCTCAAAAAGAAGTTATAGGGCAATTGAAAGAACAAGAAGAAATCATTCTCTAAAATGCCAGAAGGCAAGCAAGTAATCATTTAAAAATCAATTTCTTTCATACATATATTCTTCCATACAAAAAACAGAGCTAGTATACATCCAAAGAAGGAAGTAAGCTGATGTATTAGGAGTTGCTGGAAAGCTGCTATTCTGAATCAGAGGTGCAGCATCACACCTGCCAAACATGAAAGCCAATGCATTTTGGATGTTGTGTATTTAGTTCTCTCACCATGACTGATATTGTTTGGTATCCCCCCTGCTGCTCAGGTGCTGCAGAGAGATCAGACAGATGCAGGAAGTCATTCTGATCTATTGGTTTAATTTTGGGATGTCCTATAATACATCATTAAATTATCTAAAGCTAACAAAGGAAATTCAGGTATCTATAAGGGCAATGCACCTGAAGTCTTTGTTTCTACTAGATACTGACCAAAGCCCAGAGCTGTGCTGAACTGATATGTTCATAAGACAGATCAGCTCTACAATCCCCAGTCTTCTTTTTCCTACTTCACTTTATTCTGGCCTTATCTCCCACATTCTTCTTTCATATACATCCTTTTTTTCCAGCTTTCCCTTCTCTTTCGGCAAGCACTGATTAACCAGAGGACACAAAGGCACCTTTAGGACTCCTAGCACCAGGCAAAATGACATGGCCTCCCACATCTCATAGCATAATTGTGCAACTACGTCATTGCTACTGTCCATCTGATTTTCCACAACCAGGATGCAGTTTCTGTTTAACTCACAGAGAAGAATCACAATTGCGCTTGCCCTGGCCAAGAGAGGCCTGTAATACACAAACATTTAAACAGCAGTCAGGGAAGGCATCCAAACTTCCCACAGGAGCCCTCTGGGCTTTCATTTGGACAGCTCAGATACAGTGCAAATGTGGCTAAAACGCAAGAAAAGGGGTGAGATCTCTAACCATTCAGCTCCGGAGTTTAGAAAAAAATCAGCATCTGACTATGCATAAATTAGAATGATTTGAGAGAGGGAAAAATTACAGTGTTGTATTTTCTGATTAAACCCTTATCATGATAATGACCACGAATAATATCAATAAATTACAAGAATTATTTCATTATATAACATTCTGTTTACTAAATAATTGAAGCCCTTTTTAATTTGCTACGTTAGTGAAGCCATCAGGCACCGTGGCATGGGGCTACTTCCTGAAGTAACTTTTGCAAATCTGCGCAAGGTATACTCCAGGGTCAGCCTCATTTTTCTGCCAACCTATGTTCAGGCCACTGGAACCATATCTCAGCTTGATTTTAAACCAATTCTTTTTTACTTATTCCACAGTAAAACCCCTGGAGTCTTATACACTGCTGGCTTCCTGCACACTCCACCTGGAGCATGCTGCACGTTGTGTCTCTTATTGGTCCCTCTGCTGCTACTACTTGCTTTTTGGGTGGCCCCTTCAAATAAAAGGCCCTGCTAGAGAATTTAGTATCATTGTGATACTGAAAGGAAACCTTAAGAGACAGAACTCCTAATGATCGAGATTATACTTGTATAATACCTCAAGAATACTTTTTTCCCCCACTTCAAATTTCCTTTGAAATTTGTGGATGAAATGGGAAATTCTATTAAACACAATTAGCAGAGGAACAAAAGATACCTGCGTGGTTCCAGTGTGGGTTATTTTCAGCTTTTTTGTACTGTTTCTTTTCTGCTTATTTTCTTGTTCCAATTTGTATGCAACTATTGAAATTCTGCTTTTCCTGTTTCCTTGCTAATGCAATCATAGCTGGAGTTACTTCCATATAAGCTAATAAAAGTGCATCTGCTTGAAAAATTTGTCCAAAAAAAAAGTCTATAGATTGTATAAAATGTATCAGTTTGGGTTTAAATTGTCATGGCAACACTGACGTCTTTAAATGACAGAGCTAATATTTGTGGAATGTTGTATCATAATGTATTTCAGGAAGCTGCAAAGAAGAATTATCTATTATTTTAGAATATAAACCTGAGTGACATAAGAATACATCTCATCACATTTAAATTTATTCAGCATTTAGCACCTATTCTGAACAATAAAATCACCTCAGAAAAGTTTTTCTGATCTCAAACAGTATTTGCTTAAGACAAATAAAGGCAGAATTTTATCATGTAAAACCTTATTACAATTCCAGTCTCCCTGTGAACACAGACATTTAAATTTGTAGGTTTAATTCATCATATAATTCAGTGAATAGGCATTTTCAAAACTTATCACCACACTGAATTAAATAATATTTTAAACACATAGTATTATTTAAAGATATCAGTGCACAGAGTTCTTTTAAGGCCTGTTTAACTGACAAGAAAAGACTACCCACCATGCTGGTGAGCAAGGTAGCTCAGGATTTTTTTGAGCAGCAGAAGTCAAGCAAAAAACAGATGACAGAGGACTGCTCAATGGCTAGGGACCAACCTTCTTTTTGTTTCTGCTATATGAAATGAAAACTGTAGATTTTGCTAGAAGCAGTTATTAGGACAGATAAAACTTTATATAAAGTCAATGGCATAAAATGTAAACGAAACAAAAATACCTTCAGCCATAGAATTCTACTTTTAAAATTCTGATTGACATTTCACTTTACAGTTATTCTTGGCCATAATTTTAATGTCTAGGAAAGACTGTCCTGCACAAGTCTTCAATCACAACATATCTTGTAATTTTAACATAATTCTGGCAGAATCCTAAATGCTTATGCAGTAATTTAATATGGGCTACATTTACACAGTTCTTACTCTTCCCAGTTTTTCTTCCCTAATGCAGCTGTCACTGCTCTTGATTTGTTTCCACATGCAGAAAAAGCTTTAATTTTGTGTCCACACAATATACACAGAAGGATGTTTAGTGAATTGAAATGAAATGTAGCAGAACAAGGTGTTGGAAATTATTTCTCTTGGGTTATTGCAATAATTTTTACAACAAACCATGCACATGATCTTTAAGTAAATGTAAAAAGCAACAGGGCACCAGAGCTTTGCTGGCTTTATCATGTCTATTAAATATTGTGCTAAAATTGCTTCATCACCATGGGAAGAAGAAGAAAAAGGTTCATTACATAATAGTAGCAGCAGCAGCAACATTTTGCATTTTTCACTTTAGCTGTTAAGGTTTTTTCAAGACTATTATTTTGGTTTATGATGATGGAAATGCAAAAATGCGAACAGGTAGACTTGCACAGCAAGCAAAAATGATTAGGCTGAAAGTAATTTTCCATTGTACAGACTTTTAGAGAAGCAAGGAAAGGCAACATGCAAATTTCCTTTTTGCAAACCTATAATACCAGAATACCACTCGGCTAAATCCACAAAGAAAGGTCAGCAATACTAATAAAGCATTTAATTTTTCACTGCTGAATTCCTCTTAGGAATTACTGCACATATTTTAAAATAAAATTAGTTTCTGGCCAAAATTAAAATATCCTGATGAACAATTCAAATTAATTGTTCTCTCTTTCTTGAAGTAAAATATAAAAAGGAAAAAAAATGCCTTAGTAGAATTAATACATACAAATAAAAGGTAATTTCTCTTGAGGTTATGTTCCAGGAATCAGTCTCTAAACACCCACAAGCATCTCTTGACATGAGTGAAAGGATTACATAAGTCTTAACAGCATGAATTTGGGAAAATTGAACCACTTACAACAGTCAAAGGCTACAGAAACTACAAACAGGGTACTTAAAGCTATCAGTAGTGAAAATCTAAGACTGCGCACATATTTTGTACTCTAGAAATGTCAGAAAAAAACAGTTTTCAAATGTTTTATTGACTTCTTTATATCCTCAAATCATGCTTCTACAACAGTGAGAACCAAAACCACTTTCAGAGGTGAAGAAAATAAAAAATAGAAATAGTGATTTAAATGGGTGTTTTTTTCATTGAGACATAACAGCAAAACATGAACAAGTCAAACTCTAGGCCTGCTTTTTCTCCATAAATCAAAAAGATTACTGTTCGGTTTTAAAAAGGTTTTTTTATTTCACCACTGTAAATTAAAGATTTGGGCCTTTTTCATGTTATTCATAAATGTGACATAATAGCATGCAAGGGACGGTTGTGGGAAAGGCAGCATTTCAAACTGCTGAGATAAGTGACACCCACATCAGCCACCTTCAAACAGAGGCTGAAGGGGAACAGGAGGCAACAGCCTCACGCACAGCAGGGTTGTCTTAGAACCATGACTACAAAAATAAGAATGGACAAGAGAGCAATAAGTCACAATCTAAATTTAAAACAAAGACTCAACAGGTAAAAAAATAGCAAAGAGACAGCAAAATCCCTCCATCTCACCTCACTGAGCTCTTGAGAAAAGGAGAGGTGGGAAAAAGATTTAGTAAGTACAAGTATGGCTTGAACACTGCAGATGTTTAGTCTGTCAATCTGAGTGGGAGTCTGGCACAAGATAACATACAGACTTTCACCTGCCAATGGGATTAGACAGAGGTTTCATGAAGAGAGACTTTGGGTCTACATACTGATTTTTCTTCCAAGTCCTATTCAAGAAAATAAATCCTTTCATGAATTATACCCTTCTATTTCAACATCCCCATCTCTCTCTACAAAACTGCAATTATGTTATTATCTTCAATAACAACTAGCCTGTATTTCATCTGAAATACTGTAAAAGCACTAAATATCAGGAAAGTAACAGTGATCTAGAGCAGAGCATTCAGCTGCATAAAAGCCAGAAAACATGCTGGTCTGTCATTCTCATTCTGTTCCCACTTGTGAGAGCAGCACCTATTTCCTCCATCCTCAACAGCCATGGGGCTGGAAGTTTCTTTTGGGCATAGTCTGGGAAAAGGATAGAAGCCTGGGAAAATCTCTGAAGGAAATAATAGTGGCCTAGGCAATTCACAGGGATTAGATGAATGAAATTATTGAACAGAATTTAAGGGACACAATCTCCCTTCTCCAATCTGAGGCAGGATATCATTTGTAGACGTGCAGCAGTTTCCTCCCACCTCTCCTCTGCAGTACGACAGATTAATTTTTGTGGATAACTTTTTCATTTCTCAAATGAAGGCAGAAAGAGAAAGTAATTTGTATGTGTCAAATTTGTGTACTACGTTATCAAAATAAAACTGGCAAAAGAGGTTTGTTTGCTAGACTTCCTGCTGGAATAAAACACCTTGCTGAAACCACTGAGGAGAGATGCAAGAATTTTGAAGACTGAGTCCCAGATCATAATGCGGATACTCCATGTAGTATAGGCTTATAAAGTACATAAATAATCAGCTAGAATATCTGAGATCACACCCAAATTTTTCAGCCTGCTGCCAACGCTTCAGTGATCTTGTCCTGTGAATAAGAATGCATTCTACAGACATGGAAAGACATGGAAACCTCAGGGAGGCCTAGGAGCCAGTTTCTTAACCTAAGATCAAGAAACAAACATCATCCGGGGAAGACCATCACATTTTGTGGTGACAGGATCTGGGAATCACCTGCACAGAAACTACCAAAAGCATTTTAGATCTTAACGGAGAAGAACAATTGGCATTTGAGATGCTTCTTTCTAAGAAAGCTGAACAAAAATACCTTCAAAACCTAAATGTGACATTGCATAGGACTGAAAGACTACAGTACCATGAATTAAAATATGGACATTGTAATGGCTTTGACAAGATATCTACTTTGAGCATATGCTCCAATACACTTAGCCAGTAAATAAATAGTATGGCTGAATCTTAAAAGGTCAGTCAAGAAACTTGTTCTAATAAAACAATGTGATGTAGTACATCTTTGCCAAGTAACAAAAAAGAATCACATTACTTAGCATCTGATCCAAAGCTCACTGAAGTTAGTAGGAATTCAGAGCCTTCCAAAACTACAATAAAGTATTTGCATAGGCTAGAAAACACAATACATTCTTGCAACATTATTAATAAATTCTATCCTTCAACAAACCAAACAAAAACAAAACAAGAAAAAAAACCCAAAAATGAAACCAAAAAAAAAGGGAAACAGCTGTTAGAATGAAACAGTTGCTTTCTCACCTAGTGTGACCATTTCATGTTGCAAAATCAGTCTCCAGCAATGGAGAAGACATATGGGGGAAAGCTGGTAGAATTGACTCTTCTGCTACACATTAGCAGTTCTCAGCATTTACTGTGGAAATGCTGACCCAAAACCTATTTAGATCTCCCTATTTAATATTTAACAATGAAACTGTATTTCACTAAGTTGCTATATTTTTTTTTTTCTCCAACTCACAATCAAGGCCTCCACTGCATTTCATCCTCTACAACACAAGTTCTACAATTACCTTCTTCAATTACCTTCGTCACTGAAAAAAAATCTCAAACCACTCCTTCATGTTATCTGTTCTGTGGCCACATCCCATATGAGAAACAAAAATAGTTGTATTCTATTAAAATTTTATGCTAATTGTTCTAATCTTACCCATCCACCCATTTCCCCCAAGCTGAAGAAATTTTATTTACTTAGGTTTTCTTCAAATGGCCACTGCTCTGTGCTCCTGATTACAGGGTATGCTTTAACAGCTTGGGTAGCATTAAAGATATGGGTGCATGATGGGCTCACTACATGCTTTAAAATGTTAAATTCTCCCTTTTCATAACCTTCAAAATTCTGATTCTCCTTTTAGTCACACCAGCGCTGAGATGATGTTTGCAGATTCACAACAACTCTCAAAACAGGCATCAACAGCCTCTTGTATATGTACAGTCATGGCTTCACAAAGCTTCAAGATTATCAACATTTTGCCTTCACCAACCCTGTGTTTCATCTGAATTTATTGCCTCAATACCTGTGATGGGATCTCTTCCTTCTTATTTGAGTGTACTATAGAATAATCTCCTGTGTCTGAACTAGACATTTTAATTCCTTTTATACCCATAATGCCTTTCAGAGACCAGTTAAAATAGGACAGTTGACTCACATCACTAAAATATGTATTTCTCTCCAGCAACTCTCTAAAGTGGGTTTTAAGTATCAGCTCAGATGTTTCAAAATGTTAAAAAAATCCTTGCTTTGTACTTGGACATTCTACAATTTACAAAGGCCCCTATTTTTGACAGTCCTGCATAATTCTGTAACCATAAACAATTCTCATCTTCCTTCAGGCCTTCCCTTTACTCAGGCCTCATGTCCTCCCTGATATTTCTAATAATAACATGCTCAGTTAAAAAGTCATACACACAGCACCTTACCTTTGATGCCATACGCATGAACAGTGAGTTTTGATCCTCTGCTGTTCTCATCTTCTCATTTTTGACCAAATCCTTCAGGTTCATACTATCGTCATCCTGAAAATACCTTACTCTCTCTTTATTTACATGAGTAGGTATCTGGAAGCAAACATATTAAAAATAAATATTAACCTAATCAGAAAAGATCAACAAGTTTAAAGACTCATGAATCATGGTATGCAGATCCAAAACAATGGGGCTAACAGCTCCATTTTATCTAAGGAGAAAAACATCTTTCCCTTTCCTCAATTGCATCAGTATGTCTAAATAAAAATATAGCCTCTCCCCGAAGTCACTATATCCTTAACATCCTTAAGGTATCAGAGCTACAACATTACCACTCAAGAAAGACAGACAGTACTTCACTGAAACAGTTCATTAGCTCATAAAAATGAAATATTGTAAAAAGTAATTTTCATTATTGACAATTCTAAAGTTTTTGTTAAGTCACAGACATCACTGAAACACAGTAATCACAGACAGAACTGAAAACTTGTGTGAATATGGTACCTCTGGGAAATGCTGCCATCTTAGAGTGCACAAGGGAACAGAACTGTCCCTTAGGATAGAAATAAACTAAATTCTGAAGGAGAACAGGGAGTGGTCATTAACATAAAGCAGGATATCATTTTGCAAAACGGAAACAACAGGACGATGACAACAAATTCCTCACCCTCTTGTGTCTTTCACTTCTCCATAGCAGTGTTGCAAACTGATCTGTCCTCCTAATCAAGAATGCTTGCTAGAATTACGAGGTAGTGTCACCTCCTCTTATCTCAAAAAGATCAAAGTGCTACTATATTTACTGTTGGACGCAATTATCCTAAGAATAAAACACTGCTCCAGCTTCTAAGTTTCTTACTGTTCCCTAAAGCACTTAGTTACAAAGATTAGGTCATAACTGTTATAGTCATCAGTAGCCATATTTTTTGTTAGAACTAAAGTGAAATTATCCCCTGAGACCTGAGTATCTCAGCAAAATCTTTCTCAATTTGGAAATATTCAGCTCTGTTAATCTTTGTTATTTACATAACTTTATGTAATATACACTAAAGAGACAGTGATAAGTTTTTCTTGAACATGCATTTAAATAAGCCCTAAAGTGATCCCTTGGGAAATGCAATCTGAAAATAAACTGAATATATGCTTAATAAATATGTACTCTAATACTTAATTACAATCATCTTCCAAAAGGAACTTTTTAGCTACTACTGACATTCTGATAAGACACTCACTAATTACGGCATCACAAAAGTGAAACTACAAAATCAGTTAAGAGGTGCAGTTCAGTACTCAGATTTCTAAAACCTACCATCTGCTGCTTTCTTCGTCCTCCTTTTGGCTCCAGTGGCTCTGTTGGTCCCATCACAGGCCATGCCCTTCCACTTCCATCTGTTCTCACAAGGACCACTTGTTCATCTTCTTGACGGCTTGAAGCCTGTGTCAGTTTTTAAGACATATTTTAAAACAGATGGTACAGACAAGCCAAAAGAAATACCTAATTCACAGTAAAGAAATGTTTTAAATCCTAAAGATTAAGTAACAGATTCTTTACATTTTGTGTATTCGGTGCAATTCAAAGTAGATAGTTTCACCTTAGTGAGGCATTCTTTTCACATTCAAAAAGAAAAAAAATATACATTCAATAAATTAAATGCAGAGCTTTTCCTTCCAAAAGAACCAAGTTTGTATTCTTGCTTTTTTCACATAAAGCTTTACCTCCAGAAGACACGCAATGCTTTTGAAAGAGTTAAAGAGATAATACTGAATTAATAAACACCACCATCCTTACAATGCTGTATCACTGAAAACCATCTAAAAAGCTACAGCCCATTACCACTTCTTTTATGGATTGGGAGTGTAGAGAATAAACACCCTCACCCCTGTTCCCCAAAAAGTTATAGAACCTGTCTTCATGGAAAGTTCCTTATAAGGCCCCTACTTGATAGGGGGCCCTATACAGATAAAGGGGATAGATATATATACACACACATAGAGGGAAAAAAAAGGGCAGAAATCCTTCACCAAAAAGTAAGTATTTCACTTTCTAAAATATTACTAATAATTTAAAGAATAATTTAAAAGCCTGTGAACTTCCTGATTATACTCCAAAGATGTTTCAGTAAATCAGTTGATTAAATTAGAGCATATAATGGGGCTACTACTTAATCAGATGATATTAGGACAGCCTTTGTCAAATCTTATAAACAACTTCATTAATCTCTATTTCAAGCTATTTTCTACTAAACTGCTATCCACCTGCCATCCTTGCCTAAGGAAAGCTTGTCCCAGAAACCCAAATAAAGTCTGAAAATCTGTAGATACTGAAGCATACTTCAACAGCTTAATTACATTTTTCCAAGGAAAGTCATATGAAGGTAGAAGTTATGGACCAAAAAGCTGCCTGGGTAAGCCAGACCTCTCTCTTCTGTAACACCAAAGGCAAATCTCATCTTGCAAAGCAAACCAAGATGTCCAGCACAACTCTGGCTCCAATAACAATACTGATATTTTCAGAGAATACAACATGACCTATTTCCAGCATCAGCCAGATACATATTATTTGTGTGTAATCTGTACTTCAAGTGTTCCTTTTTCACAAGGTAAGGGCTTTTGTCCCTGTTGGGAGGGGGAGAAAAGGTGGCTCATTCCAATAGGAGAAAAAGGCTCTGTGCATTCACCCCACACATGTCATGTGATAAAAAGGTCACGGCTGACTGAGACACAAACAGCCAGACTGGGGGGGACCAGGTTTTACCATGCCATAAAACCTTATTCGCAGCAGATACAGAAAGCAAAGATGAAGTTAACATCAATAAGAATGTATCACAGCAAACTTCTCCAATGCTACAATTCCTTTAAAACTTGCATGAATTTACAAGTTTGGAGGTTGAAGACATAACCACAGATACTGCAGTGAAATCTCAAAAATCCAGAGCATTGCTAATTAGTCTGAAATTGCACAGACCTTTTTTAGGGAAAACTCACCATACCCACATGGCCAAGTAGGGATACAGAGCTCTCCCAAGAGTGTTAATCAAATTCACATAGCAGACCTTTCACAGTTTTCAGAGAATAATCTACCACATAGCCACTTCTGAAGAGTCCTGTTTATGTGAAATCCTCTGCCAGGAGCATCTTTCCAGTCATTCAGCTTCTTTTACCTGCTGCCCATATAGTGTCTCCAAAAGGATGCTAACTTCAGGTATCTCCTTCCCCACACCTTTGTGTTACTGAGACAAGAAAAGGATGAACTTTTCCATTTCCAGTCTCTAAACCTCACTGTATACATGACTTTTAAAAAATACAAATCACTACAACCAACAGTCATTACAACAGCACTTGCTTCAACAACTGCAAAGAACAGTAAATACAAGATCCTTATATCAACTTACAAACATTTAATTCCTTTTAAAGACAGCCATCCCCAAATTTGTCTACACTAAATTTCTTAATACAGACATTTCAAAAAGAATGTCATTGATGTGCAGGCTGTTATTTTCCCAAAAGTTAATGGAATTCACAAGGTGTTCTTTGTGTCAGACTTCCTTTGCCTTTGAAGAAGGGCTCTAAAATGTGAGATCCAAGCAATATTTGCACTTTCTTTTGTCTTCCCATTTCCGCATGCTTGCACACTAATGTGCAAGCAGCAGAAGAGTATCTTCTAGATCTGAGCCGTGGTATAAGTTAGGACAGGGACAGGGAATGGAGAGGGGAGCAATAGATATAATACATACTGAATTCTTTGGGTCAGAACCCTACAGCTGGCAAGGTTTTGTCTGCTTTATGAGGCTTTGAGGTTTTTTCTCCCTAATTTCCAAGAGTCCTGAGTCCTGACATAAAGCATGTAATACTGATTATAATGTATTTAGATTCAATATTCCAGAGGGGAAAAAAAGGCAAAAAATTATAGTAATTTTAGCTTTAGACTAGAAAGTACAAAAAAATCGAAGTGGTCCTTCAAAGGGAGATTAAAGGAAGCAGATAAAAGGATAAAATAACTATGGATAGTATGAAGACTAATGTGAAGTCATGTTAGAGAATAACAGAAAATGCATACTAGGAACTAAAATGAATTCAATGAATGCAAGCCAAACATGGTTATTCTGAAGATTAAAGATGTTATTAGAGGTAAAACATCCTTCAAAACTCAAAACCCTATCTAAATAGAACTGACTTAAAAATACAACATAAGAGAAAGTTAATTGTATTCACATAAAAAAACAGGATTTTTAGTAGAATCTTACTAACAACAATTAGTAAAGCTATTTCTAAACACATCAGAAACAAAAAGCTTTCTGGTAGAAAAAGATGCTCAAGTGGTTACAGCATTATCAGAAGGTGACATTTGAATAATATATTAATTAATTGTATTTTATTCAACAGCAGTTTTTGAAATAAAAAAGAAAAAAACCCTAGAATTTTAGATATCATCTTGAAACTGAAGTATCAGTAAAAGGAGTTTTTTAAGTAAGCTGCCATGAAGTAATGATTTTCACTAGAGCTTCCAAAAAAGAATTCTAACATATAATATCCACATCCTTCAGCACATACTATACCCCTTAAACAGGTCTCAGTACAAAAATAATGGAAAGCGACCAATACAATAAAAAGCTTTAAAATGTGCCAAAGGCTGATCCTGGGAATTCTGGGACAATGTATCTACCATTTGCAGTGGACGAGTTCACATAAGCAAAATAAAAATTAGACTTCCTCTACACTTGAACAATTATACCATATGAGAAAGAGCCTTTGCAGGAAAAACCCACCACTCACAGCAGTAATAGACTTCTGCAAAGGAGTGTGGATATCAATCTAACTGCAAGAGTTACTTAATGTTCGCTTTTTATCTATTGATATTTTCTTTACACCTGTATTCCCATGACCATGGTATATGGTAACACAATGTGGTCACTGCGATATAATAAATACTCATCAGATAAATAATATTCTATTAAGTACAAAAATAAGTTTAAAAACATATATTAAATTACTTTTATTATACCTATTGTTAAATGTCAGAAGTGAAACTGGAGAAGAGGCTCTGTCACTATCCCTAAATCTTGTGATGACTGCTAAACAAACAATACAATTTACAGTCTGAAATGAATAAAAATAGGGTCTATTTCCACAATGAGAGAGGAATTGTTTGTTGCCATTAATTAAGGAACACGACTTTTTACTTCAGGCCAATTAAATATGCAAAGTACACAGTTGTTCTCACCAAATGCACAAACTGCTATACAGCAATTAACATTCAACTGAACAAAACAAGCAGACAAGTCTGGTTCTGAGTGATAAAAGCTTTAAATTATATACATAGATAAAAAAGATACAGATCTGAATAAGAATTTTGAACTCTCCAGAGATTATCCCTGTTCCATAATCCAGCAGAGGAAGTGGAAATCCTCTGCCACATCAGGTGGACAGCTTGATTTGAGGAACAGACACTGGAGCAGGTGAACAAATGAAGTAGTCAGGCCAATCATCTGAGATAAGATTCACTCAGTTTTCAATGCTAATTGCTATAGGGAAAAAATATATTTTAATAGTCAGCATATTGTAGGGTAGGGAACAACTAAAGTTAAAAAAAATATTTTTAATTACTGAGCCAACAAAAAGCTGGATGCTGCATGATTTGAAAGCTTTCTGCACATGTTTACGGAGAGCTACATTCAAGTGGTACAACCACAGTGTATTAAAGGAATAACAAAGGAACAGTCTTCAGCAAGGAACTAGCCTCTACAACCAAACGCTAGCTTTGTTAAATCAGATCCTGCATTAAGCATGCCACCTGTTTCCTTTTCCCTACTCTCTCTGGTAAATGGAAATGCTTTGAATACTGTCTTATTCCTCTACTGGAAAAGTCTGTCCTTACGTTATAGTATCAGTAAGTGTCTAAAAGATATCTAGCACTTTTCAGAGTGCTGGACTCAGCTATTTCTCCCACTCACTGCCTCCTCTTCGCTTCCACTGCTCCTTCTCCTCCCATTCCAGTTACCCTTCTCATAGGCTGTCAGCTTGCATTCACAAATAATCACCAGTTACCAGAAGGATGGGTAAATGCTGTGTAGAAAGAGTGTCTGCCTCCTTCAGTGTTGGCTATTCCTAAGGGCACCATGTCTCATATTCAGGAGTCTTTTTATTCCCAACCTGGAGTCCTCAAGTAATAGGTTTCAAAGCATCTAAACTCCCCTTCAGGCTCTAATATTTGGTGTGAATAGTGGTACTGTAGCCTTCAATGTAATGCTTAAAAAAATCAGTAGGTTAACCATTCTCTATGGCAAGACTGAGGTTTGCATCTCACAGGAAGATGAAATTAAAATGCTCAGAGGCCTATAACAGCAGTCCACTGTACACGTTGTATCTTTGATTTGGGTTTCTTAAAGCAGAAAGAAGAAAATACTAAGAGAATTAGCAGCATGAGGAAGGAAAGCAAAAGCAAACTTTTAAAAAGTAGGTTAAAAATTTAGTATTTCAAGAAAGACTTCATAAATATATTAATGAGTCACTATTACACATTCAAAAGGTGCTAACACAGTAATGGGATTTTTAAACGGTTTTACAAGATCAGAAAGTTGCACTGCCATAATTAGGCCCTTGTGTTTAACAGTGGAGAGAAGCATTAGAAAATCTAATGCAGGCTGCAATACAGAGATGAACTATTCTACAGAAGAGCATCTGTACCAGGTAGTGCTTGGTTTGTGTGTAAAGCACTGGACTAAACAAAAATCCCAAAAATTCCAAACCACGGAAAAGGTTTAGGTCTCTATCCTTTTTTTCTGCTAGTAAGTGAGTGACACTGGTTATTAACACAAGAAGTAAAAAATTTCATTTGTTCTTATTGATATAAAGTCAGTTGACTCTTAAAATTCAGCAATTCTTTGTTCTTATATTACAAAAAGGTTATTTTGGCTAAACTGTTTATTACTCAGAGTAAGCAGTTTATTAATCTTCATTAATCTCCTTTTTACAATGAATGTCTCTAACATTAGTCCTGCATGCAGAAATCCTTCTATTTCTGCTCAGTACTTATTTTCTTAGAGCATCTTTAAGATAGGGTGATCAGAATATCATCTCTTGAGTAGAATGGCCACACGCACAAATCTAGAGTCAAATTCATTAAGTCATACTGCCAGCCTGTGGAAGCAATATTGGAACTAGTAACACATAACTTACAGCAGCTTGTAATGCCTCTGTCCATTGATGCATCTAAAAATGGGAAAAACTATAGCAATTAAGTCTAACTTTAAAATAATATCCTGGATATCAGGAAGCCACATAGCCTTGAAAATACAACCTTAAAAAAAAGCTCTAAATATTCAGTTTGATACTCTAAATTGTTAGCTACACTTAGAAATGGTTAGTCACTTAGCCACATCAATGAGCTACCGTAGGTATGAGATGTAAGAAAATTCGTAAAAACTGTAATGACTAGATGGCTTGTTTTTACAGCAAGAACATCTGACACAAAACGTATATACTCAGACCATAAAAAAAAAGAGAAGGATTGCAGCATATTGGTTCTTAAATCCACAGATTTCTATTTCATCTTATCCACTGATTTAACACAGTGAAAGGGTAAATACAGCAGTAGAAATTTAACATGGTGTTAACACAGCCAGAAAAAATGGTACCATCAGTTACAAGTGTCGCATGGCACTTGGATATGGTTTTTGTCTCTGGTGTTAAAGCATACTTGGAAGTTTTTGTATTCTCAGTTTGAATTCTAAGAAGTTTTAGCCATTCTGCCCTTTTATACTTTTTAGGTGCACTGAAATGGTAAGATATTTTACATTATTTACTTACTGATACAATTTTTCCAAAATGTTTTACTTGCAAAAGCCACATTCCTATGAATTACACTCAGGAAGATAAACCACTTTGACTTAGTATGTCTTTGTCTTAAATAATTGTGTAATCCGCTCTTATTGACATCGACAAGAATGTTCAGGAAATAAACTAATCAATACCAGCATGCACCTATTATTTTTTAGAAGTATGCACTAATGATATGAAAGCTGTTTTGCAGCTCATACCCCTTTCATTATTCTGTGCTACATTTAGAGCTAGTCAAGTCTGTAGGGAAGACACAAACTTTTGCTGGAGAAAGAATGGCACAGCCATCTTGCAGACAAGATGCAAGTGTGATGGAACAGCAGGAATCGGGAATTATGATGAGCTGAAAACAGCTGAGAGTAAACAGGCCATGAGCCATCTGTTGCTTTATCTCTCCACCATCTGAAGTTCCAAATAAAATTTCAGATTTTTACTGTGCATTTAGTGAGGATCATTAATCCCCAGCCTTCTAGTTTTTACGCAAGTGTCTCAGCTATACTTCTATGCCAAGCAATTTAAAACTATTTTTAAAGGATTCTTTATATATAGTAAGTCTATCCTACAGCTGTATTTAGGTTCTGCATTGGTTAAGTCAGAATGAAAGTTATGAAAACATATTATAGGTAAATTTTGACAACCAAATAGTTTCAATGCAGAAAAATAACTGTGTTTATAGATTCAATTCCCAAACCTAAAATTTAACAACCTGGTACACCTGCAATTTTGAACATTAATTTTCAGGGTGATTTGGCTTTTGCTTTCTTTGTGTTTGTTTAGCATTGGCTTGGTTTCTTTTTAAATAAAAACCCCCACACATCAGAAGCATTCTTTTCTTTCCTTCTTTCACTTCCTACTCTGAAGTAGTAATCACTATCTCAATGTTACACGTATACACAAATATACACAAACACACATGTCCACACACTCCACCTGACTTTGAGATAACTGTCTCTTTCTCCAAGGAATCACTGCCATTTTTAAGTTATTTGTGCACAGGTCAATCTTGAAAACATATGAAAAATAAACATACATTCCTGTTTTCCCCGTTATAGTTACTGAAACCAAGAGAACATTATTTCAGGTTTGTTCCACATCTGATTCCTCTCAGCTACTCACTCCTAATGCCACATGGTTTACTTGTCTCAGGACAGTAACTGTGAAGCAAATAATTTCTCTGGGTAAAGATCCAGCCTGTTCCATCCTGTCTCTCCCAAGGCAGAACTATACACAATGGGATGCAATGGATGCAATTTTATAGAATTGAAGAATATTAAGGGTTTGAAAGGGACATTAAAGATCATCTAGTCCCAACCCTCTGCCACAGGCAGGACCTCCCGCTAGACCTTGTTGCTCAAGGCCTTGTCCAACCTGGCCTTGGAACACTGCCAGGACTGGGACATGCACAACCTTGTTGGGCAGCCTGTTCCAGTGTCTCACCACCCTCCCAGTAAAAAAATTCTTTCTAATATCTAACTCAAATTTTACCTCTTTCAATTTGCACCAATTATTCCTTGTCCCATCACTACAGCTCCTAATGAAGAGTCCCTCTCCAGCTTCTCTCTAGGCCCCCTTCAGACAAGTAGGATTTGAGATTTAAGCCAAGCTGTTTTTATTCAGTTTCTCTTCTAAAAACCAGTGTTAGTTCTTCAAAAAGAATTTTAAAAATATTATTTATATTGAGCTAGTTTCCCTAGAATTCTCCCTCAGTCTGGAGTCTAATGAATCTCAGGAATCCAAATTAACCAATACAAATGAAGTGTATTGAAGTTCTGATGTTTAATTTGGATTCAGATAGGAGGTGTTGGAAACATAATCAACCTTATTATTTATACTCAAGAAGAACAATTAAATAAAAATAGCAGAAGCGCTTGAAGTACATGGAGTTCTTAATATTATGAAGGTTTTCAGTAAAAGATGAGTCCCACTTATGCCATAAAACTCACCAAATAAACTTTTCCTTGCACTATAAATCTTCTCCACCTGAGATGCACAAGCAATGGCCTGGAGTCTGTTACTCTCACAGATGCAACAGGTAGCCTAGAAAAGGTTTCCTCCTTTAAAGCAGCACCATGTCAGCCATTGTAAAGTGAAATGCTGTGCCTGCCAAAATTCAAGTCTTACTCTATGGATATCTTCTATGCCCAAGAGGCTTCACAGAAGCACTGAATACTCTTCAGTAGAAAAACACTCATACTAGACCAAAGGCTGAAGGACTTCCACAGAAAATTCAGTTATTCAAATGAAGATTTTCTGTGATTAAATAATTCATATTTTCCCTACATATTCTCAAATGCATAACAGAAAAGCCTATAGCTGTTTCTATTTTTCAGAGCTCTCTTCTTTTAAATAATCAGTGACACTATACCCTACCATGTTATTCTGCCTAAAGTACCACCTTCCAGCTTTCATTCAATTTTGTATTGATTTTGTCTTTCAAATGCAATTCATCATTATTGAAAACTGTCTCTAGCATTTGCTCAGCAGAAACTACTTTATGTTTCATGCATACTAATTATGTTCTATGGAATACAGAAAAAAGCTTAGGGTTGAGAAGCTTTTCTTCTAAACCATACTTCATTTGGGATTGAAAACAATTTTAAAAGATGCATACTCTTATACTATATTCATCCACCACCATGTTGTTGGACCAGATGTTCATGATAAGTACCTTCCAAAGGATATATTCTATATTCTGCCTCTTCCTCATTGAAATTTGTACATTCCAATTTTTGTAGCAGCAAAACCCACTGCAAATGATGTGCCCCATAGGAGTGCTAATGTTCCACATACAGTTTGTTAAATAAAAATACTGAATGAAACTACAAATTACATCAGTTGTGACTGGTACTGACAATGGCAGAGGGGACATCCTCATAATCAATATAACGAAATCTAGGGCTGTGTAGTTTCTGTATTTCGGAACAGAAATACAAACCGTTATTTAAGTGGTAAACTATGAACACATGGAAGTTGTTTTGAAAATGCTGAAGTCTCCACAATTTTCTGCTGTCTCCTTACATTCAATAGTATCATTTTCATCACCTATCCCAACTCAGAAACCCTATGATACAGCAGCCTTCTCTTTACACAGGTTCACTAGGAACTCAAAGTGCAGCTTTGCCTTCTCAAAATGCCCATGACAAATTAGACAATAAGCATCTGTAAATAAGCATCATTTCATTCTATCCCAAATGAAATCAAAAGTTTTTTCATTTCCATAGACCCTGAACATTGCCTCCTACTCAAAGATAAAACAAGCACAATCTGAATGTGGCTCAAGCATTTAACCACAATACCCATTAAGACCCCAAATTCCATTAACAGATAATTTAACTGTACTCATACTAAAATTCATAGGGCTACATACTTAAGGCAGCCTGCAGTGAACAACAGAGGGGTTCTACCCGAGCTGAGACTTAGTGAAATATAACAGCTGAGAAACACAATGTTTTTAAACTCCAAACATCAGCTTTTGAAAACTGTACTTCACAACCACATTTTTGAGACTGCTTGAGGTAGAATTCTTGTCTAAGTCAAAAAAATTACAAAACTAGTCACTAAGTCCCACTGTAAAAGCTGTATTTGCCTCTACTCCCACTTACAAACAAAATAAAATGATGTAAAATGAGAATAGGATCTAAGCTAGCACTTTTTACTCTCTTCAGTCTGTAGTTTCTTGATCACTTTAAGGCAGAATAAACCAACACCACTATCAAAAGAATTGATCCTGTCCTCTGTACAAACCCCAGCCATTCATACAGCCCCTTATACTAGTGTAAGTCTTCACTCAGTCACACAGGGAACAGAATTGGGAAATTGATCCATGTCCAATTAATTAAGGAGAAAAACCTCCTAGGGAGATGCATTCAAAATTGCCTTCACTGCTTCCTGATTTATCTCCTCAGCTCTCCCAAGAGAAACTGAAATAAGGCAAAGCCACACTTCAGGACCACTCAGCACGACACTGGCCATGCTGCTCTGCAGAAGCAGAGACAGACCTGCCTGAAACAAAATGCTTCATGTTTGTTACTTGTAATGGAGACACAGCTATCAAGCCTTGGGATCAATAGGATATCGTTTAGGAAAACCATTTCTGTGGCAACTGCTTCAGGTACCTCACTTGGAGTACACCTGTCTGAAGTGGCTGAGGCTGGCACTTGGGTGCTCTATGCCACAGAAAGGCTGAGTCATGCAGAGCCAAACACTCATTCACAAATCAGCTTTCCTTGTGCTATGGGATGGTTTCTGAACATCTGGGCTGTTCACACACAGTGTGACTTAGCTGGCCCTTGGTACACAGGAGCACCAAACACATCCTGCTTGTGTCCCACGAGTCAAAACCAATTCAAAGCTGTAAAATCAGTAAAAATACCCAGGCATCACAAAGACAGGGCTTAGGACAGAGCAACTGTAAGCTCTGATGGACTTCTGACACTCAAACACCACCTCATACACACTAGAAGAAGCTGGGAAAGAGGCACAGGCAAAGGATATTCATAAATATTTATGTCTAGTATTTTTGCAATGACTGTTAGTTGCAAAAATGCTCTAACCAAAAATTAAGATAAAAATCAGAATATAGTTGAAGACCAGATCCGACCAAAATTGTTATCCATAACTCAGTACCTAAGGAATAGGTGTCCACCAACATTTGTGAGGCTCACCCACAACATGCTCTTTACTTCCCAATTTTAAAATCCGAATGGATTTTTTCCAGTGTAATTTTATATTACTGTGTAATATATAAGCGAACTCCAGTCTGCTTTATTTAGGGTTTTTTTTACATATATGAAAAACATGCCAAAGAACTGCACTGCAGTGAAGCAGAATCTACCTACACAGAGCTTTTGAGACTGTTGAGAGTTCAGGTGTGAGACTTAAATACTATTATCACAAGGTAGTCAGGCAGAGACCACACACTGTAACTCAGTTTAGTTTGTCTTCTAAAGACTGGACAAATACTAGTTGGTGTATGAGGTCTGACGTGAAGCCTTTTAGGACAAAAAAATTTAGTGGCTCTTCAAACTCAGCTCACTAGCACCTGAGTTTTTATTGTGGAATTTGGGTCAAATTGAACAAGAATATTCATTTTTATCTGAAAGTTTCCTCTCCATCATGAGGACAGAGCTCATAACTTAAGGTATTAGCCCTGTTTCCTTATGTCAGTGTTGGTACAGAAGAAGCTTTCTTACATTTCTTAAATATCACCCTTCAAAAGGAATAATATTTGAAGTTCCAGCTCCTTCAGAGACAGCAGTCATGTAACAGCCAGCACATATCAGTCTCATTTTTAATGGAAGATATATATCCTTGCTGAGGAAATAGTATGAGTAAAAAAAGGACCATTGAATTTGCTAAAGTACCATGGACAAAGTTTTGTTTACCAACAAAAAGTACAATTCAATTTGGACAGTCACTCACCTGAAGTCACACTTTCTAACGTTCCTGAGTACATCTGATGTTCTCTAATTCAGCTGCTACCTGTATCATACATATAACACTAGTGCGAAGAAAAGAAAATATTTTCCCACTTACCTCTCTGCCAGCCTTTGCTGGAATCTGTCCCTGAGTCTCTCTCAACTTGCGAGCACTGTCAAGTTTGGCTTGAAGTTCTGAAGCTAAATCCTTCAACGAAAGTGATAGCATTCCATTACTTTAACTATCATAAACTTTTAGGATATTTTTATATCAAAATGAACTACTCATTTCATTTTTTGTGTTTTGATATAGCATTTTAAACTCCAATGACACAAAATACTAAAGAAAACATCAAAATAATTCACACAACTCTTTATAGGATATAACATGAAAAAAATGTTCAGAATAGGAAGTATAGGAAGAAGCATTGCCATAAAAAGACCAGAAAATGTATTCTTATGCATTGTTAAATTCTATTAATAAATGCTTTGAATAACTAAGCATAGGTATTACTTTATGTATAGGAAGCTTGAACACATCATATCCTTTTTTTTTTCTTGTACACACACACATACACACCTTTACACACATACATCAGCTCTATGGGTCTAGGGAAATATCTCTCAGAAATTTTTGCTATGAAGCTTCACAGCTCTCTACACTCCATGTACAACTTCTGCACTTCAGACCTTATTTTGAGAATTAAAATGTACAAGAGGTAGAAAATAAGAACAGTTTACAGTCTTGTGCAAATTGGTTTTGATGCTCCTGTGCTCCCTTAACCATCTGACTATTAACTAAATAGAAGTATTTCAGAATGTCTTGGATTGCTAGCAATTGCCAGCCTATCAACCTGTAAAGAATAGAACCATTTATACTCTAACCCCTCTGTCAGTTTCACTGACTGGACTCCAACCATCATGCCCAAAATTAAGTCATTTGATCAACACCAGGCAGCAAATCAGTAACAAAAATAGATTCAGAATTCATTTGGCCCACATGGCCAACCTCAAGCTCCAGCCACCACAACATGCTGTTACATAACCATCTGTTCTGCTGTGTGGGGATGAACTTGCTTAAACAAACTGCATTTTCAATCTGATTAGAGAAAGACCATGAAAAATATTTAAAATGCCATAAGGCTATAATATATGATATATATTATATTAGCTATTTTATTATTTAAATTGTTGTTGTTTGGTTTTAGGGGTTGTTTTTAACTAGGTTGATTCACAGTGCATACATAGAAAATTGTATCTATAAAAATAATAATAAATTGTAGTACTGCTTTCTGCCACATGATTTGGGTCAAAATAAAACTATACAATATTAAATGAATTACACAGTCTCCACAGAATAAATGTATATTTTTCATCAAATCACTTGCATTCAGTTCCCATCAAGTTGAAAAAAAAAGACCAGATTTATGCCCAAAGTTTAGTTTAGGCAATGCTACTGAAGCTGAGCAGAATCAGAAAAAGAAGTTTACAAATTTTTGCTGCTTTCCATCAGTCTTTGGAACACCTTTCCCTCCACAATACTTTAGCAATTAGTGTATAGATAGCTTACACTACACCAATCCCTCACAAACCTATCATAATTACTTTCATAAGCATAGTTTTCTTCACTAGTGTATGTTTTTTAGTATTAACTCAGAAAACTGGAGATTAACATATGAACACATCCATTTAAATCATTAACACTATACGTTAGTAGGAAATACATTGCTTCAAGTTACTTTTAATTCACCTTTGAAGCTAATAACATTTAAAATGGACAGGATTTCTAAATAAGGTATTGCTGTTCAAATGTTTAAAGCTACATACCCACACCTGTGTTTAAAGTCTGTGAAAAAAGAATTCATAACATAAAATTGGTTTAAAAAGAAAATATTTGTAAAATTGATACTTTCTCCAAACAAAATCTGAATTATCTCATAGGGGCTTTAACAAGGATCAACACCATGTCCTAGTCTAGCAATAACGAAAAAACATACTAAAACTTTCCACAAATCAAAGAATCAATAGCTCTTGAGAAATATTACTTTACCACTTGGAGACATAACATGTTTTATTCATTACTATAAATAAATATTTATTTATTATTTCTTAAATATGCAGACTTTGGTGCAAATATTATGTTACAAGAGGCAAACTAAACAGGTGCAGTAAAAATAAATAAATACAAAAGCCCACAGTGATAGCATTTGCTTCTAAAAAATATCAAAGTAGTGCCTTAAGAGCAGCTATTCAGAGCCAAGCACTTGAAAAACACAGCTTAAAAACTAACAGACTCTGACCTTGTTATAACTGAAGCTTCCAGACAGTACTACTGAAGGGAATTAACTCATTATATCCATGTTTAATGTAATAAATAAAATAGATAAACCTCCAAATTTAGTGTTGCACAAGAGTACAGTTCTTGTTCCTTCTGGTAGCTGGCTGAAACAAGCCAGGTTAAATGTGCAGCTGTTTCTCCCAGCTCCACAGAGCAACCTCAAACAGAGCAGGACCACAAAGCATTCCACAGCTGTTCTCAGTGCAGAGCTGGCTGCAATGGCATATGCTATTCCTTTTTGTTTTACAATTTCCATATCACAATTAATAAGCCCACTTATACAGCAGAGCTATGAACCACAAGCACCTACGTGTGACAAAGCTGATGAAATAAGCAAAGCTCCAGACGCTGTTTACCATGTCACAAAGACAGAGAGCTTTGTAGTTTTCACCTGCTCCCTTTTTTACAAAAAGAGAATAAATACTATAAAAAGGGCAGAGAACAACTGGTTTAGATATGCTGCTTATCCTAAAAAGCCCAAGGTCCTGAATCCTCTATTTGAGTCTATGAACTACTGCATTTAAAGCAGAAATTACTGCAAAAGCAGTATCTTCAAATCCTATCAAATTTTGCAAGTCTTCATTTGCTTGAATCAATACCCTTTTAAAAAACACATTCAAACAATTAAATCACTGTGAGTTTTGAAGAAAAACTGCAGTAAATCATGACAGTTTTTCACAGCCCTTACCGTGTCTCCCATGAGTTCTGCTTTCACAATCCTTGCTCCCAGCCTGTTCATCTCCTCTTCACTAAGGACCCGAGGCGGCTCATCCTTTGATGATCTGTAAAACAGCAGCTGCACTAAAGCCACAGAAAAACAGTGCAGTATTCACCTGTGTAATTCAGTATGATAAGCCTACTGTACTTGTACATATGCATCTACTGGCAAAATAACTGAAAATGATGTATTATAAAAACATATTAACAGCCTGTAGTTGCCAAGGACTCTGAAACCAAAAACCCTGAATCAAATTTTTATGAGGTTTGTTTCCTTTAACTTTTGAGAACAACTCAAATGAAAAGCACTATCTATGAACATTCTCCCAGTCAAAAGTCAGTAGCAGGCATAAGCAGGAAAAACCAAGGGAAAGAAAAACAGAGCGTTATTTTAACCTACTCTAATTCTTCTTTCTGGCTTTGGCCATGCTTTTACTTCTCAGCTTCTGCAAAATCGCTCATTTCTGAGTTATTATGTTTGTCAAATGGCCTTCCATCTCTTGAAGATTACTTATTTTCCCATATTTATCTGCTCACAGTACAATCTTTGCATCTGAATATTTTATGGCTGATACAGAAGAGTTTTCATGGAAAATTAACTGGTACCTTTTAAAAATAGGAAGTCCCCCTAGAGAAGCCACAGCTGGTAATAAAGAGTATTGTACCTTAATGTTAGTATTAAAAACTTAGCACACAACATTTTATTTTTATTATTTTTATTTTTAATTTGACATCATTTTTGTGATATTTATTAAATACGGATTCCAAGAAATCCTGCAAAGAGTCATCAAGGAAGTTTGGCTCTTGTTCTCTGACCCTAGGAAAGACTAAAATCAATTAACTCTAAAGTAAATACCTAACTCAAAAGATACACAAGAGTACAGTTATATATTGATTCCTGCTGTTAGAGACAGAATTCACTCACTAATTGATATGGCTAAACCCCGTAGGAGTTGAAGAAGGGGAAATCTTTGAAGATGGTATCCTCTTTAAGCACCAGACCTCCCCAGTCCTGAGAAAATTACTAGAGTTGCTTTTCTTCATCTTCAAGATGCCCAATCCAAACCCTCAAAATTCAGCAGAATTTACTTTAATTTCACCAGAAATAAAGCATGCAAAGATTAAGTTCCCACTGTCCCTTAACTGTATCCTTCAAAGCAAGGCAGACAACTTCAGAAAAGGCCAAAGGTGTTTAATAATTCATATATACTTTTTTTTAATGGTGCTAGTGCCTGAATCATTGTCTGAACTTTTTGAGACTTGAGACATTGCTTTGATTTGCTTTTTATCTTGTCTCAAATTAAAATCTGAAGCAGTCACATTATTTAGTGTGACTTCCAGCAAACACTAGCTGATGGACTTTTCCTCTGGGGAGATCCCTTGGACATCCAATCAGCACTTTTAATTAACCTGTGTCATAACTGTCCAAAACACTTTGATTTATAGGCTGAAGAGACTTCCTCTGTGCTTCAGAAAAGATAAAATTTAAAAGCCATACTTTCAGCATGAGAGAGGAGGAACTGAACCAGCAACTCCTATTAATTCAAGCCTTCACCTCAAAGATTTACTTTTTGTGACCGACAACACTACCAAAAGAGTACATGTATTACAAGTCTTGAAACTTTAGGAAGAAAAACAAAGCAGCAGCTTATAAATTACTCTCAACAGGTATCTGCTGCACAAATCCAAACCTGAAATGTTCCAAAAGCCAGAATTTTCTACAAAATACAATACAAAAAAAAAAAAGTATGTCTGCTAGAAACAGCAGGACGGGTTATTCATTATTTCAAAACACACGGAGTCTCAGGAGTTAAGAAGTCATCTTAGAAGAATTTGGAAATAAGTTATGCAAGTAAGCAGAGGCTATATGGCTTTGCAGGCCTAAGTAATCCCCACTTTACTAATGAATCAGCTTAGTAATTGCATTGGCTAAGAAATATAATTAAAATATCAAAGAAGATGGACAATTGGGTTTAACAGCACCAGAACGGAAAACACATGCAAAAGAAAATATCAGCTGAAGAGTTTCTACATCTAGTTCTCTTCTGTGAGGAAAAGCACTATCTTTTTCATCATAATAATTGAATTATTTGAACTTGAGCAAGTAAACCACTTCCGCACACAATCTCATTTCCCAAAATTTTCAGCTTTGTTCAGTTACAACTACCATTGCACTTAGTAAATGTGGCAGTTAAAAAAAAGGCACTGTTTTTGTACCTGCAACTAAAAAAAGTGAATCACCATTCTTTCACAAAAAAAAAAAAAAAGTAAGGACTGAAAAGAGTAGCTGCTCCTTCAAAGAAAACAATACCGAGGCAATGTTCTGCTAGGTCTGGCTGGGTGGGGTGGAATTTATTTTTTCCACAGCAATGTGGTGGTGCATTTTCCTCTACATTGTGCCTAGCCCTCCCCTTCCCAGGCCATTCTGCAATCCCAGGAATTTCCATTATGCTTTGGCCTTTGAGGACCAATGAAGTATCCCTTGACTGCAGCAGGAGCTCTTGCCAGGCTAAGGTGGGAGCACACTGTCCACACCCAGAACTCCTGATGCCTGCCACAGTGGGGAACAAAGGCAGAAACACTCAGTCAGCCCCTGGCAGCCTCTGATCATTACTTAGCAAAGATTAGAGCACTGTCATAGAAAGCTGAAACCCTCCGCTCCTTGAGGCTCAACTCCTGCTTGTTGACAAAACTCCAAAACATTTGAAGTATTTCACTGAACTCAAGAGGAACTCTTAATAGGCATTTTTAATACAGTCCCATATATTTTTTTTATATGTTTATATACCTCTATCTCTATATATCTCTTTTCATCCATGTGCATGCACATGTGAATTACTGGAACAATCTGAAATAAAAGATTCATAGTAACAACCACACTAGTCAGATCACTGGAAGAACCAGCAAGCTACTAATACTGGAGAACAGGAGGCCATGAGCAGAGCAAAAGGTCAGTTCTCTACAACTTGTCTGACCACCTCTCCTTACTACTCTCCATTGTCTTTCTCAAAAGCAAGTCATGGAAAACTAAATTCCTGCAGCCTATTAACTTTGTGTTTCCTTTCCCACTCTTATTAATGCTTCCTCTTCACCACAGAAAAAACACACTTTCTATTAAACACCTTCTACTATTTTTCATATGCTACTACTTTACCATATGAGCTCATCTCACAAGTGGCAAACCTATCCCTGCTGTATTAATTATTTCAGGTTTTAGTCAGCATTTTCTACCATTTCAAGACTGTATTTTCTAAATTCAATGACCGCTAAGATATTTTGGAGGTTTTTCTGCCTAAGAGGCCAATTTTGCTGCAGTGTGAACTAACATTAGAAAGAAGCAGAAAATAACCTATCAATTGCTCAAACCTACATTTGAGCAATTCTCAAATGTGCTGAGGAGACAGATCAGGTAGGGGATGTTCACTGCTTCTGCTGAACTTACTTCTTCTAGCTGCCCTTAGCCGGAGGCTAAGAGTCCTCCAAACTAAAGAGATCTGATATAATCAGTGCTTATAATGTCAAAAAGAAGATAGAGCTTTTGTTATATTTTGCCATGAAAAATACAGCAAATAAAAACCAATTAAAGATGTTCATAAAATACCTAGAGGATGATGTTTTACTGTCAGATAAAATCTGTTTCTTCTCAGGGGTGTCACTTGTCTGTTCCTGTCGCGACTTCTCCTTTTCATCACTTGTAGTTCTTTTCCAACTCTTGCCATCAATTTGTTCCCCAGTACCTGATGGTTTTTGATCAGACTTTAATTTCTCATTGCTATCTTCTGTGTGTGTTTTGGTCCACAGCGCAGTATCCTCACCAGGTTTCTGGAAACGGCTGCTCAAAGAGCTATGAGCTGAGTACTCCTTTGAAGGGAACTGCTTTAACTTGGAATCTCTGGATGCACTGTAAGACGTTAAATCATCTTCAGAGGGTTTCAAAAATTTGTGTTTCAAATTGCTTAGAGATGAACTCCTTTCCTGATTTCCTTTTTCACTGCAGTATTTTTCTGCTTTGGAGCTGTAGCCCCTTGGTACTGAGTCCATGCTGCTGTGTCCACATTCCTGGTCTGCTCTTGACACATCTCTTCTGTAACCCCTGTCTTCCTGCGCCCACCCCTTGCCATACTTCTCCCTGTAATAGCCCCCAAATGTGTGTCTGTCTCTATCATCTTCATCATGTGTCACCTTTTCAATATGCTGTTCTTTCTTGTATTTCATCTCTTTCTCACTTTCTGAATAGTCAGTCTTCTTCCATCTTCCACTTCTATGATAATTTTCCTTTTTGGATGCAGCTTTTTCAGCTTCTTCTAACCGTGACTGAAATACCTCCACTGACTAAAAGAAAGAACAAAAAAGTCATACTACTTTTAAGGCCATGGGGTATTGTTGAAGTATTTCAAATTTGCTGTAAGATTCCATATATTGAAAACATTTAACAAGAAAAATATATAAAAGGCTCGGTAACTCTAAGCCCTTCATCACTTGAGTGAAGCTTAAGGGGCTGTTATTTCCTGCTTCTTTTCACATGTCTTACTTTATACATTAAGTTCTTGTGCCTTTACATGAAAGTAATCTCTACCAAGCATCTATTAGTGTGAAGAAAATTTAGCTGAAGATCCTTACCCCATATCTCTCAGCTACAATTTCGTCAAAATTTCGCTTCTCTCTCTCAGCCTGCTCCTTCATCCTTTGGTATGATTTTCGCAGCCAACTTAATCCAGCATCTTCTACGACTGTAACTAAAGTAGAAAACAACGAGAGGTTGTAGTTTAACATCTCAAGTAATTATTCCTATTTGACCTTGTTCTGTATGTGACATTAAAGCTTCACCTAAACTTATTGTAAAAATTAGAGAAGTGCAAAAGAAAAACAGAATTCATATACAAATATAATTACATATTCTCATAAGTTAATGCTCAGCAATACCATTCATTTAATTTAAGCTTCTCTAGTTTATCACAAGCAGTTTCCAATACAGGAGTGGCATATGAGAAGCTGTAGAGTTTCTTTAGGACATTAAAGAACCTTCCCTGTCACTCCCACATCCTGTGTCCATTCTTGGGCACACAAACAAGTGAATTCCCTTTCTCAGAAATTGAATGAGTAACCCACTGCTTCCCATGTGAGAAGCTAGAAGTGGTCTTGACATTCTGAGTACAAACTCACTGATGCCCGCCAGCTCTTACAGATCTCTCATCTCTGTGACTCCTAAAAGTGGGCATGAAGCTAATGGCTTCTGGGACAGACTGTCCATAGGGAAAGGCTCTCAAAAAGCAGAGCCCACTCTTCTCCGTTGACAGAATGCAAGGATCATTCTCACCACACAATAAATGTTTCACGACATTATGAAAAAGGCTTTTGTTACTGTATTTGCTGGAAATGAGTATGATAACCCTGGGGTAAGGAAAAAAGTGAAAAGGCTACAGAAATACTATTTTTCACAAACTGCATCTGCAATGTACTTAATTTTGATGTGACTCAGACTTCTGTGGGTGAATACTTTTAAACTGTAATTTGTGCAATGAAATGAAAGGAACCAAATGAGTTGACAACAATTTATCTTGTCTTTGTTAAATCATGCTTTTCTTTAATTAGTTCAAAATGGAGAATTTCATAAGGTATTGAAGGTCAAACCACTCAAGATTAAAACCCAGTGAACAGAAATTCTGCAAAACACGTATACTATAATATTAACCCAATATTCACTATGGAATTTTCATCCAAATTTTACTTTATTACCTATATTATTAATAATCCTTTTACAACAGGAGTAGCAACATTAGGAGTAATTTGTTAGCAATACAGAGTCCATAAATTTGAGACAGAATTTTCAGATTATTACTAGAAATTGCACTTAACCTTTCTTAACTGAAGCCTCTTCATCCTTCTCTGGTGGCAAACCTGTACCACCATCTTTCCAATAGGGATTGAGTTCTCTTTCAGACAGCATGGCCTAAAATAGAAATAATTTAAATGTTTGCATAACATACGGTTAGTATTTTATAAAAGATCTATAAATTTTGAGAGACTTGTGTGTGAAGTCACACAATTCACCACCACCACTTTCACAGTCTAAGCATCTGTTGTACACATTGTTTTGTGTACCAAAGAAAAAGCAGACACTCAGGCACAGAAAACACAGGAGTATAAACCTATGTGGACAGCAAGTAGTTGTGTGGGACAGTCTATAAAAATCATTCTTTTCTAAGATTAAGAATATATATAAATTGTCATTAACCATATAATACATGCTGACATTCTGGTGATTTAAGATGTCCACATTAAATCGTCCTCCAAGAGCTCTGAAATAATGTTCAGGAAAAAAAATCATGGAGAAAAAGATTTTTAAGATATTAATCCCTTGTCTAAAGACAATAACCAAAGCACTGCATACTACACAAAAACAGTGATCCAGGTCAGTCTAGCTCCCAAGCACAACACAGCTAACTGCGAAATCGAATGGCAAGAAAGAGCCTGCTGTGAGATGTGAGGACAAAGAAATACTAGCTAGTGATCTGTCACTATGCTTTCAGATCAGACTACATAGCATTTAACAAGGTAAATGAACAAATGAAGGAGCCATCAACTGTATCTAAAAAGAGTTAATTCAATGACAGCAACCCTTTCTCCAGCCAGACCCAGAGCCACCCATGTGTTCACCAACAACTGAGGCATGAAAGGCACAACTGCTCCAAGTTCTTTCTTTAAGAAAAAACAAGCCTCTGTACCCTTCACTTACGTACAGTAACTTGAATAAGGTTTTACCACACTTTTACCAAACAATGGTGCTCCTTTACCCACCATGGAGAAGGCCAGACCAACAGTCTGTCATTGTTACTAACAGAACTTAGTACTAACAAAAGTAGCTTTCTCCTTATCTAGAAGTTAAAAGGCTTTTCTCCACAAGTCTGATGCATGAAGCCTTTCATCCAAACAGACCAATTTAATTAAAATCATTATCACATCAGGCATTAGTTTTAATAACAATAAATACTTACATATTTGAATCAATTCATTACTTTATTCATCACACAAAATTTAGTAAAAGGCACAAAATAATTAAGATATTAATTCCTCCTACCTGCTCAAGTTCTTGAGCTTTCTGCCGTTCCAATACTTTTTCTTTGTGTCTTTCACCTTTGACAGCTGCTACTGACGTTGTTTTCAATGACATGAAGTTTAAATTCATCCATTCTTCTCTCTTTAAAATAAACACAAAGAATCAGTGTTCATAATTCCAACAAAAACACAGCTTATGTGCCAAACCAAAGCAGTGCAACTACTGACAAATGTTGCTGACAATAAACAATATAAGTTCTACAAACACATATTAAATACTTCAATGAAAAGCAAATACGATTTTAAGAACTCTAATCGTCCAATTTTTTTAATACTTGAACAAAATTCCTGTATCCCAGTAATATGAAATACATATTTACAATGGTATTTAAGACATTAGTAAACATGCATACTGTACAGACTGCTAATCATTAGAATAAACAAATATTGTACACCTCATTTAGCTAAGTCTAATTTCAGGATCTCTTACATCTCTTCCAGTGTATACAAAATCTCCAATCAGTATCTGAGCATAGTTCATACCTCAGATATCCAGGCACTAACTGCACCTTCAAACTTAACAGTTATACATCTAAATTCTGTGAACTGTACCCACAATAACAGCTAGAAAACTGCATGAACAGAACCTAAGCCAAACCAAGGAGATTTTAAAAATAAGGACTAGACTAAAGAAAAACAGCATATTAAAAGCCTAGATATATCTACTACCCTAATACAGGTTAAAACCTGAAGCCTCAAAAGCAAGCAGTGACATACACATTGTAAGCAATTATTCTATAAAGGCAAGTATTTAGAGCAATTCTGTAATTCTAGTATAGCAACCAATGACCAGATTACATCTATTTTGAAACATGTCCTGGCAGAAGAATCTTGCTATCTTCAACAGAGTTCAAGACTGAGTTGTCAATCTGAACAGACGCCATATGTCACTTTGTCTCTATTATTTAAAAATTATGTTAGGCAACATGCCAGAGAATTTCAGAGGTAAAACATAACATTACATTTCTCAGATCTCTTCCAAGAAAGAAAAGGAACTGAAAAATTAGCTATCTTCAAGTGATTCCATAATATCTATGTCCAAGCAATGTGCATCAAGAAATGTGGATGTGCACAGGACCTCTGGTGGTCATCTGGTCCAAACCCCCACTCAAGCAGGGTCATCTAGGGCCGGCTGCCAATTTATTCAATTGTAGAACAGCCACCAAAATTGAGAAAAAAAAAGTAACATGCCCAGTTAAGACATTTAAGATTATGTCTTCAAGAAAATTAAAGTAACTTGTAAAAGCCTCAAAAGCTGATTGGAGTTGGTGCTGGGCAACATTAAGAGTAGTGCCATATTAAACACTCAGAACTATCAGGTAGAGAAGTCTTCCAATCCATGAAAGTAGCATCACCCAGCTAAACAAAGACATTTGTCTGTAAAACAGGTTTTGCTCAACACTCTGCAAAAGAGCTCCCAAGAAACCTAAGCATGTTTCACAAGCTGAATTTATCTCTGGAGTAGCTGTGAGCCTGCCTACCTGCAGGGAAGGTTCTTTCGCAGCATCTGGTTGCTTGTTGACCTTCCAAGCCTCTTCTGTGTCATCTGACTGTGACACATTTGACTCAACCCATTCAACTGAAGAATCCTAAAAAGAGAGTTTAATGTAAACAATAAAAATAATACCTTAACACACTACTTGATAACATACAATACTTAGCAATTATATTGATAATCAAAATTAATGCCGATTAGCATTACTAATATAATATTGTTTAATATTTAAAAATACTGATAATAAAACCAGAATATTAATATTCCCATAGGAGTTGCTCCATTGTGATCAAAACATTTCACTTCATAAGCACATCACAGCATGCAACACGACCTCATACTGGCAGCTTACTTGCATAACTCTACTAAAAGTAAAACAGAATAAAAACAAAATCAAAACCAATTGGGTTTATGACACAACAAAACCAAAATTTAAAAAAATCTACATGCATTCCTATGTCTGTTTCACATTTAAAAGTTAGACCAGTTACACAGCGCAATATAAATCATGGTACATACTATTGCCTGCTATTTTGTATCCAGCTTCCTACACTTGCATTTGGAAACAGTGTACAGAGATTTTTCACTTGAATCCAATAGGACTGCATTGAACAGAGTTTCTTTGCTATTCACATGAACCTGTCTTAGGAGTAAAAGACTTTGGATGGAAGTTACAGCCGAGACTGTGTTGCATGCTAGGAGTCCCTGTTGTGATCTGAAGGGTTTTGGTGACTCCCGTGGAGAATGTGAGACATTTGTGCCTTTGGTTATTTCCCACACTGATATAATAGTTTATCTCTGGTATTAACCCCTGTAAAAATAAGTGTCATTATAATGGACGTTCCTTCACCCCATAAAAGCAACTCTGAAAATTAAAACTAACAGTGCCACCTGACTTGCACCAAAAATGCTGGGAAGATGTTTTCCACAATGTGGCCAGAAGGCTGCACCCAGATTTCAAATGCAGTGTCTACACTGTTTTTCCAGAGTGCCTTTCCACGTGAAGGCACATCCTTACAGATTCAAATGCACAAGTCCTTCAGACTCATGTACAACTCCCATGTTGTTGGGAGTGTCCATGGTTGAACATCTGTGGAAAAAGGCAGAGGTAATTCATGCTTAAAATCAAAGTCAATTATTTCCAATTTTAGACACATCTTTCTATCATATACTACACACTACAGGGTATCTATGAAATTTTCCCCTCTATATCAGAATGAAGATTTTGGTTTTCATTTTCTCTCTGCTGAAAAACTATAAATCCCTTAGTTCCTAATGAGTGAATTTAATACCATAAAATTCACAAGCACTCACATAACAGCCTATTTTAAATTGATTAAATACTCAGTACATGAAAATTGAGAAATTTTGCTGCAATTTTTCCCAACAGAAAATATTAAGAATGAGCCTTAATTTTACTAACCATGCATACCCACAGGGACTAAAATGGTTCAAGCTTTAAGACCGTAATTTGAACTATTTTAAAATTTCTTACTTACGGAAGAACTATCAAGTAAGTCATCCTTCTTTTCAGATTTCTGTTTCTTACTTTTCTTCTTTTCCTTCTTAGCTTTTTTGGAATGTTTATCCTTTTTCTTTTTTTTATGCACAGAATGTTCCTACAAGTAAATATTTGTAAATGAGATCCAGTAAACCAAATCATCCACATACAAAAAAATTAATCAAAACCTACTTACCAAACCTCACTGAAGAAAGATGAAATACACATAAATGCCTTTTATTTTTATTACCCTTTCTCTCTTCTATGGGGGGAGGGCTGGGGTGGTAGGGGCAGGGAGGGCATACTTCACATCCATGATCAATTTTTTTTCCCCCCTCTCAGTATCTTTTTCATTGGAACTAAGGCACTGCAACTAAACAGATAACACCTACTACACTACATTTATTTTGGTCAAACTATTTCTTCAGGTATCACTACATTATCATTACACATCTTTCCTCTGTTGAAATATCTGCACATTAAAAGGATGTGATATTCACAGGCTCCATTAAGGCTTCTCCTGTGAACCAACACAAATGAGACTGCTATGAAGCCTTGAATCCTCCAGATTTCTTCCCATGGGACTATCATTGTCTGATATCACTTCCTTTTCTGCATTTGGTAGAAATTAAAGCTGGAATTGAATAACAGAATTTTTTCTCCTGGCGAATAAAAGATAATGTCTACCTTAAAAAAAAGAAAATATCAAAGCATAAAGAAAACAGAAGCTGGGATGTGTTTAAAGATCACCTTAAAGCCCACCAAGCCTTCTGTCCATACAAACATTCTGTAAAGGTAATTTAATGATTTACAATTTCGTCACCTTTTCCAGTGGTTCCACACATTCCTTCACATCAGCAGGCATCCATGTATCTTCACCTCGCAGATCCTTTAGCAGCTTGCAACTCTCCTTCTTTTCATTACTAATTTTGGCCTAAGATGAACAGAGAAGAAAAAGAATCAGGTGGAGCCCAGTAGCATTTCCATACACAATGTAGAGAACTGCATTTCAGGCTTCAGAATGTTCTTCCCATTCTAGTTATGGAGATAAAACTCGAAATACTTTGACGACTTCTGAAAAAATAACCATCACTACAAACAGTTTCAATTCCTAAACAAGGATTTTTACAAGCCACATCAATAAAATAATTATTTTTTCAGCCTCTGAAGTTCACTCTGTTATGTTCAGCATAAACATGACTTTCAGAAGCAAGTTTACTTAAGCTGACAGTCTAAAAAGGTGAATGCTACCTCTTAAAACTCAAAAGGCAGGCATAAAGAAAGAGTAAGGAACACATTTAGACACCTATTCCAACATGAAAACATTTTCTAGTTTACAAGTAAACAAAGTAACAAGTGAATGAGCAGGACTACAATTCAGAGAGAGTGAAATACTGTTAAGCACAACATAGCATCACTAAAACCACCCAGGACTCCAAAAAATGCAAGTGTGTTTCCTGCAACTTCTCCATCATAGAGAGGTAACCCTGGCCACCCTACGACATCTGGAACAACACCCTTGAAAATTCATGCAGAAATTCTCTTCAAGTCTATGCAGACAATGATGGCTCTTTTGTCTTAAAAACATGCTCATCTGATTAAAACAAAGTAACTAAATATGCCACATTTTTGGACAAGTAAGGATAATAACCTCAGCTTTGCAACTCACAAAATGTCTACAAGCCACAGACTCCAAACTTAAGCTTATAACTGGACAGAGATGAAACAGTGGAGATAAAGGGAACTTAAATATAGTTCTAGATGAAAAAAAAAAAAAAACCAAAAAAACAACCAAACCCTGACTCCAAGCTTGTTCACTCCACAAGCAACACAAAACAAGTTGCCAAGATGTAGACTGAAAAAAAAGGAAGGCTTTTCTGCATATTCCATTTCACTTTTGGGTGAGAAAGAACTGCAGCTGGAGTCAACAGCTCCCTTCCACCCTTTTTGCAGTTCTCCAGCCCATAAATCTATAAATGCCACAAATAAAGGCCACTCAAGATCAGCTTGTCAACATTTCTTCATTGTAGATGTTCTCTGCCTGTCATGGAAGATTTAGCCTCTTATCATTTCCTATAATAACAAGTATATTTTAAATAACATTACTATTTTCTTCATGCTGCCAAAGTTACAAATAAAATGAGGTAATGTTATAAGTAAGGCACAAACTGAGTTTTTATACTTTTTATTAGATCTAAAAATAAACAGAATAAATGAAGGCAAGTATTTAAGTAATTGAGATACATGATTCTAATGAAAGAGGTGGATCATAATTTTGGCTGAAGTACACAAATACTCATTTAGAACACAGATTGACTAGAAATCATCATCAGACTACAGACTGCTGTCTCCTGAATACTAAAGGAAACAGGACTGGGCAAGATGAATGTGTAGTGGCAGATTGACCAGCAGGCTGTTAAAAAGAGAAAAAGAGAAACAAAAGCATCAGATGGAAGTTTGTGTCTCCTAGACAAGGATACAAAATATAGAAGATTCTTAACAATATATCTATGCTAAAACAAATAAAAAGAAAGAAAATAAAAAGAAAAAAAGAAAAAAATAAGAACACTGCCTAGACTCCTAAAAATACGAAAGAAGTTATAATTTCGCCTAAATTATCATTTTAACACAAGACTAGAAAGTTAGCAGCAATACCCTCTAAATCTTTCTAATCTTTTTTTCTAAAATCTAGCTCCCTCAAACTGTAAAATTCATTTTTTATTGTTAGTGATGCTTTCCCCTCACACACACAATTACTTCAAGAAGAAGTGAGCTGGAAAATCTGCCTACACTACTTTATTAGCTTTAAAACTTACCTTAATATTCTACTTTTCTTTTCAAAAGCTGCAGGGCTTACTAGCATGTCATAAAATGCAAAAAAGAAAAAAAAAACTAATTAATTCTCCTGTCAGATTTACCATTCTATCTATGAGGACCAACTCTTATAGTTCCATATCTGTCAACGCACAGGATTCCAAGCATTTAATTCACATTAAGGTTCATTAATACTTACAATACCACAGGAATATCCAATAATTTATACTTTCCCCCTTTACAAATAAGGCACATTTTAGCTCACCACAGCAATATTTTTCAGTTTTTTCTCCATAAATAGTGGATGATAGATTTCTGAAATACCTCTGTTTCAAAAGCAATGCTTAAATTATGCAAATGTCTGGGCATGTACACATGAACACATTACGAGCAACAACCTGTCAAAGAAGGACAAGCATCATGCTACACCACATACTTCTGCAACATCCTAATAAAATTGCTCATGATCTCCTTTGCAACAAAAAAGGTGAAGTCTAAGGCTGGCAAGGCACTCTGCAAGGTCTCTTGTTACAGTGCTACAAAAACAGTAATTATTCTACAGCACTATGTCAGCAATGTTTGCCATGGCTGAAGACAGGCAAATTTTAAAGACTTTACCACAAGTAGGCGAAAGGGGTTTGAATTTCACAGATCCGTCTGGATGTGGGAGGAAACCAAGTTCAAGGAAAGTGCTCTCTGGTTTCCATCAAGTGGGTCATTAAGGCCAGCCCGCCCAGCAGCTGACAACATGACCTACTAAATGAATAAAATTTGCTCCAAAGCAGCCTGTAATACACTGCAGATGCAAAACCCAAAAGCTATAAAAATTACATCATGCCACACCAGGAAGAAGCAGAAAAGATCAAAGACACGGCCAACAGCCAAGTTACAGGTCACACAATAAATGGAGCTTGTTATACAGCAGTCCCTAAAGGATGTCCAGAAGAGATGGAGGGATGAGGTAAAAATTCCCTCCCCAGCTCACAGAAACCCTGAACAACACTCCTTCCTGACCTCAACTCTATTTACTGTTTCAGCTCTCATGAAAGCCAGGGAAACTTTTCCATACCATTACAAAGACCTTGCAATTTTCCACCTATAACTGTGGTCAGCCTCTAGTTCTTTAAATGATAATCCTCATGTCTCAATAGTCAACTTCATCATCCAAAAGAAGAAAGACTCCCTTTTCCTCCACAAGCAATCAGAAGAAAATCTGCAGCACATCAAATCATTACAGTACAACAAAAACATTCAATAGAGAGAGCGCCAGCTAAGCTGCTGTCCTGGCCACCTGCCACTGAAGGGCAGGGCTCCACCCCACACCTCTCCTCTCTGCACTGCCCCTCACATGTTCCCACCACCTTACCCACCCAGGCCTGTTCCTGCACTCCAGTCTCAGACAAAGTCACTTCCAGGACCACCCTGACACAATAAATCCCACCAAAAGGAAAGTGTAGCTTCCTGCAGAACAAGCTTACAAGTTGCCACTCTAGCAAGGTCATCAAGGCTCAAGGAACAAAGGGGCAAAGTGCACTTAGGGGAAAAGAAGTGTGGAAAAAACTTCTTTTCAGCAACAGCTTTCTCTTAAGAAAGTTCAAAAAATCTAACATGTAGCCAGTCCTTCAGACACCGAGATAATGCATTCAAAATATCTACAATGAGCTTCTCTTTCTAATTTCAGGATCATCTCCCATGCTATCATACAAGCTACCCCACTATTTTAACTGTTTTGATAATCAAGTATCAGAAAGGTTGATATGCCATGTATTAACACCACATTACTTTCCATCACTCCAAAGCTCAGGGACAGAGAACCCTGGCTACATGAGTGCTTACCTCCAGGGAACTTGCACATACCCTTCTTTGCAGCTCTGATGCTTTTATATCAATTCTCTGTCTGAATAACACACTTATTTTGGTGAATGCTTAGATTATTTTTTGAGTCTCAGTATTCCAATTATTGTTACATCCACAAAGACTTCCCAAGAAGGACAACAGCGGAAACACAAGAAAGAGCTTAGCTTCCAGCCCAACTTGGGAAGTTGCAACTGAGTCAGAGAGCTCCCTCCATCACCACCTCCTCCAGACACAGCTTTGCCAACTGGAAATGTCACCACTCTTGCCATTTTCACCTGCCAAAAGGCACAGAAGAAAGGTCACCGAAGCGACTATCACTTCAATCATTTAAGCTTCTTGTGATCAATAATCAAAAGTCAGATGTGATTTAAAGAGCAGGCTACAGAAGATGTCAGCCTTCAGTCAGAAACATCTAGGAGGCAGCAGAGGTTCAGCTGCTACACATGCAGGCACAACAGACAACCAGAAGCTATTACTGCTAGGAAACCATAAATACATATTTCTTGTTAATGTGACATCTGTCTTCATCACTGACCTTCAACACCGACCTGTCCTGTTCAAAGATGTTGCTTGCAAAAATGCACAGAGGTGCTCTGACAAAAATCCGAAAATCTTTTGTAAAAAGGCAGTATTCATTTCTCAGTACCATTACTCTTCTAATACCACAGATTGAAGTGCTGAAGTGCTTATTTCCTTCAGCAGATAGAGCTGAGGATTTAACACTTCATGAAGATTTAAAAGGGAAAGAACAAAAAGGAAGTGCTTACTATTACAGCACAGAAGCAACTATAACCCCTAACAGAGACATGTTTTGCAACTAATTTCTGCCTAAGGAGAGATTTTTCCACTGAAAACTGCAATGTGAAATACTGCCAAGCACTCCATCACCTCAGCAAATACTGATCGCTGCAAAAAGATAACTGTTAGGCTTTTAGGAGGAAATACCTGATCGTATTTCACCAGCAAAAGCTGCTGATTTCACAGCTTCTTTAGAGCTCTAATACTGTGAACTCAGTGATACTGTTATACACTGTTTGTTGTTTGCTTTTCTTTAATTTTAAGTTGTATTTTAAGTTGTAATTTTAAGAAAATAAAACAAAAAATATAAACCAAAAAATTAAAGGAAGAAGTCTAATCAAAAGCATCAAATAAGATGTTTCCAAAAATAATGGCTTGCAAATATCAAATCAATTTTTTCAGAAATATAAATAATTTTCAGAAATATAAATAAGTAAAACTAAACATGCAATTTCTTGTTTGTGCAACGAACTTGTTTTATGGTGTCAATCTATTTTCATTGTTTCAATAATATACATTATTTGACCAAGGTCTACTTATCTACACTCAACTTCCAATCTGTCAGTAATCCTTACAAATTAAAAGGCAGGATTTTCTGCTCAAGGAATGACCAAATCACATCACCCTCAGAGGCCGAAGAGTGAAAGACTCAAAGTCCATGGAAAAAAACCCAAGTAACAGAAGAGCAACCCCAAAATATAAAAATACCATATAAAACAACAGATGAAAGAATAATCCAAAATTTGAAGTCTTGATAAGAAGTGTTCATGTCTAGGAAAAATGCACATCTCTGCACTTATCATAACACCCATCAGATTATTTTCTTGCTGTAAACTTGTAAATCAAAATAGCAGTGTCATGAACTATCATGCTCATCAAAACAAGATGCTATTTCTGAAGCTTTCTAATGATTTGCATGTCAACACTGAATTATTTGATTACTGATCATTATCATAAACACTATCAGCCACTGGATTTTATCAGTGCAGTTTGGAAGACAGACTACACAAATAAAAAAATACACTTCCAAGATTTAAAAGAGAAATCTCAACCAATGAATTGTGTGGCATTTTGGTTGATCAAAACAAGTGCAAGTTCAATATTTCATAACAAAAAGCTCCTCAAGGTGAGTTGGCGGAGTATCTCATCTTTCCAGAAACAGATCTACTAAAGTACAGTTATTTCTGCTAATTTCTCAGATTACCAGAAGCAAAGACTACACAGCTTTCCAAATGTCCTTCCCAAATTAAAGGGATTCCAGGATTACCATCACCAAGTAACTGTCTTGACTGCATTAGCCAGCTGTGATAAATTCCTGATAATCTCTTGCTGCCTTTCTAAGCAAGACAAAACACATTGAGAAAAAGTATTGCAATAGTTTTCACCCAGTTCTGTTCATAGAATCATAGACTACCCAGAGTTGGAAGTGACCCCTATAGATCATCAATGTCCAGCTCCCTGCCCCTGCAAAGGACACCCCAAGAGTCACACCATGTGCTTGAGAGCATTGTCCAAACACTTCTTGAACTCTGTCAGGCTGGTGCTGTGACCTCTTCCCTGGGGAGCCTGTTCCAGTGCCCAACCACCTCTGGGTGAAGAACCTTTTCAAAATATCCAACCTAAACCTCCCCTGACTCAGCTTCAGGCCATTCCCTCAGGTCCTGTCACTGCTCACCACAGAGAACAGATCAGTGCCTGCCCCTCCTCTTCCCCTCACAAGGAAGCTGCAGACCATGACGAGGTCTCCCCTGAGTCTCCTCTTCTCTGCACTGAACCAGCCAAGTGACCTCAGTCAATCCTCATACACCTGCAAGCTCTAAGCCCTTCACTGTATTTGTGGTCCTCTTTTGGACACTCTCTCTAGTTTAATGTCTTTTTTTATGTTGTGGCACCCAGAACTGCCCCCAGCACTGGAGGTGAGGCCGCCCCAGTGCAGAGTAGAGCAGGACAATCCCCTCCCTGAACAGCCTGACTGTTCCACTGCAGCAGGCAGCTCAGCCATAATCAAAGTAAAGCAGAGAAAGTCAATACACTTAGAACATTAATCTGTTCTCACACAGGCAGCAACAAGTCCATTTCTGAAAAGCAGACAGCAGAGTATTGACATGGCAACCATGACATCCTCACACTTTCACATTATAAAATGCTAAATTGACTTTTCACACAAATAATAGAGTATCTACAGGGGAAGCCTTAAAAATATTGCCGTTTTACATAGCTATATTAGGTTATTTGGTCCATAAATGGGAAGAGGAAACATGCAATGAGTTTAAAAAAAAACACTTTCATTCCTAAATTTCCCTATCAGCCAAATAAGTAATAAGGGAATCTCTACAGCTTCCTTTGGCCCACATGGACTTGTACAGGATAAAATGCTTATGATACACTTCTGCTAACCCGTTCTAAAACTTTGGTATAGAAAACGGGGTAGGGGGAGGAAACTCTCAAACTTCAATATCTCCTCTCCTTACTTCAATTTTTTGTTCTTATGGCAAGGAAAAGAAATAGCTCAAGGACATTCATAAGATGATGAACACAGCAATTCCACAAGCAACAGCAAAGAAAACCATTTGATCATTAATTTATGTTTCAGTATTACCCCAATGCACCCAAGAGAATATGTGAAAATCAAAGAATCTGACTTTGCTTTAGGTTGCTTGGAAGTGAAAATATAACAATGTGGAAATATAACACAGACTCTGTACAGCGATTTTCAGTAAGAAGCTGAAAAGTCACATCAGGAAGGTTTCTCATCAGCCATATAGGGACAGAGCATCTCTAATGATTAACTTCTGTAGAAAACAACGTCACGGTCTCCAGATCCATTCCTACAAAAAATGGACTTAAGAATCAAGTGGCTAGTATTTCACAAATTATACTCCATTCTGTTTACCTGTACTGGATTTCTCAGAGCTCTGACATTTTCGGATTGAGAATCCAAACTAGTATCCCAACTGAAAAATGTCCAGCAATGCCCAGGGAAGCTGAAGTGTATAGGCTTAAGTTCAAAGTGAGCCATCTCCAAAATATTCCTGCATTCTCCAGGAATTTGAGGTTCAACAACTTTTCAATCAACAGCTTCCAACACATACTTTACATTTTAGGCTACTCTTGTCTGGATGAAGTGCAGTGCTGGTACTTGCAACATCTACACAAGAGACTCTCAAATTTCTCTGTGCATCATCTGAAAGTTCACTTCTTTTGTCTGCTTTAAGCTGGCTACCTGCAAAATCCCTAATACAACCTAGTTCTTAATCTGAAAGAACCAGCAGATAGCACTTTCTATTCCCTTCTCCATACCATTTAACAATTTTACAGAACTCTCTTGTATTAACTTTATTTTCAGCCTATCCTTCCTTGTCTCAAAACCTCTAGAGTCCTTGGCCAGTCTGCACCATGATCATCTCTCCACCTTTCTTCACACCTTCTCCAAGGTTGTTTTTCTTCTTGAGATGCTGGAACAAGGGCTGTATAAGCTATTTGTAATTACACAGAAATGGGTAACATGTCTGTGCAACCACTTCCTTTGTTCTTTATTCATCTCACAGTAGTTCTAACACTTGATCAGCTTTTGTCTAAGCAATGATGTAGCATCTTTATAGAAATATTTACTCCCCAGCTGTTAGTTTTGAATGGTAAAAGCCAACACTGAGTCCACTGCTGTACAAAGAAAATCAGTGATTGCCTTACTCCAGAAAATCAGGGTTGTACACTGGGTATTCTTTAGTATCACACAAATATTGCAGGTGCATTTTAAAGATGTTCATGTAGAAGCAATTTGTATTCATGGCATTTTAAAAAGATGCTGAACAATACAATGATGGTCTGTTTCTTGCTCAAGTCAAAGAAAATGACAAAATTCAACAAAGATCCTACATGCATACCTTTTTAATACACTACAGCTTAGCAATAAGAAAAAATATCAGATTTGGTTTCATCCTAAAAACTCCAAACCACTTTCTCTAACATTCTTCAGCAAGGCTGATGAGCAGAATCTAAACCTACAAGAATACATTAACCCTGAGAGTTAGGACCTATGAAGCTTCAGTATCATCAAAGAACTCTTTGAGACATATCCTAACAGTGGAGCGAGAAGTGTAGCCCCCTTGCTCAAGATACCAAACTTCCTAGCAACCACAGGAACTGTGCCAAAGACAACCTGTGCCCCAAGAAGAAGGCTGTGAGCTGGTGCTGCCCCTCTGCACAACAGAGACCTCAGGGGCCAGCCAGGAGTGCAGGCACCCAGAGACACTGCAGGAGCCAAGGACTCAGCAGGAGCAGCCCAGACTATGGCACACCTAGACTGCAAGGGTAAAAGGCTCAGGGATTTGGCTGCTCAGGGTCCCTCCTTGGAGGCACCCAGCTCGAGCTGGCTTTGTGTTTTGCACCTTGACTAAATTATTGTGAGGATCCACATGTCTCTGACTATTCCATGGAAAACCTGGGGTCAAGCTGGTAAGGGAAACTTGTCTGACTGCCTGTGAGTGTTGTGTATAGGGAATCAAGCAGAGCACATATTGGCTCACTGGAGCTGCCCTCCACACACACAAAGGGGTTCAGTGCCATCAGTGACAGCCTCGCGTGGTGGGAGTGCATCCTGGATGGGGAACTGTGCTTCCTGAATGGTCAGCCAGGAGTTACCTTAACCCCATCACTGGAGTTTTTCAAGACATGACTGAACAGAGGACTAAATAATCTCACCTAGGCTGCCTTTCCCACAAGGGGTTGGACCAAGTGATCTTTCAAGGTCTTTCCAGCCAGGGCTGTTCTAGGATTCTAAGCCAGTGGCACTGGCCCAGGCAGCTTGCTGTACAAATGGCACCAGCTGAGATGGAAAGGTAAAGTAGGATAATAGTGCCCCACGTAAGCTTTGCTTGCTATTTAGTGTACTTTCAGAACATCCAGGAGGTTTAACTAAGCAAAGGAGAAGTTTAAGAAAAGCAACAGACATCTTAACAACATCAACAAACTTTTGCAGGGTAGTCTGATTCACTATTACAAAGTTAAACAAATTTCCCTTCAACTGCTTGTCAAAAGGGGGAAATTAGTGAGGGAACTTTTATTGCCAAGAAATGGTTCCATAACTGTACAAAGGAGATGCCCACATGATATATTACATTAAATCCTCTCTCCTTCTGCTTTGCCTTAAGAAAAGGCATCACTGCTGTGTAAGCATCAGGCTATCCAGGCCATTTTCCCATTACTTTTTTTCTGACAATATCTTTGCCCAGGCAGATTTGGCTGCTGCTTACCCTGGCCTTCCTTTTGTCAAAAGCCCACCATCACAACCTCATTCTCCTTCCCTACTCTGTCTTTCTCTTACACTTCTCTAGTTATGCCCCCTTAAATCCCAAAACAAGCCATGTCACTTAAGTGATGTGCCATTTGTGACTTCAGCATTCACTCTACCTACAAGTGACAAGAAGAACCACCACAAATACCAAAAACAGGCAGGTTTTGAACAAAATGTATCAGGATTATCATGGGTCTCCAAGTCACAGCATCTCTACCAAAGCACCCGTGAGTGGGAGCCTCCTAATTCTTGTCTTACAGTACAGCAACATATCACCAGGCAAGTAATTGATCCTACAAAATCAGGCTCCCACTTCTTAACACATGCACACAACTTCAGGTTATTACCACTCCATGACCAGAATGTTGCAATGGAGGGATACAGGCTCTTTAGGAAAGACAGGCCACAAGACAAGGAGAAGGAGTCGCCTTTTATGTCTCATTTAAGGAAAGGCTGAGAGCTGGGTCTGTTCAGCCTAGAGAAGGCCAGGAAGTGAGGGTGCTGTCATCTTATCAATGTATAAAAAATCTGAAGAGAGAATGTAAAGACTCCGGCTCTTTCCAAAGGTGTAAGCACAGAAATACATAATAGGCGAAACACCAAGAAGATCAATACTACAAGCGGCAAAACGCAGGAAATCAGGTGGCTGTCACGCAGAAATTCCAGACTGCGTCCTGCCACTGTGGGTGCCGCAGCCCAGCTCCCCTGGGCACAGGAGACCACCGACCCCGCAGAGCACCCAGCGCCAAGCCTGGGGAACGGGGGGTGCTGAGCAGCCCCGGGACAAGGCTGGGCCGTGCCGGTCACCCCACCTGTGCCAGCAGCGCCTCCCGCTCCCGCTGCTCCCGGCTCCGCTCGCCCTCCGGCCCGGACGCCATCCGCACAGCCCGCCGGAAGCCGCGCAGCGGCCGTACGGCAGCCCCGCCGCGACACTGTCGTGAAGAGCGTCCCGGGGCATGGCGGGGGGCGGGTGCGGCTCCTCCCGACCGAGCTGCGGGGCACGGCGGGGACAGCGGGGACCGCTGGGCACGGCGGGGACAGCGGGGACGGCTGGGCACGTGGGACACGGGAGTACGGCGGGGACAGCTGGGCACGGCGGGGACCTGCCCGGAGCCGGTTCTGGTGCCGGCTCGGTCCCTCAGCCCCTCTGTTCTCGCCGGCGCCCGTCGCGACGCGCTCGGCTCATGACAGGGTGATAGAATCATAGAATATCCTGAGTTGGAAGGGACCCACATTGGTCATCAGTGTCCAGCTCCTGCACGGGACCATCCCCAAGAATCACACCGTGTGCCTCAGCGTTGTCCAAATGCTTCTTAAACTCTGCCAGGCTGGTGCTGGACCACTCCCTAGGGAGCCTGTTCCAGTGCCCAAACACCCCCTGGATAAAGAACCTTTCCTCAATATCCAACTTAAACTCCCCCGACTGAGCTGCTCGCCAGTTTTCCTCGGGTCCTGTCACCACAGAGAACAGATCAGTGCCTGCCTCTCCTCTTCCCTTCACGAGGAAGCTGCAGACCGTGATGAGGTTTTCCCTCGGACTCCTCTAGGCTGAACACACCAAGTGACCTCAGCCGTTCCTCAAATGAGTTCTCCAGTCCCTTCACCATCTTCATTGCCCTCCTTTGGGCACTCTCTAACGGCTTTGTATCTGTCTTTCATCATGGCACCCAGAACTTTCCCCAGCACTGCAGGTGAGGCTGCCCCAGAGCAGACCAGAGCAGGACAATCCCCTCCCTTGCCCAGCTGGCCGTGCTGTCCCTGATGCCCCCCAGGACAGGGCTGGCCCTCCTGGCTGCCAGGGCACTGCTGGTTCACATTCAACTTGTCACAGACCAGGACCCCAGGTCCCTTTGTGTGGCACTGCTCTGCAGCATCTCATTCCCCAGTCTGTCCGCACATCCAGGGTTGTCCCATCCCACGCACCCAGGTGGGTTCTCCACGCCTTGCTCAGAGCTCACCAACCTCACAGGTGGAGGTCACAGCTAATACCATGTCATGTCACAGCAGCTTATTGGAACCCTGTGCCACTTGACCAACAGGACCACACAGTCCTGCAATGGGCATTAAGGAAACTTCCCTGCCCAACCACCCAGAAGCCTGTCCAGCAGTCACACTCCTACCACCTGAGCTACTCTGGCAGCTCCACACTCCACAGTCAGACAAGGTTTCCTTACCGGCTCGACCCCAGGTTTCCCATAACAAAGTCTCTGATGTCTCAATCCTTAAAATAGTTTAATCACAATACCACAACAGAATAACAATTTGAGCTGGCTGCCTTAGAGGAGGGACCCCAAATGAAGAAACCTCAGGGCTCTTACACCCTCACAAGCACCGTCCAAGCAGAGTCATGTCTGGAACCCTTGGCTCCTTCCATGTCCCTGAGTGTCTGGGCACCTGGCTGGCACCACAGGTCCCTGTGCCCTTTGGCAGTTTCACAGTCTCTTGCCTCAGGCTTCTCCACAGAGCTCAGCCTGCAGCTGCACACTGAGCACTCAATGTAATCCTCAGCACTTGGGATACTGAGGTCCAGGCTCATCCCTCCTGCTGGGTTGAAATTCCCTTGCACAGACCCTGGCCTGCTTGTCCAGACTGGCATTTATGAGAGTAAACAAGGGAATGTGGCCCAAAAGATGTTCACAAGTTCCGGAGCCATGCAGTGCCCAGTGCTCCCCATTGCTGTGAACACCTCCAGGTGATCTTCCAAACACTTTCTTGCCCATTTGCAAGTGCATCCATTTGGTTCAGTGCATCCATGCTAGACTGTGACCTCTGTAATGTCAGGGTGCTGGCTGCTCGGAATGTGCCTGGGTGAGCAGAGGGAAATTCAAAACCAGGTGTGTTCAAGCACTTGAAAGTTGCAGTTGGCCAACATAGGGCTTCTATGCCTCTGGTGCAACAAATGTTTATCTGGGACAGAATTTCTTTGGGATGAGATCAGAGCATTATTAATGTGTCTGACACCAAATGTGCCCACAGCTGCCAAGTAATAGCATTCTTTAGGCCAAGGTCTGAGAGAAGATCTTGTGTCATTTGTTAGCTCTTTGCATGGGACAACATGTTTTCAAAGTGATAACAGTAATTTAATCATCATCTCCATGGTGGTATTAAATGTGTAAATTGAATGTGCATATTTGTTCAATTTATGCTGACAGTTAACAGCATCTCAAGAAAAACCTGTTGTAGATCACCACTAGGTGTAGAATGATAACTGATAGACTTTCATAGGCACCATTTGGAAAAGCAGCATGTGAAACCTCTTCAGGGAGCCATTTACAGAGCAAACAGATGGATACAGAAGATGTTCCAGCAGGATTGACTAATGTTACTTCCAGTCCTTGGCTATATGCAGCAAAGTACATTGCTTGAGAGAGGAGAAACAAGAAAAGAGCATGTTTGCCCCATTAAGGAAAGCCTCTTCTCTGATTGTGATGTGCTCTTCTCACCAACAAATTGGTTTCCTTCCATCCCAGTGCTACCACTTGTTCCAGGCAACCAGCAGAGTATCTCAAGTGGGTGCTCTCTAACTCGCTCAGCACACAGCTAGGCATATGGGCTTAATAGATTTGTATTAAATCTAAACAGAAAATTGATAGTCCGTGAGCTGAGCCAACTACTTGTGACTGAATCAGTTTAGGAAGTATTTGAGAATGAGAACAGAAAGTCTGGAAACTGTGGCATAGAGTGAATAGTGACAGATGTGGACAATTTGGGAGTGAGAACAGGGAATGTATTTTCTACAGCAGAAAGTTACAGACAAAGAGCATTCAAAGCATGGGGTGAGCTCTTGCAGGGTTAGGTGCTATTATTCCGTAACCCTCCATGTCATTAATTGGGTGGTTCTGTAAATTTTAATTTAAAACCATTTTCTAATACTCCTGGTTTCAGGAAAGAAACTTTGACACAAATACTCCCTAGAATCTCAAAAACTGAAGAACAGTAAAACGTAGAAAGTTATATCTGAGAGCTGCCTTTAATTTTGAAGTCAGTGGTTAGGGAAATGGCATAATTTAGTTTCATTTCCTCTCCTTGTTCAAGAAAAGTATTTTCTCAAAGGAAGCAGGTAAAAATTCAAGTTTAGCCTTATTTCTTTCAAGATATTAATATGTCTGAGAGCTCCTCATAGGCTCAGAAATTTTCAGTGAGCCTAGAGTACTAATTGGTATACCACTTTTAATGGTCAGCTGGGCACCTCTACTCAGTTGTCTAATTCTCTGTGCCAAAATTAAAAGGCTAAAAAAATAGTAATGCCTTGGAGATACTAATTTTTGATGAAGCTCAGGGAGGAACTGACCTTTTTGAGTGAAGTATTATTTTTCCATTTAATGGCACATTTTACACTTTCTCTGAAAGAAACTGATGGGTGACTCTCCAACTGACCTGTGTTATAAACCTCCATGCTTCTAACTTTCACTATGTGCCTTCAACTCTCAGCTTGATGTTTTATTATTTTAATTTCAAAAAGGTTAAAAAAATCCTCTCCACTCAGTGTGATCCTGTGCAGTTTTCTTTAAACAAGAGGCAAGGTTTCACTAAGGGAAAAGAGGTTCTTTTTTTCCTGAGAACACAAAATCTTCTTCCACTGTGATGCTGAAGAGAATTTCTTACCTCAGTTATAACAACACATTACGAAGTTCTCATACTAAAGAAAAACAAAATCCAGTAAGATGCTGGTAAGAGGACAGAAAGGGGACACACCCCAGTCAAAATGTACTTAGTTTCAGTTAATTCTCATTCTGTTAATTTTTAAAACCACCCAGTTTTCAGTTGCCCCTGGTACTATCGAGCAGTCCTTTACATTCAGCTCTGAGGGATTACTTAGACTCAGATGGGAATTTTCATTGTCTTGTCTCAAATAAAAACGTCAGTCCTTGGAGAAATTGCAGCGGAAAAAAACGAAACAAACATAGAATGATGCAATTACAGGGAAAAGCATATTTCTTTCATAGAAATTTCATTATGTTTACTCAGGAGAAAATTAAAGCAACTGTGTCTAAATTCAGTGCCATAAAATGATAGAACACCTCACCCAAAAAATCAATGCAGCAGCAATGCCCAGGTTATTAGTTGCTGTTGCCTGAATTGTGCTGTGAGTGCCTCAACTGTGCAGTGAGCACCTGAAGTGAAAAACCAGATGATTTTCTACTGTCCATCAAGAAGAGTGCTCCTGGCAGCAACAAAAGAGCCCCAGTGACATTGAGGCTCCTGACAGCCTTGATTGGAAAGGAGAGCTCAGCTTGCAATGAGAACAAATGAAGCGGCTGTTGTGGATCGAACAATGATTCACCCATTGTTCCATATTCAATAGCAAATTGCGAGTTGTCTGCCCCTGAGCAATAGTTATTTTGTTAATTTCCTCAGGTTCTTTGAAAAGAGATTATAATTGCGGCCGTAGTTCAGCAGACCAGGGGGGTGGGGTTTAGAAACAGCCATTTTCAGTCTCCCCACCAAGTTTCATTACTGTAATAAATTTAATCCTTCATCTGGGAATTCTCCAGTGGCAATTTAGCAGTTCTGGGTTAGTGGTTGGGCTCAGTGGTCTTGGATTAGAGGTCTTGTCCAACGTAAATGATTCTATTATTCTACTAATAAATGTTTTGTGAGGTTGCTGCTACACATGTGAAATAACTCGTTCAGTTCATTTCTTGGGAAGTGTTTACATGCTTTGTTTGTTTGGCTTTTTTTCCTTTAAGAAGTTGAAAACAGTTTTATCAGACAGGAAGGTCACAGTAGGGATAACATCCTGTCTGTGATTTGCTGAGACTGGTAACACACCTTTGGGGAGAAATGACTACATCTTCTTGTGCCTGCTCATCTTGGAGAGGTCCAGAGCTGCACACGTCGGGGAGCTTCAGATCAGCTACTTTGACATTAATCCCCTGCCCCAGCCAGATGATCTTGAGTCAGTATTTGTGTCTCACTTTCATTTATCAGTCCCTCTCCATCAGACCAGTGCAACAGTAACTAAAATACTCTTAGACAGAATTTCAATGCAGTGCAATGGGTTGGTTTTGGTTTTAAGTGAGATTAAAGCACATTTTTGGCTCTTAAAGGTAGGCCAGCTCCAGAGGCCGTGTTGTAGCCTAGTCCACAGAGTTGTATCAGCCCTTTTGTTGCAAGAGCAGCAATACCTTAAAGTGATATTGGAGACACTGTACAGAGTAACCAAAGCGTTTGGCAGCTCCTGAGACCTTGGGGCTGTCTTTGTCCTTTTCTCCTGCGATGCTGTGGCTCAGTCCAACACACGCTCACATGGGCAGCACACAGCAAACTGAAGGGACCTGCAGAAACCATCCCAGCTGGACTGTACATGTGGAGTATTGCAGTCTCCTCCTTTCACCGCAATATAGAGAATAAAAAAAGTTGGGAGCATGTCTTTTTCTTATGAAAAGGTGAACACTCATGGGAAAAAATTGTTGAGACCAGTGAGGTCTTGCTCCATGGAAATGGCTCCAAGGCACTACAGCACCATGACAATCATTGTACAGAGAATTTGACTGCCACACAGAGTGTTCATAATTGTCTCTTTTAGCAGCAACTTGAACAATTTACTCCTCTCCAATTTTCACCCCACAATTCCTGGAATTTCTTTTCATTTTTCTTTGTGTTAAACTGCTCTTTAGAGGGAAGGGCAGTTTCATATCCAATTATTGTCTTAGCCCTTGACCCAGAAATAGCTGTAAATACTGAGTAACATGCCTGACATCCCAAGTCACTGTCTTCGTCACTGTTCTTGACAGGAAACCCTCTGACACTACCAGCTTGTCTTGCCACTCCCCTCATTTTGAAGCACAAAGGCCCCTACTGATGCTAACACACAGGCTACACTAAGCAAGCATATCTCAAAGCATATGCCACTATGCTGGATACCACCAAGCTGGAAAAGAGACCATAACTGGGAGGACATTGGATTTCTTTTAGTGTGATTTTTGGGCTCTTCTGTCCTAGAAGTTTCTGAATGGGAGAAACCATAATATGTCCAATAGTCAAGTTCCATTTAGTATTTCCCCATGATGTGGTTTCAAGCCCTCACCCTGCCTTTCAGAAGCATCTCAGGGAGCTGCTGACACAAGCAAGATATATAAACACATCCCTGCAGGGTGTCCTGCCAAGAGGGTGGATTCAGAAAGGGATTGGTCACACAGGAACAATGTCTTATTATGAAGTCTTTGTGCCTTGTAAAGCCAAGAATTTTTTATACAGGGAAGATGGGTAAGAAGTGATTTTTGACCCTATGTCTCCTCCTGCCTGTTCTCCCAGGGGACTACTTGGCATGTCAGTCTGAACAAGTGGATTGACTCAGACAGGATGGAACTGAGAGGATTATTTGGAAAGAACAAAGGTGAGGCAAGAACTCTGGCCATCCTAAAAAATCTCCTACCAGAGATCTTGGAGTGATAAATCTAGCTGTGGCTTGCAAGCTGGCTCCATGTCTTTCAGGTTTTGTAGCAGAAATGAGAGAATGGGAACAGCACCAAAGACTGCATAATTGTGTTTATTTAATTTGGGAGATATCAACAGAAAGAAAGAGATAAATCTCAGTGATTCCACTAATTTAAAGCATACAGATAAGCTACATCTTCATAATCAGCATTTCTTCATTAAAAGGAATTGGTGCAAATGTTTTTCACTCCAGAATACCTTCTAATTTACATCCTTGTCAGATACAGCCTGAGACCCAAGAAGGCCTGAGACCCAAGAAGAATGAACGATAAATAATTTTTTTTTCTTTTTTAGTGTATTCTTAATACTCAGCAGTTTGGCCAGAGGAAATGTATCCTCTCATTGTGGTAGCTTGGTGAGAGGCATTGATGAATTCTAAATTAAACCCCCTCTGAACCTTCCTCAGAATATGTGATGAAGAGTGAGGAAAGTAAGATGTGAAGTGAGTACATGCAGCAGAAACCATTACAATGGCAATTAAAAAAAAAGGGAAAAAAAAAAAAGGAAGAATTTCTCAAAGAAACCAAGCTTCCTTGAAGGGCATAACCCCTTAACAAAAGCATCACGTGGGAACTGCTAAGGACTGGTTCTTAGATAAATGAAAACCAGCATCAGGCTAGTTACCAGACGGGCTCCTTACTAAAGGGCTTTATGCCAAAATCTCCCAGCCTGAGATGGGAGAAGCCCAGAGATAAATAACCGAGGAGAGGATTTGAAAGGGAAATATAAAGTGTTAGGATTTTCAAGGACTCAAGCATGTCATTACTTATGAGTCAAGGAGTTATTTCTGTATTGGTAAATTAGGAAATCTAATGTGGGTGAGAATTCAGAGGCCCTGAGACCAGAGAGGAAATACATACATAAAGAAAGGTGAAAAGATGGATCGCACACACAAACAAGTCCTCAGAAAGGGATGTTGTGCACAAAAAGTTGATTTGCAAAGGAAGAAAGAGGTGGGGAAAAACCCAGCAGATTTGTGTTAATAGATTTAGAGAGGACAGGAGAACGTGTGAAGACCATGTACTTTGCAAATCCCTTTTGGAAACTAAGCAAGAGGCAAGCAGAAAAAAAAAGAATGAACAACCTCTTCTCTGTTTCTTATCCTTGCCATCTTTAACTAGAAGAATAAGGCAGTGTGAATAGCTGGGGAGATTTGAAATTGGAACTGAAGGCAGGATTTGCTTTCTAATAGCAGGAACATGGGATTCACTGTAATTGTTCTAGCAGAGCTTCAGATATTGCCAGATTGTAACTTGAATTTTTGCCAGAGAGAGCTGCAGCATACTGTAAAAGACTGTGCTTCCCTGAGACGAGTGCTTTAGCAGTTCCCTGGTTGCAATTTTATGCTTTGAATTCATCCAAGTGTATGAGGAACCTAACATTATGGACTGATGTGTGTTTGAGCAGTTGTATGTGATGAGAAACATGCTGCTTCATCTTCTGCTCTGCACAAGGCATCAAAGATGAACTATCTGAGGAGACAGGATGGCTCAGCAATACACTATGAGGTACTTTCATTGTTAGTAATTTCTAAACTCTCTCTAGGCCTTGGAATCACAGTTTCAATTTTGATCTAGAGTCTGAATAAGACATCACATGAAGAAGCACAAAATCTTTTTTAAAAATTAATTTATCATATTGATTTATTCTACTGACTTGTGCTTTGGTTCAATAGTTTTCCTTTAAATTAAATTTCAGTAGGGATTTAAGACAAAGACATAGCTAAAAATAAGTATATCTATACAGTTGATTGTTGTGATTGAAGATTGATTTTCTTTTTTTTTTTTTTTTTCAGATAAAGGGCATCAGTTTTTAACAAAAGTAAGCTTGTCATCGTGTTAAAGTAATAATACGGAGTGTTTCTGCATTGCAGGGAGAAAATTAATTACTCATATTGCACTGACATATCTCTCCACCTTAGTTGCTTGTGAACTGGAAATTTCCTGCTACCATGTTCATAAAATCAAAGGAAAAAGTACTGCTGTCATTGGGGTTGCTGTTTGGAATGGTAAAGCATAGGCATACCCTGCTTAAGGGGTAGAGAAGAGTTTCATGTCAGAGCACTCTGTCTGTGTCCCTGATCCAATTTAAAAAAGGATACCTTTAAAACAGCTTACAATACTGGCAAAGTTTCTGAGAATTTTTCAGTATTTGCAGACCAGTGGTGGCTTGCTGCAAGTGTGGAAATGTGACAGGAATACTGTACAAAATTATGTCAGCCAGATAAAAACAACCCAGGGTCTTGCTGTCGACCTGAGTTGTAGACTTCAACACAGGTGTCTTTTACAGTTCAGTGAGGTGGCTTGGCCAAGAAATTTGTGGATGAGAGCACCATCAGGCACAGGAACACGCCGTCTACATTCAACAAGCAGCTCCATAGCAAATACCTGTTAAGGAGGCAGGTGAGAGAAAGAAAATGTTTCATTTGCAGCCACTTGAAATGTCAGGCATGGTCTTTCAGAAAGTTTAGACACAGCAATGCAATTCTAATTCTGCCCCAAGAGGACATATACTAGTTAAGGCAGAGCAAGTAATCTGCATAAAAAATTAGGGTCCAAATGCTGATGTTGTCAGTGTAATCACTTCATATAAAGCACATTAACACACCTAAAAGAGATTTGTAATAATGAATGAAATGTCTTTCCCTCTCTTCTCCACAATAAATTATAGAAAACCATAGTGACACACAGAAAGTGATAATGACAAGAAATCCTTAATTGTAGCAGCAAGAAGAATACACAAAACAAAGCACACTGGAGACAGTAGCTATTGATCTTCTTTAGTATTTTCATTTATCATTTCTTTAAAATTTTCACTTTGCAAGTAGAAAATGTTTCTGTGATATTTACAAGTGTAATAGAAGTGGAATTCTGAAACTAAAAGGGTTTTTTTAGATTCTGGTAAACATTAATTTTTTTTAATGTATGGAAAATGTTATCACTTTAAATCTCTCATAATTTAAGTGTTTGGGAAGGCTCCCCATCCACCTAGTACTGTTAGGGGAATAGTTTGCAAAACTCAGAACATTTGTTCTATGCAGTGACAGCTGCATGACATTTATTTCTGGCACACAGTTCCCCAAACATGCTCACTGACGTTCATTTTATACAGAGAATGTCTGACATCTGTATTTGTACTTACATGATTAGAAGTTTCATATTCATAGTGCTTCTGTGAGAGGAAGAAGATTCCTAATCCTGGTATAAGAACAGGAAGCAGCTGCAGAAACATGTGATGTAGTGACCATAATCCCTATTCCCCATCACTCTGTGTCACTGCAAGGAGTTGTTAGAGGATCAGAAATAAAATGAAGACCGGGAAGAAGGGAAAGGATGGAGAAAGGTGTTTTTAAGATTTAGTTTTACTTCTACTTTTTCTGCTCTGGCCCATGATGGTGATGGGCCTGTGATCTCTCCCTGATGATATCCCAACCCATGAGCCTTTCATTAAATTTTCTCTCCCCTGTCCAGCTGAGGAAGGGCATGATTGAGTGACTTTGGTGGGCACAGAGAGGACAAGAGTTCATCTTTTACTCATGGTGCCAAGGTCAGTCCTTCAAGCTCTCTTAAGAGAAGCTGTGGTCCCCATTCAGCTTTTTGTGGCTCTCACTCAGCAAAGCAATGCAATCAGCATGTTGTCCCTTGCCATCTGCTGTCCTACACCTCTCCCTGCTAAGTTTAAGTTGAACACTTCCTGGGAAATCCAGCCTCTCCGAGGTCTGAAGTTTTTGTCATGGGTTTGGCTGCACCATGACATCAGTCTGAAGAACCTCGATGGAGTTAAAAGAAGTCCTCCATATTTTGCAGGTTTCATTTTTTGCCTGCCCCGGAACAAGAAATCACTTCATCATGCCCTTTGCTTTAAGCCCAGGGATGCTCTGAAGCCCTTTTTTTGTCAGGGCAGAACAGTGCAACACAAAATCTCTAACATTTAAACCCAACTGCTGACCTTGAAGAGTTTCATCTCATTACTACTTCCAGGAGGTAAAAACAGGCTAGTGACTACTGCAGAGGGCAGCTGTGGTTGCACGTTAATTCTGTGTTGTAAATCTCTGCAATACATTTTGTTAATACCTACCTGCCCTCCTCCCTTGTCATTTTCTCCTTCACCACTTCATTCTTCTTGGAGCATCTGAAGAGACTCTCTGACTTTAACCAAAGAAATATTTCATAACATTTCCTGGCCTCAGAGGATTTCAGAGTACTTTTAACTTTTCTACTGTCTTTGAAGAGATAGCATGCCCTGGGACCGTCCTCTGGCTCACAGCCCTCAGAAATGCCAGGAAAAGCCTCTTTGGTAAGGAATTATGTTCAACCCAGTGTACATGTACAAGCAGCATTGCCCAAGCTGGTGCTCCCCATGCCAGAACCTCCTCCCAGAAACAGGACCTACTGGAACTCACCACCATCAGGCTGCCTAGGAAAGGAAGAGCGACACTTTCTGCTCTGAGCCAGCATGAAATGAATGGAAAAAGCTGCTGTGACTCAGCTGAAAGGAATACCTTGCAGAAGACTGATGGCCTCCAAAAGACTGACAGTAAAATCTGACTCTCCTCTCAGACATCCCAGGTGCTTCACTGCAGACCTGGTGAGAGGGAATGTGACCTATTCATTCATATTGCAGTCAATAAATGATGTTAATCAGCCCAGAAGGCAAGAAATGCTAAGTGTGACACAAGACATTGCCTAATGCTGCCTCTGCCAAGGAAACAGAGGGAAAACAGAAAAGCTCTACAGGAGCCACAGGGCCTGCAAAAAATAGATCAGTGTTACACAAAGTCCACATTAAATTCTGGCTTTGTCTACTTGATGCATTTGAGCCCCAGGTTAGAACAGTGCTTAACCCTGTGTCCAGTCAGAGCCAGCAGTGAATATGGAGGCAGGACCTCTGAGCTATCCTCAGTCAGAACAAGGGCACATTGACTAATCGAGCACAACTGCAGACCTGATTCATAATTTGTCACACAAGGTCATGATATGGCAGCACTTCAGAAGAACTTTCAAGGAGTAATTGTTCCTTGCCAAAACACTGTATATTCTTAAAAAAAATGCAGCTACAGGCAATCTACAAACCCAACAGCAGCTGCTGTGTGCTCAGCAGGAGTCCAGGCACCAGCAAACACAGGGCCATGCTGGCACAGAGCTTCAGAGATGTGTTCTCCTTTATTCTACATGAATGCAATCCACATAATCCAAAATAATAGGGAGCCCAGGTTAGTTAGTTAGTCACTGCACAGACACCCAGCAGAGACTCTCCCTGCCCTTTCTCACCAGTGACACACTGACATCATGTAGCACTGGTTAGGTTTGATGCCACAGCCCATCTGGGAAGGGGGTGAGTTCCTGCACCCAAACACAGTGTCCCAGTACTAAAGCCAGCTCAGGCCTTGATGCAAGACATGTTTCCAGCTATGTGATATTCATTGAATGTGTGCAGATCAGCCCCTGAACATGCCCAAGAGGCCTCATTGCTACAGACATGCTTCCTTTGTTGGCCAAAGGAAAGGAATCAGTTGGGACAAGGCTGCTGCTACATGGACAGCATGTGCAGCTGAGGAATGAGACCTTCTTTCCCAAGGCTCTTTGGAAGCAGACAGCACGCAAAGCACAGGCCAGGTGAATTGTGGTGGCAGCAAGTTCCTCTCATACTGTTCTCGTTCCCCTTGGATTTTCTCCATTACAAGATGGGAGCCTAGGAGAAATGGTGAGTGTGAGCAGGCTGCCAGCACAGCAGCCTTTAACCTGCACATGGGAGGCAAGCAGGAGTAAGCCAAGCTGTCCTCGAGCTGTCCTCGAAGTCTCCTCATGATTTAGGATGGACACCTTGGTTTGTATGCCATTATCTACAGCAGCACGACCTGCCAATACTATAGAGCTTGCTACAACTACAGGTGATCAATCAATATAACAGCATAGTTTAGCAGCACTGGTTTCCAAAGGCACCAACAGCCATTCATCCTACATAAGCCAGCCCATTATTTTAGTTTCAGAAATGCATTCCAGTTGTCACACTCCTTTGGTAGCACAAGAGTTGTAGCAAATAAATTGCAGTAGCCCTTGAAGGCCACAGCCAAAAGAGCTGCTCTGAGTCAGCCAGGCCAGCATCAGTTCCCCTCTACTCCAGTCCTTTGCTCTTCTGAAGTGTATTAAATAAAACCTGCTCCATTGCCAACATTTCGGGGTTGAAATACCCACTAGAAAACCTGCACCAATATTGCCTTCACTTTAATATTTTTCCCTTTTTCCCCAGAGGGATCTCAGGGTCACCCCACCCCCACAGCTCTTGGTGCTACAGGCACAGAGACGCACACTTGTAGGAATGCAGGTGTGTAGCAGAGCTGGTCTGGCTGTTCCAGCTGGGCTGGAACTCACACCTCACAGGGGCTTTCACACAACACTACAATGAAGAGCTACAGAAATCTGGGGATGGACAGCATGAATTGTGGGTATTTGGGAGTCAAGGAAGAGAAAAATGTGTGTGTTATCGCCAATATCTTTTCAGTTCCCTTTGAGAAAATCCCTATTACCACAACCAAGAGAGTAAATTCCAAACTGAAAGAGATCTGTCACCACTCATGGACACCAAAACAGGCAAGACCAAACTTGAGGCAACAGTTTGACACTTCAGTTTAACTGCTTCATATGCCACTCACTCCCACGTTCCTCATCCACAATTTTACACAGCAAACAGCTCCGCCTTTCTTGTCCAGAGCTCCATTCCAATTAGCTGTGGACTGCAGGGAAGCACTGCAGCTACATCAATATAAAATGGTGTAAGAGAAAGGAGAACCAGGCCCTCTGTCTTTAAAAGCTCAACACTGGTCTTAGTGATTTGCATGGGCAGTATTTTCCCACATAATCCTCTTCACTGTAATTCAGAGCAGTAAAGCAAACACTGCAGAGGTAGTAGCTGAGTTTGGCCATTGTTTTGTTAATATATGCACACAGTGCTAGTCACTGTTATTAATTCAATGCACAATCTTTATTTTGCTATTTTAAAAGAGGCAATAGCTGCATCCTGCATTAAAAATACCTTTCACAAAATACCTTTCACTGTAAAAAACAAAGAAAACTCTACCGATGGTAGAGGAAGCATCACAGGCTACAACTTTTCTAGAATCACACACCAGTTTCCCTGATCATAGTAACTCTTTTGAACCCTCACACAATCCAGGGATCTGCACACTGCTTCCAGTTCCCCTTCACAGAACACATGGTAATAGCGGTGGAAAACAGGGCTGAGTTCTTGCAATTCTTTGGAGCCACCTGGAACCGACATTGTATCAACACTTTCCTCCTTCTTTTTAGTGCCACTTTTCAGGTGCCAGGGAACCAGCAAATCTTGAGAGTGAAAGGAGGTTCTGTTAGTGTGAACAGGCAGTCTGAAGTCTGCTACTGGCTTGGCACCACAGCTTTCATCCTTCAAGCCATTAAGGAGTTGGTCAGACCATGCTGAGTCTTGGCTGCTGTTATCAGGCTCTTGGTCACTAAATGGTCTCTGGGCTGTGTCAGTATTCATTTCTTTGTCTTTGTTTTTACTATCATTCTTTTCCTTAAGGTATTTAGACTTCTGGTTTTTGTATTCTTGTTCCATTGCCCAGACATAAATGAGTGCTGTTCCACCAGGTCTTAGAAGCCGAGCTAGTTCCCGGATAGTAGCCAGTCTCCGCTCCTGGAAAGGAAAAGCCAAAGTGTGAAGCTGCTACATAAACAGGAAATCAGGAGAATGGAATGGCAGCAATTTCTCCTTACCCAAGATACAATAAAACTTGAAAAGAAGGTGTTTTTCCCCACTATTTATTTTCATTCATAATATAGGCAATCACTGTGTGCAAGCCAAGACGTTTTCCTAAACACAATTTCTTCATCAAGACATCAGTCATGTCAAGTACTGGAATAGGCTGTGCAGGGCAGTGGTGGATTCACCATCCCTGGAGGTATTTAACCACACTGCCCTGTAGATGTGGCTCTCAGGGACATGGTTTAGTGGTGAACCTGGCAGTACTTGGTTAACAGTGGGACTTGATGATCTTAAAGGTCTTTTCCAGACTCAATGATTCTACTATTCTCTTTCCATTTGAAAATAGTTCTGTGCTGAGCACGATTTCTTGGACATTTCAGCCCATCTGGAAAAAATAGACATCTTTTCAAGAAGGTGATTCAGTATTTCAAATCCCAGATCCAAATCTACCACACCTGATGATGCACAGGCTAAGTTTGCACCTGAAGGGGTCAGACTTACAGCTTAAACACAGGTTCTCTGACCACACAAAAATATGTCAGCCTTCTCCAAAACATAGTTCCTTCTACTTTTTTTTTACTGGATTTGGAAACATTCACTGCATTTATGGTATGGAAAGGTCCGTGGGGCCCATCTAAGATGGTCTAGAAACTTGTTTACCATGGCACAGATTCTACCAGGGGAACCGTACCCAGCCCAGAGATACAGCAGACTGGTGAGCAGTCTCCCTTTTGTTTGGAGATGTACAACCAATGCAGAGATTAAAAAACCCAAAATCACAAGATCTGCCCAAGAGCCCAATATCTGACCCAGGAAACAATAGACGTCTTGACTCCCAAAGTAGAGCCCCCTTCTCCAGTGTCATTAATTACAAGCACAAAAAAATGAAACCCAAACAGAGGACCAAAGCTTCAGGGGGAGCAAGGGCATCTGAGAAGCAGGAGGAGAACGTGAACAGAAAGTCTAAGAAGCAGCAGTAGCAGAACAGCTTAACGCTCTGACAACTGCTTACACCAAATGCAAACCTTGGACTTCTTCCCATTTTGTTCTTGCCTTTGCTTGTATTAGCAGCTCTGCACAGCAACCCAACAGTACAGTGGAGCAGAGAGAGGAGTGACTTACTGCTGTTGAGAAGTGGTGGATTACAGCAATAGAGATGCAGGCGTCGCAAGAACCGCTGCGGATTGGCACTGACAGAGCATCACAGACAAACGCCTGGAAATGTTTTTCTCCACAAATATCCACCAGGTTTTTGCTGCGATCACAGCCAACCTAGAACAGAAAATGTTTCGTTAAGCTTTTTATGAGAGGATAATTATACTACTGGAATATGATTTTCATTTGATGCTCACAGTAATAGAGTCATCACAGTCTCCTACTGAGGGAACACAGTTTAAAATCAAAACAAGAGCAAATGTGACAAAATAGTCCTAAGAAGAGTATATAGTTCCCAGGTACAGACAAAAAGAAAACAACCCTGACACGGACTTAAAACAAAGATGAAAGACTGGATATTAGCTCATTATAGCACCCTCACTTTGAGCCAACTTAAGACAGACCAGGCTTCAACCTAACTTTACTTCAAAATTCATTCAAGGTGTCTTGAAATGAACAAAATGAGATGTGACCTAATCTCAGTATTTTCATTTCAACTGCCATTTTTAACTTGACAACACCTGAAGCACCCAAATAGTTAACTCACAAAAGCTGATCTACAAGTGTAAATAATTATCCAGTGTCTTTGGTGGTATAACTCAAGTATGGCATACAGCTTCACTCATCACCCAGGTTTTGTCATTTCAGTGTGAGGAAGTGCTCAGATAGCTTTCTCTTACCCCTCATTACAATGATCCACAAAAAATTTAAGCTCAACATAATTTTACAAGGTTCTGTACAGTCCAGTGAAGTGACCCCTAGAACCATTTCTGAATACCTAATAAAACATTAATTTTTTTCCCCTTTTAAACCCAGCAGTCAGCCCGCTACACCTGCCCAGTGTCCACATCAAAGGCAGTAAGACAAAACTTACCATCTTTGAAAAATCAGCATCTAGAAGTGTTTTTTACATGCTTGCATAAAAACAATAAATCTAAATTGATCAAGACACCTTCTGAAAGAAATAGTGAGGCATGTGCCGCCCTTGTTTTCATGTCTGCCATGCATACTGAATATGCAAACCAAAGCCCTGCTACCAGCTTGTATAGCAAACTCTGCATGTATGAGAATAATAAATTTATTTGTTTTCAATGACTAGCAACAAGTAGATAGCAGAGAACAGGTTCAGAATCCTAAATAATTACTGTTGACAGTGTTTATCGCATTTGACACCGAAAGAATACTAAACCGTCTTTGACGCAGGAAGAATAGCAAACAACTCACCCTACTTAATCAACCCAGAAGAGACAACAGTACCACTAAAATTAAAAACCTCTTTTGCAATGATTAATGAAAATATATTTATTTTCCATCATAATTTTTCATTTTATCTGTTCAAGTCCTTTTATCTTTCAGCCTACCACCACAGTTTTGAAGAAAACCAGAATTCTGCTCCAGTCTTATTTCCTAAAAGCTTACCAGTGAGCTGCCTTCTATTCAGGTCCCTGACTTTTGATCCAAAGTAAATCAAACAGTTGTGAAAATGTCAACCTGACAATACAAGATAATCCTCCACAAAAAACTACGAATGTGTACATATTATCCTGCCAATTAGCAACAAACAGACCTGAAAAGATCAATCCTAACATTGCTTTCTTCACACTCATTCCTTGGTCTCTCGCATTTACCGAAGCACTGAGTGAATTGTGTTGTTTATGAATAAAAAGAAGGAAACCCTTGCTTACTTGAATGCAAATCAATCCCCATCATTTTACACTGGCAGCCAACTGAAGTGTCTTTAAATTACTCTGACAACTTGCATGTTAATGATTGCACACCTCATTACTGGTACCTTTAACTACTTCTGCAATTAAGACATTAGCTTGCAGTACTTAATAATAAAACTCGAAGGACCAAATTCACTGCTAGCAGAAGGAGGAAGAAGAAAACTTGGAGCTTCCACTGACAGCAAGCTTTCCCAGAAAGAACTGCTTTGGACCTCCACATCTAGAGTGAAAATGGGCTGGATAATGGAACACAATCCCCCGTTCCCAAAATGACCTTGAAAAGGACTACAATGTATGTTGATGAAATCCAACGAACTGAGAATGAGAACAAAGGCATGACTGCCAGATTGCAAAGTCCTCATTTGCATCTAAATTATAGCAAATATTATGAGGTCAGGTTTACTTGTATTGACATACTTTCTAAAGCAAATGTACATCCAAAGCAAAAAAATGCTGTTTCACAGTGAAAATGGAGACCTTGAAACAGAACACTTTGAACACACAGCTGCTCTAAAATAGATATACTAGGCTAAAACTTTACTTGGTTTTAAATGTAAAAAGGACAATAGGTGCTATGCATATATGCATAAATGGTGAGCACAAAGAATCACCACAGATGCCTGGCATTGAAACTAAGTAACTTTAGCATCTTTGCTAGAATTATCTCTAGGTGATATTCCAAAACAATTATAATCACCGCATTCTTGTATCTTCTGACTTACAAGAAACATTAAAAACAGAAATACATTTGTTTCAGTCACTTAAAAAAACAATACGGTAGCAAAAAGCTACCTTAAATTAGTCTATCTGTGGTTTTCATAAGTACAGAAAACATTTACAGCAAGGGGCAGAGATCCCAAACTCAACTTTTCCCAATTCCATTACTAACTGATTTTTAAATTTTAAAGCATGAAGAAGCTTTGATTTGATGAAATTTCATCTACAGAAGAGTTCAAAGGTCTGTTTTAACTGAGAACAGGTTTTTCTCTCTCCAATTAAATACATAATCAAAACATTTAAAACTAATCTCAAAATATAGCTGGAAAGCTTTAATTTTTGCCAGTTCATATCTCTATTTTCAATGCTCAGGTCAGGATATTTACTGTCTTTGCTGGCATCTCTTCCAGAAGGGTGGAGAAAGGCAGATGAATTAATATTAGTCCAGCGTCCAAACCCAGAAGAATCTAGTACATCTCTTGGTGATTCAAGCTATATATGTATGTTTTTAGGCTATTTCTTATTATCTATGATTCTTCTCAATTATTTCTTATACTTCAGCTTTCCAAATCAAATTCCTTACTCAAACTCCACAATTTCTCATATATATCTCAAATAGCAGGGCTGATTATTCAGCTGAGTCTACCTCAGCAAGTCCACCTCTCAGCAAGTCATTCCACACCTTTCAATATTCACATAAAAGGAGGCTGGCTTCTCAGATTTTGCTCCAGACATCGATTTCCACATCCCTGCCTTTTGGGAAGTACCTCCAGCCACGTCTTCACCACTTTTTGTGATGTAAACAATGGCTCACAGGAGTTCAAGAGTGGCCACTGACAGTTACTGTGACTGAAATCCACTTGGATTTCAGGCACTGATTTTCAGTGTATAAGGATAAATATTAACTGCATCCAACTCTTACCTGAAGACAGGAAATCTGTATTAGCATGGAGGACTGTAAGTCTGTAACTAGAAATCCAACAAACACAAAACTCAGGAAAGGGGGGAAGGTATGTCATCATTCTGGCATACCACACCATGTCTGGGCACACTGGATAATGCAAACCTTCAGACAATCATAAAATAGGCAAAGATAAAGGAGGAGAAAGGAGGGAGAAACAAATATAATGCCTATGACTTGTCTGAGCATTCAGCAACTCCGTAACGACTTCCTGGAAATGGATAACACAGGCATTTATACCATCCTGCTCTTTCACGTTCCCATGCACTTTCACCTCCACCTTTACAGCAAGGAGTAGATAAAGCAGATTTTATAAAATCTCTTCAATGCACTGGTTTGGTATAGATCACTGGGGGGAAAAGACACTAATAAATAGCTTGCTTTGTAGTTATGCTGCAAATCTGCAAAACATAAACCCTCTTGCATGCTGAAAAAAAAGATAAGTAAAGACAGGTTGAGGTTACCCACCACTACGTGTTTTCTTTCTACGTTATCTCATTATAACTAACTCAGCCTGGTAGACTTAGTTCATTTAAGGATCTGGGAACCTGATTTATTCAGCACATTACAGAGTGATGAACAAAACTAATCTAATTCTGAAATCCAGCCACCGAATGGAATTATGTCGCTCTCCAGAGAGACACGCCTCAGCTATAACTAACAGCATGAGAAACTCAAAAACCAAATTACATTCCAGCAAACAACTCATCTGAGTCAGGCTTTCAGCATTCCTTTCATGTAGTGTTTTGTTTTTCCATTGCAGGTTGTCAGGGTATCTCTGAAAGCGAAGTGCTGTGCCTAAGATCTGGAGTTCACTTCTCAGTGACAAAGCAACAGAACCAAGTTGAGCAATTCAGCTCTCATGCTAGTTTTGTGCTGCTCTTGCCCAGTTCCTTCTGAGCTCTCTTCCCAGATCTTTCACCTATTTAATGACTCTTATTCACTGAGAGAAAAGAGCAGGAAAGGTTCATCTTTCTCAACCTTCAATTGCTAAGATATGGTGAACTTACTCCAGGTATAGATTTACTAATTGGTTTTGTCCCTCCTGCTTTTACCCACTACTAAAAAGTTCTTGGGAGAGGAACCTATTCTCAATCTGTACAAACCCAGTGCAACTAAAAGCCACCCAACTTTATGCAACTATACCACAGAAAATATTCACTCTCTTTCTTCCCCAAACCCTGGAAAAATCAAATTTTTATATAGTTCTAGTAGATCTCAGTTTGGGACAGTAATGCAGAAAATAGAGGTGCACATCTCAGAGCAAAAGTCTTGTGAAATATAAACTGTGTTACCAATTACCTCTGAATGACACACACAAAAGAAATACGAATATCTGTATTAAAACAAATCATTCTGGTTCCTCTATTGGCATATTTTTTTCCTATCCTCAGTACTCTGTCAAGCCGAGTAATTTCTTTATACAAAAACAAAATACATCTACCCTATGGCATTTTCAGTTATTTGCCACTGAATTTCCCACCAATTTATCAATTCAATTAAAAATGTAAACCACAAATTTGAAAGCCTTCAATGACTTTTCATTCACGCTGTACTCCTGTGAGGATTTTGAATGTTCCTGCAGAGACTTACACATCACCACACCTACCTAAACACTGGAAACAAGGAGACAAAGCTAAAATGCATAAAAATTAATGAGATTACTGCAATAACATCAATGAAACCCTTGTGGTAATCAGGGGAATGGCTAAGGCTGAAACACATTGTTCTATAAAAAGAAAAGTTCTGCTCACAGAAATTACTATTAAGCTTGAAAGCACCTAAATAAAATCTGTTAAAATAATTCCCCCAAATGAGATTGGGTCAGGAGAGAATTGTGCAAAAACAACACTGAAACCATGTCTCTTTTTTGCTGGGCGAGACAGAAAAAGTAATCTGAAACTGTTAAATTCAACATTTCTCCAGCTTTTGTGCTAGCTACATCAGACATGGATTCCATCTCCAGCTGATACATCCTTAATCTGAATTTGTTTGTCATGGAATTGCTGCTCTCTCACTGTGTCAGAATAATGCAGCCATTACAGCAGTGTCACTTTTGCTAAGAGCAGATGGACTCGTGCATTTCATTGTCACACAGGATACTCAAGTACATAAGGCCACATTTAATCATCCAGGGAAACTGAAGCAACTACAATAGCACAGGCCACAGTGGAGATGTTTTCAGACAGTAACTGAAGAGTAAAACATCAAGAGAGCTACCTTAGCTGTGATCTACCATTAGCACTGCTGCTTAAAGCATAAAAGCATATTGCTTGCCTTCAAGAAAAGCTTGCCTCAGGTTTTCAGTACGTCTGAGTCAAAACACCCCAAGCTGCAGGGCTGTGCCAACAGTGCCTTACCCAATCCCCACACAACTCCTAATTTCACAGCACTGCTTTACTGCTTCTTTCCCAACAGGACCTGGGCTAAGAGCTCCATTACACTGTGCGCAAAAAAGAGACGTAGAATTTACAAAGTTTATGCCTGGATTTTATGCTTCCAACTAAACAGGAGTAAATGAGGAAGAAAACTGATGCCCTGCATCTAGAGTCAATTCCTTTTATCCCCACAACGCAGCTGATACATAAAAGATTCTGTAATCCCTCACCCTCAGCTCCATGACTAAACCATGGTAGATGGAACAGCACTTGAGATAACCTTGTCAAAAGTTTAAAAACACCTGTAAACACAATATACACAGGGTTTTCTTTAACCATACTTAGGCTGCTACAGAAAAAAAAATCTGGTAGAAAGAAGGAGTCAAATCCATCCTCTAGAGGCTCTGTGCTGACTTGGAGATGAAAACAACCAAATGCAAAGTCTAGAGTCACAGATAGATAAGAACCAAGATATTGGTTCTTATTGGTCTAAGAACCAATAGTTGTCATCACTGGAAAATAAAATGTCAAGGGAGGCCAACTGAGTGAAGCAATTCCCAGATTCTATTTTTCAACTGTTTCAACTGCTTCTTTAATAGTTTCCTCCCTTTCATTGTTATTTTTCATGTTTTTTATTTCTCCTGCCAACACATATGAAATTAGGTAACTCCAAAAGTAACAGAGGAGAGGAGCTGACTTTCCTTTTACTGCCAGCCAATATGTGAGCTTTCCTTTCCTTAGCTGGTTAACTGTGGGGTCCAGAAAACAGACTGACGCTGGCAATTTCTGAATACAGTATCGTGCCTTAATTTCACTTTAAAAGTCTACCACAAACCTCCATAACTGCAATTTACCAGATCCATTCTAGGACCAGTCGACCCTCAGGATACTCTGATAAATGTTTCTCCTCTCTAGTTAGGCTTGCTGATTTTTCTTATAGCAGTCAGGACTGAAGGACAAAAAGACTGAAATATACTGAAATTAATAACTGGGCTTCAACAGTTAGGCATGAAGATGCCTACTTATTAATTGGTTGATGCTGTTCTAGCCCATAAGAACAGTAAGGGAGATAATTTACTAACACAAACAGCATTGTAAATAACAACTTATCTTTTTTAGCTGAATATAGATACCAGGACAGACTCCTGAAAAAGACAAACAACTCCAAGTTTTATTATCAATAATGACTGCCTTGCCCTAATTAGAAATTTCCAAGTCTGATGGATTTCAGAGTGTTACACAGTACAAACATGTGAAAGAATCAGACAATCCTGGAACAGGAGAGAGCAGACACCATAACACACACCTCTCTGAGATTTCTCTTGGGTTAAAACAATGGCAAGTTTGACTCTTTTATATTTCCCCCGAAAAGGTCTTTTAAATATCTGCAATGAAAGCTATCTTTTGGTTCATATTTGTACATACTTCATCTCTCCCTGACAGGAAGGGAGAGATGTAAAACCGGACTAAGTACAGACTGTGAGACAGTGAAAGAGAGAAAATGAGCAAGAATTATGTCAGAACTGTCTGAAAGAGAAGAAAAGGGAGTGAAAGGCCAGAAATCTGTACCAAAGTTGAGATCTCCCTGTGAATTTTATGTTGGCATATTTACTGGGCCTGTGCCAAGAGCCAGAGGTAGAACAGCCAAACATGACATCATTCACAAATGAGACATGTCAACAGGCCACAGGCAACTGAAGAGGTCGTGAAAAATAGCATTGCCCATGGAGATTTCACCCACTCACCAAACAAATGAAAATTTCATTGGAAGCATTCAAATTGCCCAACTCTTTAATAAATTTATTCAACACCAATGACAAGGCTAAAACATCCATTACAATTTTTCAATCCACTGCATCCATTGCTATTTTTCTTAACATATTTTAAATTACAAAGCAGAAGAAAAAGGTAAAGCACATAATGAATACAGATGGAAACTTAAGACAATTGGTACTTGATCTTGGATCAGGAAACTGCTTTGTGTTCCCAGCATTCTTCCAATGCCAGCCTGAACCTCCAGCAAGTGCATGACAGAATAAACACCAGAACCAGTGAAAACAAATGACAGGAGCTACTACTTACCATGTACAAATCCTCATTGATGCCAAGGTACTTCCCATTGCCACAACCAATATCAGCCACTATTGACCCTGTTGGCAGGGACCTGAGAAACTCTACAATTCGGGGCCAAGGGCTATGCCTGGTACTGCTGAAGTGTGTGGCAATCTCTTCATACACCTTGTGTACGTATTCTTGCTCCAGCTTTGAGGCTTCCAGCTCATTCTGGGGAAATAAAGGTTGCACCGGTCTCTGCTGTCCTTTCTGGCTGTCACAGACAGATGGGTAAACTAGATACAGCAACAGATACAACATATTAATTTTAAGCAATTCCTCATTTATTAAGCATATTTAGTAAAATTAAATTAAAAGTGAAATATTAAAATGCAAAAAATGCTTCAATCCTCCTTTATCTTTTAAAAACTGAAACACAGGTCAAACTACAGAAGTGTTTGATGACCTGAAAATAAGTAACCAGCCCACATGTACCAGAGGCTGTTTGCAGTGATCATTAATCTGCTGTGTTAATGATGTTTATGTTCTCAAAACTGAGATAGTGACCCCAATGCCAAAGACCATGACATCATTACAATTTAGCCTCTGAAATTCTGTTTTAAGGGCATAAATGGACTTCAGTTCCATGTAATCATTGAGCCACCTGTCTATTATTATTTCTACTGCCCTAAGGCACTTTACATGGCTCTGTCACAGCAGATATGACTACTTCTGCTTCTCTAATGTACCTATTTTCTCAAAATTAGATGGCCCCTCAAAAAAAAAAAAAATCAAAACTAAGGAAAAAACTTGAAGAATAGTAGTTATTTCTGCTTTGTTACATTATTAAGCACTTGAAATGCCAATGACACACAAGACACCAGATTACTTGCCTGGCTCTGGAGCAAGCCAGATGCCTTCCTGTGTAGAGAAACTCCAGCAACCACATGAATGCAACCAATTCAAGCCATACAGTATGGTACGAACCATCCAGGAATAGGTATGACGACTGCCAAAGCTACTCAAAGGAATCAAATTATTTTCTCAAAGCAAAAAAGCTACCTGTTGGTGATAAATAGCAATTTTGACTTGAAGTTTGCCTCAAGAAACTTACTGCAATTGCAAGGGCTCCTCCTCACTTTCCTGAATGTAAATGATGTCCTTGTTTCCCTTCGATTTAATGTTAAATCTCCAACATCAGCAGTGATTGTTCTAACTTTTTGTTCAAGTTCTGATGCTTGAACAACATCATATTTTCTGGGTGTGATCCTAAAATGAAGCAGCACAAAATAAAGGAATAATTCAATTTGCATCAGAAAAAGAACACAATCCATGTTACAATCCATCCTTTGTAAGAAGGCAATCCCTACACTGAGAGAAATATGATTACAACGTCCTATTTAACATATTTCTGCCTCTCAGTTTTCAACTTATTCAATTTCAGAGAGAAAAGAGATGACACATAAACTAATGACATGAAGTGTTGTGTAATTGCATGTAATTACATTTCCCTTTTCTCCCTCCATTTTCTTCCATTAAGTTTGATTGTTTATTTGTCTAGTACTTTTTTATACATATTTTTTTAAATATATTTATTTTTGTCCTGGTTTTCGCTGGGATAGAGTTAATTTTCTTCTAAGGATCTGTGCTAACAGCAGCAGTGCTGTGTTTTGGATTTAGTCCAAGAATAATGTTGGTGACACACTGATGTTGCATTTGTTTTTCAGTAATGCTTACTCTGAGTTTTTCAGTTTCTCATGCTCTCCCAGTGAGGAGGGGCAGGAAAAGCTGGGAGAGAGCATGGCCAGGACAGCTGACCCAAACTGGCCAGAGGGATATTTCATACCAGAGAGCATCCTGCTCAGTGTATGAACTGGGAGATGATCTGGGCATCAGTCACTGGGTGGTGAACAACTGCACTGTGCATCACTTGTCTCTTCTGGGTTTTGTTCCTCTCTCACATTTCTTTAATTACTATTATGAGGACTTCCCAATGTCAAAAATAAAATGCTGCACTCCCTCTTATTTGGCACAGAGTGGTTTTACTATTGCAGTGCCAAGAATATAGTTTTGCCAAGTTATCCAACCAAATATGAAAAACATCACTAATGAAGTTCATCAGAAAAGTCAGAATTTCACTTTCACCTATGAGTCAAAACGAGAATACATCTTTTGTCCTCCTTGATGACACTGCATAAGCTTATTTCTAAACCATGTGTTTCCCTTTTACATAGAACTGAACAAAAGTGCTTTTCCTGTGCATTTTTTTAATGGGGTCAAAATGAAATCTCCAATTCCTTGGCAGCCAAGCATACACACTGAAAACATGTCCAGATTAATTTCAAAACCAACACTTGTGCTCTTATAATTTGATTTCTGAGGTGTAGATAAAAGGTCTCACAAATGTTATTAAATATATTTTGACATTATGTATGCAAGAGAACTAGTTATAACTTCTTGCTGGATTATTTTAATTTTGATTACAATATGAAGTTCCAGCAGCATCATGCAAAGCTTACTCCAACTGAGTATCTTGACCCACTACTGCTTTTAAAAACATATAGAATAAATATATTTAGGAAAGGTGGACAAGAACCAGCATGGGAACCATCTGTACATGAGTAGAAAGGTCTGGGATCTTCATTTTCCATGTAGTTTATTCATTGGTTCTTGAAGGACAACCATCACTTGAAGGTACAAGGGAGTTGTAATAGACAGATTTTAATAGACAGATACATATTTTAATAGACAGATACACTATTCCAACTTCAATGGCTGCTGGCCAGTACTCTAAGTGCCTAGCATGTATCCTTCTGCCTCTTGGGAGTGTGGCTGCCCAGGGCTGGCTTGGAAGGAGTAGAGCTGGTAGCCCTGGAGAAAGCTGAGGCCTCAGAAAGGGCAAGCTCTCCTTTCCCTGGGAGCTGTGTTTAAATGGAGGCTGTCCCCCTGGCCCTTGTTCCAGTTACAGCCTCAGATGCATGCCCAGCTCTGTCTGTGCACAGCCACTACCCTGACCCTGGGCTGGTGTTCCTAACTGGCCTCAGCATGGCCCATGGAGCAGCCTGATGCCTGGGGTTGGGGACTGCCCACCAGCTTCCCTGGCCAGCAATGTCACTGACACGGAAACTGCACTGTGTTCTCAGAGCTGTACGTGGCCTTTCTGAAAGACAGCTGAGGGTATTAGACAGGACAGCATAAGGAACTTACAATGCTGGTATATGTATTCAGTCCTGTATATCAAATAACAAGGGAGTTCACTGCCCTTGGCTTCTATTCTGAGGCACATCAGAAGTACCAAGTGCTTTATACAACTTTATTTAATTTAACGAGGGAATATACAGATGGTATGAGAGCTCTCTAAAATTAACAATGTAAAAGGTTATCAGGGATTTCATATTCACCTGTTTTCATAATACATATTAACCAGCAAAATTAAAAGGCAGAAAATTTTCTGCCAATAAAAGGATTTGATGTTTAATTGACACAGAATGTAATTAGTATCTCCAATTGACTGCTGAATCAGTGATGGTTTGGGTCAAACAAAGGAAGAAATGCTTACTATGGGCATTTCTGTCCAATACAGGGTTGCCATACGCTCCTGAAATGCATTACTCTCACACTCAGAACTCAGCAAGGTTTTAGCCTTTTTGCCAATTTCAACACTCCAATTTTAAGTATCTCCCAGAGGTGCATGATTTAAAAAGCATGTATTTAAATTCTACAATAAGCACAGCCCCAAGACATATTTCAAGAAATACCCTTAGCAGCATCTCAAAACTGCTCAATGCAGTCTTACCAGTAGCTAAAGTGCCCCTAAAGCAGCTGGGAACAGCTCAGGAAGACTCCCCTCTGCCACCCTCAGGATCTCAGTGCAGGGGAAGTCAATCTTTTAAACTCTCAAGCCCCTCTCTCAAGACTTTGGCATATGTAATCCAATGGGAGAAGTTGTGGGCTGAAAAGAGATAAAGGGAATGGTGACACTAATTGCACTACAATCAATTCTTTGCCAGCTCAGAGTCATTGAGAACTTCCACAGTGCGGATGTGAGAGTGATTTCCAACTGAAACTTCACTTACGACAGCAGCAGGAAACTACACCTCAGGGACTGGCAATTAGCTCCCTAAATCCCCAAGTTTTTCAATTTAACCTAAGCAGCATCTGAGCAGAGGAGTGAATTTGGATATTAATTATAAAACTTGACTTGATTTCTTTCAGGCAATTTTAAACACAGAATGTCTTTTAAAAAGCAAAGAAACAATATTTATTATTCCTCTGTTATCAGCAATGCAAGGACTCTTACACACACCCGTGTGTCCACAGGTATCTGGATTCTCCAGTCATCACCAATAAACTGCATCGGGGCAACATAATTGCCACTGTATGACCATCAGGGTGTTTGAAATCCATCACAATCTAAAAAGAAACAAAACCAGTCACCATGAAGGAGCATAACTTATAAAGCTTTATATACAAGACAGGTATTCTCAAGTACTAGCTTTGTTTGTTTCTCTAATGCGTTCAACTGAATATTGCTATGAAACAGCTACATATTTCCTAGGAATGCAAAAGCCTCCAGGTCCCCTGTCCTAAAACTCCCTCCCTTTCCGCATGATGTTCAAATCTCAGGCAGTCACAAATATATGTATATAGAGATTATTAAAATTACATATTAATTTCTTTTCACAATAAACACTTTGTAAGAACAGTAGCACTGTTCAATCTCTGTGTACCTGTGAGACAGGAAAAGACTGCTATCCAACAACTGAAGTCAGTTGCATGAGGAAGAAAGGGCTCATTTGCTGTATCTCAAGCATCTGAAAGTTAGGTACCTGGACTAAGGCCATCAGCTACTGTCTTTTTGTGATGTCTATACAGAGAGACAAGTTTCTCCACAGGGTTATTCATCCTAGTGTAAAATGTAGATCTAAGTGATGTTGAATGACCCCATGCCCTCTGGAATTGCCTATCCGCTCACAGTGGATGAGCTGAGACAATTAGCTCAGTAGATACATAACAAGCAGATAAGCAGTATTAGGTGAGAGAAATAATTTCCAACCTGCCCACATTCTTGGGGATTTGAAGCACAACAAGCACATCCCAAGATCCTGCCTAACATGCCAACCACCAGACCATCCTTCTATTATCTGTCATCTGGCTTCCAGCCATGGCAATATACTGAGGTAACGCTTTCAGCTTTATTCCAATTTCACAGCCCAGATGGCAGTGGTACATTTTGCTTCTTCTTGGGCTAGGAATGTTATCCTTTTACATTTCCCAAATGAGAGAAACTCTTGCTGTGGAAAATAAGGAGCAGGTCATTTAAGCAAGCCAAATGAGTTACAGAAGACTTACTGAAAAGGAAAAGTGGTCAAAACCTATTCAAGTCAGCAGTTCCTGGTACACTGGAGAATTAGCACCATGAAAATGCTGCCATCTGATTTGTAACCTATTAAGTATGCAATTTAAAAGCAGACTTACTCCAGTATGCCAGATTGAAACAAATTAGGCAGTTCTCCTTCTGCGTACAGATGCGTTTCACAAAGAAAAACGGTGGTGCAACAATCAGTCATTCAGCACAAAAACCCAGCAAGACAGAGACTGAATAAGCAAGACTCTTAAACACTACAAATTGCCACTAACAACAATTACTATTTAATGTTGTGCACACTGAAGCAAAGCACAGTGGCATTCCATTTTTAGGAAAAAAATTATTTATGCTCCACTACCACTCAGAGTGACACAGCTTCTCCTGCTGGGCTATCTAAGGCAAAAAGTGACAAGGGTTACAAACAGTGGGGTTGAAAGGGGTAGAGAGGTATCATGGAAGAGTAATAAAGCATAACTTTAAGCTCTGATTAATGATCATGAAACATTTCAATAGCTGCACAGATAGATGAATGGCAGCCACTTGCTACTGTACTCCTTCCTTTGGACTTAGCAATTTCTTCTAGGAAACCTCAAAGAAGCATGGGGTGAGAAAGGAGAAAATACAGTGGACTTTACAAATCTGATGGGGATGCTGTCCTGTAAAGCACAATAGCAGTAAGTCTCTACAAAAAGATGCAGCTATCTGGCAAGGCAAATAAATCAGAAGATAACTAATCAGGACCAGCAAGAAGTAAAGAAAGAAAAAGCATGAAAAGAGAAGAAATGGGGAATGAAGTGGTAGGATGAAATGGGTGAGATGATACCTCAGTCTGTCTTATGCCTCTCTGGCTCACTGCTGCTGGGGACAGGAGTGAGGGGACAAGATAGAGTCCAGGTTCTTCAGCTGGGGACAGGAGTGAGGGGACAAGATAGAGTCCAGGTTCTTCAGCAGTATGGCATAATAAACTGAACACAAGAATGTCTAGATTCCTTCCTGGAAGGAATGCCGTTACCCCACTGGTCCTCTTTCTGAGTCAGTAGTAACTACAAAGCTCTATTCTTGAAGATGATATTAAAAAACTATATTTTATCCATGAATCAGTGAGAAGACCTTTAATGGGTCCCCTGCATTTCCACTTCCCATCTCCCTCCAGGGCCCAAGAGGACCTTGTTCCCTTTCACTTCAGCATGCCAGCCTGGTGACTCCTTACAAAGTAATGGGAAACAACAGTATCTCCAGCTCGCTGCCTTCTCTGCTGTTTTACCTCATTCATCTCTAATTCCTTTTCCCCCACCATCTGTGTGGCCCCAGAGTCTCTTCACAGAAGAGGCTCCTCAAACCCTGTCCTGTAAACTGTGCATCCAAAACAACAGAGGTTCAGAGTGCTCTACAGGCAGGTGACACGTTGGGAATGAGAGGCCACAAAACGATCCTCGACAGCTGGATTTTCAGGCAGAAATGGCAGGAAAATAAAGAGCATGTTCTCCTGGCTGAATTTCAATTACACTAACCCAACAAGAAATACATGAAACAAAATTTCTAATGGTGCAGAATTTGAGGCTAAAAAGCAAGAATTTCTCTTGGTGACATCTAGTCCTCACCATAACAGAATCCCAGCTCTGATCCTGCTTTTCTGGGAAGGGAAAGCTTCTCTAATAGAATGTCACTTTGTGTAGCTGCTCCCCATCTAACTGAATTTCATCCTTATGAGAAGCTGTGATGATTTGGGAAGGAAAATATAAATAAAGGACTAATTTACTTGCAAATGAACAATGACAAAAAGTAATTAGCAGTAATTAAGAGTCAAAAATCCAAATCCAAAACTGACTTTTCTTATGAAGCAGATTGTGGTCCTAAGCTAAAATATATTAAGGTTTTGCACGGATCTATTAACAACAAATTTTACATTGGAATTGAGACAGAGAATAAAATGTAAATAACACCTGAAGAAAATTATTATAATTCCTATGCTTCATTCCTTTACCTAGACTAATTGTACCTGAATGCTTAAAAAACCAAGCAGGAGTACTTCTTCTATCCTTTGTTTACAGCACAGTAAAGAACATTCAACCCAGAAGGATTTCTGAAGAACCCTATTCTTATCTCTGGCAAGCCTGCTACTGACTGAAGTAGATAACATTCCCACACTCCTCTATGTGTCTTTATCCTGGCAGAGCATTCTCAATTGTCAAACAAACACACACAGAAGATTAACGCATTTGCTCCTCTTTTTAATTTACTAAGGACTTACAATCAATAAAGCAACTTTGCCACTGCTGAATCAATCTGCTTCATGACAGCTTTGTTCCACAGGAGCTACTTCCAATTACTATTTTTGTTTTTACCTATCTTCTTTTTTCTCTTAGATGGCAGAGTCAATAAAGATCAAATTTTTAGCTAGCTCATGGTGTATCATCCAAGGATTACAATCAAAAAATAAAAACAGTGGGTGCTATATAAGTTTTACCATTTTTCCTTCTACTATGGAAAAAGTGAGTCTCTGAATATAGCAAAAAAAAAAAATTAAAAGAAGCAAACAGCTAATATCTTCTTGTGGTTTTAAATAACTTGTCATGATGCCAAGTTATTTAAGAGAGAATGTTCATGACAAGGGAGCACATGAACCAGTAGACAGCTTTCAAGGATGGCTAAACATCAAAGCAAAGAGACATGCACATCCTGAACACTGTTCCTTGTGGCATAAAGTATGGCAAAGTGCAAAAATCAGAAAATAATCCAACATAAGAAGGGAACAAAGTATCTTTTTCTTAACACCTCAGGGTGCAGAAGTCTGTGCCACCTTTCAGTGCAGTGGCACTGAACTTCATGAAAGAGTAGGAGGATGAAGGTCAATGACTGGTCTATCAAACAAGCAAACATTCAAAGGGCAAACAGAAATAATGCAACAGAGCTGTAAAGACAATGCCAATAAGAAATTCACAGCTACAGTGGGGATTGACAATTATTTTTCTAAGCTTTGTCTCTGATGCAATTTGTATTTGATGATAATAGACTACCTTAGACGAAACATACTCTAAAGCTAAAAAAAGTACAATGTGGAATGCTTCTCAAGTCTCTGACATTATTTACTGAATTTTCAGAGAGCAAAGACAGATTATCAGCCTACATAACAGTTTCCCACATGTAAAACAGATGAAAAAGAATGTCTACTTCAAAGACAGCTGAGAGGTTTAAAGCCCACACACAAAGCTTGAACAACACAGTGGGGCTCTATGCAGAGACAAGAGCCTGCTGGCTCACAGAGGACCAAGGCGATTAACTGGTAACAAACAGCACCTTTCACTGCAAAAGCCATGCTAAATTCCAAAATTCGTGATTCAGAAAATGCTGAATTTTCAAAGGAATGCAATTAGGATTATCTTTCCTGAATAATCCACACTATAGGAAATTTACCTTATGTAATATATGCAGATATTTACATCATGTCTCCTGTACATACTCTGGCCATACATCAGAAAACGAGTGCAGCATTGACAATCGTGACGGTGACTATTTCAGTACTGCCTTTCTCAAAAATCTCACAACACATGTGCAGGCCTCCCCCATATCAGATCTATACCGAAGCATACCATCTCTTGCTAAACTTGTTTATCCACTAAGGCACTATGGTGATGTTACTCAGATGCTTAATATACTTACTAGGCTTTCTTTCTTCAAAAGTCGTATTCAATTTTCCATCTATGCAACATGTTACTATCTTCCTGAATTCTCTGTGTCATTTTAAGTATCTATGAATTTCTTTCTCTTGATCAAAATCTAGCATATAAGTGTTTAAAAAATATTTCAATATATGGACAGCACTTTATTCTTTTATACCTGAGGTCTCACCTTGTTATGATTTTCTTGGTATGCCCACGGAGTTGAACACATCCACCAGTATCTCTGCTAGTTATTCTGTACACCACTGACTCCAAGGTATAAACTGCTTTATTGTCTGGCCTCTCTCTAAAAGATTCATGTAGTGCAGAAGAAGAGAAAAACTATTGTAATTTTCAAGCTAACCACAGTTGGATGGAGGAGCTTCTAATCCTCTTCAGGCACTGTCACAGCTAATAGGAATATAAACCACTCTCCTTTGGTACCCAGGGATTCATCTCTAGAGGTTCACCAATACCAAGTCATTACAAATTATCAGTCACCTCACTAAGCTGGATGCCAGCTCCTTGTGATGTCCAGCAAGGTGGCCACTCTGCCCAGCCCTGGAAGAGGTTGGGATGCTGGTGGTACTTATAGCACCATCCCGCAAACTTCTGCTCAAGCTGACTCCTTGTTTCAAAAGCCTTTAAATATGTCAGTTCCTACTGCTCTAAAAGTATCAAGTTTCTTTTGTATGTCAGGACATTACCTGTGGTTTTTGTACCTTCCCAGATCATTATCTGTGTTAAAACTCAATGTTGTATATTAGACTCATATATAAAAGGCTTTCAATCCCTACAGTAAAAGGCAATAGTTGCATTACCACTGCTCCCCCCTCTCTCCCCTCCAACAGGTATAAATGTTTCCTTTCTGGGAAGTGCTATCTAACCCAAGCATAAAACCTTGATCTCCTTTTGTGAATCCAGAGTTAGAGAGTCAGTCAAGTTCCCAACAAGAACATTTCATCTTCATCCTTTAATGAACTGCCTCCCTCACTCTTAGCTTAAACTCTTAGTACACAGAAAGCAAGAGGCTAATGCTGTTAGTCTTCATTTAATTTCTTTTACTGACTTAGCCTCCTCTGCAGTATTTTCCCATTTTTTCAGTCATATATCTTCCCTCACATCCATGGGTGCTACTACACTGACATACAGGGAATTGCATCCAACTATCCCAGGGCAGAATGTGCCTGAAATGCACCAAATCATTCATCTTCCTTTCCAAAGGAAAGGAAATTTCTAAGGTTTTGCATCTCTTGCTTTCTAATAAAGTACAGCTCAATGGAAGAGCACAAGAGGACTCCTACACATCCTGACCCTGATGGCCTCCAGAGGGCTCAGTCTGTTAAGATGTAAAGCCCAGACATCTTAAGAAAGCAGTTCTGTGTCCTCAATTACATCTCCTCAGACTTGCACTTAATGTGCAACTCTATGACCTGAAAGCAAATAATCCTTATTTTCATGTCTAATACTGTACCAAATGTCCACCAAGAAACCACTGAACAAGTCCTTACAACATAGACATAGCTGTTCTGTAATAAGCACAAATTTATATGCAAGTATGATATTTAGAGGATCCTAAATGGATGTGTATGGTAGCACATGGTCTATATGATGCTGTGACATATCTGTAATTCTTCCACACATTTAGAAAAGTTCTCAAGAGATTTTCAATATCTAAGTAGAAAGGGGAACACTTCAGCATTCAAAAAGCACATCTCATCTTTCTAAACCACTGATTGCTTACCAATATCTGTGGAAATACACACAATTCTCACGTTACTGAGATTGCAAATACACATGTGCAGGACTCCCTTCAACTGTAATTTTACATCCATTCCACGCTACATGTACATTTATCATCCTGTCATCAACCTTTACAGGCTTTAATTGCAAGTTTGCTACAGCAGAAGCAGTGTGAGGAACAATGAATAAAGCCTCCATGCTATATAAACAATAATTGATACAGCAAAAACCAGGCTTTGCCTGAGTAATATTGCCAAACATGGAATAATACCTGACAGGTAAATGTAATCTACAGAAAAGAAGACCTGAAATATTTACATTCAAAGTGTAGACTCATACCACAGACCCACCAGCTCTTGTAAAATAGCCCAAGTCCTTGCAGGTTCAGTGTATTTCAAGGCATGGGTAAAACATGCTGCATGTTCATTATTCTACAATGTGGAAAACCATCTTCCCTCACTCTCTACAAACACTGGGATTGTTCATGAAACCTTACTCTCCTCTGAAGGTCTCAGCTTTCTGCTTGCAGTGCTTCAGTAAAGGAATTCAGTCTAACTTTAAGACTATGGTGGAAATAGGCAAATCAGTTAAAGATTAAGATATACATTTGGCCTTAAATTTTAAAAACATTTGGCCTTAGATTTTAAAACAACCCATTAAAAACCCGTGAAACCTATGAAATGAAACAAGAGCTGTCTAACCCAGCACGAGCTGAATTACCCCATAGGCGGGGCTGACTCAATCCCCTTTGATTACAGAGGAGCTCAGGCATGCAGTGCACAGGTACACACCTACTCGTAAACACTACAATCTCAGTCTTAATACTGGACTAAATACCATTGACAAAAAGTTATTTCATAAGGCATCCATGTATGGATTCAGCAGATGCTTCAACTCTGTTTAAAAGAGTTCTGCTTTAATTAAAACCTCTTCCTGCACTATTATCATCACTAAAATCTTGGCCCCTATATACTGAGAAAGTAGCATGGAAACAGTGTGGTGCTGAATACCTGTAATTCAAAGGGATGAAATGATGAATTTATGCCCTCATAGTCTGAAACACAGGTCAGCTAGTCCTTCTCATACCTCCATCTAACAGCTGTCCCGGAGATCACTACAATAAAAGAGAACTGCCAGGATACAAGACATGCAAACAGTGCCTTCCCAAACTAATTCTTGCATCATATCTCATAAGGGCTGACAAGACATGGTTTTTCATCTATTGCTATAGAAACTACCATATGGCCTGTTTCCTAATCCTCTACATCTTCAATATAAAAGGGAAATCTACTGAAGAACAAAGACCTGGGCATGAATTTAAAGAAATTGCTTACATACATTAAGAAACCTCGTTCCTTAGCAATCAAAAGCATATAACCTTCAACCCTCCCCCCCACCCAAAAAAAAAAAAAAACCAAAAAACCCAAGCAAAACCCAAAGAACTAATGAAAGCCAATGAAAGCCATTTTCTTAGTTAACGATGTCTCCAGTGGCCATAAGGTATGATTCAAGACACGGCATGACACAAAGGCACTTCTTTAAAATAAATTTAGAAGAAGAAAATTGTTTTATCAATTACTCAATTGCTACATTTCACCCCACAGAGCTCCCACACATCTGACATATACATGTTATTTTAGAACACATTCTGAAATTTGGATAGGAAGTATTCCAACACTGCTGATTTTCATCATAAACAACGTCATCTCTTTCTTCTGTCATTCCCTCCATCTGCTTCATTAGCACAGTGACTGTCTTCTCATAATGCAGCCAAAGTTACACAAAAGGGCTCTAACCAGGGCCTCAACATCTGGCCCTGAATTTACAACCGACTGCATGAACGCACACGGCAGAGATGCGGGCAGTAACAGGAAGGGCAGGAAGAACAAGAACACTTCCCAAGGAACTGGGAAATGTCCACTTTTCTGCTTTCTGCTGCACCTTGGTTTCCTCCAACCATTCCTCTGCTGCCCCAGCAAACAGACCAGGGTTTTCCCTGCACAGTCCCTGGGCAGCACTAACAGGCTGCCTGCCTGCTTCCTTCTCTGCTAAGGGCACAACTCTCCCACTGACAGAATCGTTTTGCCAAGTGTATCAGCATCACAGGCCTGACAGCTCCAGCAAACTTTAACTGCTCAAAACTGTCAGCTCCTCAGCAAAAGTTTAACTCTACTGCAACAAGAGCTCTGTGGAGAAAGCCCTCTCAAAACATAGCTGGTAAGAAAAACAGAAACAGAACATTACAGCATGCAAAATACTCAGATTTGAAAAGACAGTAAAAATGCAGACAGACTTCAAACCCCATGTGCTACCACTTACTGCTATTACAAATTCCTGTCCAAAGTCAAGAGAGACAATACAGCACAGCAGGAGCTCAACAAGTTAAGCTTGTTTCTTTGCTTATAGGCTACTTGTGATTATTACTATTGACTGACTAGGCATTTCTACATGAAATTTGCCACAGTCTTGAAATAGGCTCCTATGACAATAGAGATGACATCAACAGCTAATGAAATTAGATTTTCTTATTGAATTCCAAAACTGAAGTACAGTTGAAATGCAACAGCTAAAGATAACAACTTTTTAATGCACCACTTCAGCCTGTTTGCTGTTAACTGGTAGCAGACACCAGGATTCCATGTCACACAGCAAGTACTGACCTCCAAAAAATAACATGGGGAATTAAAGTAACTTCCACTGATGAACCTCTTGACAAACCAAAAAATCCTTTAAAAAAATGAAGAAATTAGTATCTACTAAAAAGCAACACAGAGGTTTCTATTAAAAAATTTAACTATATTTCAAGAATGACAACTCAAAACCTGACTCAAAAACAATTTCAGCTGTAAAAATACCAGTTGAAATGTAAATTCAAATGCTCTGTTAGTTTTCATAGAATCATAGAATAGCTTGGTTTGGAAGTGACCTTCAAGAGCATCTAGCTCTAAATCCCCTGCCAGGGGCAGGGACACATTCCTCTACACCAGCTCAAAGCACCATCCAGCATGGCCTTGAACCCTTCCATGGGTTCAACCAATCCAATGGGGCATTCACAACTCGCAATGTCTCACCAGCCTCATGGTAAAGAATTTCTCCCCTAATATCTAATCTGAATCTCCCCCCTTTCAGTATCCATTACTCCACTTCAAAGCATTCAAACTATTTCAAACCATTACTTTACATTTGGTCACTACACTCCCCGATAAGGAATCCCTGTCCAACTTTTCTGTAGGCCCCTTTTAAGTACTGGAAAATTCCCCAATCCTCTCTTCTTTAGGTTGAACAATCCCAACTTTCTCACTCTGTCTTCACAGCAGAAGCTCCAGCTCTCTTAACAATTTCATAATCCCCCTCTAAACTGTCTCCAAAAGGTCCTTGTCCTGCTTAGGCTGGCAGCCCCAGAGCTGGATGCAGACCTCCAAGAGGGGTCTCATGAGAGCAGAGTAGAGGGGGAAAATACCCTCTCTCAACCTGTTAACCACACTGCTTTTAATGGTCTCCTATCTGATGCTTCTTTTCTTTTATTACAATAACTATTTTTTTTCACTGGAATAAATGAAAACTTTGTATTTAAACAGTTAATTCATCTCACCACCACGGAAGAATGATTCACATACCATAGTGAAGGATACATAGAAGGCATGAAGTGCAAAAGAGAAAAAAAAAAAAGGTTATAATTTAAAATGAGTGGTACTGTATACTGTAATACAATGTTTTGCCAAGATTTTTACCTATCTATGTTTTTCCTACAACATGAAAACCAATTAGAAATATGTATCAATAGCCATGGAATAGCAAGACACTTTTTAGAGAGTACATTTGCTTCCACTGAAAAATTCAGTATCTGTATTTGTGTGCCACGGTAGCGCTTTAACAGCCAGACGTCTGAGAATTGAAAATGAAATGGTGCTGCCTCAGCATACAAAATAAGCACACTACAGAAACAGCAAATAGCCTGGAGACAACAAGTTCTGTTAAAACAGAATCAAGTTGGTAAAGGAATTAAGCAGAAGCTTTCCTTCATTATTTAGCAGTTATGACCCCAATTAGAAAATCTTAAGCCCTACTGCAGACTGCAAACATTTTAGAAAGTATTTCAGTCACAGTAAACGTTCTCTCACAATCACAAAAAAATAACTGGAACCATATGATATTTCTTATAGCATCTCAATGTATTTTTCTATTTGATATTGAGTGGATTTCATTTTCAAATTCTTCCTAATTGCCATTTCTTATATCTCTCTTTCCACATTCACTTTGGATACACTGCCCAGAGGAGTTCAGGAGACAAAGAGAACATTCTTCCCACAAGCCTTTCTCAACACTAAACAGCTCAAACAAAATACAGGATGCTAAAAAGAACAACCAACTGACTGTGAAGAAAGAAAACTGGTAAGAACCAGGAAAAGCCACAGCTCTGCCTTCCCCCTCGGTAGCCAAAATAATGAACCATGAACAGGATACAAAACCATTACAGAGAATGGAGCAAAGCAACTTCCCGCTCTAGCAGACCCAGGAGAAATAGCTCAGCAAGTCACAGCATGTTCTGCACATTCAGCAATCAAAATCACAGGGTGCCTTCCTTCCTCAGCACTGAAGTAGGAGCTACTGGGCTTTGCATAGTGGGGAACAGCTTTATGGAAAGGTATGGGCTATGAAAAGTTTCCTCCTTCTGTGGAGAGGAAGGCAGGCTGGTACAAATCCAACAGAAGGGAGACAGGAGACCAATCTTTTCAGAGTTATTTACCTGGTATTGGCCCACTCATAGTAAATACCCAGCCTCAGACAAAGAGGCAGCTGGAAACTGTAATGTCTCACCAATATGAAAGGGAAGCAAAAAATAATATTTTTACATACAAAACTTTGAAATATGGCTCTGTCATAGCTTAGCTTTGATTTTGTTCTTCCCAAGTAGCTGAGGAGATATCAGAGAAAGCAACATCTCCACACTGCTGTCCTGTTTCTTCACAAATTACTGCCATACAGCTTCTAGAGAAATAATGCTACCAAATCATTGTTCTGGGGGTAATTCTGACCAAACCAGAATGCTCTTCTTGTGCCATATCAATGCTAATTGAAATTGGTTAGCAGATTCCTACATCACTTGGGAAACAAATGTTCATCTACATTAATTGCACACAGTAGGTGCCTTGCTCTTGTTACCCTTGGTTAAAACAGGAGTTAGCCTATCAACAACCAAGGAGGTTTTTTCTACTGCAGGACAGGTTCCCTCCAAACAGTTTACATGAAAGCTGGGCTTTCAGGATTCTTTCAAGGGTTAAAATAACTCATCAGGTGGAAACATCAGCAGTACATGTTGGTATCTGTGAACAGAATCCTGTATGCAAATGAGGAAGACACGTCCAGCACAGAAATAAAAACTCAGAACAGAATGTTTCACCTTTCCCAAAAGAGGCAGTTAGGCTGCTGTAAGTATTCCCATGAAGGGGCTGCAGGCTTTGTTGCTTATCTCAGAGGGCATATTTCAATGTTCAATTACATCAAAGGAAGTTTTCCCTTGATTTTGGTGGTTCTTGTATCTCATCCAAGCCCAGTGACAGTCAACCATGGCATGACATGGACAGAAATAAACACACAAGACAAACCTATAAAAAGCAAACGCAAACAGATTTATGAAGCTTGAAGAGACAGATTTATGAAGCTTGATGCATTTAACTTGCAGTGCTCAGCACACCTTCCACTTGGAGGGGCTTCTCATTAGTTTTCAAAAATGAAATACCACATTAAATGGGACAAACCAACTAAACTTGGCATACAATTATAAATTATGCCCATTTGGATTTCCAGCTAAAACCACTGCAAGTTGCCATTCTTCAAGAACCAATAAAATCCATGACTGTAAGACATGTTTCTTGAGTTGCTCTTGTCTTAGAGACTGGAAAAGCACATTACTGAGCTTTAGGAATCCTACCTCATCTGAACAAACTTCTAAACTCAGCATTAGGTTGTAGTGATTAAAATTAGTATCTTCCATTTGGGTTCAGAGACAATTTGATTCTGCCAATACAATCTTATTTTAAGTAGTGATGACTATCACTGCTATTGCACCATCATCTTGCCAACATAGAGAAAAAAAAACTTAGGTATCGCCACTACCATAGTAATTCTTTGAATAGGTAAGATGCTTTCTGCCTTCCCTTACACGAAAAATAAAGCAATATATATGTAAACAGCAAATTAAACTGAATTAGCAATTAACCAAGATAAGCAGAGCAAGAGCTGGATCACACAGCAATACCTAGTGCCTGTCTATCTTATTAAAGCTCATGCAAGACACAAAACAGCTGCTAACTGTCAAAGGCTGGGTACAGTCTAGACTTCCTAAAGGCTTCTCATAAAATCTCAGCTATTACAGAAACAGCTGCTGCTATACCAGCCCCAGGTTTCTGTTTGTTAGCCAGGACAGATTGGAAATAGATCAACAGTTGTAAGAAGCAAAAGTGCCAGAAAAAGGGTCAATTATCAGACTGAGAGATGAGTAGAAGCAGCATACCTCATTCTATCAGTTCTAGAATGACCATACTCAAAGGTTGTTCAAAAGGTCTGGTGAAGCTTTTCTTTGAAACATTGCTCTGCTTTCAAGGCTTAAAGAGACTCACACGTTTTCTTTATAGATCAAAGTACTTAAGATCCACAGGCTAAGAGATGATGAATGTGGTCAGATGAACAGAAGCTAGGCAGAGGTCAAGGATGATCTGTACACAGGCCCCCTCTTTAACCCAGAGCCACAAATCTGGCTGATATCCCTAAAGCTTTCCTTCCTCAGTCATTAGGTCAGGGCCTAGACGGAGCATCACTGCAGTTCTGTGTTTGTACCAGCCTTTTGCCAGCCCAAAGCACAGGAAGCAGAGTAAGGCAAGGAAAAACAGAGCTAAGGAAAAGAGAATGACAAGCCTGGGGCTGCATCTTAGGAAAATGGGACACAGCAACATAAATCAGGATATTGTGCCAAACCAACATCCCTTTGGAGCAAACTATGACTGTGCTTTGCTGTCTGACACAGTGGGTGTCCCACAGCAGTCTCAGACACAGCAGGGCAGAGCTGATGAGGAGGGACACAGGTTGTTGGTAACTTTAGATTGGGAGTAAGATCTGCAGCCAGGAAGGGAAAACTCTTCCATGGGTTGGGTATGTTCATAGCACTAATTAGCTCATAATAGAAATGCTACCTCTGTATTTCTAAAGTTTTAATGAATCAAGGCTTACACAGCAGCATATAAAATGGCAAATAAGGAAAACTGGAAAAAAAGAAATCTCAATATTGATCAAGCTCCTGCGGCAAACCTACAAAAAGAAATTCAACACAGGTTAAAATTAGGATTCTTTTGAGACAGCTGCAAACTTGGCCAGGCTTCTGATGAAATACTGTAAAACTGCATATCTTTAGAGACACCAAATGGAGGCACTGAAAATAACACCTAACTGAAATAAAATCAAAATTCTCAACAGAAAGGACTGATCCCTGTTTTGCAGTACTTTGTTCAATTTATGGATACAGAAAAGGATTTGCCATTAAGTTTAATAAAAGACTGTTCACCTAAATTTACCACATTGCCTTGTCTTTCCTAGTATGACAATTTCTGAATAAAAGAAAGTTGCATTCAATAACAGAGCATTGAAACTGATATTCATTAATAATTTCAGTGTATCAATTCCTATAAAGACAGGGTGAATGTCGTGATTTATAAAATGCAATTATAAGCCCACAGGACATTCTAAAAGTCTCATTTTATTCTGCAGTTTCCCAGGAGACAGCACAGAAATGGGTTACAAACAGAAAGATTAGCCTGAGACCCCCACTTTTCCTGAAGTATTATAGGACAAGACAAATCACCTCGCACTGCTTTGGGTTTTAACTATTCAGTGGTTTTTACAAGCTAGGCAAAAGTGCAAAGCAATAATGAGATTTTCCTCCTTCAAAACAAGTTGAATCCATAATGTAAACTCCTCAAAACACGATGGATTGCACTGACCAGGGCCACCACTTGGCCACTCTGTACCCATTGATAAAGCTGCTTCATGAGACTGAGATAGGAAAGAGGATCTCACACCTATATTTCCACCTCATTTCATACAGGCTTAAGAACCTGGATTGCCGTAGATTGTCTGATGCAAGACAAATGCAGCGTTGTGAAGAATCATGCCTTTATTTCACAAGATTATTTATATTTAAAATGAACATACAGGCCAATAACTATTCCTTTTTCAACATAAATCAGATTTGCAGAAACAAATTAAACATCACTAGTGGGCTGCCCTTGGGATTGATACCAGGGCTAGTGACCTGGATGATGGGACAGAGCACACATTCAGCACATTTGCAGATAAAATAAAACTAGGAGTGGCTGATATCAGATGGTTGTGCCACCATTCAGAAGGATCTGGACAGGATGGACAACTGCTGCCAACAGGAACCTCATGAAGTTCTACAAACAGAAGTGCCAAGTCCTGCACCTGGTCAGGAATTATTCCATGTATTTTTACACACTGGCAGCTGATGAGCTAGAAAGCAGCTTTGCCAAAAATGACCTTGAGATCGTGGTGACAAGAAGCTGAACATGAACCACAGATGTACTCTTGGGAAAAAAAAAAAGTCAACAGCATCCTGGGTTACATTAGAAGAGCACTCAGCTGGTAAAGGGAGATGATCCTTCCTCACTTATCAGCCCTGGTGAGGAGGTATCTTGTGTACTCTGTCCAGTAGTGGAACTGGACTGGGCTTCCCACTACAAGAACACCATGGACTTACTAGAGCAAGTCCAGGACAGGGCCAAAAAGATTATTAAGAAATATCTTTACATAACAGGATGCTGAAAGAGTTGAGACTGACCAGCCTGGACAAGGGATGGCTAAGGGTCAGGCAAGATGGCTCTTATTAATGTGTGAAAATAAATGACAGAAAGGAATAAAGAAGAAGGAGCCAGATTCTTCCTAACAACGTACATCAACAGGACAAGAAACAATGGACACAATTTAAATCCCATGCTATTCCATCAGAACACAAAGAAACAGTTTGGATTTTTACTGTGACAGAAGTCAAATACTACAAAATATTGCCTACAGAGGTGCTGCAGTCTCCATCTGCATAAACATTCAAAACACAACCAGACACAGTCTTGGACAACCTGACCCTACTTAAGGAAGAGCTTGGGCTACATGACCTTAAGAGATTCCATCCAACCTAAACAGTTCTGTGGGCATGTGAAGATGATACAAAAAGTTTGAGAATCTGTGGTGATAACTAAGTCACCAGGCTAGGAGGGTCTTTGTGTTTAGTCCTCTGTCCTGCCAGACTTCTTTTTCATAAGCCAAAGCATTTATTGTAGTTATTAATTATCACAATCTGCCTAACTCAGATCCTGGAGGGACAAGCATATAAGCAATTGAAAGAAATGTTCTTTCCATTACTCAGTATAATGAGGCATTCTGCTTCCTTTTCTTCCTCTGAAGTGTCTGCCAATTTCCAAAATAGAATACAGAACCAGCTTGGTCGCAAGGTTATTTCTTTATGGCACTTTTTATTTAAATATGTGCATTTACTGTTGAAGAGAACAAAGAAAGGACAAGACATATGGCTTTATGCATGTTTTTCACCACATTGCAGCCTGATGTATTCAGGTAGGAAAAAACACCTTACCGAGAGAAAAAAAAAGAGAAGAGAAAGACACCAAATGTTGATGCTGTATGTGTAAGTCCAATTATTCATTAATAGAGTGTGTAAATTTTGCCTCTGGTAAGATTTAATGGGAATAGAGAAATACCTAAAATAGGTAAATCACAATTACTGCAACTGATAATTTCATTTTAATATCAGATGAAGAGCTAAGTGTACAAAACCACAAAGAAATCATAAAAATTTGTAGAAGAAGTAGAAAGAAAAACCGTAAACAGAGCATTTCATGGGCCACTGGCTTGTTTAACTACATCTGTGTTTTGACTGCCTGCACCTGAAAAGTGTATTTATGGTCCATTAGGAAAAGGCACTGAAATTTGTGAGAAACCTAACAGGCTGTAATGCAATGCCTGTGCCTGAAATATCTAGAAATGGTCCAAGTCTGGCTGTGTCCCTGGTTGAAATGTACACATTCCAACCTCTTACAGCTTCAAAATGCTCCATGCAGACCACTTCCCAGAAAGATTTGTATTTTTCACGTGATTAAAATCACTGTGCTTTTGGCCATCTCTGAGACCATCAAGGTCTCAGGTATGCTGAGGTATGCTGCAATGGTGTTACATCAATGAAGTAAGAGAGCATCTGTGCCAGAGTCAGCCTTTTCACTGGAATGGAAAGGATAAGAAAAAGGATAAGAAAGCCCAGGGCTGCAGTACTAAAGCAGAATATATGGAATTAAAGCATGAAATAAAGATGAAGGAAGGTCAATGGAGACCTGAATGCCAAGATTAGAAAATCATTGTATCAACGATCTTTCAATCATTGTATCAATCAATCTTCTAGTGGCAACATCATATTGCAGTTACTTTTTAATTAGCATATCACACCACCTTTCATACTTGATGTTAAGTTCGGATGAATGTGGACAGACACCATGGAAAATCAAATTAACAATATGAAAATGGAACTTCTCAGTAAAGCATCAGACCACATGCAAACATCAAGTTTACCTCAGCTCCCAAACTGAGAGAGATTATTTCATCTTCAAAAGCAGAATGTGTATCAGTATGAGGGGGGATTCCTGTTAAAAACAAACAAACAAACAACAAAAAAGTGAATACAAAAATTATAATAATAACAACAACAGTAATAGAGTGCTATCTCCATTGGCAAGCTCTATTTCTATGGCTGTCCATATGGAAAACTGGGATGTATTGTTGAACAAACAAAACTTACCATAAACAAGGGAACTGCCTTCCAATTTGGGGCAAGAGTCTTACACCCAGATTAGATGGACACAATTAACCTAAGTGCCTTGTATAAGCAGTGGAACTACCTAGAAGATAGTTCAGGTTACTCCAAGGCCTTGCTCATTCCTGGATGACTCCCTGATGCAGAGAGAAGCTTGAGCACTTGGCTCTCTTTGCAGGCAGTTTAGCCCTTAACAGCAACAGTTAGGTTACCTATGGTGCTTTTGGGCTTTAGTTCATCCACGATAATATATTTCTTCCTCACTCCCTTCACAGAGGAGTAATTTTAGATCCCTCGATTTCCTAAGCAAATGACTGCATTAAGAATTTCAGCTTTAGCATTAGGACCTGCTACCTCAGAGGCAGGCACTGTTAGGATGAAGTCTGCCTCTGCTTTGCACTTCCTAGGCAAAGCAACACCACTGCTAGGCTAACCCCTGGGTAATACATCTGTTAGTGTGTGTTTGAGTACACACACATAACTGAGAATTGCCAAAAGGACAGTCATTTTTAAAGGTTTGTTTAGATTTTTCTTCCATATCTGCTAATTGGAAAGAAACTGCCAATCCCTGCAGCTTGTGTCACACATTTTAATGCCAACAGCAATGTGCATGCCACAGCAAGATCTCACCACATGGTGGGGAACGGCAGTCAGCAGTGAGCAAGGGAGAACAGCAGACAGCTTGGGAGAGCTGCAACTGCACCTTCCTCTGATCCACAGCAGGCCAAGGCAGACAGTCATTCCTATACCATCCAAACTGAAACAGTTTTATTTGTTTATTAAAAATTCTACCCAAGTTCATTTTGGGCTCTGTACAGAATTTCTGAGTTGAAGACAATTTTTTCTGAAGTGTCAGTCAGCTCTATAAAGCACCCTTATTATACGGCAGATTTTACATCCAGATGTAAATATTCTGAATTCCATTAGTTTCAGCAAAAATAGAACAAGCATTTTATGAGACCAACATTTATTCTGACAGAAAAATCAGCGAGACTTGAAAACCAAGGACAGATAGACACCTGTTTGCTACAGCTCACAATTTTGCCTCGGTACAAAGCACTGAGCCTCTGCTTCTAGAGGCACACTGAAGTCTGTGCAATTCACTGTGCAGCAGGAGAACACTGACAGCTCTCCACACTGCCACCAGTAATGCAACCAAGACCACACTGACCCACACACCTCATTTAATCTATCTTATGTGTGGCCTCTCCAGCTTAGATACTCATAACTCTCTTTCTAAAATTTCAAGTATAATTTCCAGTGAAAAAACAGCTCAAAACCAAGATGCGGGCAGTATTAATCTGACTGCATTCTGTGCTCATTCATATCCTAATGATTTGCACTTTAGAAAGGGTATTTTTTCCTTGGGATTGGGTTTTTGTTTGATTTTTCAAAAAAACCTGCTTCCACTCTTGATAGAAATCCACAATCCTAACTAATTTCCTCAGATGTCCCAGCCAGAAGTACAAAACTGTATCAATTTAGCAGATTGTCAGATACACAAACAAATAGGATCAGCTTTTCAGACCCCTGTTCAGCAGACACTGTAATAGCTGCCAGACATTAATTCTGAGAGTAAAGCTAAGGACAAATGAGATACTCACCCTGGAAAGCAAGCCAGATACTTAACCTTGATGACTAAGCTTAGCAAAAAGTACAGCACGTGATTTGTTCCCTAGAAGTGTGATTAGAAGCTTGTTTTTCTTCAGTAGTCTCCAGTTTGGAAAAAAAAAAAAAAATACAGTAATTCCTTACTGCTAGGATAAGGGAACACTGCTTGCATCATACTTAAGACTCCATATATCACATGCACTAACATTACATCGTGTGTACTAACAGCAGGAGAGTCTCCATTTCTTGGAGACTGTATGCACATTACAGGAAGCAATACAAGTTTGGAGTAAAAAAACCCACTTAACTAGAAGACCAAATATGACTATTTATGCCTCTATCTTTTTATAGTTACTTTTAAAATCATGGCTTTGGGCTCAAACGCCATCATTTTCTGTAACAGTTGTATCAAAAACTGCACTTCTAAATCTAAGTTCCCATGTGCAGAAACCGGTACTAAGACTTTAGTTTTGTTTCAAAGCCATCTGTGGGCACAGAGGAAGTACACTAAGCCGGTGCTTAAATCCTGTTCCTACACTATTCCACAGTCAGATGCTACACTCTCCTGCTTTTTAGGGAAGTTGTACTGGTTTGGCTGTTATGTAGCTCATCTGCTCCACAGGTGCCTGTAGAGTGCTATGCTTTGGATTTGTGACGAAAACAGTGCAGGTAATACATGGATGTTTTACCTCTTTCTAAGCAGTGCTTACATAGCTTCAAGGTCTTTTATGGTTCTCATGCTTCCTCACCAGCAAGTCAGCTGGGGGTGCACAAGAAGCTGGGAGGGCACACAGCTGGGACAAATGACCCCATGTGACCAAGAGAATATTCCATATGATCATATGACATCGTGATCAGTAATAACACAAAGGGTGAAGTTTACCACGGATGTCATTACTCAGGGACTAAGCACTGACTGGCCAGTAGCTGAGGATTTTTTTCTTTTGCATCACTTGTCTTCCTTTGTTTTGTTTGCCTTGTTTTTTAAACTTACTAAACTGTCCTGATCTCAAGCCATGAGTATTCCTCACTTTTATCTTCCAATTCTCTCCTCTACCTCAGTGAGGGGAGGGAGCAAGCAGCTGCATGGTGCTTAGTTACCTACCAGGGTTAAACCACTGTATAAAATAAAGAGTTCAACATTTTTGAGGGACAGATTAACTTACCTTGTCCAGGTTCATACTGATTTACAGTCAGTTGATCAGGTTTATGTTTGATATATCCCTGCTTTAAGCACTTCTCCAAGAATGGGTTGCAAATTTCAGGAAGACCTAGTTACAGAAAGAGAACTGTAAACAAGACAGGACAGCTTTTTACAATAAATATAACTAGGAAAATACATAGAAGTAGCTTCATATACATGCAAGTCCATCTTTAATGATGATTACTCTGCATCTGCTGCTAACACACACATCAGAACTTGGGGCCTAATCTTCAAGTCCAATATTCTTGAAGATCTCAAAATTAAAGGCCACCTTCCAAGGCCTCTGCATTCAGAAACAGATTACTCCTTACAAATGCAAACTGTAGTAGCTCTACGCATAAATAAAACCACATCAAATCAGAGGAAAGGTTTTCACCAGTTACAATAAAAAAGTTGCAGTCAAGAAGCAAAATTATTACACAGAGAGTCAGTTGTGCAGAGAGCTCTCTAAAAAATTTATTCCCTGAAAATCTGCTACTGATTTACATTAAATATCACCAAAAAATCTGCTGAAGTTAAGCTGGTCTTGAAACAGGAATGGAAGGCATAGTCCGCCACTGAAGCTTTGGTTTGCTATTTTACCTGAGGACTTGATTGAAAACTTCTGCTGAAGGAAAGACCAACAAACATGTTACTACTATCCCTTCTATGAATCTACTGATTTTTATTCTTGTTTTCTCCCAAGAAGTATTTATGCTTTTCTGACACACTAGATAGTCTGTGAGACTAGAAAACAATTCGCATATCAATCCTCCTACAATGATATAGCTTCACAGTTAAAATCTTAAGATAATCAGAATCCTATTGCATGCTACATCCACCCGAGTACACATGCACCACCTTAAACACCTTCAAGTTTTACAGGAATTTAACTCTCCTATTTTGCTATTTTTAAATCTAAGTCTATAAGATGACTCACTTGCTTTGCTCTGACTCACAGCTTTCAACTCCCAATATGAGCTATTGAAACCTTTACAAAATTGCTTTCAGAGCAAAGGAAATTTTATTTCAGTGTGCATCCAGCAAGTTTCAAGCTGGTTGAGATAAATATATACAGCAACGTACGTCACATCCCCCAAATAAATTAATAAACAATTTGTAACACATAATTGTTTTATGGAACAAAAAGCTAAAAAGGAATGACAATTACAATCCCAAAAGCCTTATTTAACCAGAGCTCAACAAAGGGCAGTAACCTTTGGCTCCAAGTGACTGGACAACAAGTTTAAAGCACTAACAATAATTTGGAATGAATCTCAAAATTCAAAAGCACTTTTCTGTGTGCTTAAGATACAGCAAAGGCTGTCCTTTAACCAGACTCTCACAGCCATAACCCAGCGAGGCTTAAAGGCTCTATATAATGGTTCAAACATCAGTGCAAAATAAGCACAGTTTAATAGGGAAATTCTCACCTCCAGGTAATGGTTTGTCTTTATCAACATTATTGTTATCATAGCGAAACTCATATCCAAAATGCTTTACTCTTCTATGCTTTAAAGTCTTCTGGGCTGTAAAAACACGTAACTTTAAATAAGATTAGACTACATAAAAACTATATGAAACATTGCAGGGAATTTACCATGTTTCCCTATTCCATCCTACCTGTTAAGCCTAAACATTCTTTAATTAGCAGTTAAAACAGTATATGTGACCCTTGTTCTTCACGTACACACTTCTGCTTATTATCTTTTGTAATTCATCAAGCATCACATTCACTGCTGTTTTGAGTCAAAGGGATGGTGTTTTTGTATATGCAAGAAGCAGGGAATACCAATTCTTTTCAGCCATGCTTAATGCATCTTTTTCTTGCCCTGATCTTTGAATTCACACCTGACCAATACCCTACAGATAGATCAACATCCATCACTCTCATTAATCACCAAGTTACACATTAGCTAAGGTCAGCATAACCTTTTTTGCTGCCCCACGGAACAAATTTACACAGGAACTCTGAAGTGATTTCCAAGAATTCATTTATTGAAGGATTTGACTCCAAAAACTCAAGTGAAACCATCCAGAATGTATGCCTCACTAAGGTCTTTTTTTACATAAAAGAATACACAGCTCTTCACTTGGACATCAAATTGCAAACACTCTTGTGCTTGGCACAAGACACATAAAAAAGACTTCAACTGTCTCTGGATGAAGGTTTGCTATTCAAGTAAATCCATTCTAGCATATCAATTCAGATCACTTGTCCCAAGGAACTGATCACTTGCAGTATAAGACCTAATTTCTAAAATGCTAAGAGCAACCACAGAATCACTTCTGACAATACATTTCCCAAGATGTAGACTTCCTGTAACCTGAAACTGCAGGAAAAAAAAACAGCAGAAAAGTATAGAATGTCTGGATTCCTATGGTTGTACCCACCATTCTGAGTATCTTCATCCGCTTTCCAGTCAATACTTTCCAACATCCTCCTTTCTTCCTCTGGAGAAATAATGTTTTCAATTACCATTAAGCCTGGAGGCAAGCTTGTAGGAACAGCATTTTGCAGGGAAACTGAGGTATATGAAAAAAAGAGAATTTTGTCACTCTTTAGAGAAAATAAAACCTGTGTTCCCTATGGAGATATAATTACTTTGTATGAGAATATAGCACAGCTGCAGAAATGTTTAGTGATACAATGGAGCCCTCATTGTGGTCTTATTTGGAGAAAGAATGATCCCTTTTTGTCATGACAAAACAGGGTAAGTAAGGCCCCAGTTCTACATCATTCCAGCTCTTTCTAAAACTTTTACTGCGTAAGACGAACAAGACTTTACAGTATTTAAACACAAAACTGTTTATGGTTTTCCTGTAAAAATAATGATAAACAGAATTTCCCAATCACTTCAGGTTCCACCTGAATTTCATTTTAATTTTGTAGAATTGTAGTGATTTACCATATCAGCAGCTTCTACAGACAGAGTACTCTGTAATCAAATAGGTACAAATATGGAGTACAGAACAGTACCAGTGAAAGTAGAAACAGAAACAGAACCAGTACCTAGGTGAAAGTAAAACGTCATTGATGTTGGCACATTCAGTTTGCTTTCGTAAGAGCTCAAAAAAAGCTATTTGCTAGCAGAATGTACAGACCGACACCAGGAGCCCTTTTTGCTAGACACTATGAAAGCTCACAGAAAGAGCAACAGTTCTCTTAGTAAATAGCTTATAATCAGCCACAAAAACCAAAAGAAATGGGGGGAAGGGGGAAAAAAGACAGAAATTTAATTGTGCATTTTCTTCTTGGAGCTGAGACAGAGATTGCGAGATTAGGGTCACACAAGAAATCCAATTATCTGCCCAGAGATTCTCCAGGCTGCTTAATCACAAAACTTCCATGCACTGAATGGTCAAGAAATTAGTCAAATCCTTTTTTCCCTTTTGCGTCCAAGTAATAGAACTGAAATTAGAGTATCCTAACCCGGAATCCAAGGAGCAAAGATTACTTTATGTCCTGAATCTCAGATTCTAGCTTTCATTCTCTGCATCTGCTTACCAAAACTAGTGTGCTTTTACCTGTATTTACAACCCAAGAAGTAAAAAGAAAGGGAAGCAGTATGCAGGAAGCTGGATATATAGGAGAGCAGAAAAACTGTACCTTTTTCCACAAAATTAATATATAGAACAATGTTTTGGCCACAGTCTTCTAGTGTTACTTCCTTTCCATTAAGGGCATTAAAGGCTTTCTTGGCTTCTTCTGCTGTTCTGTATTTCACAAATGAGTATGGTTTATTTGGTGGCATTAAGACTGTTTCCATTGCTCCATATTCTTCTAGTATTCTGAGCAATTGCTGCCTACTCATCCCATTACCAAGACCAGCATTGGCAATAACCAGGCTCTAATTGAAAAAGAATTAAAAAACAAAACAAAAATGATTAGTGACTATTGTCGTCGGTTCATTAGAAACTAACATTTTACCAAGAGAACAGCACTATAAAAAAAATTAAACCCATGAGCCCTCTTTTATGTATTCTGCACAAGATGTTTACATTTCCATGAGCCTGTTATACAAGGCTAATGCAACCTTTGCTTGCCCAGCACACAGTGTGGTTGAAAGCCTTGCAACTTCTATCAGAAACACCTCCTCAGTTAACGCACGCTTTGAAGTGGCACGTGTGACAAGTGTACTGCAAGCAAACAGTGGCACTGGCACACATTATTTTGGTGGTTTCTGGAACAGCTGGGAAAACTGTTCAATTAATTCAAACAACAGCATTTCACTTCTCTAAAAAAACAGAAAATGAGGTTTAGAACCAAAGGGGAGGGTCATTAAAAAAAATTACACGCTGAGTACTGCTGTGATTATGCCTATTGTGAAGGCTCTGTTAACATCTGTTCTAAGCTCTGCATCAGGCTGTCTGCCAAGGATCATATTTTTCAAGATTTACCTCATTATTAATTACTGCTATTTTCTGGAATATTATTGATGGAGAGACCCATGTGTGTGAAGGACATGCAGAGGTTCAAACCACTTCTTTCACACTTAATCTACAAAGACCCCACTACACAACTGCTGCAGCACATGCAGCAACTGATGATGTTAACTCAGAGATAGTCAGACTCTTGCACAAAGCCTGGAAGTATTTTCTATATTCCTGACACAAGTTTACCACTAGCACTATGAGTTTGTTTCACATATCGCTTATTCAAATGTTCTGTCACCAATAAGGACTTTGCTGGACCCCAAAATTACTCTTTGGATAGATTAGATGGATAATTTGGTACCTGGGACAGTTTCAAGGGGAATAAGTCCCAAATTACAGACCCATTTCCAAGCAACACAAGAAAGACACACTCTTTGTACTTAAGAGTTTACAATATAAACAAGATTGCTGAGTCATTAACATCTGTCCATGTGGTTTGAAATCTGAGCAAAAATTAAATTCAAATTTTATTACAAAAATGTATAAAGATCTAACTGATGTTTCCATATTTGAATGGGAAGAATTTTCAGGATCAGGATGAACAAGCATAGGGTACATGATACTGCTCTACAGTGTTTCAAGCCATTTCTATTCCCTCATAAATGAGAGAGTGAAATTAGAAACTCTGCTTTCCCTGTCTGCAAGTTCCTGTCACTTTTAGCTACATCACTATCTCAGAGGCCATTCTCTGATCTGCTGTAACTCCACTACAAATTTGTAGCACAGAACACTACAAACCAAAAATCCAAGCAGCTTTCTGCTAGGTCTCTTTTCTGCAAGGAAAGAGAAAGCTGTCTCCATTTAAACAGCTGCAAGTCAGCCAACCAGCTCAACTCCCACAGAACCACGGCCTTAATAAAAACAAGATGGAAAAGATTTCCAAGATAGACGTGTTTTTCTTAGATGAGACAAATTACACTTGACAGAGAACCATGGAAGATATAAAGGTACAAAAGTTAGAAGCCTGAGAGGAAAAAAAAGAAAACACAGAGAAAGAGAAGAAAAGTTTATCTTCTTTGATAGCATTTCCAATGCTTCTTCCTCCTCCTTAACCCAAGTAACTACTGTTTCAGGTTAAAAAAAAACCTTATCCAAAGGCCATAGTCTCCCCATAGACCCTGAACTGCTGAAGTATAGGTCTGCTTTGAAATCCGAGAAGCACAGAAAACCCTCAATAGCAGGAAATCCATTTTTAAAAAACTGCATTTTACACAAGACACATGTGAGAAGAGAACACAGATAAGCAGCATTTTAATACTACCATCAAAATCACAACTACCTGTGTTGCATGGGAGACACACTTTATGCCCTCATGTCTCATCAACGTATGCTGAGCTCTGACCTGCTTCCTCAACACCTTCTTCTTCATTTTCTGGACTTTCAAATGATCTTCACTGGTTCTAGCTTCCATACTGGTGTTCTGGAAAACAGAAATAGCAACACATAGTAAGTGTCCTGCTGAAAAGGATCTCTCCCAAAAATAAAGATTTAAAAGATTGCTATAATGGTTGATTTCATTTTCCCATTTTTCTCTTCCTCTTCACTCCTTTATTCGCATTCACAGATCATTAGATCCATTTGTGGGTTTTAACCTGTCTACCCCTCCTGTTTTCATACAGCAATTTCAGCTGATTTCCTTTTCTTTACAGTCTCTCCAGAGCAGAACATGAGAAAAAAATTACGTGTGGAACTGCCATGAGATTCACATTGTCTCAGCTTTTTAGTTATTCTCATGCCTCACCAAATGCTTCAGTTGGAGCTGAAATGTTTGGCTCCTTTTACCTAACTGCAACCAAGTGTGACATTTGGCCAAACTTGCCTTTCTTGAGAGTAGAAAGATGTGTGCAATACTTATCTGTCCTAGAGCAAGCAACAAGGATGTTCCCCACATCTCCCAAACTTAATGGAAGTCACATTCCTGTTGTGTGAAGGAACAGAAAACTCTGTACATATATATAAATATATATATTTATTAACTACTGAATTTCATGGCAACACAGAATTTACCAATCAATGAGTACTTAAAGGTCAGTGGCATTCTCCAGGTTTTGCTGCATCTTTTGCCACTTTTGGTCTAACACTACATTGAGATCATATAGTACCTTCCCATGTTTCTTTGAGCCTACATTCTTTTCCTTTTTTTTTCCTACTTCCTTCAAATTCAAGGGAGGAGTCCAGATCTCATGCAAGACAAAGCTCCCAGACATTGATGCAGTTTGACTTTGACTTTATCTCTCCCCATAATATAATCCCTTACCTGTATTTTAGAGGTATCTTCTTTTCTTAAAATCCTCCTAACAATATAGCTGGACAATCCAACTGCAGCTGTCTGTCCTATTCCATTCTTTTATCATCACTGACCCAACAACAATCCTTCCATCTTCTCTTCCTGTCAAAAAATGGTTTTGTTTCAGTTATTTTTAAGGGAAAAAAACAAAACAAAACTAGGTCAATCACCCCTATATGTAATCATTTAACTCTGTCAACTGCCCCAACAGTCACTCATCCACTTGCATGACTGCAGAGGTGCTTCCCAATACCTAAAGTGCAGACACAACCAGGATAATATGACAATGTACCACAAAAAATGGTAAAGGTAAAAAACCCCCTCATATTAGTATTTGCTGCAACTTTGTGTTGAATGACTTGGAAAAATTTTGTTTTAAACAAGCACTGACATGCTAGTAAAATTGTTATAAAATACTGACAATAGCTCAAAACAGTTCAAAGTAAGATTCTTCACTTAATCAGCAGTGTTAAATAAAGAGACCAATGGTCCTCTTAACCTTCATTAGTTAAATAACGATCAAAAAAATCTCAAACTTGCTTAAACCAAAAAAAGAAAGCACAGTGAGACACACACACACACAATAAAAAAAGAAACCAAAAAAAAAAATCCCCAAAAACCACTAAAAAACCAACACCCAAAAGCATAAGATAATTAGAAGCCAAGGTAGCTGAGAGGGGGAAAATAAAAGTCACATGAAAAGAGGCACAAAAAGTTTTTATGAAGAAAATTCTCCTAAGTGCATCTAATGGGTTATCCTTACCAAGATTCAGCTGACTTGCAGGCTCCTTCAGCAAGCCTACTATGACCAACGTGTGCAATTATATTTCATAGAATCACAAAATCATTTAGGTTATAAAAGACTGTTAATCCAGAACTGCCAAGTCCACCACTAAACCCTATGACCCTAAGGATCAGCATCTACACAATTGGGTGCAAAAGACTTGTTCTGTCCCACCTTATTTACCACACACAGGTGAACAAAAGCCCACATCTTTACAGCCTACACATGCACAGGTTCCTCTGGAGAGGGCATCAGGCAGTCCCAAACTACTCCACAGGAAAGTGACACATCTTTGGCTTGGAGAGTTTACAGAAAGAGAGCAAAAATACAGGACAGGATAACACTTTGGAACAAAGGAAATTGGATTTGGATGGAAAAGCATGGAGGCTATGCACATCACCCATACCAGTCAGACCACTGTCCTAAAGCCTGCAGAAGAGAGGACTTCAAACTAAAAGGGTCAGGCCTCTCCCACAACATCTACACCTCTACATACTGGAAGGCTTCATCTGATCTCTGGGGAAAGCACTTCTGAGTTTAGTCAGGCCTTTAGTCAGGTCCTCACAAACGCCCACATTCTCCAGTCAAAAGCAAGGAAGTCATGGCACAATATTTGTTAAACTAGCACAGAAACTGAAGCTGAAAGACTATTTTTTATCCTTTCATAACCCCTGAACAAAACAACTGAACAAGGGACAGCTGAGGTGTGACTCAGCTGTCTAAATAGCATGTAACACTGGCAGAGATGACCTAGCCCACAACACTCAGCCTTTCACCTGCTGCTCAAGAAGCTGAAGACCTTCCTAATGTGCTGTGTCATGCTTGCCAGCATCACTCTGGGGCCTCCAGCTTCTGAAGGCATCTTGAACAGTAATATCTGCATAGCTGAGACAGCAGAATATTCACTTGGTCTGTGTCTGAGCTGGGTCTAAACTCTGTCTTGTCTGTTGCATCATTACCAGCGGCTCAATTCAGCAGGCACAGGAACCAAGTCTGCCCTGATTTCTGAATAAAGGAATCACACTGCACTGTATAGAAGTAGGAAACTTCATTTGCTAGGATCTCACACCTCCTTTAGAAAGGCCAATACGACTACAGAAGAAAAAGGATTAATCCACTGTCGAATTCATTACTGTTACCACCTAGTTTTACAACAAGTATTTTTAAAAAGTAGTTACTGAAAACGGTTTCCCTTTACAATACGAGCTAAGGTTACAAAACTGGCCTGAAGTTACTACAGAGGTTAATGGAAAGCTTTAACGCAATGCACGAAGCTTGTTTGCTGTAGAAGCCGCCTCTGAAAACTGAAGTACCTGGCGGCCGGGCAGAGCAGAGAGGCGGCTGTCGGCAGAGGGAGCGCCACGATCAGGGATAAGCCCCGATCTTTGTGCCTCGCTTTTGGCTTGGTTTTGTGCCGCAGACACGCCACAACAGAAGTATAAGGACACAGTATTCACATAAACATCCGGGGAAAAAAAAACACATTCCGGAGGCCCTAAGGTGAGATTTAAGAGCTGCAGCATGGGCCAAACGCGCCGGAAGGCACCCGCACATGGAGGTACTGGCATGTCCCGCGGCTGTCCCATCGCACCTCTGGAGGGACAGCCAGCACAAACCTCCCACCGACACCCCGCAAACCCCCGGGCTCTGGGCACTCGCTGCAAACAGCAACGATAGCAGGAATAACCACGGGAGCGCGTCCTGGAATCACAGAATGTTAAGGGTTTGAATATACCTTAAAGATCAACCAGTCCCAAACCCCGTGCCATGGGCAGGGGCGCGTCCTACTAAACCAGGCTTCTCAAATCTTTGAACACTGCCAGGATTGGGGTACCCACAGCCTCCCTGGGCAACTTCTTCCAGGGCCTCATCACCCCCACAGCAGTGTCCCTTCTTCTCTGCCCTGAGTACACACGGCGGAGGCTGTAAAAGCTGTGAGGCAGCCGTAAGGGACTGACTTGGCCTTCTCCCGCTTACACCACCTCGTCCTGACAGGGACAGAGATGGAGCCGGAGCCGCGGCCAGGCCGCCGCGGGCTCTGCTCCCCGCACAGGGCGGCACGGCGAGAGGGGAGGGAAGGAGAACCAGCGGCAGAGGCCGCCTGCGGCTCCCCGTCCCCAGGCAGAGGCCAGCGAGGCCCGGACGCCGCAGCCCCGGCCCGGCGGGCGCGTTACCTGCAGGAAGCGGCCATGTCAGGGCGGGCACCGGGCCCGGCACCGCCCCCGCCGCGCCGTCACGGCCGCGCCCGGCCCGCTGCCCGCGGAGCGGAGCGGAGCCGGGCGGCGCGGCGCGGCTGTGAGCGTTTGTCGCTTTATTGCAGGTCAGCGAAGCCAGGCTTTGAAGGAAGCAGCTCCACACCTCACTGACTCCCTGTGGAGAAAGTGATCCCTTAAATCAGAGAGACAGTGTAGAAGCCTTTGTTTCATTTTTCTTCTTCATAGGCTAACCAAGCTGCATACTATGCCCCTAGACATAACCTTTCTCCCTTCTTTATCCAAAATGCTGGAACTTGGGATTGCCTACTATTTGTTTACCTGACAAATATTCTACTTCTCACTGCATCTCATCGCCTAAAGCCTAATGGGTTTTTTTCTCTTTCTCTATTTAAGTATGAAGCTAATTTTTATTTTTCCTCCCTCAGCCTCCTGTGGGTATGTAACCTTTCTCAGCATCAGTGATGTATGGGATTCCCAGGAAGGTGGTATGTAAGGTGTGACTGATGAGCCTGTAAACCTGCAGAATGAAGCCAGTTCCTCAAGTTTTTCACAGATGCACACTCTGGAGGAATCTACTCATGGCTGTGCTTACCCAGAAGAAAACAACAAAAAATCCAACCAACCACAAAACAACAATAACAAAAAAACCCTTTCTCTTTCCCTTGGAATGCATACCATGCCCTATGCCGAGGACACAGTTGTTCCATGTATGGAAGGCACAAAGGCACTGAGCATGTGAGGCTGACAGGGCATATCCACCAGCCTGTAATATTTGTGAGGTAGGAATTACTTGGTCAGAAGGGTGGTTCCACTTCTTTTCCTCCACCACAGTCACCCTCTGTCCTTGACCCACACAGTGGATAGCAAAGTGTTGTGTTAGTACAGATCTTCTGCCTAAGTTTTCTTATATTTGAAGTATGAATATTTGCTACCTACCTTGTAAGAGTACAGGATAGACCTTTTCAACCTTTATGAACACTAAGCCTTAGCATCATCAGCCTCTGCTCTTCTTGTGAGCCAGAATGAATGGAGAAAGAACAACCAGGCTGAATCAACCGCTGCTGTCTCTATTAAAATATTCTCTGAGGCTCTCAGCCCTGGAAACCACCCAACCCTGAAAGCTGCTGAAAGGATGATGCTAATGATACCAGTTTGTAATTCATTACCAATTTGTTCTGACAAGTGGAAAATACCTGCCCAAAGGTTGTTTCTTTTAAGTGTCCACATTCCAGATTCTGTGCACTCTCCATTCTACGTGCATGTCTATCTGTGATCTCTGGGGGAGAACAAACTCACTGTGAGGTTGGTTTTTTTTGAAGTATCTCTGTATGATTAGCAGTAGTCAAGAATTTTTCATGCATATAGCAATAATATTTCCTCTCATAATGCATCAAGACTTTTCTTCTATAAACAACATTCTCACATAGGAAATTTCCACCATTTAAAAGGAAAACAGTTAAAGGCTGATTAGGGGTTTAATACAAGCATATTTCAAATTAGAACTGTTATGTCCTTCATGATTTAAGCCCAGAAGCCCTGTGCATTCTCCTTCCATGCTAGATAAGATGCACACAGACTCCTCCTACAGATACCACAGTGCTTTTTGACAAGTAAAAATACATCTCCATTAACAACATTACCACTGGCTAACCCACAAAAGAGTTCACAGAAATGGGGATTCAAATACATTTAGCTTTGATGTTAATATAATCTCTGACTTAAAGTGCATTAGCAGAAAACTCATTATTTCTTTTTAAAAAATCCCTTTTTTATAATTTTAATATTTTGGTTTATATATCAGCGAATATTCTAGTTTGAGATTAAATCTTTATAGTTTTCTTAAGAAAAAAAGAACTTTTATATCAGAAAATCTTGGCTCTGGCTCTATTTTTTTTTTTTTAATTGATAATGAGGAAACGTATCAAGATATCTTCTAAAGCAGAATATCATGCTCCCATTTAATCATAGGTGAAAATAAAATCCTACTGACTTTTCTCAGGAACAAATTACACTATTTGCTATGCTGTTAGCTATTTTATCTTGGCCACATTCCCAGGGGAGAATCAAGGCACTTGTCAGTCCCTGGGAATCAAGTTCATAGGATAACAAGTAAACACTTCTATTTCCTTCAACAAACAAGAGGTTACTGGTCCGTAGGTGGGAAGATAATCTTACTCCCTTTTATAGCAAAGCAAGCCAAACCATGCTGTAGCCTAATGTGATCACACTGGATTTCCATTAATTTCAAACCCAATTAAAAGGGAATCACAAGAAGATAGAATTTGCTATATCAAATCTCTTGGTATAAAAAAGTGGAGTTTAAGAATCATGACAAACAGGATATATTTCAGGATAGCAGTTTGTTACAGAAATAAAAAGAAACCTCTTAGCACAAAATCCGGCTCAAAATCACCCATGAGTACTCCTGTAGAAAAGTACTGTAATAAAGGATGAGACACAAGATAAATTGTTTTAGGATAGCATTCATGTCATAATTCAGCACTTGGACAAATATGTGTTGACCTAAATTCAAAATGTGCAACTGCTGCTGCTTGAGATAATAAAGCTCCATAACAAACCTCTGCAATGCCGAGGGCTTATATTTTTCAGGATGAAGGCAAGGCTGGCTCTGTGCTGCATGTCATTTTTATTCTGTGTTTGTGCTGTTCAATGCTAGATTTTCTATTTCTTTCTAAAAAAGAGCCAGAAAAAAACAACTTTTAGAAGTTTGTTAGCAAATGCATAAGACTGAAAGAGACATGAGAAATCTGGGTCCTGTTAAAATCAGTGGGCTTTCCAAACGCTAGTGATCAAAATGCTTGTATTCTCAAGAGACTTAAAATGTCAAGTAGTATCAGTATGCTTTCTGGTTTCTAAGCTTTAGCCTACATTCTCTTAATATCTCCAAACTTTTTCAAGTTTTTTACTGCAAATGTAAGATTTTAGAGTACTTTTCTTCCCCTTTCTTTTAATAAAAAAAGCTGCACTTTTCCTGAAATTTCAAGATTCAGTGTATTGAAACTTCAAGAAATACACTAAATAGCATAAATCTCACACTGAAACTGTAATATTTGGCAACACTGGATTTCTGGCACAAATACATGGTTATTGGCAGGTTCGCTTCTGCTGTTACCAGGTGTGATCCTCTTGTGGAGCAAGCTTCTTCAGCATGATGACACAGCTTTTTCTGAGCAGGGAGATTCCAGTTCTCCACTGGGACAGCTACAGATTTTGCCATCTGCAGAACCAAATCAGTCGGTGAATGTTTAGAATTGGACAGGGGTTAGCTAAACTGAGCACTTCTGGTGTGCCATGAGATTGCACTAATGAAATTCAAGGCTGTTTATTAGAGGCAGGGAGGAGCAGCTTTAGCTTCTGTTGTCAGACACACTGAAAAAGAATGCCTACACTGCTGGGTGACCATTAATACTGAACTTGAATTGGGAGCACAATCTGTAAGCCCCAATAAACAGAAAATCTTTGATCCTTTTCTGGTGAGTCCTCAGAAAATTCCTGTGAACTTTCAGGCATAAGACCGAAATTACTGTAATTATGATGTGCCAGTGCAAAGAATTAGCTCTTGAGAGGTTCCTGCAACATGTGGACACAGAGGTAAAAATCCAGATAATTTCTTGATTTCATTAAGGAAGACCCCAAGAGATGTAAATTCCCTAGACGTGACTACTGGAAAGCATAATATCCATGAAGTTAATTCAAACATTCCCGGTAAAGCTCCTGCCAGCTTTTTCTGCTCAAATAAATCCTCTCAGTAGATTGTCCTCAGCCTTCAAAGTCCCACATGTACCAATACTTAGCAAACCATACATTTCATGGAATTGTTTTGTCCTCAGTTTTAACTTCCTCTTGGCATAAACAATCTTGGTGACTTAGGGCTTTAAATCTTTCCAATGCCATGCAAGCTTTAAAGAAAAGATGATAATTCTGCTGAACAGGAATTGTTGCTTTCACTGCTGCTGTGTGAGTCTTTCTCTGCAGTTCAGGCAAAGTTTAGGTGAGATCATTTGCCAGTCTAGTACACTTTCTGGGGTGTCAGAAAAGTAATATGGAGTACTGAAAGAACCATACAAAATATTGATTTCCCTCTAAATCATTAAACCCATCAACACATGGTGTAGTTTAGCTTTGAAGGCAATGTTGTTAGAAAATCTTTTATGAGACAACATCTTTTATGTTGTCTCATAAAAGATTTGTTTTGTCTGACATGGATACTGAAAATTGTCATCCCTTCAAAGTCTGCATGTACTTTACATTCTCTTCCAGTTCTTTATGCCTATTTTACATTAAACAAATAGGAAATATAATTTTTTTTGAATGCTGCTTGAACTATATTATACTCTTCTGGCCATACAGTCAAAATCTTACAGTAACCTGGGAAAACTCAGTTCTGTCACAAACAATTAGGATTTGGTAGGCATTCAGGAAACAATGCGACCTTGCGCAGGGATCCTCCCTGATATCTACACTAGGCAGGCACTCTGCTCTCCTGCATATCCTTGGAAAACATAGTTTCTCACAGTTATAACTTCAGGGCATAAATGTATCATAAGGACAATCATGGGGTATCAGGCTCTGATTCTGTCTACTTGAGCACTCAATACATTTTAAGGATGCAGTGCTTTTAGTTTGGACACAATCTATGAAGTAAATTTTTAAAGACACAGGACTGTTTACATAAGAGAACTAAATGTTACATTTCCATCGTAAGTGAGATCCTTGGTGCCCCCACTGACTGGAGAGAATATTGCAATGTGTTCCTTGGACTGGGACTCCATTCTTTCATCTCCTTTCAGGCATCATGTCAGGAGAACTCATTAGCTGTTGCTCATGCAACACATTTACTTTCTTTATAAGAAGAATAGGTGTTCAGCCACAAGTTAAAATTTTCTAAACAAAAACATGGTCAGGTGCTTGAGTCGCCCCATTTGCTGCTCTTGTAATCTAGTTTTCATTACTTCTCTGGATCTGTGTGTACACTTGACATATCTGGAAAACAGGATTGTAAGCTTTCAAGCTGAATAGGCAAAAGAAAAATAAAAAAAAAGATGGATCCAAACTTTGTGATTTTTTTTTTACAAACACCACTTGTCTGTGAGTCAGTTTGCTGATCTGTATGACATTTACATAAATATTTACCCAAATCACCAGGGGTTGTGAATCCTCATGAATCATTGTTGGTGAAACACTTCATAATCTTTGCATGAAGTGTAGCACATGCATTCAGAATATGGATTTCATTAATGGCAGAAGATGAATGAAAAGAATAGATAGGGAAAGAAAACCACATCACCTTTTTTTTCCTTGTTAGAAATTGAAAATTTTTCTCTTATAAATGCAAATCTTTCTTTTTCACACAGATGTAATATGGTTGGTACACATCTTGGTGATGATTAGGACACAGTTTCAGCATATTCAAGTTTGTTCAATTTTATTGAGAGAAAAAAGCAAGTATTGCTGGTCTATAGTATTTGAAACTCATGTCTACATAATTTTATTTTATTCTTTCTATGTAGAAATATCCACCAGAATTATTTAAATTAAAATATTATAACATTAAATGCTCTTAATTTATATGTAGACAAAGTCTTTCCTGGCAAAATTCTTTGCTTCAAGAAATGGGTAAACTAAATGAGCATACTGGCTGCTTCACTTAGCTGTCATCTCTCTAAAGGCTCTATGAGTAAGCCTGACACACTTCATCTCTCATGTTACCATCATCTACAGGCTTCTGTTAGTGTCTCCCATGTTAAACTTTATGGCATCTTCAGTCAAAGAAATACAAGTGAGGCAAAGTGTGGGACTGGAAATGAATAAAAGATCTAGAAGACTGGTTTAAAAAATTATCCTGAAGCTTGTGTGCACACAGCCCTAGTTGCTAAAATATCAGTGCGTGAGAGCCATATAATTCACCATCACAGGACAGACTGTGTTTGATGCTTGTCCTAAACCAGGCACAAAGAATTACCAGCTGATAAGAATCCCTTCCAAAGGGGCAAGTGAGGAAATTTGAGAACAGCCTTGTCATTTATGGAGAGTGGCCTATCTCATGCTGAGTGAAAACTAGAGGGATTGATACTCTGAACTGCAGATTTTGGAATTGAGGTAAGAAATTTCCTTATGTAAATAGAGAGGGTTTTCCTATTCCTTCCTTGTCCTTTCTTCCTACAACTTTTAAGATTATTGCAGCAGTACTATGATTGTTAGGTAAAATACCTTCTTTCTCTTGTTGATTTTAAGTCAAAGAATACTAGTGTTGCTAAAGTATTTCTGCCACCTCTATATTGTCACAAAATGAAAAATGCTACTTGTTAAAAAGGAAACAAAATAATACTATATAGCCATTAACTAAAATATAACTTCTTAGGGTGCAGTTAATAATGCTTGGGTGGCATATTGTCTGAGAAAAGTGCTGGGTGGTGTTAGTTAGGCTCTTCACAGGGACACAGCACATGTCCTTGTTATCAATTTTGTCTTTATCAGTAATTTCTGTAACAGCAAGAGTGTCCATCCAAAATAATAAGGGACTTGAGCTTTTGATTTTTCACCAATATCTGAGTGAGGTATGTTGCTATCTGGTTTTGCTGCTGCTTCTGTCACCTTCTTTACAATGCTAAATTAATCATGCAGGTGACCTTGCTGGTTTTATTAAGCACAGCAGGCTGTATGAGCTATTGCTGGAAAAGCGTGACATTGCTCAACTAGTGGGGTCCTACATCTATTTTTTTTTAGTATGGTTTCACTGCCACTTCGAAGTGCAGGCTATATCTCTGCTGTCATTCACAGTTTCTTTCATTTGCCATCAGTAAAATAATTATAAAGGAAAATACAGCATAACTGCTTATGAACAGAAGAACTTTTTATAATATGCTGGTTTGCCTCAACTTTCCATTAAACAACGATGCTGAACACAGGAGTCATAGTAACCTGAGTAGCTGCCATACCAACATTTTGAGTTAATGGGTACTTCAAACTGAAATTTGACAACAAGGGTCTCAAAAAAAATCCAGGCAAGTCTGAAATGGCACTGCATCACTACAGTACAGCCATGTACCACTATGTGATTCCAGAGAATGGGCAGGAGGCTGTCTGGAAACTCCAAACATGTTGATCTGATCTCCTAAATTTGCCACAACAGTAAGGGAACAAGTCAATAAGGCTTTCTATCTCACATTTTGAATTCCTTGATATTTGTGAACAATAGCATGTCATCTAGAAAAGTAAGGCCTCTTCTGTAGCAAGGATCTGGCTTTTTATGTTCATGATTCATCTTGCATAATATGAATGAATTGTCTTAAAATCTCTCTCTAGATTTATTTTGGGAAGCATAACCAAACTCTGCTCCTGAAGCCTCTGAAAGGTCCCCCAATTTAGAGTTTATTCTGTTCAGACATCTACAGACCTGCAGTGGATCCGCTGGCCTAGTGCAAGAGAAGTTTCTGACAGGCACAGGATCTAAGAGCAATGATCTGATGTGTTGGGGGTGGACATTGTTGTGATACAGTAACTAGAAACACTGCCCTAATGCAGGAGACAGGAGAAAATAGCTACTTTTCTAGTTGCATTGATGCATGGAATTAAGCTTGAAAGATTACTTCAATGTGCAAAGCATGATGCAAGCAAGAGATGAGGTGGTAAAGCTGTAGTCTGATACCTACCATTGAGTTGTTCCCTTGAGTGTTGGACCTCATTTGCTGATGGACCACACCACTGAGGTGGAGGCTGCTGGGACCTCCTCCCTCCCTGCCACTCGATCAGCCCTGCAGGACACAGCACCTGCCAGCCAGGTGCACCAGGCATGCTGATGGCAGATGGAAGACAGACTACATATCTCTAGCCAGGAGGAGAATTAAATACCAGTCTGCTTTGCCTTAAGACATGAACAGTGTTTCCTAGTCATTAAATGTTTGACACAACAGCCCAAGTGTTTTCACCATACTTCTTGAATGTGACAGTTGATTATGGGATCAAAATAACTGAAAAGGGAGATTCAGAAGAAATTAAGCCATGTCTCTGAAACAGGCATGCTGAAAGCTATTTTCAAATTAGGCATAGAGAACACAGAAAAATAGGTTAATTAGCATTTTCAAAGGACTTCTGAAACATGAGACTGTTGGCTAATGTTGGGATGCCAATGTGGCCTGACAGGCTGCTTACAGCTTCAAAGAAACATCTGGACAGATGCACACAGCAGTAAGGATGAATGAAACATAGAGTAGTTGCCTACTGGCAGTAGATACTGCACTGGGCAACTTTAAATGATTCTGTGGATGCTGCAGACAACAGTTGTTATTCTCCTAGAGGGGAGAGCTATAAAAATAGGATGACATGCGTATGATCCCAATTAGCTGACTTGAAAGTTTGAAGATCAAAAGCCTTCAGGATATACTGCTGGGGGAGAAAGGACACTGCTTGACAAGTCGGTGAGATGGGATATGGAAGAAGGATACTGGCTCGCTGAGTACTAATCCAGCAAGCCGGGATCTTAACACTGGGGAGATGTTCCCCGCTTTGCCGTAGCACCTTAACCGTACCACTGTGGCCGGACTCCTCTGAGCGCAGACAGGTATCGCCTTTCCTTGGCTAGCGCGGGGAGGACGAGATGGGGGGAAGGTCTCGAAGTCCAGGGATAAGAGGTGCGCTCTGCACTGGGGGCCGGGGACCGACGGCGGGCGGCGCGCAGGGAGCGCCCAGGCGCGCCTTAGCTCCGGTCGCTCCCCGGCCCCTTCCCCTCCCTGCGGGGCGGGCTCGGGCCCCGCCGCAGCCTCCCCCCGCGCTCGCCGGTAGGCGGCACCGCCGCCCGCCTTCCTCCGCCTCCTCGTCCTCCTCACCTTCGCGGGCGCCGCGCCGGGTGACCCAGATCGCGGCGGCGGCGGCGGCAGCTCCGTGTCCCTCCCGGCTCGGAAGGACGGCTCGGGACGGCGGCTGCGCTGCGCCGCGGGGATGGAGCGGCGCGGAGCGGTGAGTGCGCGGCGGCGGCGGGCCCCGGCGGCGGCCCCGCGGGTCGCTTAGCGACGGGAGGCGGCTCCGGGCATCGCATCGCAGCTCCCTGCACCGCTTCCCTCCCCCGTTCACCGCCCGGCGGTGGGAGAGAAGTTTTGCCCCTCTGAATGCGGGACGCTTTATGGAAAGACCTTGCGGCGTAAGGAAATTTGGAGGCGCTGAGTGGTTTGCGCATTTGGGGTATTTGTAGTTGATTTTTAAGATTTAATTTTTCTTTTTTCCAACGCTCCCATCCTTTATAACTGGACGGGAGGAGGCCGGCACTGGGCGGCCGCCAGGCGCACGGCTCTGCGGCTCCGCAGTGGGCTGCGCGCCCTGCCCTGCCCCGCAGCCCGCCCTGCACGGGGCCGCTGCCCTGGCTTACCCCTCCAGGGCACCTGCCCTGGGCTCTGTGCACCTCAGGTACACCAACGTGCGCACATGATAATGATGACTTCTTTTTCCATGGCACTCTCTTCTTCCCCGGCTCCCCTTCATCCCCCCACATGGTCACTGTGTATTGAAGTTACACTTGCTCCGAGTTTATTCCAGGATTGATGTCTTTGATGTTTCCCTTTGTCCTCAGCGTTTCTGCTTTTCTTATAATTTCCTTTAAAATGGCTAAAAGAGGATAGCGAAAGTGTATGTCAGAATGGGGGCGGTGGGAGAGAGGGAAGAACAACACCTTTGTCCCAATTCAGTCAATTCGACAGTCAGATCACAACAAGCTGGTTTTTTTTGTGACAAAGGCATTTGAAACAAAGAAGCCATTTTAGAAACTGAAAGAAATTTATTTTGTGGCTTGCATGCTTTAGTCAATCCAGGTTTTCATTCTTTTCTCTTCTGTTCCCCCTGTCCCCCTCCTCATCTCCCTGTTATTCTAATTTATCCTAAAATGAAATAGAATAGAAAAAAAATAGCATCTTTAAAATCCTGCATCATTCCTGTGCTCTTCAATAGGCTTGCTGATTGCCTTCTGTTCCAAACGTTTCATTGAACATTTTTAAAGAATGTTATTTTGTACTCATAGATCGATGAATAGTTGAATCAGTTGAGTGTGATAAGAACATCTCCCCAGGAATAGAACAGCAAAAGCCTCATTATGTGTGGTAATTTGGTAGGTGTTGCTAGGTGGGTGATACTTATATCTATTTAGCAAAGTGCAGGTTCAGATGAGACATTGATTCTTAGGAGAGCCTGCTTTTCTCTGACTGTCTTTAAAGATGTGGGCCACTGTGCTGCCAAACTGAACAGGTGGAGCTACATCTAGAAATATCCTTTGACTTGTTCAGTTCTCATGATCTGCGTATCATTTTAAGCAATATTTCAACTGAAACTAATGCAAAACTACATTGCTGTAGCAAATGACTTACCATCAAGGCTAATAGAAGCTTGGAGACAGGAAGCCTATGATTTTCAAGGGTGAAATCATGTGACAGCATCAGATGCTGTATGTATCACTCTAAACAGAAAATGGGCAGAAGATGATTCCAGGAGAGCAGCAAACAATGGGAAAATCGTGTTTGTTAACCTTCCTGCTGGCTCACTGATACACAGTGAACATGTCCTGCTAGTGTAAAAACCTGCTACGGCTGAGCACATAACCACAGTGCCTGTGAATCCTCAGCCTGCTCAAGTTTTGAGACAGGACTTTATTAACCATGGGACAGCATCCCATTAGCTTCACTGACATGTGTTAACCCAAGAATTTCCTGTGATCAAACATCTTCCTGTCACTCCTGACAGGGAATTACAGCCCCCTGAGATAAGCTATACTTAAGTGGTAAACTTTTGGGCTATGTTGCATTAAGTGATTATTTTGTTTTCTGTCATCTTCCCTGCACAAACAGACTTGCTGCTGGCTGCAGGGAAAATGCTGTTGCACAAATACTGGTGTATGTAGGGCTCCAAACTGCTGCTAGTATTTAAATAATCTTGTATTTTAAAGTTAAGCTGTGATCAGCTATAAAGCAATTTAAACAAAAATTATGTTCAGTTGTACAGTCAGGGCATTATAACTATACAGAGCCAGGCAAGCTTTATTTCTCCCAAGGGGTCACTTGAAGTGTTAGCAGAAAATTGCAGGAAGAACCTGCCTGGAGATCAAATCTTGTTGGATTTAATGCTCTCTGGCTCATAAGACTACATTTTAATTTTTTTTTATGAACATCTGCTCAGCTTTCTTGATTGGAAAGCTTCTTTCATTTGACATTCCTTTTAAATCCTCTGCTTGGTAATGCAGGGCAAAGGACTGCATGAAATATATTACTCTTTGAATACAAGCTTTGGGAAGGAGTTTACTGAAAAGTAAACTCTAGAGGAGAGCTTACTGGAATACTGAGAAGGAAAGCAGGTGGTGAGATTCCAAACACGCAAGAAAGATAAAGTAAGGAAAAGTAAAATGAAAGATAAGGCTGATGTAAAGAGATGTGGAGAATGTTTGTCGTGCAGGACTGTGGCTATGGTTCAGGCTTAGCATCCTCAGCATCCATCTAACATGATACAGGCTCAGCCACCTAACTGAGCTCGAGTGCTGAGCTGTGCTGTACCACAGGATTTGCCAAGCCTGAGCTGGAGGTGGAAATTTTGCTTGTTCCAGCCAGGCAGTGGAAAGGGAAGTATGACAGCAGAAGCTGTGGGAGCAGCTTCCCGAGTCACTACTTAGTGGTACGTGGGACTGAGTGAGCACTCCTTTTCAAGGCAAAGCAAGCATTTTGGTGACAAACTGACCTGTCTGACTTTGCCTTGAGACAAATTATGAGTATGTTTACTAGTGATTTGGCTTGCATCTGGCTTAAGTGTCTGACACATCCTCCAAAGACCTTCTCCGGTTGCCTTGCAGTGGTTCAGGTCTCAGAGCAGTCTGGCTGCAAGAGACCTGAACTCTCCCATTGAAACTACACCAGGACTTCTCCTTTGAGAGTGTTCCCATTCAGTTACTGAGCCTTTCACAAAAGATATTGGTTTCTTTAAAGTACCTCCTAGCTGCAGTCTAGTGAGCAGTTCTCATCCACTTTAGCATAAAACCAGTGAAGGACCCCACACCACATTCATCAGCTTCAAGTGTTTCTGGTTGTTTGTTCTGGAGTGCAGTATCCTGCTCCTCTGCAAAATGTGAGCAAACACTTCTCAGCTTTTTGTTACAGCTGAGAGGCCCTTCAAGAAAATAGTTTCTAGCCCTCCCAGTAAAGTACCTGAGAGAAATTTGGCATAGTGTTTTAACATCATCATAATCTGTCTGTAGTGTTTTTACCTCATCCTAATCTGTCTACAGGTCTGCAGGCTGAGCATTCCAGTCTAGTTCAGACAGATACAGCCACAGACGTCAAAAGGAGCCTGAGGAACAGGAGAAATATAGGAGCTACAAAGACTGGAATTGAAAACAACTGACAATAAAAGCAGGTGAAATTGCAACTTGTAAGAGCAAAGTTAGGAGGTGTAGTAGTGATCCTCAGGACTGTGTGTTTAGGAAAATGTGTGCCTGTGAGTTCTTCCCTCTCGGGTAGGAAATGACTTCAAAGGCATTTTTAGTCTAAATATAGATGTCTACACTGTTTCTCAAGCAAATCTCCTGGCTTTTGTTCTTCACCTTTCTTTGTGGACTAGCGTTGGAGCACCTGAGAATAAATAGGTGAAAATGTTTTGGGAGCACAGCAACTGCAAGCTGATATTCAGTCCCAGGGACCTGGTTGGAGCTACTCCAGCATCCGTATAGGGTGTTTTGTTTAAAAACAAACTGCCTTCCCCCATCCTGTGCAGTTCCAATTTCAAGTGCTTGGCAGCAGCATTTCTCTTGTTCTGTGCTCTGCACTGATGTAGCTGTAGCTTGTGTAGTAGCTATGTATTTTGCTTTTCCAGGGAAGGATACTCAGGTAAATTTAGGGACAAGACCAAACTCAAAAGAATTAGTTATACAAAATCCTGTCTCCACAGCTCTCTGTATTATCTTTGTAGCTTGGCCATGGTTAACCATTGTTTCCTGATGGTGCATAAGAAAGAAGAGCAGTTTCTGCAAAGAAGGCTTGTTTAGGACTGTGTACAGCTGGCTATCAATTTCACAGACATAGGAGTTATTGCTTAACATGTGTATATATATATATATATATATATATACACCATCTGCCATTTAGGCCCCTATTGTATGCCTGTGCCCATGCCTGTGTCCGCCAAAAGTGGATCAGTAAGTTTCCTAGGATCCCAAAATTCTTCTTTATTTTTTTAGTAGACTTATTCATATATTTGAAAAATAGAATTAAATCTCTACCTTTCATTATCTTCCAGGATGACTTAGATGTTGAGACTTGTCCATGGCATATCAAGAATTTGTTACTACACTGATAATACTTGCACAGTCATGTGGGTGTGTAGGTGATAAAAATTGGGCCCCTTAGTACAAAGCTGTCCTGTGGTCATGGAAACTACAGTCCTCTTCTGATAGGCAGTTATAAGAGCAAGTCTCTTATTCCTTCTCCCACTCTGCTCTCACAAAGCCATATCCACATCAACATTGGCTTGGATGTGTGCCATCAAGCAGGTTGTTTCTCTGAAACACTAAAATCAATGTGGGGTTTGTTAATTTTGGGCTTGCTAGGCCCTCACGCTGTCAGTGTTAAAGAAGCCTGAGAAGAACAGATGGGTTGAAGAAGGAAAAAAGGAGTTCTTGCTCAACTGAGTGAGGAAGGAAAAGAAATGGTGGTGCTCCCAGAAGATGACATGGAAAACAGGACATACCATAAGCACAAGTTAGGAAAAGGCCACACAACCTACTCCCCACTTTTTCAAGTAGGACTGCAACAATATCTCCAATGGTCTGAGACAGTCATGTTCTTCTTTGAACCTCATTTGTCCTGACCAACATGTGCTATGTTGTACAGGTTACTGTCTTAAGGATAAGATCAGTTCTTGCTACTGAATTATTATGGGTGTATCTGCTGCAAGGGTTCTGGAAACTTGTTTAATGTATTTCTTTTCAGAAGTTTTCCTATCACTTTACACTTACTATGTTAAGAGTAAGACTATGAGAAATAAAAGTATGCCCACTTTTCTAAGAAAAAAGAGACATGAATGAGGAAGATTTTCAGTGTTAAGTGTGTTTCTGTGTTAGGTTAAATTTTCAGTGTGTTAAGAATTAATGCTTTATGGCAATCCTGTCAATCATCCTGTCCTAGTCCACCCAGCTCCACTTTGTTCCTCTTCCCCCTCAGTAATGTCACAGTTTTCAATGACCTTCATGTTTCTTCTTTCTCTTTTCTTCTCTACGTGGTCTTCTCCCCTCTTTCCAGTTTTTTACTATCAAATCTTTGCCAGCATCCTTTTCTGTCTGGGGGTGGGCACCCCAAAGAAAGTAAAGGTCTGATTGAACTAAGCAGGAAGCAGCAGACAGAAGAAGAGCACCACAGCACCTTGCACTTCCCTTGTCACGCACTTTGTTTTCCTTCTTGGTTGAGAAAATACATTTTGTGCAATTACCATGTAAGAATGGTTCCTATGCCATGCTTGAAATTGTGTTTCATACATCTTTCTTAGCAGCTGGTGTAAGTTCATTGACCTTCAAACCATCCTTTCCATTTTGACCTTTTGCAGATCTTCATCGCCTTTTCCTGTTACTTTGTCATGTCAGTGTGGTGTTTGTGTTGATTTATCCCTCATTTTTATGAATGTGTCTGTCTCCAAACTCCATCGAAGCTTTCTTTTTCCACTGCTTATAGAAGTGTTTGAGTTTGATGCTACTTGGTGGTATCTTAAGCTTCAGAAAGGTGAAGGAAGGAAGTCTTAGTGTGGTCATTTTTACAGTTGTTCACAGCTCTTGTTAATAGAAATAAAAATTTGATAAGATACTTGTGACTCTTCTGAGTTGAGCTGATATGCTGGTGCATAGGCCTGTCTGCACAACAGACTGGATAGATGCTCTGGAGTGATATATAGATATATAGATATAGATATGGATATAGATATAGATGGATAGATAGATAGATAGATAGATAGATAGATAGATAGATAGATAGATAGATAGATGGATAGATATTTTTTTTTTTTTGTGTTGCCATTCAAAATTTTTACCTACAGAAGGGCTTAAACCTGGTTCAACCAGAGCATGGAGTTTGCAATACATATTAGAGAAACTTTAGAAAAGTTTCTAGTTTCTGTCATAAAAGAGATGATTTCTTCCACTTCTCCTCACTTTAGACATTGGTAAAACCAGAGCAATCTACCCTGCACGTGTCCTTCTGGGCAGCAAATGCATAATCAGAGCTTCCAACAAGGTCATGTACTTGGAGCTGTCCTGATTTCCTACCTCCTGGGATGTAGAACATCTCACTGAGCAGCAAACAGGAGATTAAATTGTAGGCCATGAAGTTTGCAAAATAACTGCAGTGGGATTTTAGATCCTCCTTTCTGGTGAATAAGTTTTTTCCTCTTTTATTATGGTCCCCCTGCAGGCTGCAGGACTGCAGGCAGCAAACAGCTGGTGCATAAAACTTATTATGGGATGGTTATGGTTTCACAAGTGTGGTGCTTCATGGCATCATCTAACTGGCTGACTGCATGGGAGGTCATCATTCTTGAATCCTGTCTTGTAAAATGGCAGAAGGAAATGCAGAAACTCTTATGGATCCTACTTGCTCTACTCTTGAGTGTCTGTCTCTCAGAGCTCTGTGGAAAAGTTGCCACTTCCATGCCAAAGTAATCTGGTGAAATGATGGGAAAATGGCACCACATGGAAAAATTTTCTGTTAGATCAGTATGAATTGTGTCTGATCTTCAGCAGATTCCTGGATAAATAAATTGATTTCTGCTCCTCTAGCTCGAAAGCTTAGTTTGGCTTTTGTCCTGACACCTCTGGTATCCTGGTCTTAACGTTTTTTGGGGGAAAGGGTCAGTTAACAAACTAAATCTCAGTCCTTAGTTTTAGATGCTTTCAGGCTGATACTTGAGGTGAGGTTGTACTAATCTGATGGCTGAGTTAACTCTGCTTGATCCAAGAATATATAACAGATGTTGGAAAGGTGGGGGCATGGATAGAACAAGAATCTCTGGTGTGAATCTACTGACATTGCAGGTCTGTATGTAGCCTGTAGATAGGATGATGTTTCTTCCCCATAAACTACTGTTTGTTAGGAATTAATGGGGCTCTAAAGCAAATCTAGACTTCAGTTTTGGTGGCAAGGGAATACTTTATCTTTGCATTTTAACTTGTACCCTCCACTCATCTCTGGGCAATGGAGTGGAAGCCAGGAAGCGAGGGAGAGCAAAAGCACATGAGTCATTCACTTTTAGAAATAGTAATTTTGGGGTTTTTTTCTGAAACTTCTTCAGTAATTAGACTGGGAGGTAGCCAGGCAGCCTCTTTGGATTTTATGTATCCAGCCTTGTAGGATTTATTCTAAACTTGAAGGATTTTTGCTACAAAGTGTGATGTTTTATTTAGAACACACTTCCTTGCGATACAAGCTGTTGTACAGCGTGTCTGGCAACGGAGCAAGTCGGCCAGAAACATTCCACTGCAAACCATGCAGACACATGTGAGCCACCCAGATGATGCTGCTGTTCTCCTGGGTGAACTCCTTAGTGGTCAAGTGAAAGTTCATGAGAAGTGACTAAAATTTATACCTTTTTATAATGTATGAAGGAGGGGGGCGGAGGAAGTTGCTATGCTTTGAAGACTGTTTTCAAGCATGAAAACTCTATTTTTAGCTGATATGTCATTTACCTGGCGCCCTTCTAGATAAAATACACTTTCCTCCATATGTAAAGTGAGCTTGTCAAGGATGGACACACTATAGACAGAGACAAGACAAGACAATACTTTAATTCCTGTTGAATTTAGGCATCAGATTACATTTCTAGAAGTTTGTGGTATTCTGGGTTGTGGAGAGCTTGCTCTATTTTTTACCTTTGAATTTAATATTAGAAATAGAATTATTAGTATCCAGAAAAGTCTTCACCAGTGACCTGAAGTGACTTCATATAGTTTTGTTCTTTCGTTTCATCTTTCAACATTGTAGTAGAGCAGAGCTAATAGAAATTGGAAAAAGCAGATTATTTTCACAGTTCTGTATGTAAAGTGCGTCTGTATGCATGAACATTTCCCTTGCTGGATTTCTGGGATTTAGTTTGCTTTGAACAGTCAGGTAGAGAACCCCAGCCTTTTTCATTTAAAGGGCAGAGATCTACAATGAAAGGTGGAGATGCTTCTACAGTGCTGAGTTCTGGTTTGACATTAACCTTCATCAAACTGTTGGTTGTCACTGAGCAAAGTCTGCAGAGGAATTACAGCAGGCAGGCTGAATTGAGTGGTGTTAGAGGTAACTTGCCATGTGAGGTTTGACAAGTAAGTTCTCTTGAACCCAAATACATCCTACATGACTCTCTCTTATGAGAACTTTAAGACCCTCTTGATCCTTCCTTATATTCATAATGCTTTGAAGAGGCAGTAATGGATTAAAATGCAAAGTTAGAACTACAAAATTAGAGGCTTTCAAAGCCCTCTTCTGTAGCTTGGAGAAGCTGGGGGTTTTGTGCCCTCTGACTCCCCAACTCTGTTGTGATTTTAACCTTTTATTCAGGCCTCTTTTTCTTTTTATTGCTTAATTGTGTGGTATGTGCTTATGCTCACAGGACTAAAATTCAGTTAAATTTTACTTCATATGTAGCCTTGCCCTCACCCTCCTAGTGAAATACAGAAATACAAAATGTCAATGTGTGATGGAGATTAGAAGTGGAAAAAATTTTATCACCTGTGACAGTGTGACTGAAGTCAAGTCTTGCTTATTAGGGTAATCAGTCAAGTGTGACATTTTGTTCCGAGATTTTCCTCTAAAGAATGCTTGACAGGCTGTTGAATACAGCCTGATCTTGGGCGCATGGAAATGAAAATACCCTTCTGTACTGAGATGGGGAACTAAGCTCACACAAAACAGGTGATCTCTAAGGTGAGTCCTGCCAGTGGCTGCATTCATTGGAGACAGACAAAGCCACTTCTGAGCCAACATAAAACTTTTGAACTGCATGGAACAGGTGACCTTTTCTAGCAATGGAGCTGTTTCCAGGATGTCCTCTGAGTTGGAGAGGTCTGAGCAGTGTTGTTGCTATAACATTCAAAGACCTGTAAATGATTATTCTGTAATAGATGTGAAGATCCTCTGTTTTTACTAGTTTGTTTAATACACTTGAAGTGATTTTTATGCCACCTTTGGGCATGAATGCAAGATGGAAGATGCAAGTAGGTATGTGTCTATTCCATGGGATAGCTGGATAAACAATACTTGCTTAGAATTAGAATGGCTTACCAAACTGGGGTTCTAGAGTTGTTGGGGTTTTATTTGTATTTGGGCTTTTTGAGTGTTGTGTGTTTGTCATTGGCATGGCTCTTGTAGACTCTCATTCTTGAATTGTAGACCCATAATATGACTTGTTTATGGTCAAATTTCATGGTGGAGGGTTTTGGTGAGAGTGGTGGGGAGAGATGAGAAAAGGAATGATTTTGTTCCATCCTAAAGGTAAGCTAGTTTCTTGGGAAGCATTGCAAAGTATACTGAGAAGTGGGTAGCTTTTAAACTGATGAAATAGCAGTCACTTGAGCACCCTGTCAGTGGAATCTCTATAGCACTACAATACTAAGATTATTTGGGTATAATACAGGATATTTGGGATCACCCTGTGAGAGTGATTGGGGGGGGAGCAGAGAATCAAAGGCTGGAAGGGTCCTCAGACTATCTGCTGCCCAACCTCCTGCCCACAACAGGATCAGCTTTGAGGTCAGGCTTCTCAGGGCTTCATTTGGTTGGGGCCTGAAACCTCAAAGTGTCTCTGAGCAGCCTGTGCCACTGCCTGACTGTGCTCTTGGGAAAAAAATTTTTGTCTTGTATCCAGGCAGAATCTCTCCTGTTTAAGTTTTTCCTGTGTTTCCCCCCCCCCCCCCCCCCCCTTCCTGTCCTGCACTGCTGTAAAGACTCCATATCTTGACTTTTCAATGACATCCCCACAGGCACTGGAGGTGCTGTTATGACAAGCTCATCTCCCGCAGCCTCACCCCCATCATACCAGTGGCCTCTGCTTAACTCTTAAATTTGTTGATGTCTTTTGTGTATTGCTGGGGCCCCAAACTAGGCAGTGTCTAAATATGGCCCAGAGTGCCGAGTAGAGGAAGATAATCTCTTCCCTCAATCTACTTACTGGCTCTGCTTGTGTTTGTGCAGCCCAGAGTGCTGTAGTCTGTCTTTGCATCCTGCTGGCTTCCAGCCAGCTTGCTATCCTCCAGGACCTCAAGGGACATTTCATAATGTGTATCAGCTATTCTTCCCTTTTCCTGTTCTAGTTATCTTACATTGGTGTTCGAGATACAGAAGCACTAACATTCCCATCAGCAAAAGAAAAAGGAATGTACAGTAGCAAAACACTTTTTGTGACATAAGGCTCAAGCCTATTGTCCCTCAGAAATAAATAAATGTAGGCTTTTGAGGTGAATGAGGAGCAGATGCCAGCCCAGGATACCACTGGAAAGAAAAGTGGCAACCTGAAATCAACATTATGGTGATGGCATTCGGAAGAACATACTTTAACACATGCTTTAAACTGCAACGACTAAAAATAAATTACTTGGTTTGGGGTTTTTTTTTGGTAATCTAATAATCCACATAAACAAAGTATTATATCCAGCCTGCTCACATTAACATTTCTGATTTTTTTTTCTTCAGCGCACCCATTCTTTCTTTATAATTGGAATATACATCTAAAAGTGTTTGCAATATGCCAGGTTGCAAATACCCACTAGCTTGCAACACAGAGATTATGAAAGGAACTACTTCGGGTTTATATTTTACTCTGAAAGTATGGTGATTTATATTAAATAACACAACTTTTCCTGGCAGCTGTATCTGCAGCTTTATTGAAGACAAACAAAGCAAACCCTCAGCTTTAGATAAAGAGGTGGCATTTAAGGCTTACTCTTGATTTCTTTAAGCCTCCAGCAACTGTTAACCTTTCAGATTGATGCATGTTTTGCTATACAACTGAAAAGATCATGGAGTCACAAAAAATTCACATAGCTGAGTTTTATTTAAGAAAAGCTTCATTTATATTTGAGACGGATCTTGCAATAGTTTTGCTGTTGTATGTGATTATAGTAGTACTGCTTCTCTTCCAGGAAAAGCTGTGGTTAGTTTTAGGAGGGGAAGCTGCTGTCTGGTTTAAAATAAACTGGATGAAACAATTGGCAGCGAATGGGTACGTGGGTGTGTTGTTGGAGGGAGTAGGAAGCTGCTTTGTGGAAGTGATGTGGTATGGGATAAAATCCTGCAAGCTGAGAACATGAACGTGTGGGAAACCCAAACTTCATCCTCACCCCATCATTCTCAATATAGAGCCTTAGAACATGTATGAGTCCCTTCGTGTCAAAGAGCAAACTTCAAACATTGAGTCTAGAGGCTTTCTGTAGTTGTTTCTGTACTTCTAGGGAATTAATGGAAGGTTGCTAACAAAGTCAGATCTATTTGTCTTTAGACTTATATCACCTGCATGATTTAAAATCAGGAAAAGCTGAAAAACTATCTACAGAAGAAAAGTATCTTGAGGATTCCTTAGTGAGAAAATGTGCGTATAGCATGAAGCTGGAGCGTTTTCTTAAGCCATAAAAAAGCCCACAGCTACAGGTTCACATTAGTGAAACCATGTAAAAGCACAAACTCAGGCTCTGAGCAGTGGGTGGATGCTGTGGCCAACTGGCTGCTCCCCAGCACCTGCTGGCTCTGGGTGTCCTGCTGTCAAGTCTTCAGAATTTTGTATTGCAGTCTATCCAATCCATAACTGCTGTCAACTTCTCAACTGAATTGTATAATTATTGTGCCCTTTCTTGCAGCAAACTCATAAACATTTATTAACAAGATTATCACTTGTAGATGAGAATCTTTTTCTCATGTCTTTCTTTCCTACAAGTGGACCTTGAAAGCCTTCCTGATCTGCAGACATCCACCTTGCTGAGGATGGTCTTTCCTAAAGACAACAGGAGGCTGGAAGTCAAGTCCTTCTCCCCAAATAAAAATGAGTATGTGACTTTTTTTTGTTTGGGTTGGATTTTTTTCTAAGCACACCTAACGGCAAATGAGTCTTCTTGTAAATTCTGAATTGTTGATAGAACATATCATTCTAAGCTAGGGCTGTTCTTCCTGTTCACTGAGATGTTATAACAACCTCAGTGGAAGTAAAGTTTCACTTATGAGAAATCTGTTACATTTTGAGATAAAAAGAGATTGGCAGAAATTAGGTCTTCTGGCTCTACAGGTTTATGAATAGTTGAACTTAGCTGTAAGTTGTGGTAATGATCTTTTTTAAGAGTTTGAATACTGTTTTCTTCACAGAAAATCTTTACTGAACTCGTCTAGAGGATCACTTATGGAGGTATATGGAAACAGAAAATGCTGCCCTCCAGTCCTACTTGTTTAAAGATAACTGTAAAATCTCACCTGGTTCAGCTTCTCAGTTTATTCTGGGTGTAAATAGCTTAATGCCGTCTGTATGTGTGTGTTCACAGATATTGCTGCAGAATTGTTGCAAGAACCACAAAACATAGTGTTGATTTCTATCCCTGCACTTAGCAGATGACAGCATTTAGAAAGGCTGTCTGCCGTACACAAAAATTAAACTTTATACCTTATGAACCAAGACACCAGCATAGATTCCCTGTACTTTTGTTTGAGCTGGAAGTCTTGCCTCTAGATATTAGAGCCCTCTTGTTAATAGAATCAGGTAGGATTTGATTGCTTTGTGCCCCTGTGGAGGAAACTGCTTTTGAGGCCATGGCCTTCCTATGGACCCAGTTATTAGCTGGGCTTGTACTGTAGGGAACTGGCTGTTGAACTTGCACATGAACTCCCTCTCCATGCTGAAGGGCTTTGATATTGACTTCTATCAGGTCTTCAGCTGTAAAATTTCTTTCCATAGACTTCCCCACACGCATTTTAATAAAAAAGGAGAGAGCAAGGAAAATTTATTCTTGTAATTTCAAGTGTGGGCTTTTGAAGATATTTTAAAAATAGGCACTTTTAACCACTTGTCATGCTTGTTGTATCCTTTAGTTTTTCTTTTGGTTTGTTTTTTTTTCAATCAACTACCTTTTTTTCAGTGGTCTCTGAACAGCTACAATGATGCTCTAATTTTTAATGAGCATTATTGAAAACAGATTTGTAATTTATAATTGGCTGGAGCTGGTAACTATTCTTGAAGAGATAGTATCTTGAAGCTCCTACCATGCCATGCTTGTATGAGCCATTTCTGTAGTTGGGACAAGGGGAATTTCTCTTCATTTTAAAGCAGTAATAATGAAGCAGCATAATTTTCAGCAAGGACCTTGGTCAGAATCAAGAAGGAGCTGACCTCAGAGGCTGAGACTAGCATGCACTTTTCGAGGGGGTTGATTTGACAGCTTCTGGCACTTCTGGTGTGTTCCTTACACTGATGCCCTTATGGGTCAAATTTTGTGGCGGAGCTTCCTTTGTTCGAGTTGATGTTAAAATGCTGAGACTCAGCTGTGAGAATCTTTCACAAATGATATCTTTTAAACAGCAAATTATTAGACTGGAGAAGGGGAGCAGGTTACATCCCCTCCAGTTTTTGCCTATCTCCTGTGCTCACTGCCATAGAAGACCTATCAAAAGCTGTAGCAGGAAGTGTTGGAGCCTGCCTCTTGTGTTCTTTAATGAACCAGAGTTAGCGTCTCTCTGCCCTTACAAGCAGGTGTCACTACAGCCAGCACCAATTACAGCTGTATTCAGGGGACAGAAACATGATTCAGCCAGTCAAAAACAATGTAAATTAAAGAGGCTTTCACAGTTCAGGGATTATATATTTTTAGCAAGCTGTATGTGATATAATCCAACAAGATAGCTGTATTTTTCTGAACTTAAATACTTGTTCTGTTCCTGTCAGCAGGCAATAGCACAATATAAAACTTGCAAGTTACACAGAGGAAAGAATATGAGAACATGGTAAAGCCAGAAGATTTTTATCCCATCATTGCTGATAGGTCTTGCAGAAGAAAATAGGCTTGAACTTCTCTAGATTTCTAAATTTGTGACAAAAGAGGTCAGATTTCTTAAGGCCTTCAGTACTTTTCAGCATGCTGTGCTAAGGAAGAATGTGTTCGTAAATGATTTTTAACAACAGAACTTTCATTCAGGCCTTTGTGTGGTTTGTACCAGTACAGAGCTTGAAACCATGATCTTGTTCCCTCTAAGTGTTGGATTAAGTTGTCCCAATAGCAGTTGTCCCTGTGGAGCTGTGTCCCATTTTCTGGCAGCAAGTAGAAATGTTTTACTGCCTTTTACAGGACATGAAGTACAGTAATTTGGGAAGTCTGCATCTTTTAGTCAAGTATCACTTGTATATGAATACTCAATTTTAGAAACTTAAAATAAAGAGGTGGTGAGTGGGGAGAGTCTGCAGTACACAGACAGGGTTATATTTATGAAGTTTCTTCATTAATTCTTCCTGTTCTCCTCTGCTGGACCTATGTGGTGATCATAATGAGCATTAACCATAGGACACACGATCACAGAACCAATGGGCTGCCTGGTCAAGTGTGTTGTAGGAACTCTGAATTCAAGAAGTGTTTGGGCAATGCTCTCAGGCACATGGTGTGACTCTTGGGGTGCTCTGCACAGGACCAGGAGTTGGACCTGATAATCCTTGTTGGTCCCTTCCAACTCAGTATATTTTATTATTCTGTGATATGTATTATGTAAATTTTGGTGAAGAGAGGACTTCTAACAGCAGAGTGAACTGAGTGTCTCTTGAAGCTGCTGCTTGGGAGTTGCTGTGAACCAGACAGGTGTTTGAAGAACATAAGAAGCATTTGAAAATGTCTAGATACTTCCAGCTTTCTCACTCACTCCTGTATTCTCATTCAAGTTTTTTCCTTCTCTGAAAAAAGACATGGGTAGCATAGTCTGGTCAAATATGTGCTCAGGCTGAAGTGTAAACACCTTATGATTTTTCATTTTGTTTATATTGTCATGAGATTTTTCCTTAATATATTTCCGTTGTATTTCCATAAATGGTTTTTTCTAGAGCAATTTTAAAAAAACCAAAGTATCTCTTTTTTTTTGTTCTGTCTGTAAAAAAGTCTCAATTCTATTTCTACAGCACTAATATCCCCTGTGAAGAAGAGGTCATCAGTGATCAATATATTACGGCTCTAGCAGCACAGACCAAACCATCACCATGAAACACTTCCTGAGGTAACTGTTCTGTATTTTCTTAAAAGTGTTAAATTATTCTAATTACTTCTATGCTGCAGTGAGCTAAGTGGTTTAACTGTTACAAGCATTACAAAAGGTTTAAACTAGATTATACTAGACTGCTTTCTGTTCACCTAGATTTCACTATTTAATTAAAGCTATTTTAATTTAAATTTTCTTTTGCTGTTCTTTATAGAAGCAAAGAATGTGGGAGCTGTCTTGTGGGATTGGAGCAGTGATGTATCAAATCAGTAGTGCCTGATATGTCAGGGGAAAAGAGAAGAAACAGTAGCATAGAACAGTGCTTGGAAAATGTCAGGTTTTTCCATTCCTGCTCTTGTCCACTGTCTGGATTTTTGGAGTGTTGTTTGTGAAAGCAGAGATGCTTGCTGAAGATGTGCAAGTGCTTTTGAAGCTGATCATGCCCAGTTTGCAGGAGAAATGTCAATTACTTGCTCCCACATATGACTTGCAGTTGTTCCTCTATAAACTAATTACAGAATGGGGGTCTTGCAGACAACAGATGTAGGTGCAGAAAGCCCATGTTGTATTTGTTCTGTAGTCGGTGGAGGGAGTTGAGCACTTCTCAAAACTAATACAGATCAAGAGCTCATTTGTGTATAAACCAAAGAAATCATATTCTGTCTGTATGGGAGGAACCTTTTCAAGAGGACTAAAACATATGCTTCTGTATAGAGCATCTGTCACTATATTTTTCTCCCTTTTTAGACTGTTTATAGCAAAGAAGCTCACACACTATGGATATCAGCACCATTACCTCTAGGCTGATCATCTGTAATGATTTTGCTGCCAAGACAGGCATAGCTAAAGCATTTCTGTGGAGTGTTTGGACCAGCTTCCTCATGTATCTTGAACCAGCTGCAAAAGGGTTTTGTAAGAAGGGCATAGACAGATCGAAAGTATAAAGCAACTATTTGTTTGCTAACATCCACAAAATGCAGTCAAGGCTGAATTGAGCCTTAATTTGAATATTAGTGTGCTCACCACCTGATAGGCACCAGCCAGGAGGGAAACAATTAACCCTTGTAGCTCTGTGGCCCAGGTACTAGGTGATCACAAGTCTTCCACCAATTCCATTTGTACTGGTCCAGTGACCTAACAGTTCACAACTAGCCTGACTAACATCCCTGCACTGCTTTTTCCCTTTACAATTTGGTGACACCTCATGTCAGAGCCTTTATTCTGGAATCCTGCTAATTATTTCCTTCTCAACACACCTGCCTCTGTAATTTTTACCGTTTTTCTCTATACAGACTTGTTCAGCAGCCTGACCCAAGGTCACAAATTGATGCCATATGGGATTTGGTTCATGAGTCCCTCATGAAGTGAACTCTACCATCCTGTGAGAAGGGTGGGAGCCTTTGGCTGGGATTGCAGAGGGTGTTACACTTGCCCCCATAATGGTCTAGTATTTTCTGAACATAAAGTAGTTTTGCTCTCTCCTGATGGGGAAGCTGAGCTGATGAAGCTTCTAAGCTGCCAGCTCCCTTCCTGTTCTGCTCACCTTTGCTCTCCTGGCCCCTTGATGATTTTCTCCATGCTGGAGAAAGAGTGCTGTTTTGAATATGTGGGTTCCTGAGGCTGTCATGGAGAAGCTACCTTCTACTTCTCTTCATGTTTTTCCTGGAGCCAGTGAATCCTAAAAGACTTGGAAAGTCTCAGTGGTGCTAGATTCTCTTAAGTAGTCAAGGTAGATCTTCTGAAAAACAGTTGTCTATCTAAACAGGACAGTCTAGGACTTTGTTATGGAAAGTCCAGTATTCCAGATGCTGAACAGAAAAGTGGATTAAGGGATTGGGGGGGGCTGAGGACAGGACAGAGCACCAAAAATATGAAGACAGTGTTGAAATAGGAAAGCTATTTCTATTTACTTCCAAGCAGCTGGATTTTCTTATATTATGTTAAACCTTTGACATGAACTGATAAGAGTACTACCCTCCCCATATTCTGTAAATGTCGAAGAAAGCCAGAGAGATTAAGAAGCAAAAACCCTCCAAGGAAAGCACTTACTGAGCATAATGAGTTCTGCTCTATGTGTTGCAACCTGCAGTTGCAGGTTTGTGTGATGAGGAATAAGTGAAGTGTGGAACTGCAGGGACATATATGTGCAAGACAAGGTTATTAAGCCTTCCAGCTTGGAAATGGGTTGGAAAATAAGTTAATATGTGTTGTGTCCTCATGTTTGTCTGTTACCAGTAGCAGCACCACCTGGGAGATTAAATCATCCTTAGCTGTGAAGATCAATGCAGGGTTGAATTGTGGAATTCTGACTGCAGGAACTGCTCAGTGGCACAGTGTTTTCCCTGTTGCACAACGTGGAACAGACACCAGAATAGCTGATGCTGTTAGCATAGATTATCTCTGTGTTTAAAACCAATGACTTCAGTCTGCACAAACTGCAAGTCATTTTGTTGCTTGCAATGTGGAAGTTGCCATAAAACAGACATCGAGAGGAACGGGGCTTTCATCTCTGAAGTTATGATAATCATTGCTTTCTAAGTGGTGACAGTATTTTACCTGTAGCAACTTCATGCAGCAGATACTCACCTGGAGACCCAAGGAGGACTTTGAAGAGTGGATTTCAAATCCAACTTGTTGTTTAGTGAGGTTGAAAGACAGCCCTGGAAATCATCAAGTTCTTTCCCATTGCTGAGAGCAGAGTCAGCTATAGCAGGTTGCTCAGGGCTGCATCCAGACACATTTTGAGCACCTGTAAGGATGGAGACTCCACAGCCTCCCTGTAAAACCTGTTCTATTTCTTTAGGCTCATAGAATTCCTTAGCTCCTTTAAAGATCATTCAATCCAAGCATTAGCTCAACATAGTCATATGTACCACCAAAACATAAATGCCACATCTATGTCACCTAAATGCCACATCTATGTTTCGTTTAAATATTTCCTGGGATGGCAATTTCACCACTTCCCTGGGCAGCCTGTTCCAATGCTTGAGAATTATTTTATGAAGAATTTTTTAATGATTTTCAATCTAAACTTTTCCTGGCACAAGATGAAGCTGTTTTCTCTTTTGTTGGGAGAAGTGAATGACCCCGACCTTGCTACACTCAGGCAGTTGTAGAGAGCAATGGATTTTGCTCCCCCTGAGCCTCCTTTTCTCCAGGCTGAACACCCCCAGCTCCCTCAGCTGCTGCTCACAGGACTTGTGCTCCAGACCCTTCCCCAGCTCCGTTGCCCTTCCCTGGACACGCTCCAGCCCCTCAATGTCTCTCTTGCAGTGAGGGGCCCAGAACTGAGCACAGGATTGGAGCTGTGGCCTCAGCAGTGCTGAGCCCAGGGGGACGGTCACTGCCCTGCTCCTGCTGGCCACACCCTGGCTGATCCAGGCCAGGATGCCATCGGCCTTCTGGGCCACCTGAGAACACCCTAGATCATGTTCAGCTGCTGTTGACCAGCACCCCCAGGTCCTTTGCCAGCCACTGCCCCCAGCCTGCAGCACTGCCCGGGGTTGTTGTGACCCCAGTGCAGGACCTAGCACTTGGCCTTGTTAGACCTCATGCAATTGGCCCTGGCCCTGTGATCCAGCCTGTCCAGAGTCCTCTGCAGAGCCTTCCTGCCTGTAGTAGATCATCACTCCCACACAACTTTGTTGGAGAAAGAGTCTGTCTATTAAACAATCCAGTAGTTGCAGTAACCTTAAATCTCTAAATTTAGACTCTCATGTTCATATTTCCAGGTCAAGGCAATGTCCAAATGAAAATAGTTGGTTTTTTTTTTTCTTTTTCAGCGTGTCTGATATTAATTATTTCTGACATCTGAAATATTACTTATGAAAAAATAAAACTGTTTCTCAGTTAAATACTTAATCTTTCAGGGCTTTCTCATTTTGTTGTAAAGGGGTTCTGAGAAGTCTGTCAGCAACACTTCTACTTTGACTGTAATTTATCTTAAATGTCTGAAATAATAGCAACTTGGAGAACCAACTGTAGTAGACAGGTTTTTTTCAGTAAATCCTAGAAATCTGATGTCTTCTTTTGCTCTACTGCAAAGCAAACTGTAAGCTCTAGCAGGTTTTAAGTGTACTGGAGTCATCAGATAAAATGAAAATCAAATAATGTGTGGAAATCTGCTGTTTAAAACTATTCATATGTCTTCCCTAGTTGCCACAGTGAGTTGCTCCTATGTCTAAATGGAAAGATAAGGTGGATTTCAGTTGTCATGTCTGCAAAGGCACAGAATGAAAGGAATTTCTTGTGTTTTAATGGAGGTAGTAGCTGATCTGCCTATGGCAGAAATGGTGATTGGTACCTCACTTCTTGGCTGACCTTGTATACACACTGTAGGTTATGCACATAAACCAAAGAGAGTCAAATTAATGAGCTCCTAACAGGGTTGTATCACTTGCTTACTCACCCATTTGGACAGCTGATCAGCAGCCATGACTAGTCTGTCCTTGACTTCTCAAACAGTAATTAGAATTCTCAGAAAGGAAATACTGATGTGTAATGCACTCTCTTCTGAGATTAGTATGTCCTTCAGGAAAAAATAGTTGTGTAAAAATCTTCAGTATCCATAGGATCTAAAGCATGACACACAGGAAAGAAAATGATTGTGTAAGTATGCTCAGTGACTTTTATTTAATTCTTTTAAACAATTGATTGGGGGGGGGGGAATGAGGGGTTTTTTTGTTTTAGATTTCGGTTTAGGATTTTTTTTGTGTTTGGGTTTTTTTGGTAGTGCTAGGCATTTTGCCTTGTTTGTTTGGGGGTTTTTTGGTTTGTTTTTTGTTTGGTTGGTTGGTTTTGTTTTTTGTTTGTTTGTTTGCTTGTTTGTTTTTGTTTTGTTTTGTTTTGTTTTGTTTTCAGAGTTGGCTTGCTTTGCCCCAGTTTTAAGTCCAGTAACTAGAATTGAGTATCTGGATGAAGCTTTCATTTCACCCAGAGTACCTATGTTCATTACTAACTCTGAAAATACTGAGGTTCTGGAATTACTGAGGAAGGGAATTGGCACCTTCTATTTTATTAGTTCCAGAAATGTTGCACAGTAATTAATCTCTACTTCCTTTCAGGAAGTACTTCATGTTGCATCAGACATACATCTTGATATTTAGGGGAACAGATTACACAGGAAGGAACTTCCCAGAAATATTAGGCAACTTCGGAAAGATTTGCATAATTTTGTTTCTGACAGTTTATCATGGAGAAGGCTGTGCTTATCTTCTAGAGGCAGTCACCTTTAAATAAAAAGCCAGATTTCATGAAAATGTGATGTCATACTGTCACAGGAGAGAGATGTAAATTCTAATAGCCATTGCATTTGCCATTTTAATCACAATGTCCCAGCATCAGCTGGGCTAGTCGAGGGCAAACCTAGAAACCCCTTGCTTAAAACCACTTATGTCCTTCCCTTTGCAGTGCTGGGGTGTGAAGCAATGTGCTCTGTGCTCTTGGCTGGTTGCTGCCACGAGCTTTCCTTCCCCAGGCAGAGCAGCACATGCTGTGGAAAATAGAAGCACTGTCTCTGTAGCACTCTTACTCTGTGCTGGCTTTGGCTCTCCATTTCTCCCTGTCTTGCAAGGATCTGAGCAATTGTAGAAACCTCTTTCTTTGTCTTCTTTGTCATGGAAGAGAGCACTCCAGAATCTCTTGAGCCCCATTATTGCTGATAGAGATTGGTTGCTCGATTGGTTTTGTTATGCAGCATCCTTGGCAAGGGAACTGAATGTTGATTTGACATCTTATTATGCAGTTTTTTCTTAATTTTACTCAAAAAAGTGTTCTTATGAACTGTTTTAATGCATGTATAAACACAAATATGCAGGTCTATACAGCTGCTTGGAATACGGGAGGGGAAAGGAACTTGGATTGAAATAGGAAAGAATAGAATGTGAGTCCCTGAAGAACACCTTCATTTCTGTCATACTTCTGTTCTTAGACCTCACCTCTGAGGATCTGAAATAATGCTGTACATGACCACATGAACTATTTTCTGTGCTAAAAACTGCAAGGGCAAGCAGGTGGGGAAAAAAGCCACAAATCGAACAAAGAATAACAAACTAAAGAAAAAAAAGAAAAAAGGAAAAAAAAAAAATGGAGCACAGAGGATATTGAGTGGAGAGGAGGTTTGGAATTTAACTCTAAAACAAACCAGAAATTAATGCCACTGTGCCACAGTCAAAGAACATGGCTGTGCTTTTGAGGGGCCCCCGTTCATGACATGCTGTGTTTTATTTTACAGTGCATAGGGGCTAACATAAAAACTGCCTTGCATAATCACTAGTGTGCTTTTGTTACAGGATTTCTGCAAGCAAGAATTTCCTTTTATAAACACCTTGTGATACTTTTTATGTCTTTCATGTTACAAATGGAAGGTTTCAACTATTGTAAGCTTGAGATGGATGAATGGTAAAAAACTGAAGGTACCCACAAAGGTTGACTTTCTTCTACAAGCTACCTAGTCAAAATTAGTGTGTGTTTGGTTTATTAGTAATAGCTGCTAAGCATATTTTAGTGATTCACAGAGGTAGTGTTTGTGTGCTGTAGTGTCTTGTCTTTAGTAGAGGCATTTTTATTAGTCTTTGTGCAAACCACAGCCAAAGCAGAACTTTGGTGGAGAAAGTGGTTGCAATTATGTGGTCACAGCTCTATCCCATTTAGAGTTTTTCCTTCAATTTTCAGATCTGTCAGTGAGCCTAAGGCAAAAATATGTAATTCAAATGCACCTGATACCTTCCTTCCTCTAAGTCCCCAAAACTTATCCACAGCACACAGTAGTCAATTATCCCCAATATAGTACTCAAAACGTTTTTAATGGAATGGATTGTCATGTTTTAGCCTTGGAGGCAACAAAGTACAGGCATGAACTTTCTTAAAGGATGTGTGGTTTTTACAGGAGCTATCTTGCTCACGAGAAAGAAATCTTACATGGACTGTTAACATGAAGTTAAATGAGTCTTTCCTCTCATCTTCCACATAGATGAGCTCTCTGTATTTTTTGCTCTAAAAGAGACCTAACATTTGGAAACAAAGCAGACTAAAAGAAAACAACTCTAATTTCTACTGCAAATATATGTTGAAAATTCAGGACTCTGTTTTACCATACTCCACCTTCCAGTTTGGTGTTTTCCTGTGATTTTAGCTCAACTACAGAGCTGAGTTGGGCTGATGAAACTAAGGAATGACTATAGGTTGTATTTGATTTCCTCTTCTTGGACTAGAGGAAGGTGTCCCTGCCCATGGAAGGAGAGTTTGAAGCAAGATGATCTTTAGGTCTCTTTCAGCCCAGATCATTCTGTATTGATTCTGTTATTCTACTTCTGACTGTTGGAAACTGAAACAACAGCTGCTTGCCTGGTGATGGCCTTGCCTCCTGATACCTGGTGTTGTTCTTAATACTGAAGGTGATAACCTGCTGTGAAGCACAAATTAACTCCTCACAGTAGTGTCTTCTGGCATGTCTTGAGTCAGGGATGAGGGAGGTCCCAAATACTTTGATGTCAGCTCCTGAAACTTTTTTGTCTAAAACTTTGGACTGATTCTTCATTCTTTAGGTGTCAATTTGCTTCTAATATAGAGGCTTCCTGTTGAATAAAACCAAGGAGGTTTTCTGCATGCCAGCATTTGGGAGTACTAAGTGAATTAACTGAAATCTGAAGATAAAGTGGATGTTTCTAAAGCATTTTAAATACTTGTGTGGATGCTTTCCATTTAGACATAAAATGTCTTTAGTTCCCATAGCTTAATCCCCCTTCAAAGATGATTAAGGTGAAGCCAACGCAAAGCAGATTAAACTCCTGTGTAGACATTAACACACCTTGATTCATCTTCCCTTCCTTGGACATCCTTCTACACCATGCCCTGCAGGAAGTTTTTAGGAAGTGATGGAGCTCTTCAAGCTTTACATACATACATATACGTATTTATAACTGATTTGTGTATCTGGAATTCAGTGTTTTGAAATAATCACTGCAGTCTCTTGAAAAGGGTCCTAAGAAGTCTCCTAAGAAATAATTGTCCTTTGAAAGCATCAACAACAGAAAATAATGGGCTAATGATGAATATGCATACACACAGACGTAGACCATAATGGACCAAATTATTTGTGAATATTTATTGGCAAGCTAGCATATCAAAGTTGTATTGATGTTTCCATATAATGTAATCACAGAATATGATCACAGAGAGGTTGAGATAGGAAGACATCTGTAGATGCCACCTAATCCATCCCCCTGTTCTAGCAGAACCACCTGTAGCCAAGGACCATGTCCAAATCACAATGTTCCTACTGCTAGTTCTTTGCAATTTGTCTTTTATGAGATGTGTTTCTGAACCCAGGGGCTGTGGGTGGATCCATGTGGTGGATCCATCCTCTTCATCCCAGGAGGCTGACAGATAGTTGGGTGATGTGGCAGGATCTGTGCCATCATAGCCATAGAAACAAGAAAGATAAATTATTTCCAAATAAGTTTTTCCCCATTAAAATATGGGTTTGGGGTGCCTTATGTAATTGTGGTAGCAATATGTGGGCTTTGGTAGCAGGTGTAATGCTAATCAAGTTTAAAATTAAGTGTTTTTCATGTATGCAGGCTTTTTCAGTCTTTTGTAGGATCGCTGTTGAGCCTGGGAGGGACCTTAGCAGGTCTCCAGTTCAACCTCCCTCTCACAGCAGGGTTAGCACCGAGGTCAGACTGGCTGCTCAGGGCTTCTTCCAGTCAAGGATTAAAAAACTGAGGAAAGAGACTCAGGTTGGCACAGGTTGCACAGCCTCTCTGGGCAACCTGTGCCACTGCCTGACTGTCTTGAGGGAAAAAGCTTCTCCTTGCAAGGCTGATTCCCTTGTGTTTCAGCTTAGGGCTGTTGTCCCTTGTCTACTGGCCCTACAGGATCGTTGAGAGCCCAGCTCTGATTCCTTCAACTCTTCCCACAAGCACTGGGGGCTGCTGTTAGGTCCCCCTGAATCCTTGCTTCAGGTGCAACAGGACCAGCTCTCCCAGCCTCTCTTCGCAGGGTTTGTGCTCCAGCCCTACCATCTTCACTGAAATAACATCCAGTTTGTCAAAGCCTTTCTTCTGTTGCTGGGACTCAAAACTAGTTGCAGTAGCTACATAGGCTACATTCTTGGCTTACTGTCAGTTCTGTACTTTGAGAAATTGTGCGGCATCGCTGCTGTGTAACAGCTGGTCTTGGGAAGAACTGGCAGTCCTCAAGACAGGTTCTTAAACACCTTTTCTTCTGCAAGGGGATAAGCTTTGATTGCCTTAATTTTCCTTCTTAGGGACGTGACATGAGTGCTGTCAGGATGTCAAGTTGGTCAGGATAACCAAGCATTCTGCTTGGAGCAGGTGGTTGCTGAGGCAAAACTAAGCCAGGGTGTGATGTCTTCCTGGATTCTCAGCATCCGTTATATCAGTGAGCTGTACTCCCTTCTCATGTAGCCCTGTTTTCCCAAAGTATCGATAGGAACTATCCAGCCTTTTGTGTTAAGAGGACAAAGATTTTTCCACAAGTAACCTTTAAGACTCTGGAGTATGCTTAGTTAGTGCTTCTAGCTTGTGGTGCTTTTTGTGGGGGGTGTTTTGTTGGCTAATACAAAAAAGTGCGATTTAACATTTACTGGCATAAATGTTTGTAGTGTGAATGCTGCTTTTGCTCTGAAGGTGCCCTTAGGCAATGGAATTTGGGGTGAGGAAGTACTTTCTGTTTGGGTGGTAAGCATGTTGAAACAAACTCTGCTCCAGACTTATTTTCAAGCTTCTTCTTTTGCCAGGATGTTTGTCCAGGTATGCCTGTACTTCTACTGCAAATGCTTGTGGCGCTGCCTGAAGTTTGTGGTCAGGAAACTAACAGGTCAATGTGAATTGCAAAGGATCTGCTACAATACCAAACCTGGAGCTGCCAGAACTATGAAAATAGGTAACTGCAATATGCTTAGTTCTGCATGCCTTTTTAACTTTCTGCATATGCTGAAAATTATATCTTCTAACTAGAAATGTTATTAAATTGATTCAATGTAAACATGCTTGTCTGACATGATGCTTTTGAATACTTCCATTTACAGAGGCATCCCTGAAAGGTTCAAAAAGTAAGGTGAGTGAAAGATCTCATTATTCACCTATTCTACAATGTCCTGTGCTGTTGGTTTGTTCAGTCTGGTGTTTGCTCACCCCAAAAAGTCACTTAAGGTTTGATATGGTTTTAGATTTTCCACTGAAGAGGGTCTTGTGTCTCCAATAGCAGTTGATCTTGCAAAGTTGGGTAGAGTATCCTGTGTTCCAGGGACAGTCCCACTGAGGCAATGATGGAATCAAGGGAACAATTTGCCATGGTGGAGCTCATGAGAGTGAAGAGTTGTAAGTTAGGGATTTTTGGTTTGATTCCTCATTCTGTCTTAGAATGTCTGTAATCTGCAGTCAGTTGCTTGCAAATTTAGAAAAGAAAAGTCAGGGGTTTTTGTCTGGAAAGCAACTTTCCCAACTTTGTTCCCTCTTTTCCTTTTAAATACATTGATGGAGAAAAGCTGCTTTCACTTTGTCCTTTCACTGTACCAGTGGTTGTGCTAGCCTGAGTTGTTTCCTAAGGCATTTGTGTGTATGTTAAATAACATCCTTCAGCCTTTAAATTTTCTGTCACAAGAGTCAGTGATGTTGAAAACCTGGCCTCAGCATTAGCAAAAAAGAAGTCATTTAGCTCTTAGTCCAGCATAGTACATTCAACAAATATATTTCTAGCACAAACAGAAAGGCAAAATCTTATTTTAAAATTGCATTTAAGCAATTGTGAAGTTTTGAGACAAAGAACAAGAAAATTCAACCTCTTAAATTTTCAGATGGCACGTTGGGTTTTGAATACTGAACTTCTGGGGGCATTTTTGCTGTGTTACTGCAGCATGTTGGGAGAGGGAATGTCAAATGAAGGCTGTCAATTCCAGTGTAATTAGGTGGATGGTCTGAAGCTGCTTCTTGGTCTGCACTGAGGCCTTTGATCATCTTCACTGACAGCCACCACAGAAATGGATAAACTGACTACGAGGGCAAAGGGGCTCGAGTTCTTACAGGGCAAGGGCTCTGAAACAAGTCAGAAGGGTTGAATTATTGGGAAAGATAGGTACAAGTGTTGAGTTGGGACTTCTGGGCTCTTAATGCAGAAGCTTTCAGGTAACAAATTTACCACTGTTAGCTTCTGTTGAGTAATAGCTTCTGTAGGAATTAATTTGTGTTTAAAACCTCTTTTTAGCGGCTTCAAACATCAGTTAATGTTCACCCTGATGCTATTGAAAAAACGATAGATGACATCATGGAGCTGAAAAGGATAAATCCAGATATAAATCCACAGTAAGTTCATAGTTTCCTGACAGAGCAAGTGGGAATTACTGATTTCCTCAATTCTTGGGTCCATGGAGAGCTTGTTCTCGATTGTTATCGTGGTACAGAAGTTGAAGATTAATTCTGTCTCTTAGCATAAAATTCTAATTTTAGCTTTGCTGTCAAAAAACTGATGTAAAAATGAATGATTTTTTTAGGGTGACTTAATAAGCAAGTCCTGAGTCTTTTATCTACCTGATTGTCTTAGTTTATTGTTGATGCGTGGATTTAATGGGGGTCACTTCCCCAGGGATAAAACAGCACCAAACCACAGGTCCTGGCAGGAACAGTGATGGCTTTTGTATGCTGCCTTTTGAGTAGGGAAGAAACCATCTTGTTTTAGCTGATACAGATGTATGCTGATTTGCATTTTAAAACTGCCTTTAATTATCCAAAGAGAAGTTTTTTTAATACAACTAATATTTATTATTGTAAGAAGGGATTGACAGCCACCCATTAAATTTGCAAGTGTGTATTTCAAGAGTAGGTGATGATAACACTTTTATGGTTGCCTTACCTTTCAGTTCCGAGCTTAAGGCGCAAGATGTCTAGGTCAGGAATCAGTAGGAGAAAAGTTGAGAGCTATATTATCCAGGTGATCTGTCTGAGATTCACCCCTCTTCCCAAGATGGAAGTTGGTATACAGAATTAAAAATGGGCATCCATAAATTGATAGCTGCTTTTCTTTAATTGGTCAGCAGCATCAACAGGTAAGGTGGTCCCAAGGTCTTGCTGCAACAACAAAACAAAAAAGCTAAGTTGGAAAATTATAATTTTTTGTCTCATTACAGGAATCTCCCTCCCAGCACACCCCCCATTAAAAAGGCCAGTAACTGGGTAGTCTTAAAATGAGGCTTCACTGATCATAAAGGAAATAGAACACACTGCATCTCTCTAACTTGAGAGACAGCTCTTGTGATGGTGACTACAGTCCCAAGAATTGAAAAAATGGTGACCCAACCATTAAAGAAAAGAAGAAAATAAGAGAAACAAAACAAAGAGAACCCCTCATTCTCATAGGTGAGAAGCCCTGTGAGTTTTTCCTGGATGTGAGCACAGAGCTTTTCCAGGGGTGTGTCCTGAACCAGCCCACATGCTCTTCAAAGGGAGGGTGATGAAAGACCAGCTGCTTCAGGAGATGTGAGGCCTTTCTGAGGGGCTGCCATCTGAGGGGGGCATCACAGCACTGGCACTCTTGTGCTGCATGGCATGCTGTTTGCTGAAATTCAGGAAAAAAACCCCAGCAATGAGGAAAATGCAGGATGTCAATGTGCACAGCTCAGAGCCTGGCCTCTGGACATCAGGAACTGCAATATTTAGCAACCAGGGTGATCCAAGTGCTCGCTTCTCGGTGTTGGGCCAATGGACAACTGGGTAGAATGATTTCAGAAGAAAACAAGAAATTAATTATTATTTTGTATAACACCAGAGATCACCCTCTGATTCCCTTCATGGCATGCCTTTGGCCTCTGAAGCAATGTTCTCCTTCAGAAGAGAGAGAGCAGACATGCAAATGACTTCTCCTGGCTTGAAATGAGGGCCCTGAACATTAGGTTACATTTTTAGTGGTCTGGTCTTTCTAGTACATGAAGAGACCCTGCAAGAGAGCTGGAGAGCATGTAGTGACAGGACAAGAGGGAATGGATTCAAGTTTAAAGACAGTAGGCTTAGATTAGATGTCAGGAGGAAATTCTTTATGGTGGGGGTGGTGAGGCACTGGAACAGGTTGCCCAGAGAAGTTGTGGATGACCTATCCTTGGAGGTGTTTAGGCCAGGTTCAGTGGGGCTCTGAACAATCTGATCTAGTGGAAGGTGTCCCTGCCATGGCAGTGGGGTTAGGACTAGACAAACTTTAAGGTCCCTTCCAACACAAACCATTCTGTGAATCTATGATAATATTTTTTTAAAATGCCACACAGAGGGAAAAAATAACCCAAACAAAAAAGTCACCTGAATTATCTTTTTTTTGATCCAGTTGGTGTTCATATGCTTAGCACAGGACAAATGCCTAATTGTCTTCAGACTAGAATGCTTGCATTCAGTATTTTAATGCATTTGAGTCTCTCATCCCCTTTTCCCCTTGCACTCCCTCCCATTTGGTAAAATATCTTCTTAAAGCAGTGAGGAATGGGGGCCTGAAATGTGCAAGATGAGCTCACATACATAGATGCACACTCTGCCACTAAATAGATCCTTATATTAAATTAATCATATTTCTGCTAAACTTTAGACATCTGCACTGAAGTTTTACATGTAGCCTTTTATTTCATACTGATGTTTTCAACAGAAATTTGAGCAAAAGCAGGTTGGCTGCATCTTTAGACATGATTAAGGAAAATCCAATGCTTTGCCTTCTCTTGAACATAAAACACTTATATCCAAACAATCTTGTCTAGAAGCTCTGGCCTTGTGTTGCATAGCAGAGACTTGAAATTTCCTGGGGTAAGGACAAGGGGACATCTGTCATAGTGTCTGTGTTTCTGCAAATCTGTATGCAGTCATTTTTGTTAATGTGGCATCTTTGCAGAGCTGAGTTAGCATCCCAGGGGTGCTTGCACTGGCTGTTCTTGAAAGCTGTGGGCTGCTGTGATCTGAAGAGGAGAAGGCATCCCACAGTAATTTTCCTTTGTCAATGCCTCTCAGACGAGTGTGTGTATTTAGCAGTAGGAGCAAGCAGGTTGAATGACCTGGTGGTGATGTGCAGTCTACACTAACAATGGAAGCAGACATAGAGTCACTGGAAGACTTGAGTTGGGAGGGAATTAATGATGATCTGGTTCCTCTGCTCCAGTTTTGGACTTGCCTCCATCTGGTGGAGCACCTGGAGCTGAGTACAGAGGGAGTGCAAGCCCAGGTACATTGCTCCTGAGCTCTGAGAACAGCCACAGCCAGCACCAGGATGACAAGGAGGAGGTGTGGGACATCAGCACCTCACCCACATCTGTGTTTGGCAACAATAACAAAGCATTAATGAAAAGGAAAGGGGGGAGTCTAATTCAACCCCCACCCTCTCACCCAAATAACATTACGTGGAGCTTTTGACTGCCTTTATATAAAGTGCAAAAATGGTTTACTTTGAAAGTGTTGTGCACTTTGTACCTTAAAAACATGTGGTTTTTTATTATAAAATTGCTCTGCTTTGCCACAACTTGTGTTCTGCTGCTCTAAACTGAGGCTATAAAGAAGTTAAAAACATTATGGCTATGATTTACTGATACTCTACAGCAATTCAGTCTGTCAGGCTTTTCAGCCTTCTTTGAAATGCAGCTTTTCTGTAAAATTGGAGGCTGTAGCTAGTGAAGCATGTTAACAAAAAAAAAAAAAAAAAAAAACAAAACAAAAAAGGAACAGTGAAGGATGGAAAATACTGTGGAGGCTTTTCTGTGTGAAAGGGTTATAGCTTCAAATGGGATAAAATTGCAGCATGAGAAATGGACTAATGCTGGCATCTCTGATTCTGTAGACTAACTGTGGAATCATTTAGGTTAGAAAAGGTTTAAAATTCTGAAGTCCAACAGTTAACCCAGCACTGCCAAATGCACCACTAATCCATTTCCATAAGTGCCTCATCTACACGTCTTTCAGATACCTCCAGGGATGGCAACTCCACTATTTTCCTGCAGGCTGTTTCAGGGCTTGACAACACTTTTGGTGAAGGAAATTCTCCCTAATATCCAATTTAAACTGTTTCTGGGGCAACCTGAGGCCATTTCCTCTTGTCCTGTCTCTTGTTACCTGGGAGAAGAGACCAACACACCATTCTGTTAGGGAGTTGTATGGAGTGATGAGGTTCCCCCTGAGCCTCCTTTTCTCCAGGCTGAACACCCCCAGCTCCCTCAGCTGCCCCTTACAGGACTTGTGCTCCAGACCCTTCCCCAGCTCCGTTGCCCTTCCCTGGACACGTTCCAGCCCCTCAATGCTTTTTTGTAGTGGGGGACTCAGTGCTTTGCCTTGCTGAATCTAATACAATTGGCCTTGGCCCATGGATCCAGCCAGCCCAGATTCCCATGCAGACCCTTCCTACCCTCCAGCAGATCAACACTCCCACCCAGCTTGGTGTCATCAGCAAACTGACTGAGAGTGCAGTTAATTCCCTCATCCAGATCATCAATAAAGGACTAGACAGAGTATCCTGGTCCCAGACCGATCCCTGGGGAATGCCACTAGTGACCAGCCCCCAGCTGGATATAACTCCATTCCCTACCACCCTCAGACAATTTCTTACTCAGTGAACAGTGCACCCCCCCAAACCACGAACAGCTCCAGCAGAATGCTGAGGAAAACAGTGTCAAAGACCTTAGTGAAGTTCTGGTACAACACATTCACGTGCTTTCCCTCAGCCTAGGCAGGTCACCTTGCCATAGAGGGAGATCAATTTAGACAAGCAGGACCTGCCTCAAAAGATAAGCAGTGAAAATCCTTATGTTCAGAAAATTTAAGAGTATTACAGAATAAACAAAATGTTTCAGTGTACTAAGCACGACAGGGAAGGAACCTGTGCAGCTTAATATCAGTGCAGCCTGTGTTCCACAGAGGAATAAGTGTGCCCACTTAGCTTGCCCTCCAAATTCATACCAGATGTTCCAATAATTTTACACACTATTAAATATTAAAGGGCTTATTCCCATATCTAAGCAAATATTTCTATGAGCGTGGCAGTTGCATACTGCATGACAAATTTTGTATTGTAAAATCTTAATGTAAAGCTGTTGTTTGGTGCAGAGTTTTCTGGTGGGTTTTTTTAAAGTTTGGTTTAGGGTTTTTTGACGGTAGTTATTTCATGTGTGTTGAGTTTGGGTTTTTTTTGATGATGCATCAGAAAATGTAAAAAGGAAACACAAAAATCTGCATTATAATGAAATAAAAAAAACAAGATGATGATTCTTAACATAAGACAAAAGCCAAATCTGCCTGGAGGCAGATCTTTGAAACTATATTACTTCAGGGTTTTGGCTTCTTTATGCTAGCTTTAGTGACACAGAAGCAAAGCAATTATTTTTTGCTTTTTCCTGAGTTTTCTTTCCCCCCTCAGCCTTTTTCAAGTTCACATCTCTGATCCCAGGGAGTTGTTTGAAAAGCTGTCATTGGAATGAAGAGAAAGATTCAGTAATGTGCTTGTTGTAGGTATTCAATGCTGCTGTGTATAGTTATAATGTGATTTCAATGTGAAAAATCACCGGTCACAGTTTTAAAATATCCCAAATATTATCATCTAAGGAAGGCACTAAATGAGACTATGCCCTTCACAATGCCTTGTTTAATGTAATATTGATCTCTTGGAAATTCTCCTGTTGCAGCTGAAGTGTTAGACTATCAATTCGTGGATGTTGTTTGTATTAGCTGTTTCATGGCTATACCTAATTGAGGTGGAATATGTTGCTCCCCCCACCCTCAGGCTGGGAGTGTCTCTTCAGGCCTGCCTGCTGCAGATTGTGGGCTACAGAAACCTCATTGCAGAGGTGGAGAAGCTGCGCCGAGAGCCGTACGACTCGGAGAATCCGCAGCACGAGGAAATGCTGCTGAAGGTAGGCACTGAAGAGGGGCTCAGGGGGCATCCTTTATTCATGTCAGCCCCCAAGCCTGCTTCATAAACCTCTTTGGAACATCGAGAGCTGTTGTCACCTTCCTCCATCGTGTACCTGCTTTAAGATAAGACTACACAGCATTATAATCTGGGCTGGGTGTAACACCTGCCAAGCAAGCAGCTCACTCCCTGGCTGATAAATGCATTTCCCTTGGCTGGACTATATCTAGGCACTGGATAACACAGGTCTAGGAGCACAGAGCTGTTATCTGCAGTGAGCTCTGGAAAAGCAGCTTTATGTCCTACTTCAGTACTCCTTTCTCCAGCACAAGAAGGGTGTTTTTCTCTATTAACCGATTTACAAATTTATTTCTTCAATTTCATGTCTTTTTGCAGGGCAATGTTTGTGTATACCAATGGCAAACATCTAGTTTCTATTGTGTGGAATGGAAGAGTGGGAGTTGACAGCTTACACATTTATAGTTACCAAATGTATTTTCACACAAAACCAAAATGAAACTATTCTTTAGATAATACATGCAGAGTCAGGAAAACCATAACAATTGGGTTTTACTTCCTTCATGCTTTCAGGAAAGCCTTGCATTGGAGCAGATAATAAAAGCAATTTTTCTATCTTGGAGCCATAAGCAGAGGAAGAGCTAGAGAGTCATTATACTAGAAAGAAGTTGATGAAAAAATAAAGGTTCTGGAAAACAGCCTAAAGCAAGCCCTGGTCCTGATCCTGGTTTAACCGCAGCTATTGCAAGGTGCTTCAGAGAAATGCCAAGAAACAGAATAAGTGATATTGAGTTTATTGTCTATAAGCAAAATGCCTTCTTAGAGAATTTTCAGAGTTCTTATAAAAACATGCTACCTATTTGGTTGTGGGGGGGTTTCTTTTTCAATTTAAGACAAAAATACTGAAGACTTTAACAATACCACACCATGATGAAGATGTCTTCCATGCTGTAGCTTGCAGTGCAAAGCTTTGCACAAGTTACAGTGAGAGCTTCTGGAAATTTTACCGTAATTACTTGGTCTTCCAAAAATCCCAGCAGGCATATTATACAAGCACTGTCAGATGCAAGTAAGTACTTCTAAAAATGCCTCAGATGGTCAGGATTCCTGTTGGAGTCTGGAAAGCTGCCTTTAAGGCTTGCTGCTCATGGGAGATGGGAGTCTCACCTAGGAATGGTCCAAATCCAGAGCTGCCCTGAAGGAGTGTTCTAACCATCAGGTAGACTTGGGCAGATGGACTTCTGTTCAAGTCCTGCCCCTGTGCATCCAAATGCACAAATCTATGGGAGTAGAGTGAGTTTTAACTAAAGACACACACAGATTTACCCATTGGGGAAGCCTGTGTCTTGCAGGTGAGAGATCCAGGTGGCAGCCTACAGTGTTGGTCACTGAAAATACCAGGCACCTCACTGCAGATTAAAGAGGGCCTTTGGCTCCAGGAAAGCATCCCTAAATTCCCTAAATACAAGCATCTACATTGCCCAGAGAGCAACTAGGGTCTGGGGTCATAGGTGAAAAGGACCAAGGAGCTGGCTGTAGTCTCTCCCTGCCATCCAGCCTGAAAATCATGTCAGCAATGATGTGTAGTCATGTAAGTGCTTTAAAAACATAATTACATGAGCATAAAAGCAGAAGGGAAACTCAGCGTTTGTCTGAGGGGAGATTAAACAGTGCAGTTTATGCAACATTATGTAAAGTCAAAATGATACAAAAAAGTATCAGTTTCACCTAAGTATTAGCACTTGTTTACAGCAGATCTTCTACTTTTGCAAATGTCAAATGGAAATATGTCCAAGGGTTTTATTAATTTTTTAATCCTCGCTGTGTAAGAGTAGTCTCATTGGTTTTCATTCCTTCTAGATACTCTGCTGAGTGATCTCTGCAATGGGTAATTCGGGTTCCTAATGGCTATAATTTATTCATGTTTACCAGGAGAGTACTTTATGAACGAGAGAAAGATTAACTTAATGTGATTGTACTAATGATTAATACTGTATTTACTGTTGATGGATGAACATTGGTTTAAACAATGATGCTTTATGCAGTCATTACAAAGTGAAATCATTAAGATTTTAACCTTCCCAGAGCACTTAATTTTAAATGCAGTTGCTAAAATTAAAACAATTTCTGTTTTAATTTGGGAAATGTGCACGTAGCTCTTTTCTTTGTGTAGTCTTTGTCCTAGTGATTTTCTTGAGGATGTACTCACCAACTCATGACTGGTGATTAATACACTTTCCTAATTCTAAATTCTGATTTCTTAATACACTTCAAAAAGGATGAGTTTGTGATATGGCACATGAGGTGTGCATAAAGGTATGCTTTCCTAATTCTAAATTCTGATTTCTTAATACACTTCAAAAAGGATGAGTTTGTGATATGGCGCATGAGGTGTGCATAAAGGTATGATTTGGCATATGTCAATTGAGGCTGCTTTTAGGGGCATAGCAACATGATATTTAGGCACTAAAGTTGCTGGACCAGTGCAGTTAAATGGATTTATTCCAGCTGATGATCTGGCTTGTTAAATCACTTCGGACATTTCTTTATGTGAGATCAATGAATGATTCTTCCCTTAGTTAAATATGATGGTGCACATGCTATCCTTGTATGGATTTTTTTTTTTTTTAATGTGCTCCAATTTGCTTTTCAACACTGTGGTAGCCAAGCCTCTTGATTTATAACCCTTCCAGAGACTAGCAAAAGATGCCAGAGAAAAGATTGCTGCAGAGCCTCAGGGACTCAAAGCTGCTCTGCTGCTCTGTCAGTGATTTACAACCAAATTCCAGGCCATTCCTGTCTCTGTGCTTATGGAGGCAGACACCACCTGGATGCACAAAGCATGAGCAAAGCAGGGATAGAAATGCTGGGATGCTGTTCAGTGTTCAGAACTTAGCTTGGTTTAAAAAGAGGAGGAAATTAAAAAAGCTCTACTATGTGGAAACTGAATTAAACTGAATTATGTTTTACCTGTAATCTTCCTAGTTGTGGAAATGCTTGAAGCCGAATTCACCGCTGAAAGCTCGGATTTCGAAGCAGTGGTGTGAAATTGGTTTCCAAGGTGACGATCCTAAAACAGACTTTAGAGGAATGGGTCTCCTGGGCTTATATAACTTGGTGTAAGTATGTCCCTCTGCAGATGTGTCTGAAGTCATGAAAAGTAGCATTACTTGCAGATTTTAGCAAATCTGTGGGAATAATTTATAAAAGTACCAGGGACTTCATACTGAGCAAATGAAAGAATTTATTTGCTAGCTTAATTTTTGGAGTGTTTCTCTTCTCAAAGGGGTCTCCTTTCTTTCAGCATTCCTAATTCAACCTTGTAATACCCACTTGCTAAGCCCTTTTTTTAGTTTCTCTCTGACACAGTGAGTTAGCACTCTCTTCCTACCAGAAAGAAATTGTAAAGTATATTTTCACCAGTATCTAGATCTCCTTAAACAAAATGCCCTGGAAGTATGTAGGTGGGAGGGTTATGTCACTGCTCAGCTGCTGTCTTTGGGAATTTCATGCTGAATTCTTAAGCAAAATACTTGATATGCAGTCACTGATGGCAGATTTAGATAGTTTGACTGCTACTTCAATTTCTATCTTCAATTTTTTGATGCTCAAAATTAAGCAGTTAGTTTACATCACTTTTTCCTTCCAACTCATGCACACCAGGTGTTAATGCCATAGCTGTGCTTTGTAATTTGGGAATTGACTAATGCCTGTTATTTTCTCCAGCCCTTGTATTTGCTGCATGCAGTTACATAACTTGGAAACATTTGGTAAAATAACTTCTCCTTACGAGGCGAAAAATAAGTATTTTCTGCTTTTACAGATTGCAGGACATAAATCATCCTCTGTCCGTATGTTGTTCCCTAGTAAACCTCAGTTGAGGATCTGGACTCTTGACTCTGGCTTTGAACTTCCATTTGAAATTAATCCCTACCATGTATTTAATTTCTTAGTCTTCTGTGATGACTCTTATCTTGCTTAATGAATCTGCCAGATCAAGAAGCCTGAACTGCTTTCTCTTGAGCTCAGCACCTGGCATGCTCCAGTCATAAACAGCTGATTTTCTCTAGGGTGGGTAGAGAGGACACTCTGGCAATGCACATTCACTAAACTCATAGAGGAGTGCTCCTGGATTTGGAGGCTGCTTTAACCTTTCAGTTTCGGGGGTCTGAGTGGCAGTTTAATGAGTTTAACAGGTCAGATGCTACTCATACTGTGTAACGTGCACCTGCCTTTAGAAATGTATGTATAGACAGCTTAATATGACTTCAAATGCTTTTTTTGGTTTTGTTTTTATTTTAAACAATTCACCTAAACCTATGTGTCTGCAGGTATTTTGCTGAATGGGACACTGAGATAGCTCAACAAGTTCTCACTGATTCTCTTCACCCTAAATACAGGTAATGCTTGAGACCAGAAACAGTAACTTGAGAGAGCACTCTGCTGGCTCTCTTTGAGGAAGAGGGCTGGGTTTTTTCTCATTGTTGGGCATATCCTTGAGTATTGCCACACGCTGTCTATTGTAAAGTACTGATCCTGAAAGCTGATCAGGTGCAAGAGGCAAACTTGTATTGTGAATCTTGGAAATAGTTAAATTTCATGTTAATTGTTTTCACTTCTGATTTCAAATTATTTTTGTGTTTTTATTTACCTTTATTTTAATTTCTGTTTTTTTCATAATAAAGGGAAGTCACTAAGAAGGAACTAAGGTATTTTTTTTCTTTTTTCTAAGTTTTCTGAGACACTACATGTAAATGACGATTGAACTACAACTTGGTGTGTTATAAAGTTTTTGTTGCAACACTGGGAGATCTATATTCTTTCCAACTGGGAGGAGGAACACTGGGTACATATGAACATGCTTATATATCAAAAATGAAATCCACCTTGCTTGATATTGTTCAAGTGACTGACTTGATAATCATAAGTAGTCTGGGCCAAATATTTGTTAGCAGAGCTGAAAAGCCCCTTTATATATAGTCACATACTCTGTCTACCTTGGCTAAGGATGGTTCCAGTGTGGCTACTCCATTGCCCTGACTGCTGAGACATCAGGAACCTTCAAGTGTCACAAACTGTGCTGTAGGTAATTTGTCAATCAGAGACTCTGTAATTACTGGGGAGTGGAGGCCTCTTAGCCAGTTACATAGAAATCAGTTGCCTTAAAAGACATTTTTCTTCTGCCAGTAGTGTTAGATATCCATAAAGCTGGTTCACACCTAAATCCTGAAGCTTTTGATCTCCTCAGGGTTCTTGGGGTTTTTTTTTGTTGAGTTCCTAATGGTAATTCTGTGACAAAAAGCCCTTGGAACATATTAGTGTGCTTCATTTGCATGTTTGATTACCAAGGGCAGTCTTGGAGTGCAGTGTGAGCCTGTGCAATTTCTGTGCCTTGACAGAGCAGTCAGTAGAAGATGGATGCTGCAGGTGGTGCCCGTGGTGATCTTCCTGATGTGGTTGCTTAGCAGCTGTGCTGTTTTCTGATGGGACCAATGGATTTTCTATCTCAGTTGAACCTTTTCACTTGCCCACATCCTATGTGTGCCACCTTTATTATTCAGTCTTTACCTGGGGACTTCTAACTGGTGTTATTCCACAGCCTACGAAGATGGTTCAGATTTTAGAGGATGAGCAAATAAGAGTGTATTCCTGTATGCAAAGCTATTTAGGAGCTGAAGTTTTTGCCCTCATGCATGCCAGCTAGTAACCCTCAGGTCACAATGGGTATGAATCTATTAGCATCTTCAGTAGTTACTGACAACAATTTTTATAGACTATATTTACATGAAGCTCAGGGAATTGTTTTTGGTGTAGTATATACTTACTGAAGTTCAAGAATAGTCTAAGAACAATGCTTTCACACATGCCTGTCTATAATTTGGGACCTAAAGCTTGCAAACTCTGATTTGCCTTACTAGGGCAAAGCTCCCACAGCCATGTCAAGGCTGCAGGTCCCTGGTTAGGGTCAGTTCTGTGCCTGCCTTTAGCTGGTTTTAAATGCAGGCAATGATTTCTGCTAAACCTGCTTATTTCAGTAGACTCAAACCTGGTTAGTGGGATGTTGGCTGACTGGTTGGATCACAGATCTTTTAAATCGTTGAAGAGCTGAAATTTAGTTTAAAATCAATCTGTTCCCTGACTAATTTTATTTTAAGGGAGGCGTCTTCTGTGTCCTTGAAAAGCACTGCCTTATTGTGCCAAATAATAGGAAACACTGTTCCTTGTCTTTGGCTTTTGAGTGATTTCTAATTTAGCTGGTCATAAAAACTTGCTGTCAGAGGAGTATTTTCATGTTTGCTGCCTCAGGTGAATCGTGCCTCATCATCAGTGATGAGTATCACGAATATCTCTGAAAACACAAAAAGGCTAAAACCACCTTTGATTAGTTAAATGTGATTTCAACTTCTTGTACAGCTTCAACTTAACTGAAGTGGTTCACCTTTGTGGTCAATTTAGAAAACAAGGAGATTTTACTGAGAGCATTGACATAGGTGCATTTTGTAATGGTGAAACCAGTTTGTTGGCAATGCTCTAAACCAGTTACCCATTTCAAGTCTGTTTATATCAATCCATTCAGCCAGAAGCAGTATTAAATGGGATTAGCCATGTAAAAGAAGATAAAATATCATGTTCAGTCAATGTTATAACATCAGAGAAGCTGAAAGAAAATATTTATCAGTTAGTAATGTTTGGCAATATCTGGATTTTAACTATTTTTTCTTCCTCAGCCAACTTAGCAAAGCTGAGTGGGAGAAGAAAAAGTTTGATAAGGCAATTGGGTAAGTTTAAAGAGCTTTTTTAATTTCCTACAAACGCAGCAGGTAACAATGATACTGTATATTTGAGGGAGAAAAGGTGTTTCCTACTTATTTTTTAAAAGAAATTTCTGTGAGCATATGTACATCTGCCACACCTTGACTTTGATCAAAGATTACAGGAGAAACAATTCAAGTTACATTCAGAAAAAAATAACCCAAAAATTTTGTAGCAAGGAGAAGCTTTCACTGTGTGCTATATATAGTGTGGTGATTAATATCTGTTTAATTCTTCTTAGCACATGACATGATCAAGTTTAATTTCTTGCTGTCAAAGCCAGGTTCAGAACTGCTTTTAGGAAAATACAATAGCAAAGAAATAGTACTGGGGATTTTTTCTTCTTTAACAGTGGGTTTGGTGTAACTGCATTATTCATGGAAATGGAACAGGATGTTCCTTCTGAATGTATCTAAAAATCTGTACTACAAGATTTTATTGCCCAGATTTAATTTTTCTGTGAAACTCGCCATTAGGCAAGGTAACTTCATGCTGAAGTTAACTTCTGGACTTCAGGTTTGGTTTTTTCCCTCCTGAAATGCAAAAAAAAGTTTAAAGGGAAAGAAAATATTTTTGTTTGCTTGATAGAGGTAGCTGAAAAAATACCCAAGACAGTGTAGAGAAGACAGCTGAGAAAAAAATTCAATCACTGAATATCCAAACATGTTTACTTTTATGACTAAATGTCTGTGTGAGTCTTTATGTGCTTTCTTGGGAAATAGTCCCTGCTAGAAATGTCAAGTTCTTTATGCACCAGCCTTACAAGTTAACTTCCAGTTTCTGAGTTTTGTTGTGCTTAAATATACTTCACTTGTTAATATCTCCTAGCAGGACAGAGTTTGCTTAATGAATCTGATTTTCTTGTTTCTGTTTCCAGCACGCTTTGATTTAGGATTTTGCCTGTTTTCTGGCCTTGTCTCTAGCTCTCTTTTAGGGAGAAATTAGAGGTGACTCGGCTGGATCCTTTTCACAAGCTTTTTAGCCTTATGAATGTCTTTATAGGACAGGTTGTTGAAGCATGGTGTTCCTGACTATGGGTAATGAGTTCCAGTGGGAACTCCAGCAGTTAAAAATAACAAATGATGGGTCACCCTGCAGCCGTGGCCACCATGTGGAGTCCTTGCCCTGTTTCAGAGGCGAGTGCAGGAGCACAGGGACGTTTTTGCCTGTTCTTATTTTGTGGGAATTAATCAGTACTGTTCCACTGAAAAGGCTGGCACAGTGATGAAACTCCTGCTTTTACTGTGACCATGTATTTCCCAAAGGAAATGCTGTACAAAGCACGCAGAATAAATGTTTTCCACCCCCCACACACCTTGGAAACTCACAAAGGAGAGAATTTATTCATCTCAGTAACACGAAATCTGCAACGTCAGGGTCATCGGTGTTCCTTAAAACGTGATGAAAGAAGGTGAACTCTCAACAAAAGTTGCTGCTTTTCCTTACAGCTACTCTTTTGCCATCGTGGGCATTAACATAACAGACCTTGCTTACAACCTGCTCGTGAGTGGGGCTCTGAAGACCCATTTCTACAATGTTGCTCCAGAAGCACCCACGCTCACCCACTTTCAGCAGACGTTCTGTAAGTGCTGGGTGGGACTGTAGGGCAAGGGGTGGAAATGCATAATTGGTGCTCTGCTAACATACTACTGCCCATAGCTGAAAAAAAAGAAATAAAGTCTTCTGACACAGCATGGAGACTGTGCTCTCCTGTCTAGGATGCTTGGATTCTGCTCTTCAGCTGTGATGGAGGCCACTAGCAAGCCAAGGTGTAAAACAAATTATGAAACACAAACAAAAAATGCACTAAGCACCTTACCAAGTGACCTTCCTGTTTTTTAAATAATAAGAAAAAAGCAAATGTGCTTTAAGGAATATCTGAATATTGTTTCCCCTTAAATCCAACTGTCATATGATACTTGTATCTACATTCCAGTGTAACTCCCACCCTTCAGCAGAGTTGCAGCTCCACCACCAAAATAATGTTTTGACAGCTCTTTCCCCTGTATTTGAGCATCCCTGCTACAGCAGAGGCCCGCTGTTCATCTTTGCACAGTGGGAGTAACACTTCTAATATTTTTCAATGTGTAGGCAAGGAACTGCTAATGAGCACCTGCAGCATCTTTCCCTGTTTTTATACCCCCTGGTTTTATGTTTCAGTTTGTGAATCCATATATGAAGATGACTAGTGACTTACTGTGTTTATTGTGAGAAATTCTGCTAGTGTGTGCAATATTCATCCAATTTTGGCCTTGTCCAGAATAGGTTTAGTCTTGCTCCTGCCCAGTGTCATGAGGTGTCAGATCTCAATGACCAGGATTCTCTGTGCAGATCATAATTATTAATTCCAGGCTACTTTCTAATTGTATGTGTCATCTTTACATGCAGTATTTATCTCTTCTTCCTTGGTATTGTTTTGTAGGCTACTTAATGCATGAATTCCACAAATTCTGGATTGATGAGGATCCACTGGACATAATGGAATTCAATCGTGTCAGAGAGAAATTTTACAGGCGAATCTTGAGACAGCTCCAGAACCCAGAGATGGCTCTGTGTCCTCATTTTGCTGCATCAGAAAGTTTAATCAATATGTAGTTGCTTGGTTGTTTTAATTTGGAAGCACTGTCTCACTCTTGGTTTAGATCACTGTTAGACCATCACTAGCCTACTGAATGACCATGGCAATCGTGTGCATGTTTTTGGCGCAGTGTTCATCTATTTTTGTCACATGATCCCCTTATGCTTCTCTTGCCGGGGATTTTTCATTTTAAATGGGTGCTCATATTGCCTCATTATGCAGTGTTACCTTCTGAATTGATGTCCAGATATCAGAGTTTTTCTATTTTTTTAGACTTTCCTCATAATTCAGCATTGACAATTGAATTGTATTTCTCTAGCAGTGTTTTTGTATATGTGGAATAAGTAGCTGGATCTTGTATTGTGAAAGCTTTTTAACTTCTCGGTATGTTTTAAGATAACTACTGGCATTTCAAGCAAAATATGTTTGGACCTCATCTAGAAGATAATGTGATTTAATCTAATTCAGACAAACACATTTAAGTCCAGTTTTCTCCATGCAACCATTATATGCTTAATGCAAAATTAATGAGGCTTATGAGATACAACTTTCAGTGAGAAGAGTTTATGCAGAATTATGATCAAGTGCATGAATACCAAATGGTCTGGTGATGCTAACACAGTGAGCTGTGAACACATTCACAACTAACAGATACCAGCAGGGGCCAAAAATTATAACATCAGGCTGTTGTCACCAACACCACCATGCTGAGGCATGGTCTAGATTCCTGCACATTCCTTTGGATATGCAGAGGTTAGTGCTTTGTGTCACACGTTGGAAGGCAGCATGAATTGGTCACGTGGTGCTTGGTGAATTCAGGGAAGCAAAGTTATGTATCTTTTTTTTGAACTACTGAAAATGTTGCTTTGGTTGTTAATTATGTTCCTAAGAGCTGGGAGAAATAATTGGTTAGAAGGTTTAAAACAAAACTGCTTGTGTTTCCCAGACTACTTATAGAAAAAATTCAAAATGGCAAACTGCCTTTTTTCTAAAACCATAAATGGATAAAAGTGTTTGACACTAAGATTGTGTAGTATACTGAACAACATCTACCATGGCATTTCATACCCATGGTATTTTTTACCTTCTAAGCAATCAATTTTAGTATTATATGTTTGTGTAAATCACTTGCATATGGAGATTAAATTGAGTAGTGTCCAACTACTTGTGAATATATGAATAAATTATACATCATTCTAAACTGAAGCACTGTGGGTTTTATTTTTGAGCTATGCAGCAATACAGAGGGAAAGTGTTTTACTTAATAGGTCAGGTAAAATGGGTTGTAACAGCTCTGTGGTATTCTCAAGGGTAAAGTCTGATCACAACTTCTTCAGATAAGGTACTTTATATCATTTTAGTTACTGCTTGGGCCATCAATTTATTTAACAAATAAATAAATAAATAAATGGAGGCACTTCAACTTCCTAGGAAACTCCTTGAGTTTAAGCTGTCTCATTTCTTTGCTAAAATGTAAGCTGGGGGACAGGACTTCTCTACACGGCTGGAAACTTGCACTCATGGAGTGCAATCAGCAGAATTTTATGGGTGTTGCAATAATTAGTCTTCTCCAATGAATCTGGAAATATGGAACTGGAAATATTAACATTTGCATATTTTGCATGAGAATACAAGGAATAAAAACTATGCATGTTCAACTTAATACCATGGATTTTGGAAAGTGGTTATTTATAGCCATTAGGTCTCAAGGACTTTTTTGTGTGACTCTTGAAGCTTCTAAAATAGGTTTCTAGTAACAGTTTTCATTGTTTCAAATTTTAGTCTCTCTTTTTCTTTCCTTGCCCCACTCTGACTTAAATATCTTCTGCAATTTATTAGGTTACACTGGTTTATTTTTAATACTCTGTAGTGGAGTTCATGAAGTTGTGGGGGAGGGAGGGAAGGTTCCTGCTTCTTTCTTACGGCTCTGATCCTCTCAGTTGTGCCTTGTCTCAAGGTGTCAACTTCAAATAAAACCAGAAAATGTGGTCTGGCTCTGTGTCATATGGTATCAGTATAATCCAACTAGTTTGGGTGATTATTTTTCCTGTCTTGCAGGAAGATAGATTTAATGAAGTGAAAGTGTGAAATTCCTTCTCCTGTGGAGCCCTCGCATGCTGGTGCCTTCAAATCTTATCATCCTACCCGCTTGTGCTTCAGCTTTCTCCTGTGTTTTTGTTCCCAAAATCAATGTCAAACCTGGGGCAGAATATCCCTGGTGGGTGCCCAAAACTGGCTGGGCACTGCTGAGGGAGGATGTCTGTCGGGCACTGCCTTCCTTCCTCCCCAGGAGTGACCTCTTACCATGATACAAACCTAAGCATTTTTTTTAAAAAGTTAGAATTTATTCTATCACTAGTACAGATCCAAACTGACCTGTGAGCAACTGGATGCTGCTTTCCCTAGGGAGGAGAAAATTAAAGAAATGGTGGGGGGGCAGATGTGTGAAGTATTAAATAGTTTTTTCAATAAAGAAGAATCAATATTTATACTCACTGCAGGGTGCAGAATTTGGCTTAATTAAGTACAGAGAAGGTTTAGGTTGGATCTTTCCAAAAACCTTCTACAGCTTCATGGTTGTTGCATTGCACCAACCATCTCTCTCTCAGGCTCATGCCTGGCCGTGTTCATCTCAGGCAGCAAGTGCTTCCTGCCCAGGTTATAAAGTAAATGGTCACCTTCTTTCTTAACAGGCAATTTTTCTCAGGCAAATAATTCACATTGGACATTCCATGCAGCCCAGGTGCTGTTTTAAAAAGGCACAGCCATGTTGTAAGTCTAAACTACTACTTTATTGTATAAAATTCAAGACAGCCTGCTGAAGCTATGCAGAATATGCATTGCTTAGAATATGTATTGCTTTGGGTCAGTAGGTGAAAATATAACTGATGAAAGTATAATATTGGGAGACTCAATGTGTTAAAATGCAGAAATATTAACCTTGATCTGTTTAAAGCTGGGGGGGGGGGGGAGGGCTATGTAGTATTGGAGTTCTTTAATTCTGTATTCATCCTTTTATAATGGTGCCTATATTCTTCTCTGTTACACATTCAAGCACTTCCCATAGCACAGCATTTTCTTATCCCAGCTAACGTGTATTTAAATTGTTATCAGGGCTCCTTCAACAACGTAGGTGGACACAGACTTGTCTTTGGTAACCTTGGTGCTTCAGTAACCTTTCCATTCACATGCTCCACAGCATCTGTGGAGCTGGGGCTGTGAGAGCCCCAGAATCTGTGCCTGTGGGGTTGATTACAGCCAGGAGGAGGAGAGCAAGTGCTACTCCAGCTCCCTGACACTCTTGGGCTTGCAGCTTTTTTTTTTCTTTGAGGGAAGGAGAAATATTTTTGCTGCACTTCTAACTGGCTCTTCTGGAAGGTAGTTTTTCAAATCCTGGTGCTGATGGTATTTCTATGCCCTGTTTTTAGAAGCAAACAAGGTCTACCTTATGTATACGATTTGTCTTGGGCAATTGTATCTCCTGACTGTTTCCTGGAGCAGCACTGAAGCTCGATTGAAAAATTTACTGTCATTTAGAGGGTGAAGGAGATTAATTTATTGTCTTTTTAAATGAAAGAACAATCTTTAAAAGCACCTGTGCCCACTGTGTGCCCTGTGGGGCACAGACAGCTGGTGATGACTTAGCAGGCTAAAACACTTTGCTGCAAGCAGGGCATTTTCAGCATGTCCCCAGCTGAAATAAGTGCTGTTAGGTGGAACAGGATGTATGTGAACAGAGTGCTGATGCTCAGGTTGATGAACCCACATATGCCTCCACTGGCCCAAAGAATCACTGGTAGCATCATAATACATTGGCTTCCATTATGAGGGATCATAATTTCTTTCTTAATCCCTCCCTCCCTGGATTGTGATTAGCTTTTAACATGTCATTTTCTGACCTGTCCCTTTTTGTCAGAATGTGACCAGAGATTTTTGACCCTTCCACAGGAGTGAGCAGCATTGCAGGGTTATCCCCCAGTGCGGTTTTGCAGATTGTTGTCATTCCTGCCTGAGCTCTAGGGTAAACCTCAATCCACAGCTCCACCACTTGTATGGATCTGACCGAGGTAGGAACCAGTTACAGCCTGGAATAGTAACTGGAGAGCAATTTTATAACTGTTAAGTTCATGTCTTTGGCAAGTGCTGTTGGTGATATAGGGAAACTCTGTATACACATTGGAAAATATGACAACTCTGATTATACTTACTTCTGTCCCCCAGCTGGCTCTTAACAAGCTTGACATCATCAACATTTTGGCATCATCGTGACCATTTTGGCATCACAGGAAGACTCCTCTGGGACTGTGATTTTCAGAGAATTGTTTGACTTTGAATCTTGTTAACTACCCTGATTTCCACCTTTCAGTCCTCCCTTGGAAATTGTTCCAATGGGAGCTCAGATTTTGCACTAATGAATCCTCTAGGCTACACTGAGACAAACAGTAGGGTTCCCCTCTGTACTCTTGCATCTGCAGCATGGTGCAGCTAAAAATCACATAAATTATTAAAATAGATGTTTTGCAGAAAACAATCCTGAAATGGATAAGGTAATGAATTATTCATTGTTTTCCTTAGTTTGCAGCAGATCAGATTTTCTGTAAGGCTTGCCAATGATTAGACAGGACTCTTCCTACCAGATCCTGTAGGAATATAGTAGGACAGGCTTTGTGCTTTCCCCTGTGAGCAGTGCACATAGAAATCAGGTCATTACTTATTCTAGCAAAGGAAACTGTTCTACTCTATATAGAACTATAATTAGAAAAGAGATTTAGCTCTAAAAGCTCCAAGCAAGAGCTGGGTACAGCAGCTAAACTCCAAAGGAGCTGTGAGGAAGGGCAGAGGGCTGGTTACTGGGCCTGGGCTCCACTCTGCTGAAGGACTGCCAAAACTATAGGTGCTGTATTCCCCAAAGAGCTTACAGCTTGGAATGAGGGAGGGTAGCAGGATGGGGAAGTACAAGGCCCACACACACCAGAACAGCTGGCAGCTCAGCAAAGCAGAGCAGCACAGGAGGAGCTGGAAAAAAAAAAAACAACATGAGGTCTCCTGTTGTATGCTTACAGGCAGTATTGCTCAATTGAAAGGGTAACCAAGGAAGACACACGCAGGTGACTGTGAAAAACCTAACCCAAGGACAAGAGGGCATGGCACTGTGACAGTGGAAATGAGGGCAGACATAGGAGACCCCAGCTGGAGCACTGCACTGAACTCTGGAGTCCCTGACCCAGCGAGGACACGGAACTCTTGGAGCGAGTTCACGGGAGGGACACCAGGATGATTGATTAAAGGGATGGAGCTCCTCCCCTGTGAAGAAAGGCTGAGAGAATTGGGATTGTTCAGCCTGGAAAAGAGTAGCCTTGGGGTGACCTAATTGCAGCTGTTCAGTACCTGAAGGGGTCTGCAGGATGGAGAGGCTATTGACAAGAGCATGTAGTGACAGGACAAGGGGGAATGGCTTCCAGTTAAAAGAAGGAAGGTTTAGATTAAATATTAGGAAGAAATTCTTTACTGTGAGGGTAGTGTGGCAGTGGAAGAGACTGCCCAGAGGATTTGTGGATGCCCCATCCCTAGAAGTGTTTAAGGACAGGTTGGATGCGGCTCTGAGCAACCTGGTGTAGACCATGGCAGGTGATTAGAACCAGATGAACTTTAGGGTCCCTTCCAATCCAGGCCCTTCTATTATTTTGTGATCTCTGGTGCCTACTACACAGAAAGAAAGCCTGTGATTCTCAAAAGAGACTAGTCAGGAAGTATCAATAAGATATAGATATAGCCTCAATGTAAAGCCCTGATGGGAGGCTAAGGGCTAAAGCGGGGTCCTTGGTCATGGTCCAGACACAAGACAGGATTATTCTTCTAAGTTAGAAAGTGCTTTATAGGCACATCAGCCTATGAAACCTGCCTGCTCACCCCTGAGCACCTGCCTCTGCTTGATGTGCTGGATGGGGGAACACCAAAGGGGCAGGATGCAGAAGACCCAAGGATGCAGTCTGCTGTCTCTCTTTGATAGGGGAATTTGTGATGCTGACTTGGCTCTGGGTGGTCTCATATGTTCCTCTAAGCTGTTATGATTAGCTACCATTTGCCTCTTCACTCTCTCAGTTTTCCATTCACATTGGCTGGTTGGTTTGAATTTAAGCCAACTGGCACACACATCATGTGCCCTAGCCCAGCTTGCAGGAGGCCACTGTGACACCAGGGGTAGGAAAGCTGCTCTGAGCTTGGCTGTGTCAAGGCTGCTACCTCCAAGTGCTTTGTGCCTGTCTTGAGGGCTGTGGGAAAGGGACATGAACACGTGGCTGCATGGACAACCCAGGGCTTCTCTAGTTAGCTGCTGGCTGTGCATGGGGTTGTTCTGCCCCTCAAGCACCCTCAGCCTCCCACCAGGTTCTCTCCAGGGGGAATCAGCTTTTTCTGTCTTGCAGAATAGAACGGGGTTTTTCAGGAGTTATTTTGTCCATGCCTGGGACCAGCCTCAGTTAGTGTAATTCATGCCTGCCTGCTGTGAAACTCCGCAAATTTACTGGCTGCAAATCTGACTGGAAGAAATGAATCCAGCAACAACAAAGAAAAGGGGATCCTGAGCCAGGGCAAGAAGTTATAATCCCACCACAGTACTCTCCTTCATTTGCTGGATAAAAAGACAGGTCTGAGGGAGATGTGAACATCAACTATCTAGCTGTAACCGAATATCAGTAAAAATAAAATAAACTCTTTAACTCCAATGTAATATTAAGAATCAGGCATTCTTTATTTTTCAGCAGGCATGAGGGAGTATTTCCTTTGAAATACCATGCATGCTGAGTACAGGAAAGCTCCCGGTTTTGTACTGAATACAGATTCACTGATTGCCCCAGAATAAACATACATATATGATAGTCATTTCCCTGAAATCATTGACATATTTTCCCTCCCCTTTACACATGCATTCTTCTGTGCTGGGGGTCTCTTTGGTGGTCCCTGGTGGTCAGCACAAAGTCACACCTGAATGATCAGTGAACTAGTAAAAGTGGCAGAACTGGGGCTGGTTGCTTTCCAGCTCTCCTTCTTACACAAGGGGCATTGTGCAGTTCCATAAGCCAGTGGATTTTAGAGAATAAGCATTGTGTTAACACTCCAGGTATAGATGATTTTTCATCTGGCAACACAAGAGTGGGTCAGAAAGCCTTCCTTGATCACTGGTGTGAGTGCCCTTGTATTAATGGGTAGACTAAGCCTTCGGATCCTTAGAGACTATTTGAGACTATTTGAAAGACTAGTGACTTTCCCCTTGTGTGACATATCAGCACTTTTGGAGTGCTAAACTAATTTCTAATTCCAGTAGAGATCCAAAAGATTCAGAGAGCTGGTGGGAACCTGCCTTTTGGAGCTGTCTGAACTGCAAATCAAAGAGAGATACTGGCACTTCATTTTGCATGTGTAGGTGCAAGTTAAGAATAGAGAATAAAGTATTAAACATCACTGTCTAGAAACAGTATCTTTTGTGATCTTCTTCAATTTATTATGGATGTCTATAATCACTGCCTTTGAGTCTTATACACAGTAGTGATTAACTTCTATGTCACGGTTCTGTCCCATTATTTTTTAGGCACAGCAATGACAGCTCCTAGATATCTGAGTGATGAGAATTAGAAACTCTCTTGCCCAAAGAGAAAGAACTGCCTCTGGGGTAGATCGCCGTGGGAGGCAATGCTGCCTCTGTCATTTGGGTTAGGTCATCTGTGATGCTGCTGAAAATTTAATCAAAATAACCTTGATATCAAGTGCCTAAACTTCAGAGAGGGATATCAGCACAAGTGAAAATATTCATAAGACCATGTACGTATCTAGGAAAAAGGTAAGCCTGAAATACTCAAATTGCAGCTGGGGGCTGCAGAGTGATGCACAAGCAGTGGGACTTCTACATCGGTCTTGCACTGTGCCAGGAGTTGTTCCAGGACACCTTAGCTCGCTGCTTCTCTTGGGATCAAAGCAGTTACAATATTTTTATTTTCTTCATATTAAAGTGCCTGTAACAAACACTGAAATGGGGAAAATATTGTGATTTAGAAAGAGCAGATTTTTTTTGTTAACAAGCCTACATAATATCAGTGCATCTCAGCTTCCTGATGTCCTGTGACTGAGTCCCAATAGCCATGCTCCAGCAAGGACAAGCAATGCTTTGCCCATCATAAGAAATTCAGCTTCACAAAATCCCTGTACATGGGCAAATAACACCTACTTGTCTCATTTGAGGAAAAGGAGGTGCCATGCAAAATAATGTAGGTTTCAGAGGTGCCAGTGCATGGGAGAGGCCTGAGTTCCCACGCTCTCCTTTCTTGCTTCAGCAATGAGGATGCTTTCCCCAAAAGACAAGTAGAACATCATCTGAGAATGAAATATCTTGATTTATGGTTGGCAAACGCAAATTTTGGGTATGACCTCATTGTTTTGTCTCAGCTGCTGAAGCAGCCACTTTTCTGACATGGCTGCATTTTGTGGTTTTATGTATGTATATATACACTGAATATGGAATACAATGTCTCATCTTGCTTAAAGCTATCACATCACCATCATCCTGCAACACTTGAAATCTGACCTTTAAGCAACATCTGTGCCAATTTTAGCTGAGATAGAATTAATTTTCTTCATATTAGCTACTACAGGGCTGTGATTTGGATCTGTGCTGGAAACAGTGTTGATAATACAGAGGTATTTTTGTTATTTCTGAGAAGGGCTTGCACCAAGCCAGCAGTGAATAGGCTGGGGGTGCACAAGAAGTTGGAAGGGAGCAGAGTTGGGACCAACAAGGTATTCCAGACCATATGGAATCATAATCAGCATATAAACCTTGGAGAAGAAGGAGGAAATGAGGATTCTTGGAGTGATGGTGTTTTTCTTCCCAAATAATCATTAAATGTGATTGATCCCTTCCCTGGAGATGGCCAAACACCTACTTGCCCAAGGGAAGTAGTGAATTAATTCCTTATTTTGTTTTGTTTGTATGTGAGGGTTTTCCTTTCCATATTAAACTGCCTTTATCTCAGTCCATGACTTTTCTTGCTTTTACCCTTCTGTTTTCTTCCTCCATCTCACTCTTGGGGGGTGCTGAGTTGCCATCTGGGGCTAAATCACAACAACACCTAAATGCAGAAGGTCAGATACCCCTGGCAGGGGGGGTAGCTTCCCCTGTTTAATGCCTGGCACTTTTTCCAGTTTCTGAAGAGTTAACCATCATACAATTGACACCTTTGTGTTTTGCTTCCTTGCTTATTTTTTCACCTGCATTCTTACCTCTTCAAAACCAAAGTCTCACTCCCCCTTTAAAACTTTTCTTCTCGCAAGGCCCCCACAACCAAAGTCTTCACCACTGATGTCTGACTTCACAATGAATTTGAAATAATGAGGGGGGGAAAACCCCAAAAGCACAAAAGACCACTTCAAAGCCATAAGCACCAACACTTTTATGAACAGCCTCACATTATGGTGAGTGAAGGGCCATTATGATGGTGAAAGCTGTATGAAGAGCTGCGGGTGTCACTTGGTCTGTTCAGCCTGGAGAGGAGAGTGAGGGGAGACCTTATGCAGCCTGCAGCTTCCTTGGGAGGGGAAGAGGAGGGGCAGGCACTGATCTGTTCTCTGTGGTGCCCAGTGACCCAAGGGAATGGCCTGAAGTTGTGTCAGGGAGGTTTAGGTTGGATGGTAGGAAAAGGTTCTTCACCCAGAGGGTGGCTGGGCACTGGAACAGGCTCCTCAGGGAAGCTGTCACAACACCAAACCTGACAGAGCTCAAGAAGGACTTGTGAAACGCTCTGAGGCACATGGTGTGATTCTTGGGGTCGTCCTGTGCAGGGACAGAAGTTGGTCTTCAGTGATCTTTGAGGATCCCTTTCAACTCAGGTGATTCTATAATTAATTGCCTTCCAGTTGGTCTCTCTGCGTTACAACCAAGGACCATTCTGGCGTAAAAGCATGAGATTTCTCTTCCGCAACCAGAGGATGTGGACAACCCCCTTCTCCCGGTGCCAGGGTCCCTCCCAAAGCCGTCTCCCGCCGGCCAGAGCCTCCCCGGCAGGCTCGGAGGGTGAAGCGCCGCCGGTTCAGCACCCTGGACAGCGCCGGGCCCGCACCGCTGCCAGGGCGACCGGCCGGGTGCGCTGGGCCTCCGAGGCACAAAGAACAACCCTGAGAACCCTCTCCGAGCTCCTGTAATTCCCCTGTGACAGCCCTTTGCTGCCGCTGAGTGCTGGAGCAATAGCAGTGGGGATGCTTGGTAACTATCTCCAAGAAAGCCCAGTTAATCAAATGAGGTAAATTTTAGTTGAGTTTCTGACGGAATTCAGAGCTTGGCAGTCGTGTTGAGGCCATGCCCTTCAGGGCCTTAGATTGGTACGGGGTGATTTTTCACTCAGTTTTTCTGTCAGAGTTCACGGAGAGGCTGGACAATGCTCTCGGCCACGGGGTTTAGTTTTACATATTGCTGCAAGCTGCAGAGTGATGATCCTTACGGGTCCCCTTCCAACTTGAAATAGTTTATGATTCTATTCTATCAAGGAGCTGGCTATTGTGAATTCCCTCAGCTTGGGGATAGTCTGCCAAGGACCCTGCACTTCAGACCTGAGAGATCCCAAAGAGACAGGAGCATCCTGGAGGAAATAAAATCAGTGCAGCATTTGTCTTCCCTGAGGCAAGCATTTTCTCTGATGTGAAACACTGCTCTGAGTCACCTAAACACTTCCTAAATTCCATAAGGACAAGTGCAGAAAGGCCTATTCACATTTCCTTGTTTGTTCCTGTAAGCAAATTACAGCAACCTTCTATTAGCATTTCTCTCCATTGTAAAGTGTCCTCCTCTTCATTGAGCCAGGCTGGGAAGGCTGAGGCCTCTTAAACCCTGAAAGAAGCCTTTGATATTTGCTTTCACAGCAACTCCTTAAGAGGTAGTATCCCTCTCCAAGCTAGGGCAGGGGTTATAAAGTATTCCTGATGGATTTTTGAACCCATTCCCTGGGACCACTGGCAGCATCTCTTGACATTGGTAGCCCCACACATCTCAGCAATGTAGCATAGTAATCAACTACATCAACCATTAGTTAGATTAAGAAAACTGCTCCAAAGTCACTGTTGCTAACATCCAAACCCATTACTTTATGTGCAAGGAAAAGTTTTTTCATTCTTCTTTGCTGTTATGTTGTATGTATTTGAAGGCTGTTAACAATCTTCCTTTGTCATATTTGGCCCCTCCCCATTCCCAGTGAGGTGCCTGGGGTCTGCTGCTGGGGCTGGTCACATTGGTGCCCTGATGATAGGTGAAACACGGTGCAGTAACTCTTCAGAATACCTACTGAGATTCAGCAGTCTGTGGGATAAGATTCCTATGGAGCCAGCAAGCCTATCCTCACATTAGTCAGGTCTTAATGCCTTTTATTCTCCTTCTGCAGATTTGTCTAAACATTTTAAACATATCTGTTCTGTTTTCTTTCAAAACATTTTGTACTTTTGAGTTTTACACTTCAGTTTTGCTTTGGGAAATGCCTTTTTTCATTTTATATGTTGCTATTATGTTTGCTATTTATTTGATGGACTGAGAGACTGCAAATAGCCAGTCTCTTTGCCTTTATTTGCTATTACTCATGTCTTTTCTTCAGTTACCTTTTTCTCCAAGGTAAAAAGATCTATGTCTACCCAATTTCTTCTCAAGTCAAAACTGTTACAATGCTTTTTATTATTTTGTTGCCCTCTGCAATTTTTCCAACACTGATCATGGAGCTGATGTGTTCAGGGAACTCTCTGCAGTAATTCCTAGATTTTCCTGTGTGACAGTGTCTGCTGAGCTCATTATTTTGTGTTGGAATGTTCTTTCTCCCTGTGTATCCTCCTTCACATTTGTCAGCCTTTATCTAACATTTGTTAACTTTATTTACCATTTTATCACTTATGATTTGGCATTCAGATGACTTTCTGGAACCTCTCATCTATGACATTTATACCACCATTTATACCATCTATACCATTTATACCAGAAAATTTGCACACCTTCTGCTTTTCTTGTAAATATGTTAAACACAGCCTTTTGTGGACCTCCTTTTATTATGCAATTTCACCGTTCACTGCCACTCTTTTTCCATCTTTCACCAAGTTAAAGGGAGAACTCCCCTTTCTCTCCCATCACAGTTGGTGGTTTTTAAAACTTATTGATTGGCTCACTTTTACTGTTTCAGAATTGTGATAGGTACCAAGAGCAGGATTTACCTTTGCAGAAGCCTTGCTGACTTTTCCACTTAGATTCATAGAACTGTAGAATTGCTTAGATTGGAAAAGGCCTTTAAAATCATCAGCTCCAACCATTAACCTGGCACTGCCAAGTCCATCACTAAACCATGTCCCCAAATGCCACATCTGCACATTTTTTAAATACTACCATAGATGCTGATTCCACCACTTCTCTGGACAGACTGTTCCAATTCTTGACAACCCAAGGCAATTATGTGCCTTTAAATTCTGTCTGGTTTTCTGTGGTTTGGTTTTTTTTGGAAATGGAGTTTCCTAGTCTGTAACTGCCCAGCTGTCCTCTGCAGTCCTCTTAACTGATATTTCATCTGCCACCTCCCGTTTCTCTGGTACCAGTCTGATGTGAGCAATAAGTTACACTCCACAGTAACTTGGCAGGCAATTTCATATCCAAGCTCCTTTAAAATCACCGAGTGAACATCATCTGGTCCTGCTGATATATCACTGCTCATGCTATTGGCTTCTGGCCCATCAGTCGAGACCATTACTCATCACCTGCAGATAAAAGTTCTAGCATGGAAACTCTCCTAATCTCTTCTACAGGGAGCACTGCTGCAAGTAATTAATATACCTTTCCTATACCAAACGTATTTTCTGAGTGCTCCTGCTCTGTATCTATCATCTGCAAACCCTGCAGTCTCCTGGCAGGTTGCCTGCTTCTGATGTATTTTATTTTTAGCTTTTAATGCATCTGCTGTGCTGTTAATCAACAGTTTTCTTGCCCTCCTTACAACCTTTTCTTTAACTTTCCTGAGTTCTTTTCAGTTTTGCCAATGTAGATACATTTTCTGTGTTTTGAGCAGTAGTATTTTATTCATAACTCCTCCCTGTGCTTTGCTGATTCTTCTTTCAGCCTTCCTAGTCCCATAAGGAAGTATCCCTTGTGCACATTGTGGTCACTGTCACACCATCATTTTGCAAAGTTAACATTTGATCCTCATCTTGTGTTCTGTTAATGGCTGCACGGCTTCTCCTTCTGTGGCATCTGACTGCCCAAGGGGAAATAATTCGTGTTGCTAAAAAATGTATCAGGAATTAGAGACCAGTCCGACATTTTCCCACTTTGTGGAGGTGGTGTGAAGCTGGAGTTTTCTATGGCCACAGTGCTTTCTGCCTTACAGCCTTCCTGGTGTCTTATTCCAGTTGACACTTGAGAACTAATTGCATTTTTCCTATTTTTGAAATGTCAGGCTAGAGGGTTATTATATATTTTTTGAACAGTGGGTTTATTTTGATAAAGATTTTTTTAATGCATACTGCACCTTCTTTACTGATATTGTCATCTTTGTCTTTCTGATATTTGCATTAACACCATGTCCTATGGTCTTTTTCTATTTCTGGCTAAATGGGCCCTTATTTGTTGAAATTTCTGATTGTTGTTTTTCTTTTTCCCATCTGAATTTCATTGACTTTCACTCTGTTCTATGTCAGGGAATGCAGTATGGTATGATTTAAATCTATAAGCTGAGCACTGCACATTTGGAGCTGACTGTTTATGCAGACAAGCTTTCCCCAAGCCTGAGAGGGAGTTTTCAGTAATTTCAGTGCTCAGCTGAATGCAGCCTAAGAAGAGAGAAGAGCCAAAACTCCCAACCAAGGCTGCAAAAAGGAGTACGACTCTGGAACAACAGAGTTCCCACTTATTAATCTCACAGTAGACTTTATTTAGGCTTATTATGACATGGAATTGACTGTATCTGATGAGACAGTTCCAGTTTCACAGTCTTCTTGATACTCAGGTAAAAATGCAGCAGAAGTACCCAGAGGTATCATTAAGTTGGGAAGTATCCCAGACTGAAAAAAAGAAAAAAAATGAGGCTTAGTGTTTTCAATGCTTACTATCTTCTGACTTCACTTAGATTTAAACCATTTTAAAAAATACACTAGATTTAAAATTCTATTTTAAATAGAATAGAATAAAATTCTGTTCTAAATTGTTAAAACAAATCTGTTGCAAAAGAAGTCTATTAAACTCAGTTAACTGTTATTGCTTATTTTGTTCCAAACCAAATAAGTTTTAAAACCTAGCAATTTGAAAGCATAGTTTGAAATAGAGGTATGGATTTAAAGTGTGAGGCTTACTGTTTATGAATAATATCTTCATTAAAGTGGTAATTAATATTGCTTATAGTAGAATGCTTTTATTGAAAATTGTGCTGAAGTGAAAGATCTAAAGCTACTTCTGGCATATCTCTTCCAGGTGATGCTAAAACAGAACTCTGTGGAGGGCAGATCAGAACCAGAGAGACACAGAGGAGCAGATCCTTGTCTGACATAACCAGGCCCAGCTCCACTGGAGCACACTGGGGAGATGGCTTGCAGCAAGCCAAAGCAGATCCTGCCTAACATGGTAACAAGGCCCGGGTCAATCCTACTGGAACTGGCAGTCACCAGAAAAACTGTGCTGCAAGTATTAAAAAATTATGTCCCTGCTTTTAGCTATGCCAAGAGATGTCTGAGAAAAACAAGCTGAGCAGCAAAAGGGTTGAATACAGCAGGGAAAAGAAGAACATGCAAAATCCATCCTAGATTATTTATTGCTCAATGTGTCCCGTAGTTTTGATTAAGGAATTGGGTCACTCCCACTAGATATTTTGGGTGATGCATCTGGGCCAGGCTGTCACAGTGATGTGCAAGCCCACACAAACGCCATGTGCATGTAAAAATATGCAGAATTCTATAAGCACAAGGTAGGATCTTCTCCAGGAGCCTTCCTCCCAAGGCACATATCCATAAGGGATTAAGTCCCTCCTGAGAAACTTAGATGCCTGGATCACCATGAATATCCTGACCCCATCAATTTGATCTTCAGGTCACCTGAGCCACACTTGCTCCAGGCCTTCATACATGTGGCAGGGACAGCAGGGTGGAGCAGACATGAACAGGGCAGGACATTATTCTGGTATTCTGTGTACATCTCTGGCCATGAGGCTGAGACAAAACCCACAAAATCCACTGCCTGCTTCCCAAGAGGGCAGAGTTGAAACACAAGGAAAACAATCATTTGGAAGAGAGGCACAGCTCTGGCAGCTCATCAGGATACACCAAAAGGCATAAATGCAAAACCAAAAGATTAAGGCACATCCAGGCACATACGAAAACCTTTTTGAGCCCTGCCGTAAAAGCTGTAGAAGAAGGAAGCATGAGTCTACATTTACCTAAAAACTGCTGCCAAAACCAAATTATTACTCATCTCCTTCATCCACCCACTACAGCCAAGAACTGGAAAGTACAAATGGAACACAGCACACACAGTGGGACAAGATGACCACCTCTGTTGGTTCCATATACGAATTTATGCTTCTTTGCACTCCCTCACAGGTCAGCCCAGTGTGAGTAGAGATTGGCATTAGCTGATAAGCACAGCAGAGCCTGCTTGAAAATGCTGTCATCCCTCTGCAGAAGCTGCCAGCTGAACTGTTAAGCTGGGAGGTCAGAGCTGATTGGCTTGAGCAGCAGCTGTACGTGGCCCTGAGAAACGTGCCAAAGGCTTTTCCAGCTCAGTCCCGTAATCCATGGGTAAACCCAGCACACGGGGGCAAACCAGCTCAGCTGTGCAGGTGAAGAGTGATTTAGGAGCCCCCACAATGGCAAGCCAGAGAGTCAGCACCTGTCAGTCTTCTTGATCCCTTCTAGCTCACTGCACCAGCAAAATATAGATTATGATTGTGCCAAGTTCTTCTTGAATTGCAAGGGCATCTATTGCCTCTGGCATGCTTCCAAATGCAGTTGTATAAATAGAACTGTGCTGGACTTGCTACATAGGGAGGAAGTTATTTATGCTTCGCATTTTTTTGGGCACGACCCAGAGAAGATTCTGTGCATACACAGGAACGCTGCCTTGATAAGGCTGAGAACCCCAGGTTTTGCGTTTTCTTCTTCTTTTTCTTTGTCGTATGCTGAACACATACACAGCACTTACACATTTCATGTTATATATTTCCATCTGCTGAACACAGAGCTTACACAGTGTGCCTTTTTTTTCTCCACAGAAAACTGAATTTTGAGTGAATCTTTGCAAACTAAAAAATGTCACTAAGAAAATATTTGTAACCAATCCTCTTGGGAAGCTGCACATGCAGATCCTTGATTTCAGCCACTTCTTTTTCCCATACTCACCTCTGTCTCATTGCATGACAATTTCCTACCTTGTGACTTGGAGGTAGCACATCATGAGAGTGATTGGTTATGCAACATGGGATAGAGACCCTGCTTGGCCTGGAGCCTGGGCAATAAAGGAGAAGGGGGCACAGGTCACACAGCCTACAGCAGCTTTGACACATCATTCAAAAGCAAAATGGACACAGTTGGTTATCATACATGAAATTTGCCTTTGACAAATTTTATTTTTCCTTGATAAAAACAATTTTCTTGAAAAAAAACAAAAAATATAGAAACTGGTTTCAACGGAAAACATACTGGATTGGTAAAAGCATTCTGGTAAACCCCACTGAACAGTTTTCTAATGGTTAGCCAGAGTTTTAAATCTCGGTGCCTTAATTTGTTCTAGGTTGATATCCAGGCCCAAGTGGTCTGATTTTTCCCAAAAGCATGCTGAACGTCCTATGTCTTGAGTTTCTCTGGAATGAGGTGCTAAGGGCTTGGCAATTCCAAATGACCAGGTCTAGAGTCAAGCTTCTGAAATCTGAACATCTAGGATTAGGTAGCTACAGTCAGATCCAAAGGCCAGCAAAGTGAATGGAGAGACTGGACTCTGGTTCTGTGTGTGGCTAATTCATCCATGTTTAGGTGGGAGAGTGAAAATTACCTTGTTTGGGCCAGTCAGTCCTGAGCAACCACTGCTTTGCTCATCAAGAGCAGTTCCTGCTGCACAGAGTGCCTTTAGCAAAGGAGGTGGGATGGCAGAGGAATGGGGTAGTGAAGTGTCACCTGGGCAAACCTCCTCGTGGGCAGGAACTGTGCTGCACTGATGTCCTGGGCATGCTGTGTAAAACTTCTCGTGGGCCAAATGCTGACATACAAATGCATAGGAGGGGCCAAGCAGCTGGAAAGCTGCTCTGCAGAGGACCTGAGGCTCACTGGGGACACCATGAACCAAAAATGGCAGCAGAAGCCAAACAGCCTCCTGGGCTGCACCAGGCAGAACATTGGCAGTGGACTGAGGGAGGTGATCTTTCTTTTCTGCTCAGCGCTGGAGACACATCTGGAATGCTGTGTCCAGAGCTGGACTTTCCAGTACGAGAGAGACATGCAGAGGATCAAAGCAAAGGGTCATGAAGATGAGGAAGTATCTCATGAAAAAAGGCTAAAGGAGCTGGGACTGTTCAGCCTGGACAAGGCTTAGAGGGGTCTTCTCAGTGTATGTAAACACCTGGTGGGTGGGAATGAACAAGACAGAGCCAGACCCTTCTCAGTGGTGCCCAACAACGAGACAAGAGGAAATGGGAACTAACTCAAAGGCAGGAAACACATTTAAACATAAGAAAACCCTTTTTTACTGTGAGGATAGTCAAGCACTGCAACACTTGATCCAGGGAGGCTTCAGGGGCTAAAGCAGCTACTTACACTAAAGTATTTTTCTAATGAAAATTTTGCCTAAAATAATTTGACTGATAAACTAAAGACAAATAACTGTTAGCCCAAAAGTCCTTTGATGTTCTCCATCTCCTTTATACTGCAAAGAGATGGAAAATCATGACAACATGCATCTCCACAAAGCCATCTCTCATCCAGGGATTCTTTGGTGAGCAAGAAGGTAATGGACAGAGTTTGAGCCTTAAGGATTACACCAAAGACCTACATTAAGGTCCCTCAAACTAGGAAATTTTGTATTTATGTATCTGTATTTGGTTGAAGTTGTGTGTACACACACATTAATGGGCCTGTACACCTACAAAATTATGGCTCTTCACAGCATCTGGCACTAATTGTTGAATTGTATTTTTCCTCAGTTTCAGGCAAATGATCTAGTCAAGTAATTTATCTCATTCAAAATCTGCTTGAAAACTAGAAATGCCTGAAAAGAGAACCACTTAGGCTGGTATTCTCACTTTTAGGAACTTGTTCAAGGTGATTTACCTTAATCATATTGTCAAAGTCAGATGCATGGTGACTCTGAAAAAGATTGGTGACTAAAAGTTGTGGATGGCCCAAACTCTCCTGAATATTTCTTAGCATATTTCAGCACAAATACAGGCTGGGTGGAGAATGGATTGACAGCAGCTCTGAGGAGAAGGACTTGGCATCAGATAATGAGGACTGAACACAACTCAGCCATGAGCACTCACATCCCAGAAAGCCAAAGCTGTCCTGGGCTACATCCAGTGGTGGGCAGAAGGGCCAGGGAGGGGATTCTGCCCCTCTGCTCTGCTCAGACCCCACCTGCAGGGCTGCATCAGCTCTGGGGTCCCAGCACAGGGAGGACAGGGACCTGTTGGAGAAAGTCCAGAGGAGGCTACAAAGATGATCAGCAGCTTGGAGCACCTCTCCTATGAAGATCAGCAGAGAAAGCTGTTCAGCCTGGAGAAGAGAAGGCTTTGGGAATGCCTTCTACAGCCTTCCAGTACCTAAAGGGGTCTGCAGGAGAGCTGGAGAGCAATATTCTACAAGGGCATGTAGTGATAGGACAAGGGGGATGGATTTAAAGTGAAGGAGTGGTCTAGTGGAAGATGTCCCTGCCCTTGGCAGAGGAAGTTGGAACTAGATGAACTTTAAGGTCCCTTGCAAACCAAGCCATCCTGTGAACTCAGTTTTCATTACATCTTGAAAACTGCTAGGATCACTTTGAACTGTTTCTGAACCACAGCTGGTTCAGACAGTGAAGACCACATCTCTGGTTTTTCATTTGCTAGACTGGGATGAGCCCAAAAATGTCAATTCACTCATGGTATTGCTCTCTTCTGGGAATTACAGCCAGTGAAAGATTCTTATCTTTCATACTGAATTATCAAGTATTCATGGTATTTAAAAATAGATTTTCCATGTCCTTCTCTAGCCATTGCTTGCATGTCTCAGCCAAGCTCATGAACACAAACAGACCATCTGCAATACTGATAAAAGAGCAGCATCTGGTGCAAGGTGGGCTGCAGAGAAAGGCGGCATCCATTGCTGACAGAAGTTCATTTCAATGTCTCAGCACTTTTTTTACTGAAAATTTGCCATGCCGAGAAGTTCTGGAGGCAAGTTAGCTCATTTGCAGCCAAGAATAAACAAGAGGTGACTTTTTAACCTTGCACTGCAGTGGGGATTCCTTGACTGGGAGAATGAGAGGCACAAAGTGCAAGACTGCAAACCCAGATGGACAGTCCAAATGACACAGAGCAAGGGCTCACTTATTAGCAAACTCAAAGCAACACAAGCACAAAGTGATGCTAACAGAATATTTGCTCTTTCCCTAAAACCCAGGCCCAAATCCCACTTCTGAGGGCCAGCTCTGCCTTATCATCAGAGACCTGGGTAGCCCAGCACAGCCCTGCAATTCTGCCTGCTCCTTCCAGGCTCCTGGAAGGGAAAGAGACGTGCATCAGCAGCACGGCACATACTTATCTGCCTTCCTACAGGAAGCTGTACTTTGTAGAGGATGCTGATTCTCTGAAGCCATTAAAATGACAGATGGGGAATTCCTAGGAGGAGTTTGATTACTGATTTCACAAGCCCAGGAACTGTGGGCTCTTCAAGCTGGCTCAGGATGTTTAAGCAGGCGACGACACCATCACAGCAACCCAGACACAGTCACGCCTCAGCCTCCTGAGGCCGGCCACGGCTGTGCCTGACACCTGGCACACCACACTGGGAATTCTGCTCTGGCCAAGGCTCATGGCTGGGCTGGGGTGCCAGCAGGAACCTACGCCTGCAATTGGCCAGGCTCATCCCTCCAGGCACTGCTCCAAAAATAACTTGGCCCAAAATAGAACTGTGGGAATCCCTGCCTGAAATCCAGCTTCAGAAAATGCAATTATTGACCATGTCCCAGTGGGACCAAGGCTCTCTTTGAAGTCCATGTCCGCAGGCTCCAAGTGTGTAAGTCTCTCTGGACAGAAAATCACCCAAACAGGTCATCTATGTGGTTAAATGTCTGTAATGCTGCAGAGTTTCTGTTCTACAGCACTTTTTAAAAAATGCAAATTGAAATGCAAGTAGGAGGAACAAGCAAACCACCCCGCTTTCATATCACACTGTACCACAGCTATTATCAGCTCAGGTCAGGAGAGGGGTAAGGAATGCTCCAAAAAATGGTTTTACGTGGTCTTTATTTAAACAAAATGTGCAAGTGGAAGCAGAGGTTTCACATTCCTCTTTGCTAAGCAAGTTTATGCCTTTTACATTGGATAATACAGGCTCTTACAATACACACTGCAGTTTTACACCCTCCAGAACCCAACACTGATGCCAAACAAGCCAGCATGGTGGGCTGGGAGTACGGCACTCACAGAAACTACCAGAGGAGACAGCCACATCAAGCTGTCCCTGAGCATCTTACACTTTACAGCTGGGTCACTGCAGACTGAAAGAATTACACCATCACAGACCCATAACAAACATTAGCACAGGCAACAGATGGGAGAGAGTGAAAAATGAAGGTTCCCAACATCCTCAATTGACTGAAAGCTAATTGCTGTGGCATGCTGTGGGTGCTACTGATGTCTGTGGAGGCACACACTGAAATCACCTCCAGGGTTTCTGAGAGTCTTTCAATCTTGATAAGACTTCACAAGGAGCCACATGAGGATTACAGTAATCAGGACAACCATGAAGTTGAGGCAAATTTCTCGTGTGGAACGTTCCATTTTTTGGGAGTAACGAGGAGAGAGCAGAGGTCAGCAGGCAGAGCAAAGGGAAAACTCCGGTGACTTGCTTGGATGTGTCCTTGAGCTCAACCTTCAGGTCACAGGCTCTTAAAAAAAAAAAAAAAAAAAGAAAGAAAAATATGTAAAGGACAGATGCATGAAGGTGGCAGATTCCGTAGAGTTTTTTATGTCAGTCTAAATAAATGTTGTTTCAGTGGCCAGGAGTCAGTAAGCACTGGGGTGCTAAGAAGTAAAAGCCATCTTTGGCAGCTTATCACCTTCTTTGGTTTCCATCAAGGACGTTCCCAGTGTCACCCCAAAATACAGTACACAGAGGTGAGCAGTCTGTGGAAATCAATGCTGCTTGCTGCAAGTATTTTCAAACAAATAATGCCCAAGACCCATTTCAACAAGTATACATGGTAAATAGACTTCTGTTGAGAGTTTTTAGCTTCCTATATTTGTCAGTGTATTGTTTTAAAAAAATAAATGCAAACTATTATTTTATAGAAAAAGATTAATAAATGTGAATTATTTGTTACTACTAAAAGTACAAGGAGAACCTAAGATTAGACATTTTAATTTCTGACGAACTGCACATATTTTGTGAGTCATTTCCACAGATGAAATGGTATTTTCTCAATAAAGTTCTGCCTTTCCTGAAATTTCAAGGAAAAATTGAATTGAAAAATGCTCATATTTCAAAAATCCCATTCGAGTTGTACTCATAAACTTTTCTGTTGGTTATTGCTTTTATTTACTTTATGACAGCATTTTTTGAATACTTTCGAATTAAAGTATTCTCTTTTCTCTACATGAACTCCAATGATTTTGGAGTTCATGCAGAGAAAAGAGAATACTTTACTACTAATATCCTGCACTAATCTCTGCATACCATGTAAATGAAATAAGAACCCTTAAACAAATGAAACATTTGTTTAAATGTTAGTCTGAAATTCTTAGTCTAGACAAAGAATTTCAGCCACACAGCTAGATTAGGCTGTAACATCTCTGGTGCAAATGAGAAGCCTTGGGACCATACCAGCATGAAGACAGAGAGTTTCAATTGAAATTACTTTAGTTTGCAGATTAAATATTAAAAGCCTAGTGCATGCAGTTAACAAATTCCTACATTTTCAAGTTGTTTTGCCAGCCTTCTATGTCCTTGCACATGAGAAAATCTGACCTAATAAGTAAGCCAGTTCTTTTACCTTGAGGAGGTAAATGGAGCCCAGTGGTTCTGCCTCTGGACTTTGGGTCACTGCAGATAATTTTTCCCTCCAAGCTTCTGCCTATCTCCCACTCGGTCTGGATGCTCTGTCCCTGTGTGGGAACTAAAGTAGGCTGAGGGTGGAGACCAACAAGAGCATTGGCAATCCAGGTGCTGACATCACCCCCCCCAAATAATTTTAAAGAGCTAAGCTGGGCTGCAAATTTGGTTAAGGCTGTTTATGCAGTGGGCTCTGTGGGTGGATTTGCTTCTTTTGCCACGGTGCTGTACTAACAGCAGAGTTGTGTGCATCTCTTGGGAGTCAATTGGATCTGACAGAGAATTTCATACAATCATAGAATGATTTTGGTGGGAAGGAACCTTAAAAATTACCTGTTACAACTCCCCTGCTGTGGACAGGGACACCTTCCACCAGACCAGGTTGCTCAGAGCCCCATCCAACCTGGCCTTGAACACTTCTAGGAACTGGGGCACCCACCTTCTCCAGTGGGCAACCTTTTCCAGTGTTTCACCTCCCTCACAGTGAAGAATTTCTTCCCAATATCTAATCTAAACCTACTCTTTGAGCTGGAAGCCATTCCCCCACGTTCTGTCACTACATTCTTTCCTTTGGCCTGTTGGTGTTTTCCCCACTGTGGAGAAAGGGAAAGGAAGGCACTTGAAGACTTCTGTGTGCAGAGCTAAGGATCTCAAGACCATTCCCAGGATACAGAGTTTGTCTACTCATCTACCTTTTTGAGAACAGCTGTTGCTGTTCCACTTACCTATAGTCTGCGCAGCTTCTTGAGTTCATATGCATTTAAAAGAGAGTGAAGAGGAGCAAAATATACTTTTCATTTCAATACAAATAACTGAAACAGGATAATTTCCTGGATAGGAAAGTTTGGGACTAGTTTGTGCTGAAAAGTACAAAACATTTCTTTAAAGAACTGTTGACACTCTTGCATACTCTTCCCCCATTGAATTTCAGTGCTGGTGTGAATGCTTCAACTGTCTGAGCATACAGAGGAGTATTTCTGCCACCATGCAGTGTTTCACCCCAGAAAGACACTGCTCTGTGGCTTAGAGAGCTGTAACCCCCACATTCCCTTATCTTTGCTCAAGGCACTGCTGGAAGTTGCTGTAAACATGAACAAGAAGTGGCTATTTGCTCCCTTTGAACTGGCACCACAGGGCGAGCTGGAATGAACTGGAAGAAGACAGTGCCGTGGGTTTCCCCCTACTTGGAAAATACAAGTATTTCCACTGAAGTCAGAGGGTCACTTCTGCCATACAGTGCTGCCAGAGGAGTGGGGGGATCCTGCTCAGGTTTAAGTGTGTAAGGCTAGCCACAACACCGACCTTACTCTCACTGCCAATCACCGTCTGATGCATACCATGCAGATAATTTATTGATTCTGATGCCTTTTGTATATTTATATTCAGGCATGCTGGGACATATTTTAGCTCAGAGTATCCAAGCTTGTTTGTCACCATCCCCCTCCCTGAGCTCCCAGGGAGCATCATCACTGGCACTCACATCACGGGACCACGGCCGGAGAGCAAGGCCAGCTGGCTGGAAACCTACCCGGTGGAAAACACAACAAAACAAATAGCTGTGGGTAACCAGGGGGGTGGAGGGGAGGGTTGCTTGGGTTTACTGGATGATCTCCCTAAATAGTCTTCCCACGGGATCAGTGGAGGTGGGAGGGGGATTGGAACAGCAGAAGATTTCCTTTTCATTGGTTTGACTGCCTTGCCACTGCCCTCCTACACAGCCAGGCAGCACGTTCACAAAAGCCAGCTTGCTGCGTGGGAGCCTTGTGCTAAAGTACACAGATCAAACAGCAAAGGCTTTAACCCTTGCCTCATTCAGGAGTTACATGTCTAAGTAGGTTTGCAGGGTCCTGTTACGATGCTTGCTCTGCTGAGCCATCCTTTTAGGGAAGACTTGGGCAAACATCCCACACTTACAGGGATTTGGGAAATCCAGGTTGAAAATGCTCCTTTTAGCCAGAGGGAATCAAGATTATGACTACCATGAGCGTACCCTAGATTGTGTCTTCCCTTGGGATGTTCTGAAGCAGAAATCTGTAGATTTCTCATGTTATACCTCATCTATTTCACTTGAATCACATAAATCTTCACCAGTGAAAAGCTGAAATGTTTGAATGCCATTCACCCTAATTACTGAATGTTACACAGCACTGCCCAAATATTCCCCTTGGGCAATGGAAACCTTGGGATTTATTTTACTCTCTGCTAACAGAAAACTAATTTTTAAACCTAGAACCCATCAGCTCTGGTCCCCATGCTCAGGTCCCCTCTGCTTCCACATTGACAGAGAGCTCCTTCTCCTCTGTCCCAGTTCATTTTCTTCTTTAATGCCCTGCACGACAGCTAGAAAATTCCCCTTCTTCAAGGCAGGGAAGCAGCTATATAAACGTCATTAATCACAATACACACAATAAACACTTTAACTCACCTCTACAGGCATAGATGTTTCTCTCATTTTTCATGCTGAGGATCTTGCAGTAGACCATGGATGAGCACATAGGATCACAATTATTCATTGTTGAACCAGAACCAAGTTCAGCTAACCCAACACACTGACTGGTAGCTGGGGGAAGTATATAGAAACACAGGAAATATAACATGATCTGTGCCTAGATATGCTCAAACATCTGGGATTCTGTCTGTGGGGATTGCTAGATAGAGACTACAATCAGGCTGCGTTTATGGCTCCCTCTTGCTCATTCCATGAATAATTCTAGACCAGGCAACTTGTTAATAGTTGAGCTTTACCTATATATTACATATGTATACACAGACACACACACACAGACTTGTGAAAAAAAATGGGGCTTAGCACTGACCAGGAGGTCCAATAAACACCCCTGAGCTGTGGAATTTTCCCCGGATGCTAACTGTGAATCCAACCAGTGTCTGAACATCTGATTTCAACTCACCACAGATTAGAGTTTGTGATTGACCAGAGGCTGAAATTTCTGCCCCCTCCACCCAACTTCCCCCCCACAAAAAAAAAAAAAAAAAAAAAAAAAAAAAAAAAAAAAAAACACCACGTTTTCCTGCTCTTTATGAAAAAGCATAAAGATGTAAAGACTGTTTCTTTTAAAAGTTGGTCTGTTTATCCCAGTGATTTAGTACTGATTAGGAAAGCAGAAAGGAGAGAAAGAGAATGAATGTAGTGATTTTACTTGAAATGCTAATCCAGAGGTTTAGATACAGTGTTGAATTTTTTTTCTCATTGTCACTTTTTCTCCTTTTTCTGGCAGATCTGAATGTTCTCAGCTTTCATGTGGCAGAGCCAAAACTCCATTTTCATGCCTCGCATACTCAAACTTAAGGCTCCAGTCTATATTTAAAGTTGCTGTGACTATCTCACGTTCTTCCCAGCCTACTAATCAAGTACCATATAATCTTTCAAAGCCATTCTTACACAGTTAGAGGATATTGTGCTCATTCTTGCTCTCAGCATTACCTTTCTTACCAAATGCAATATATTTATGTATAAGTAGGGGCCATGAGTCACACAGGTGTTTACAATTGCTGCCAGCATAATTCCTCATTCTCTGTCAGAGCTCATTTCTTTTTATAATATTTTCATCTTGAAAAAATTTATTAGGTTCTGGGTGTTGTTTCATTAATTTTAAACTTCAAAAGATACTCCTTTTATTTCTCTACAACATTTTCAATTGGATAAGTATTGCAATACTGTGAGACAAACTACAACCCTCTGTGGCAGTGTACTCTAGGCCAATAAAAGACCATGTGCAACCCTGAACACAGAGGGGAAAGAAGAAAACTTGAAATTACTTCTAAAGCACCAGAAATGAGAGGTAAGATAAGAAGGATAAAGCAAAGGGGGCCTAAATTTTAAACTTTTATAGCTGGCATCTCAAAAAAAATTAAATGTCAGGTCACAAGTGAAGAAAACATAAATTCCCCTTCAACAGTGGTCACCCAGTTACTCCAGGGACAATCAAGTAGTGAATATCATTAGGAGATTAAATACCACAGATGGAATTATGCAAAAAATTCTGTGAAAGATAGACAAAAATGGGTGTATTGTACATCTTGGCTCCCATATTCTTACATCTTACTTGTTCTGAATGGAGTTGAATTCTGGGACACAGCCTTTGTCTTTCTCAGGGCTTTACAGAAAACCATTAAAAGCCAACTACTCCCCATGATGCTAAATGTCAGACCTTGAAGTTAATGAGTTTCTTCAGGAAGATAGCTAAAGGCTAGTAGGGAATTCATGGCTATGCACTGGGATATGCTATCACTGCACTTGCTTGTGGAGACAGTACTGATGGAAGCTATGGAGAGGGTTTTGAGCTTAAACTCTTGTAAAGCTAATTTCAGCAATCAGGATCAAGGTCACAGACATGCAGATTACTGAGGCCACACACTTCCATGCCACCTTAAAATGTGCTGGCAGACAGAGCTGCAGTTTGGGCAGACAGAGTAGGCAGGAGCACATTAAATCCCTGGGAATATGAACCCCTGCATTGGCCCATCCTCAGCAGCACAGTAGTTGTGACCTTTGCCACATCTGTCTTCCAATAAATGCCATTTATGAGGTTTATGCTTGAACCAGCAGACTTCTGTCCACAAGCATAAGGCACTAGCAGAACAGACCAAAAATCTAAACAGCACTGGCTCAAAGAACAAACAATCTGCAGATTAGTAAGGAAATACATGACAGGGATTGATGGCAGAAGATGCAGTGGAAGAAGAACACATTCAAATCAGAAACAAAATCAATCTCTTTAAATGTGATTTCTGAGTGGTGCAGGAAATTTCTGCAGGTGATGGAGGAGAGACTGATGCAGCAGGGTCAGGGACCCAGGCAGAGAAGTACAGATTTCTGTACTCAGGCCATGGTGTTCAGTGCTTTTGCATCAAGAATTATTGATGCCCTTGTAGCTATCAACATGTCACAAGTCTCCTGCAAAGGGTTCAGCTATCCTGGAACAGGTATGGGCACAGAGCAACAAGGGTGGCTGTGAGCCTACAACCTGTTGTTTGCATCCTGGTAAACGGGCATAAAAGCAAAGACAGGTTGCTTATCTCTGGCAATAGGAGGGGCAGCTTTGTAAGTAACTGTAAAGTAACTTCTGGGTAGGAGTTTGGCCACGAATTTCCACTGATGTCAGTCTGGTTCTCCCCTTACTCTAGCACAGAGTGAGGCATCTGTGCACTTACAGCCTGTTTTGATCTCTTCCACGGAAAGAAGTGAGTCTTCAATAAAATATGTCTTGGCACCGTGAAGAAATACAATTTTTATCTCTGTGAACAACAATATCAGCACTACTGGTATGTGACAAGCTTTCAACTTAACCCATACAGCTGTTGTGTGAGCTCTCACATCTCTGAAGTCACCTCCAAGGCAGCCTGCAGCCCCTCCCTGAGCAGGAGCTTTGCCTTTAGTTACTAAGTGGCCACCAGCTGCTGTGCCAACACACCCTGGTACCTCCAGCCAACTGTTTGTGTGGGTTTGCAGGGCTGTGGGCTGATGACACTGCCTCTGAAGGCTCCCAGCCCAGCTCTGCTGCAGGGCTGCCCTCACCCCGGGTGTGCTGCGTGGTCCCCCTGCCTCTGTCACCTTTACCAGGGACCAGCAAGCACAGGTGCCATTCAAGAGCACGTGCTGCCTTTCAAGAGAGCAGCACTATTTCTCCTCAGACAGACAACATCCTGCCCAAACCCTCAGGACAAAGCTGTGGCAGCCACAGGGGAGTGTTAAACACCCCTGGCTGGCGTGTTTAACACAGAGAGGGGTGTGTTCCAGAGGGATGATGTCCTAAAGGATTGGCACTGCTGAAGGAGAATGCAGCGGGAGAGCAGCCTGTGAGTGCAAAATCAGAAAGGAGTGGAGGGCACCACTCTCTGTGCTCCCGGGAAACAAATCCTTTGACAGCCCCACTTGAGTCCAACAGACAGTCCCACCTGAATCCAACAAAAGAAAAACCCTGGAATTCTGACTAAACCTTGGCCAAACTGGGTTCTCAAATACCGCTCCAAGCAGTAACAAATTCTGCGTATGCCCTACTTGTTGGTGCAAGCTTTCATTCCCTCCCATTCTCACTACTTCACAAACAGCAACAGCAAACTCTTTGACAAAACAGTGCACTTGGTTCAATGAAAAAAACCCAAACAACAAACCAAACAAAAAAACACCATGGTGGGGACCTCACCCTCAGCCAGGAGATCATCAGGAGATCATCAAGAAGTAACTACCAGCAGTAGGCTGGTATTTATATAATCCAGCATCCACAGTAAGAAGACAGAGACCCCACTTCTGGGAATATGGAACGGAACTGTCCTTCCCTAGGGACACTCAGAGAAGCATGTGAACAGAACCAGCAAGCTGAAGCCTTAGCCTGGAACCTGTCTGGGTGAAAAAAAAGGAAAAAAGAAAACCAAACCAAACCCCAAACAACCAAAGAAACCACCCCAAAAAATCTCAAACACCACCAAGCAAAGCAAATGGAAAGCAACTGCCCTGCTCCTGGAGTTATGGAGCTCAGAGGTACACAGCAAGCCACACACTTTCATCCAGAAATCAAGAAAAAGAAGTGTGGGGGTCTACGAAAGAGAATGTGTGGGGTGAGCTCTGGGTCCAGCTCAGGACTGGTAGAGAGGAAATCCCACTAATCTGGGTATCTGTATTAGAAGCATGAATATTGTGATTTTAAACTACAATAAAAGCTTATCTCTATAAATGCTTCACAGCATGAACCCTGTTAAAGCCCAGTTTAGCACTCACCATCAATTAGATACTGGGTTTTACAGCAGTCTGAGTTTCTGGATGCTGTAGATAAGAACCTTCAGACAATGCTTGGAACAGGGTGAAGCCAACAGGCCTGGAAGCCCTAATGCTTCTGCAAGATTTAGGTGTCCTCTACAAATATAAATATATATGATGAATAGATAAACTGCCACAAAACAGGATCTAAAACATCTCTTCTGACCCACCACTACCTCAAGCCCCCCTTGCAGAGATGTTGACACTCACATTTCAGTACTATCCATTGAGACAAATCCAAAGCCAGTGTTATTTAGCAAGAAAACTCATGAAGGATCTCATCCTTCTCTCACTGAATTCCAGAGGAATCTTGCTAGGGGTTTTAGCAGGGGCTGAGCAGAACCCAAATCATTGAGTTACATTGCTGTGTGTGCATTAGGAAAAACAGAACTAATAAGGGCTTGGTGGAGGGGAAGGCAGGAGCAGATCCTCTCTCAGCACAGATTCACCCTTCATTTTTTAAGTGTTTATACACAGCCAAAGAGAGCCAAGAAGTCTCTAATGACTTTCTAATCACAGCAGTCATTGACTCTGTGTGAGTGGGATGAAATCTAATATAAAGCTTGACTCAAGACAATGCAGACCAGAGTTTTGTAACAACTAATGAAAATAAATTGTTTTTCTTTCTCAGAGCAATGTACTTTCATGGAATTTTATGAAAAGATTGAGAAGTAGAACCTGGTTACTCTCAACAATTCAGTAACCCTTTTGTCTCCAGGACTCAGACAATTGCTCCAGGCTATGAAGTGCACTTGAAAAAACTTTTGAGACCGTCAGGATTTAATCCAGAAAAAAGTTTGAACAGCCAAAACAGCACCCTCAGCCTGGGCCCCACCAGCGCTCCTTCTTTCCTCTTACTTAGTCAAAATCCACATCTCTTACAATTGCTCTTCCAGCCTGTTTTGATGGGAGTACGTTCTTGGTCTTGGAAAGACAAGTGTTGAGAGTGAACAAAAACTTTTAACAGGGCTACTGACTAGTAATGTATTGGGAACAAAGTCTTTTAACACTAGATAGCTGCATCACTAAGCTTAAGCTTCCTCCATTGTTTGAGATAAATGTTCTTTGCCCTCTTTTTGTCTTAGTAATCACAGTTTGTGCATCTCTGATGAATAGCTAAACCCACTTTTTGCTTTCTGCAAAATCAATTCACACATCTCCTGTGAGCAGATGGAGGCTTCATTACCTGAGGGTGTACAACTGCAGAGAGGAGCAAGTGAGCAGCACACAGACACCCACTCTTACGCCCACAGACTTCAGTGTTATGTGGCTAAGGGGGAAATCAGAGATCCACTCTCTGCTCAGCTACCATACCTTTCCTTCCCTTCCTCTATTAATACATTATCTTTCATTCCCTGCCCTGGAAACTACTTGCTTTGCCCTCTTGGGGCTTGGTTGGGCAACTGCTAATAGCAAACCTGTGCAGAACCAAACCAGCTGTCAGCATGACTCTCTTTGGATCATGGACATAATCCTGCAGCAGTGAAGCTGACCTGCCACGGAGCACTCAGTGTTTATGGCAGCTGGAGCAGGGCGCCCCACCTTCCCTTCACCCTTGGTAACCATTTTGCACAGTGAAAACACTTCATAGGTGGTTACAAGATGCTCTGCTTGAAAGTGCTGTGTTGAAAGCATTGGCTCAATGCACCTCTGGCATCTGCCCCTCCAAAGTATCTTCCAGTTCTTCTTTATTAGAAGGCATGTTATCTGCCATCTTCCAGACCTTTCTGCATCACAGGACATACTTCCCAGGCAGGTAGTCTAGCTAAATTGTGGACAAGAATTAATTCCTACCCATTGCAGAACATGATCCAGAGTGTGCCCAGGTGGCCCAGAAGGCCGATGGCATCCTGGCCTGGATCAGCCAGGGTGTGGCCAGCAGGAGCAGGGCAGTGACCGTCCCCCTGTGCTCAGCACTGCTGAGGCCACAGCTCCAATCCTGTGCTCAGTTCTGGGCCCCTCACTGCAAGAGAGACATTGAGGGGCTGGAGCGTGTCCAGGGAAGGGCAACGGAGCTGGGGAAGGGTCTGGAGCACAAGTCCTGTGAGCAGCAGCTGAGGGAGCTGGGGGTGTTCAGCCTGGAGACAAGGAGGCTCAGGGGGGACCTCATCACTCTCTGCAACTGCCTGAGAGGAGGGTGCAGCCAGGTGGAGGTTGGTCTCTTCTTCCAGGTAATAAGCAACAGAACAAGAAGAAATGGCCTCAAGTTGCACTGGGGAGGTTTAGATTTTATTAGGAAAAATTTCTTCACTGAAAGGATTACCAAGCATTGGAACAGGCTGCCCAGGGAAGTGGTGGAGTTGTCATCCCTAGACGTGTTCAAAAAATGTATAGATAAGTCACCAGGGGTTGGAGTGACATGGTTTAGTGGTGAACACAGCAGTACTGGGTTAACAGTTGGACTCAGTGACCTTAGAGGTCTTTTCCAACTTAAATGATTCTATGATTGTAACTCTTCCCTGCAAGAGGGAGTTAGAGGTGCAAGTCAGTGCACTCTTTGGCTCAATTTGGTAATATTAACAGGATCAGTACTTTGCCCATAGGACCTAAGCAACCACCTGACACCTAATAGACTGCTCAGGCTGGATGACATGACACTGACCTGTGTCAACCCTGGATAATAGAAGTATCTCTTAATCCAGCAGGAACAGCCAGGGAACCACACTCTGATCCGCTGCAGAGCTCCTGTGGGGCTTGTTATGCTTTTGGAGAGAAGCAGAAATCCGTGCCAGGTCAGTCAAGAAACTTGTTATTCCAGGAAACATTAGAGGAATGTTGCTTCATTAGCTTGAGCTAAAGTTCAGTTTTTCCAGCCCGACACACTGATAAGGGTTGAAGTTGTTGATGATTACCTGGGCAATAAGGGCATGAGAACCTTGCTAGCCTGTGTTGTTTTCTATGTGCAATCCTTGCTGTAATAAGAAGTTATTGGTTTTGTGCCAATTATTTTCTGAGGGTTGCCAGCACGTGGCTTGTGTATGACCAGCCTGTGAGAACAGAAGGTGCTGAGGAAATGTCAGCCAAGGAGTAATGGAGGAGTGTGTGTGGTACAGGAGGGGCAGGATGCATGGGATACCCTGAGCCAAGGAGCCTGCCTGCTCCCCACCCCCAGAGGCGTACCTGTGTGCCTTTGCCTGCTTACTGCCCCCTGAGCTATTTGGAAGACAAAGAAGGTCTTGCCCCATGAGTGCTCTCAAGAAATACAGTCTATTAAACTTGGTTGGAGGGAAGAGTGGCCAAGCAGAGCCCCATTCAAATTTGGGGAAACTGGTAAAAGAAAAGTCACAATGAGTAGGAAAATGCTGTTGGGCCCCAAGTACTTACAGTGGGGTTGGCAGGACTCAGAGACCATGTCCAGTTAGAACAGGACTGAACACAGCTGGAGACAGATGTAGGGCACAGAGCTTTCTGCATCCTGCAACAAATATTTTTGAGCATGACTGACCCCACCATCAGTTTTCACCTGGTCAGCAGTGGCACCCAGAATGGGACTTACTGTGATTAATCACCAAGGCTGGTGCTTCTGGTTTTACTGCACTAACCAGGCAGAACAGAGCTGGTTTAGAAATGTCAGGGAAATACATCATATTTTGGGCAGAAAACTGCAAATAAAAACATGACTGTATAAATAACTGGGTTTTGCCAACTAACTTTAAAATCCCTTCTTCAGCTGCAATTCAGACAATTACAGATTTAAAAATGCAGTAGGCAAGAGCACAAAAATCCCGTCCCAGTTTCATTAATAAGACATTGTTTCTAAAATCAGGTTATTTGGGCTGCTTTCCTTCCCTCCCAACAATCCTCTGTTCTTCAATCCATAACCCCTCAGCTCAGATCCAGGTTATTGTAATTGTCCAAGCTATGAATTTCATAAACACCTTTGGCACTTTAGCAGGTTGATGCCTGTAAAATAACCATAATCTCAGCAAGAAATATTGCTGATCCCACCTGTAAATCCAACCTTGGATTTGGGTTGCAGTCTCATTAGTGCATGTCTTGACCAAAACTCATCACAGCGGACATGCAGGAGGTGATGAGTTTTCTGACCAACCTTCTGAGTGCACAACAGCGACAAAAATTGCAGCCATCTGTCTGCAGCATCCCCAGCACCCACCCTGAGGGACTTCAGGACATATGTGGTACCCATTGAGCCCTGTCCCCATGGAGGAAGGAAATTTGTTCTTCTGAAATCAGAGCCGGTGCCCACCGGCTCTGCATGTCTGTCACACTCACTGCTCTGTATTTTGTATTCCCTTTCTGCTGTGTTTTATTCAGAAGTTTCAGACTCCCATTGCAGGCTATCAGGTTGCACATGACATGGCGAGTGAGAAAAAAGGCGTGTTGTATTATTTGATCTGAGTCTCACCAGGTTTATCACAGACCCAAAAGTATTCCCCATCGGAGGCAAGGCCTTTTACTGAACAATGCACAGCTTGCCACACTTCATACATGGCTAGGTGCAAATCCTTATTGACTGGGTTGCTGAAAATTTAGTTTGGAAAAAAAAAACGGTGTGACAGGATTCACCCACCCATGAATTTTGGCAGGACTGTGTCTCTGCTGGTCCTTGTCTTTTCAGCAAAGTGTCCAGGCACACAGGAGGAGTGGAGGGCTTTGCTCCCCTCTAAAATCCCAGAGATCCCCCCCCTTTAGATTCCCCCCTTTGCCTTACAGATGGCCCCATCTCCGTGCTTCCCACTCCGAAGGTGCCATTTGTCCTCCCAGGTCCCACAGGCTGAGCCCCACAGAGGCACATGCCCAGGCACGGCTTCTGCAGTGGGTTACTGGCACAGTCTGGATATAATCATCCCATCTCAAGAGGGAAGAGAGCTGTGGGCAGGGCAGCTGGGCCATACCTCCCCCTCTCAGGGCAAATAGTGGCCCTGGTTTGTTTTGCTCAGTAGCACAGGCACAGCTGTGCAGGGCTAACACTGTGCCAGGCTGGTCAGCCTCAGTGCAGCCTGACGTGCCCTCACTCCTGTCCCTTTCCCTTCCCTTTCTCCAAGCCTCCTCACCTGGTACACCTTGCTGAACCTTCATTTGGGTTCTTTTGGGCTGAGATTAAAAGCAAAGTGTTAAAGTGAGCCTGGGAGAGGAGCAGCAGCTCCGGGACTCCTGGCAAAGGGGATTCATGCTATTAACAGTGTCACATGGGAACAGATGTCCCACTTACAGTCCATGAAATATTTCTGAAATAAACTTCTGGAATGTGATAAGAAGGTCTAATAGGATGTCACCTCCTGGAATTAACGAAGCACTAGAAGTGCTGTAAGGTCACAGTCTCGTGGCTCTCATTGGCTGCTTGCATTTGTAGGGCGGAGGCACATAGTGGAGAAGCCCCTTGTGCCAAGGTCCATCCAGGCACAGGATTAGCCATGACCACATGGCAGCCCTGGAAGGAGGTGCCAAACCCAAGCAGGTCTCACCACTCCGAAGGAAAGACACAGGCTTGTCTGCTCTGGGGAATTCATTAGGCACTTGACTGCCCCTGGCTTTTGTGCATCCATGCAGGCTACAAGAGCATTCCCTCCCCAAGCTGGGCTGTGGATCTGTCCAGCCTCTCATGTTGATGTTTGATATCCACTTCCCAGGGGAGAAAGAGAGGAGACCCTCAGTCAGGGCAGCTGGAGGAGCACAAGGTGGAGCACGGCACCCCCGGCAGCAGCGCTGGGCCGAGCACAGGCAGAGCAGCACGGCACCAATGCTGCACCCACGCTGGGAGCACGGCACCCCAACACAGGGGGCTCTTCAGGAGCTCCAGTGCCATTGCAGAGCCCTCTGGAAGCAGCATGCAAACAGGACCCAGGGGAATTGCCCTGTACCCATGGAGCCTCTGCTATGATCTCATGGTGTTGTAAAAGTGAAAGCAAAGTCAGGCAACTTCAGAAAGCCAAACTATGGGAAGCTCATGGCATTTTCCTGCTTACATTCTAGGTACACTAATCCATGTAGATTAGAGGAGGTGAATCATTAGTAGCTGCCCTCCTAAATTCGGGTGTTTCTAAAGGGTAGTGTGCTATACAGGTGGGAATGGCTGATAAGAGGCACACCTCACCACAGGAGTATCCTGCTTTCTGCCATAGAAAGGTAATGCAAGCAGAGTGGCAAACCCTAATTTTTCATCAGCCTTTCAGCCTAGCTAGCACATTATAACCTAAAACCCACTTGGTGACAGGAAGGCAGGAAGAGGAGGTAGGTCCATGTGCTTTAATGGCTTTTACCTGACTCATGCTGCATAATTTCCTCTTTCTGCATAATCCCAGCTACCAGGAAATGTCAGGAGCGTTAAATTAGCTGCATTGGGGTTTGTACTCACCTCTTTCCATTAGGAACATTCCCTGAAAATTTCTGGTAAACATTCCCCTGAAAACTTCCCTGAAACCTTTTTTTTTTAAGTTTTGCTGGAAAGCATTTAAGCTAAGAAAGCCTGAAGAAAATCACTGACACTTTGAGTGAGATTTTAAAATGCCTCTTCTCCTGTCTTCCTCTTGGTAGGACTGGGGAGGAATTATTCACAGTTTATTTCTCACCATCTTTCCTGAGAACAGTTCACTGAGGTGATGAATTTACATAAATTCATCTGATCTCTAAATACTGTACTATTTCTTAGTTTTCCTGAAATATGCTCCTGGACAAATGTAAAAATTTCAGTAGAGAAGCAGTTAATGTTTACTGCAAATTGTAGCTGCAGTGAGTTCAGGGAGAAACAGCACAGCTGGCAAAACAATCTCTCCCTCTAGGGCCTGATTTAAACCCCAGGAAATCCAGAGAGACCCTGTCATGTTTTTCGTTCAAGCAGTACTTATGCTGTCAATATCTTGGACCTTTCACACTCTTGTGAATATTGGATGGACCTGCAGGACAAGTTACTGCAAAAAAATTGAAAATATTTTCAGGTCTACTTATTTCATTTGGACAAAAAATTCTTTGTAAAAATGTTGGGTGTTTCATTCGAGAGACAGAAAGAGGAAAGCCTGAAAATATAACCTACTAAAAAAAAAAGGGTTGGGTGTTTTTTCCCATTCAAAAGCATTTTTTGTTTACTTTATAGACAGCAAGTCCTTTTCTTTGAATTTCAAAGCTGAGGCTCACTAAAAACCAAGCTATAGTATTTCCATTTGAAAAAGGGCATACTGGAAAGCTCTTAGCTGTAAGTAGTTCATGAACAATGAAACTATTGCACTGAATCTTTTTTATTCCTGGATAAACCCAGAGGAGAGAAGGGGTGGGGGGGAAAGATGAAAAAGGCATATACCAAAAGCCAAAAAGCCAGCACGATTTTTTTTTTTTTTTTTTGCTCACCCATCTGTATGATGAAGACTTAGGTGCACACAGCCAAAGCACAACTTCAGCCTGACAAGGCAAATCTTTCTGAGATGCCCCAGCAGAGAGAGAGGCCAAACTCAGCATCTCTGGAGACCCTTCTGTGGGATGTCAGCCAGTGCAGGCCACTGTGGACAGCGGGGTGGTGCTGGGGCAGATGTCCGCCTTGGTCCCAGCCACCCCTTGTGGGAAGGGTCTAACCTGCAGCCCCCCAGGAATGGGAATCAGCCTTCCTGAGCCAACCTCGTGAGATTGGTGCCAAGCCCTTCAAGGAGCACAGGGATCCCTGAGTGTCCAGCACTTTCAAGGAGGAGTTGTGCTGCAGTTCAGCTCTGCATGGGACTAGGGCAGCTTTGGTGGTAGCTGCAGAGACCAGAAAACTCAAGAAGAAATTCCTGAGACTGCTGAAGGACTGGGGCAACTTGATACAGCTTGAGTTCTTCAACTTTCACAGGCTACCTGCTTCAGTCTCAGGTGGAGATGAATAGAGAAAAAACAGCTGTGTAGATAGTTATGAGAACAAGACATTTACATTTCTTTCTAGTCCAAAAACCTATACAGGTAACTTCTTTTGCTGTTCTTCGAGATGGAGAAGAACCAGAAAAAATATTTTCCTAACTAGACATCATTAAGGATGCCAAAATAACCCTCATCTGTTAGAAGCATTTTATTCCAATATAAATCTGCTTCCTGAGAACAGAAGGAACACAGCCATGGCACAAGATGCTCTCAGCAAGGAGGAAAGGGAGTCTAGATATGGAGCCTGAAGTTCATGCAGGATTGACCACTAACCTCTTTATTGTGACTGAAATAAATTGGCTTAAAAATTGCACTCCAAACCCAGCCAGGATCAGTCTCACTTGTCAAAGTTATATATTTGAAAATATTTGTTCATATACTTTATGTCCTGTAAGTATCTTCTGTAACAATCTAAGAAAGTTGGGGCTTTTTAAAACCTATTTCAAAAATTATTTTTCAAAAAGAAACATACCAAGCCCAAATTTCCTGCTCTTTCTCTAGGTAGCAAGATTTCCCTGTTGGTACTGTGACTTATGACTGTGAATATGGGTCTTTTACCAGACCTTTGGAGCTTATCCTTCCTATGAGGAGATAATCTGAAGGGCTTGGTGTTTATGGGCAGGCAAAGGACAGATTCTGATGGTTTATAGAGGGTTGAAAGCTAATCTTCATAGACACTGAGTTTCAAGCAGAGTTTGCCTCTTCAGTCATTAGTCCTTGCTGCTGCAGCAGCATCTGAAGAATTCTTTACAGCTCACAGCTCTGTACATCCACACCAGCCCTGTTCCAAGGCAGTCCTGAGGCCTGGCAGGTTTCCTGGGACGAGCTGTGTGGTCTCTCACAACCAAGGCACGATGTACAGCCAGAGCCTGCTGTTGACAGCGTGGCCAAGGCAACATCACGCCACAGCTGCCCTGGGTCTGGGGCTCCAAAGCTCCCCCCACAGCTATCCCTGGAATGTGCATCCATCCCTGCCACAGGACACCTGTCAGCTCTTGCTTCAAAATCTCATTAAGGACTGGCTGGGCATTATCTAATCCAGAAGGACTTGTTTGGATGAATTATTTCTGCAGCGAGGATCCTGCAGTATAATGTTTCAGCTGAAGTTTGGTGCTCTTATTCTTCCAGGGATGGAAATCAAGGGAACAAATGGAGAAGGATTAGGGGGACTAGATAACTCTTCACTGAGGGCACTGGTTAAATAATCCACTGTCAGCTTCAGTCCTTGTCTGATTACTAAGAGGCAATCCCAAAATGGATACAGCTGATGAAATCAAAGTAAGCAACAAAACCACAGAAAGCTTTTAAGTGTTCTTGGCCAGAAAAAATACCTCTTCACATACAAGCAAAGTGTTTTAAGACATTTAAATAAGTGCCTTAGTTATACAGTGGAAGGAATGTGGGTGTGCAGTTAACTTGCAGCCCAGCTGGCACCACGGGAGGGGACCTTGACTTCAGGACCTCCTAAGAGCCACACTCCAATTTGGATCTCAAGGGAGCTGGGACAGGGAAGGAAAAACTCACCAGTGCCACTGGCTCTGAGATCCCAACCTCTTTGTTTGCCTAGTGACAAAAAAGTGACAGTATAATAAATGTACAGCTCTGGGGGTGGGGGGTGTCCTTTCCCTCCACCCCCAGGCTGGCTGGGCGCCGAGCTCCCCGCAGGAGAGGAGCCACGCTGCAGCATCCCAACAAGTGCTTAAGTGCATGTTTAGCTCTTTGTGAGTCAGCTGCTGATTTCAGAATAGCTCTTCTCACTCAGAGTTGAGTGCACTTGAGAAGCTTTGCTGAATCAGGCCACAGGCACATTGTTATGCAGGCGTGTTATATTCAAATGGTGATGCTCTTAATGAAAAAATGTATCTATTCTTGTTCCAGCCATTTGAGATTTTGCCACTAACCAATAGAGGGCCTTTCTGTAGTCCAAGGAATGTCATGAAAATGCCAATACAGTGAAGAGTAACCACCTTCAGCTTTTTAGCTTTCCATTCCATTAGTCAGAAGCCACATGTTCAGGCAGTACATGAAATGGCAATGTTGGATACCTAACCCTTGTCCTGTGTAGCAAGGTGACACCATGTACCACGGCCCACAGAGACAAAGGGACAGACCATGGCCCCTGCAGTCTGGTCGCACGTATTCAGCCAAGACAGGCTAAGGACACTTTGTACCTCAGTTACTGTTCCCATTTTCCCCAAACCCAAGTCCCTATCATCTCATGGGCCTCCAATGCTGCACTATACAGTACTGGGTGAAAAATATCCCCCAAGCTGTACTGGGAGAAGCAAACCTGGTCTTCCCTAGGCTGAGGGAACTGACTCCAGGTCTTTCGTTTCCAGTGTGAATGCTGCAGTCATTTCTCATTACACTCCAGGCAAGCAGCTGTCACAACAGTCACCAGTGCCACCACTAAAATGCCTCCTGTTTAGTGAGGACCCTGTTCCTGGAGGCATGGGGACACGGGTGTAGAGACCAATGTGTGGTCCCAGAGAACCAGGTGCCACCTCTGGAGACCTCTGAGTGAGCTGTGATGCCAGCCCATGCTCCCTGTTCCATCCTTGGAGCCAAGCATTGGAGCATGAGAAGTGTGGGCAACGTGCAGGAACACTCTGTTGTTTGGCTTGAATCATTTGATGGGATACATTGGATCTGGGGCAATTCATTTCTGTCTCAGTCCCTTTTCAGATCCCAATGATCATTACCACAGCTAGCCTGAAAGGATTAGTTTTGGGATCACTGGCCATCTTCCCACAGGTCTTCAATGTCATTGTTTGCTCAGAGTCCCGTCCTGGTGGTGGGTCAGTAAAGGAAGGTGCTGCCCTTTGGACCACTGTTTTGCTTGTTGTAGTGTTGGTACCTGCTGGAGGATGTCAGAAGTCAGCCAAAGTGAGGGCAAAGTACTCCATGGAGACATATAGAAAAAAGGCTCCCAGGAATCCTCAATGGGCCTCAAAAGTCCTACAGCCAGGCCAACCTTGCCAGAAGCAGGAGGTTGAACTTACTACCAAATAATTATGGTAATGGATTCTAATTGATTTAGCCCCTGCTGTTTTTTTGTTAATCTGGTCCCTTCGACTGTATTTTGTGTTTGGTTTTCTGGGGTTCTTTTAATTGCTGTGATGTCCTCTTCAGTACTGTCTTCTTTAACACCACAGTTGAAGAAGTGCATGTCCTTGCAGAGGGAGTATTGGTTGGGTTGCTCCACATCAGTAGAGTGTAGCCAAAACAGAGAAGACAGACAGCTATAGAAGAGACATGCACTTTTATAACATCAGTAATAGCTTGCCTCCAACCTGTGCACTGAAATAGGGCAATTTCCAACTGCATGCAAGTATTTTGTAAAATTTTGTATTGGCATTAGTAAGCACAATTTTTCAAAAGCATGTGAGCAGTGTAATCACCAAAGGAGCAAAAGCAGCTGTAGTTGCACATCGGAGATATCACGGTAAAAAAAGTTTCCAGAGAGAGGAGAAGTGCAGGGGCATAGAAATAGATGGGATAAGAACTGTTGGCAAGACAATAGAAAATGGCACAAGTGGCACCAGGAACAGAGGAGACCTCCTGGCCCTGTTTGCAGAGGGTCAGTAGCATGAAAACATAAGGCATCAACAAGGAAAATCAGAGAAGAAGGAGACTACCTGTGCTCTGAGTTCTCTTTCTGATGAGCTCTCAGGACCTCGGTGACTGTGAATGACCAGGACTGTAGCCAGCAGCACAAACTGTTATCTCTGTGGTATCATTCACTCACAATTTATAACTGTCAGAGACTAAGACTTTTCTCTATGAAGTGGCAGGGCTTAATATAGAACAAGAAATACCCATTTGCAAGTATGTTACTAATGAGTAAATTTAGCAGAGGATTTCATTTTAGAGTTAAGTTGGTATGATTTGCCAGTCTTCAAATCCATGGTCTTGAGCAGCCTGGAGCATATAATGAAAGATATATTCAGTTACACAGGCAGGACCTACCCAAGCTGTAGCTGTATCTTGTGTCAGTTAAAATGTAAGTACAATTTTATTCCCACATTAACAGCTGCAGTATAGCCAAGGGCTACTTATGAACTTAACAGTGATTTTGTTGCTGCCCTTTGAATTAGGACCTGGAAACCAGAACGTTTGCTTGAAAGGTGAAACACAAATTGCTGGGCTAGGAGGTCATTTGCCTGATGGCTTTGCACCTCAAGACTCCTATTTTCAAGCACTTCTAACTATGCACATATGATTTTCAGTTTCAGTGAAGCATTCCTGTTTCTAATATGCTTCCTCATGTTGGAGCTGCAAGGGGGACTTCAAAGGCACTGTGAAAATCATTATGAATCACAAAACTTGACCCACTTATACCAACTGAGACCTGAAGTTCTTAAAGAATCAGCCTGGATTTTGATTGATAATGGGACCCCAAACATATCAGAACTTTGAATCTGTTTCATCAAGGTCAAGGAATTAAATCAGTCCACTGACTCAGCTGCAGTATCAGGGAAAGGGCTCAGACTTAAAATTAAGAGATCTCTCATTTCAGGTTCAGCTAAGCCTCAGTCTTTTCTGTTAAAACCTCACTGATCAGTCTCCAGACATTTCCCTGCTTATCAAGCTTATCTGAAAATCTCCTTTTGTCTGCAATCAAGCATGGATGTTTTTTTCATGATCATTATGAGCTCAGTGCTGATAAAGATGTTCTGGTCCTGGTTCCTCCACCAAGGTGGAGGAACCAAGACCAGAACAACTGCAGCCCATCTGCCTTTGTAATGAAAGGATGAAGAGGAACATGATTTGGAAAGATGCTGTGCCTATTTACAAGGCCAGCTCGAGCTATAATTAGGCAGTGCTCAACTGGATGTGAAGGAGGTCCCTGAGCTGTAATGTAATACTTGTGTGGAACAGAGTAGAACGAAATTTGTAATGCCAGACCCAAAAACTGGATCAAATATGGAATAAAATTGAGCAGATGAAAATGGGGGGGGGGGGGTGAGAGCATGTGGAATTCAAATCTACACCACTGGATTTTCTACCCACGTTTTACACCAAACCTTCTTTTCAGCCTACGAATTAACTTCTTCCATGTCTAAATGCTTCCATCCCAGAAAGAAAGAGAGGCAAGAGCACAAACAGGGGAGAGCACTTGAAAAGCTGCAACTATTTTTTAAATCTCATTAACTATTTAATAAAATAGTTAATAAATAGAATCCCTCAACTCCTGTCTTGTATCTGCCAGACTTGTAAAAAAAAGCATCCCTCAACTTCTGTCTTGTATCTCCCAGACTTTCTGGGGGCTCATGGTACCACCCCAGCCAGGGAGAAGTCTCCAACTACCAATAGCATATGGAGCAAAACAACATTTGGTAAAAATGGGGATGAGCCAAAAGTACAGGCATTTGGAGGCTAGATGAACCCACAGAATCACAGAATATTCTGAGCAGGAAGGGACCCAGAAGGGCCATCAAGTCCAGCTCTGAGGTGGATGGCCCATGGGGGATCAAACCCACAACCTTGGTGCTGTTAGCACAAAGCTCTAACCAGCCCCATCCGTTTTTATCTTGCTGATTCAGCATTCTGCAAAATTCTGGCCTCATATTGATTCCTGATTTTAGTGGAGATGGTGTTTATAACAACAAATTGTAACTTGACCTACTTATGCTTTCCAGCTCTAAGAATAGCGTGCTTGGGCTGCTGCTGCCTGCCAGGACTGGCAGCTGTGTCTCAGATCACTATCAAACATACTTGAAAGGATGTTTTCCACTTAAGAAAGATGCCTTTTGCCTTTTTAAGGTTTCACTTAGTGATGGGAGCGAAAAAATACTAATTTCAAAGTATTTGTGACCTAAAATCAGCCTTGCAAGAAGTTGCCCTCCCTGTCCCTACAGGAGCACTCAGCCCACCTCTTCGTGGGGCTCAGGACTCAGCTGTCCCTGGTTCACTGCAGCCTGCACCAGGCCCTAATTTTACACCTGTCTTTCCATTATCCTTTTCTGTGTTTTCCACTTCGTTTTAACAGATTTTTTCTCCAAGATCAAATACACTCATGGGTTTCTGGTGACAGCCAAATAGCTTTGATTTTTATTCTCCTTTTATTTCTGATTTTAATTTTTTCCTACTTTTAGGATTATAGAGCACCCTCTAGGTAGGAGCTGTCAGATTTCTCTCCCTGAGGAACATTTGTATTTTACAAAAATGAAACTGAAAAAAATCAATTACAAGTATTAGAAGTATTAGAAGTTGTGGGGAAGGCAGAGAGATTGTGGAATAAGGCTTGAATTTTTATTTTAAAGAAAGCAAAGGAGGAACCTCCACTACCTCTTCACTGAAGGGTGGTGAAGTCCATGCAAATCCCTGGGTGCATTTCACAGGGGGTGTGAGGGAGGCCAAAAAGCAGCAGCAGGCGTGACCCTGGCTCTGTGCCCTGCTGTGCCAGGCAGGCTGCAGTGCTGCCCCGATGGTGCCAGGGCTGTAGCACCCCAGCTCTGGGGCTGGCAGGACTCTTGCCAAGTCCCAGCCCCAGCGTGCCCTTCCCAGGGCGCCATGGAGCCCATGGGCATCTTGACTCCCTGCACACCACAGGGCCAGCTCTGCACGGGGAGCTGAGCAGGAATGGCAGCAGCCAGGGCTGCTGGAGACCAATCCCAGGGCAGATTTCTCACTGGGCTCACAAGGCACAGACAGCCTGTGCAGGAGTGCAAAGCTACAGCGTTCGAGGCCACCAGCCCAGACACGCGGGCTGCAGCCATGAGCAGGCAGCAGCTCCCCCAGGGGCACAGCATCCCACCCAGGGCCAGAGCCACTGCCAGGGCCCACCTCTGGGGCTTTCTGGAATGCTGAGTGCTAATTACACTCCCCACTGAGAGCAGCTGACAGGTCTTTGGGATAAAGTACATGTTTCAGTGCTGCAGCTGGAGACACAAATGGCTCCTTGCTCAGGGAGCGCTGGACAGCAGCACAAGGGAAATGATAGAGGAGGCCCCATGGGGGTCTTTGTTGCATGGACACCCATGCTGCCAGCCTGAGGAAGATGGCTTGAGGTGCTTTAGAGCAGAGCCCAGGGACCCCAGTGCCAGGGTGAGTGGTGAGGGCCGAGCTGAGTGAGGAGAAAGGTGACTGTCATGCCCCGGGCTGTGGTAATCACATATCCTCTGAACAGAGAGAAACATAGCTCTCTCCCAGGATTTTCCTGGGAAGCTGTGAGAAGCTGTGAGAAAGCTCAGAGGAAAGAATGAGGAACAATTCTTATCTCCACTTGCTGCACCTGTTGTTGTGTACATGTGGACTGTGTTATGGAGATTTGTTTACCAAAGGGTGATTTCTTAACTGGACACTGGTGATGGTATTTGGATTTCAATTGACCAGTTGGATCTGTCTGTATTGACCTGTCTGCAAGGCCAATGGTTTTTTCTTAATAGTATAGTATAGTTTAGTACAATGAAGCCATTGATCAGCCTTCTGCAATCATGGAGTCAATGCTCATTATCACCCAGCAGAGCCTGCTGCTACGACACTGGGCAACCCTGAGTGGGAGAGAAGAGCTATCCTCCCTGCACAGCCTGGGCAGATCCTCTTCCCCTGCTGTCCCTGTGCCAGCCCTCTCCCTGTCCCCAGCTACAGCATCACTGCTTCCCACAGGTTTGCTGTGTGATATTAATTTCCTCTCTTCAGGCAGAGGACCAAGCAGGACATTCACTGGGGTGAGCCTGGGCCCCCAGCTAATTGATTCTTGCCTTGATGACTCTGGGGCAGGTTTCCACCATGGAGTGTGGCTGTGAGGCAGCTTCTCCCCTGCAGTCCCTGAGATGCACACCAAGCCCTTTCTGGCCACCCAAACCACCACTCTACCAGGTAAATTTAACCATTTACACTAAGTGCCTAACAGAAAGTTAGAGCCAGCCTCTCCATTCCCCAGACCTTCAGAGACTGAGGATAGGATTTATCCAACTCCATGCACAGATCTCCTGAAGGCAGGAGCTGGAAGATAGGTCTCCATCACCTTTTTTTTCCCCTTGCTTCAGCTGCTGCTTGTGGAGACTATGGCTGGCCAAGGACATGCTGTGGTAGGGCATGGCCAAAAGCTGATACTGACTGAGAGGTTGAAACTTAGAAGATTTAAGACCTATATGCTCTCAGCCTTTGAGACAATGGCAAGAAAGACAGACTGTATTTATTCTCAGTGGAATATGATGTTTATTAATGAGATGCTTATTTGCATTAAAATCAGAGGTATTTATTAATACTTGTCATTCATAATGGACATGTTTTGTAGAGACATGTTTTGATCCATCTTTCTTTGTCACCTGATAGCTGTTACTAACTGCCACAGCTTGGTGATTTGCTGCTTTAGAATATCATAGATCACTTGAATCACACAATTGTCATCTTTCTGATTGAGCACTGTAGATTTTATGAACAGGAATACCCTTCTCTCCTTGGAAATTACATTTAGATAAGTTCATTTTTTTAAATTACTACCTCTAATTTATAGTCTATTATCTATTTGGTAAATAAAAGTGCTTGACAACACCTAAGAAGTAGTTTCAGTAAGCGCCTTCCCAAAGACAATGTTACCTTCATGTTTTATTACAGTGGTAGCATTTCAAGATCAGACCTCACCCAGGATGCACCAAGCAGTTAAAAAACAATAATATCCCTGTCTTAAAGAATCTATGTCTATACCCAACAGTATAAAAAGAGACAGCTAAACATATAGGTTTTCTCTGCGTTTACTGCAAGTAAATGCATGAGGAAGAACTAAAAATGTTACTGGAGGAAAAATCTTTTCTACTGACACAATCAAATATAATGTGCTTAATTCAAATAATCCAGCAGAGGAAACTTCTTCACTCAAATACCTGCAACCATGTGACTCATTTGCTATGTACTGGTAATAATATTCCCCATGTTGGATTTGTTCAGCTTCAATTACCCAGTCCTCATTTTCAGGACAGCCAGGATGCAGCCCCAGAGCAATCACCACCCTGCTGCTGCGATGCACAAGGAAACCAGGGCTGTGGACTGTAGCTTGGTCTGAATTGCCTGGGTAGCTGCTTCTTTTGATCCAAGGAATTGAACAAAATTGCAAAGTGTTTCTACTAGGAAGAAAGGCTAAGAGGTATGTTATTTTCCAAGTTTGCAAAGCATTTTTTTCCTGTGAGTATACAGTAAGAGACCACCAGGAACATACATTGCCTGTGGCCTTGACTCCTTCCACCCAAAGTTTCATGCTTTACTTCTCTTTTTCTTGCAGTTTCACAGAAAGTACTTCTCTGGTTGCCTAAAAAGCTGAACCTTGATGGTTTCCCTCTTTCTCTCACAAATATGAGCAGCTACCACACCTTTCCTTCTTACTGAGGTTTTTCAATCAGAGCAGGGTCCAAACTCATCACTTCACAGAATCATAGAATAGTTTGGGTTGGACGGGACTTTTAAAGATCTAGTCCGGCCCCTGATGGTGGGCAGGGACATCTTTCACTAGATCAGGTTGCTCAAAGCCTAGTCCAACATGACTTTGAACCCTTCCAATGTGGGGCATCCATAACTTCTCTCAGGAACCAGTTCCAGCATCTCACCATCCTCATCACTTTGCCCACATGCAATAGTTTTCCTCTATGTCTAACCAAGGGGGCATTCAGTCTTCCCTTGCTCCCCAAAATGAAGGCAGCTGCCATGGCCAGAAGCTTCTGCATGTTGAAATGACCACTCAGCCCTGAGCAAATTCCCTAAGGATTTGTTAATTCTACTTCTGTTTGATGGTGTTTTGGATGCACGAAGTCAAAACGCACAGAACAAACAGAGGCAAATACACGGAATGTCAAACATTCAATCCTTGAGTAAGGCATCAGCCTCTCAGAGCAGAATGTGTGTGGGACCAAAAAAAAAATTAAGCAATAACTCTACACTTCTGCCACATCTGCTTTGACCTGACTGGAAGCTACTTTGGCTCTAGAATGAAACGTCCTGGCCAGGGTGAGGGTATGGATAACGTGGACATTAGGCTTTTGATGGGCACAGGACAGCATGGTAACCAGAGAATTATCTCAGAGGCTGCACACCCCATGTGTCCCCTCTGCAGCCACAGTGACCCCTGAGCTAGCAAACAGCTTTGATAGGAAGGAGATTGCACTGAGATCTGAATCTAAGCTACCAACTTGTGCTTTGCTTTGAGCTTCTTACTTCAAAAAGGCAGGTGAAGCCTTTAAAATAAAAACACTCGCTCTGTTTCTTTTTTTTTTTTTTAATTAGCAAGTAACAGAGAGCTCAATAAATGAAAATAGTATTGGAAATGAAGAAAATGCTTCATAGAACTACAGTATGCCAATTGTTTTAATGGAAAAGCATGCTTACTTCCTTGGAACCCTTTTGCCTGCTCTGCGTCCTTGTTTTTAACCAGACTAATTGCTCTTGTTTCTGCAGAACTTTCTGCACACTTTGTGCAGAAAAGACATGGATGCACGCAATTGTCAGTGTTGATTAAAACTCATTTACAGCCTCAAAATCTGCACCAAGTTGTGCAGCTGCTCAGCTGAGCCACAGACCCACAGCCCCTCCTCTGGCAGAGCTTGATGATATTGAGAGTGGCAACAGCTCCTTGCAGGAGTGCTGAACTCGTGCTAATTCTCTTCCCTGGTTTTCATTTAACCAGGCTCTCTCTCACTACAAAATGACAAATAAGAGCCCTAGGAACCGAGGGGATGTGCATGGACATCTAGTGAGTTCATAGTAGTGGTGCTGGTCTAAAAACATGTGTCTTAGGTGATAAGGGCCTCTAGAGCAAATTTCCAGGTGCCAAAGGATTGCCATGCGTGTGCATGAGGTGCACAGTGAACAGAAAGGCAGGTCACCTTCCTCATACTTGTCCACATGGGAAAGGTGATTTTTATTTGGGGATACACTGAAGACAGGGAGTGCTGCTCTGGAGCAGCTTATTTGCCTAGGACAGTGATAGGCAATCTGGCACGTGAGACAAAAGTGTCCAAGAGCTCTCATGCTCTACCTAAAGGAAAGACTTCCATAACATCCCTATTCTCCACATGGGATTTTCATATGAGAAACAAAAGCCTGCTCCAGAAGCTCGCAACTCACCATGCCTCAATATGATACTTCAGTGACCTCTTATGAAGTAGTAATTTCTATGGTACACATTTCTTGTAGAATGAAAATAAGATACCTGCAAAATGGCAAATGATTGTGCTTCCATCTGTCTACTTTCTTGAGCTGAAAATATGTGAGAAACTTTCCATTTCCTGAATACACAATAGACGTGTTGCTAGAAGAGCTGGATCTTGATTTGAAATATGAATATAACTTTCAGTTCATCAAGTCCAGGTCTCTTCTCTCTTGGAGAAGGGATCCAAGCCAGTTAAATCAATGTACAATTGGATATGGAGCTTGACTTCCCTTTTCCTCTTGTTTCAGGACACCAAAGCTCACAGGTGTGCCATTACTGTGAATTCTTGCACAAATAGGGAAGACTCAGGTCCCTGAGTGCTGTCACCACCATGATTACATTGTGAAGAGGTTGTGGAAGTTTTAAATGGAGAAACAGAGAGTTGGTTGCTACTGCCAGGTTCAAATATTTCAGTATCATGAGCCACATTCCCCCAAGTCCAAACAAAATTTTCTTTAAATAACAAAGGCATTATCTTGACTTAGGCTGTTATTATTCCTTTGATCATATTTCCTCTGCAAGCACAAGGGCAAGAAATTTACGTTTTGTCAAAAACAAGACCCTAATATCAGATCTTCAAAACCCACAGGTCTAAAAGTGGGTTTAGCCACCAAGGTGGCTAAAAACATCACAGGCATAGTGCTAAATAAGCCTGTCTCCAAATGCTACTTCGTTTTCCAAGCTCATTCACTTGATAACTGGACTTCTTTTCTTCTCTTTTCTTCAGTGCTTTTTGTTTCACGTACAGAGGGGAAAACAGTGTTTTAGAGGGTAGCATGATAACATTCTCGCAAGTGGGTCCAGAGTCTCTTTTTCTTCTTTGAAATGCTTTAGATTATGAGATATTTTCAAGTTTAAAAACTGCCAGGGAGGGAAATTTCTTCAGAAGTGTCCTTTGAGTCAAGATAAAAGTGGTGCCCAGCAGGTATAGGCTAGCAGTAGTCAAAGAAAAGATGAACTCCCAGCAGAAGCTATGAAGTTCACTCCCTCTACTTCTGCTACTATATAAGACTACATCATTCTTTATTTCTAACCTTTTCTTTTTCTACCCACTGGCTGTACCAATAAATGTGCAAAAAGTCTGCCTGTGAATCTGCATTCTTAGCCTAATTATCCTGCTGTTGATGTTTTCCCTGAGGACAGGAGTCAGA